>NC_066617.1:106652547-107308315 GCF_025201925.1 Gopherus flavomarginatus | reverse complement strand
CAGGAGCTCGCAGCCCCGCCGCCCAGACCATTGCACCAGCTGCGCAGTGAGCTGAGGCTGTGGGGAAGGGGAAACAATGAGGGAGGAGCCAGGGGCTAGCCTCCTGGCCCAGGAGCTCAGGGGCCAGGCAGGAGGGTCCCGTGGGCCGGATGTGACCTGCAGGCTGTAGTTTGCCCACCTCTGCACTAGACACACATGATGAGCTTGCACAATAAGAACACCAACTCCTTTTCACATTGATCACTTCAGCATTCAGAAGACTTCTCACAAGCCACTTCGTACTTGGTATTTTGCACATTGGATACAATTTATGAAAAAAATCTAGCATATAAGGATTTTCAACTATATGAAATGGTGTAATGCTGGTGTAAATACCTTTAGCAAACAGACTGTCAAGTTTTGTCTTTGGATAGAATGTCTTATTACCAGAAAAACCTCTTAACACCGATTTGATGAACGTCTGAAGACTTTCCAGAAGTAGAAGTTTTTCAATGCTGAACCAGATGAAGCAGCAAAAATCTTATCAGAAGATTGAAGAAATGGAATTAGGGTCACTATCCTTGTCACTCACATCATTGTCTTCATCAGCAGACTTCGTGCTTCAAGATGCTGCCGCAAAAGATTGAGTTGTGCACAGAAGAAGACAAATTTTGATGCAGACTAGTTTTCCCTTTCTTGCTGTTTCAATGCAATAATTTTGTTCTGACAGAAACTGGACACATCTCAAGAATGCAGCAAGTTTTGTTCCGTTCTATCTAATGTCACGTACTCAAAAGAACAGAACTTGTACTTTAGCTATAACAGTTTTTCCATGTTCATGTCTAGTAAAAAATTTCCATATAAATGATTTTTTACTTTCCAAGGCTGCATAATTTATGGTCACTGGTTTTTAATGTTTCACTACTTTCTGGAATGCTCTCTAGATTATGAAATATCTCTTCTATTTTAATCAACCAGTAGCCGTTTAGTTCTGTGTGTAACTGCTGCTGTTCCAGAAGATTCCAGACAATCAAAATGTTTTCAGGCATACTGCCCCATCGGTCCTAGGATGCTTAGACACTCCACATCACATAGAGGGAGAGGGGATAGGCAGCCCCTCCTCCTCCATGCAGCAAACACAATGGGCTCAACTACAGCAGGAGGACGACAAGAGCAGGAAGGGAGGGAGGGACCTCAATATAAATGTGATGTCAGCTCCATTATTAGCATAGAACTTTTCATATTATCTGCAAGGTTTGGTTGGGGATATATGCAGGAGGTGGACACATGGTTTATGAAGGGGATATTTGTTGAGAGGGGGAGGAGTGAGGGCTTATTTACATGGGTATTTAATGTGAATTGTTTGCTTTGTTGAGGATGGGAGAAGTGTTGGGAGTTGGTATTAATAGTTAAGATGATTTTGCTTAAGGAAAAGGCTTAATGGCTGTGTACATTTTCTTTGTGTTTGTGGAAGGAGGCTTAATGACTGTGAACCCTCCTCTCCCACCCCCACTCCCTTTTGGAGTTAATTTCTGTGTATCTGGTCAGTTTAGATTGTAAACTCTTCAGGGCAGGGACCATGTCTTTTAGCTTAATATGTCTTGTAAATAACCATGTACATGGCCTTGTATAAAAATAAAGATATACATACAGCGTTTGTTCTAGAAGACTGCAGCCAGTCAAGATGCCCAACTTTCCCTTTTTTCCTAATAGGGGGCATTAGCATGTAGAAAAGAGAGTGATGGAGATATATAAGTAGGCTTGCCAAAAGATAGGTGGTTTTTGATTGCATCAAAGTGCCATGCCAGGGCAATCTTGCTGGAATATGTGACAGTATTTGACCATAATAGGCAGTCAATTGACCTACTTGCCAAGCCTATGAAAAGGTACAGAATTCTTCAGCAGGTTCAAAGAACCTGAGTCCAGCAGAATAAATATGTTTGCAATTCCCTGGAACTTTGAACTGTTTTGTCTTCTTCTCTTCAGTAACCCTACCTTTGTAGGGTTCTACAGAAAATTGCCAAGTTTCAAGGAACCATCATCCTTGCCACTAAGAAATGGTTGAGGAGGCCCTGGAGCTAACAAATATATTCAGTTTCTTGTTATAGATGACTTTTGGGTTAAGAACCAGGTAACAGAGCCCAGCATGCCTAGTCTAGTTGTGCAACACATGAATCTGAATGATTCCATGATAAGCAAATATACACAATGAGGCATTGCCAGTGAAATTGACACCTTTCTGTATACTTGAGGATTTGGAGACGGTAATTTCTTTTGGTGTTCTACTCTGAAAAATCCATAAATCCACTGTATTAACAGTTCTGAAGATCCTTATTCCTTCAGACCAGTTTGGAGATGGGTCTCAGTGCCAGTTACATTAAGGTTCAGTCTCTCTAGAATGCCATCATGAAGTTTCCAGGCTTCTAAAAGCTGTAAATAAGCTGCAGCCCCATGGTCTGACACTTGGAGTTTGTGATGGTTGTGGTCATATACATCTCTGAGTTTAGGGAGGAGCAGAGTGAGTAGATCAGCAGCAGGGTTGCTGTGCCTGGGTGGGGCCCTGGCTTCCCTATGTAAAACTAGCCACTAAGTGGCACTGTTGCACAGCTCTTAGAATTAGCAATAAGTGGCTGCTTCAGGCTCTTCAAGCCCTCTGATCCAACAGTTTTGGTCAACATGCAGTTCTCAAGAGGATCTGTGTGAGCCCCATGAACCATCATTTTTGCAGTTGCTTATGCAGCTTATTCAGCCTGAGGCTGAAATTGACCATGAGTATAGGTCAGTGGATAGGTTTTCTTTTGAGAAGGAATGACTCAATTTCTCTTACTTTGTGTTCTGCCATTGTAAAGCCACACCCACATTTGAAGGCTTAGATGATTGTATTTTAGGTAAGAGAGAAAATGAGGCAGTTGTGGTTGCAGAGCTTTATACAGCCTTACACTGAATGTTTGGATCCACTTGGTGGAGTTCAGGTGGCCTCAGAGTATCTGCATTCTGAACTGCTGTGGAACTTGTAGCTCAGAGTTGTCCATCTCTTAAGAGTGTGGATCTGCAGAGGCAATATACTCAGTAAACCTTCCATTTATATAGGGACTCTTTAAACTTTCATGGTTACATGAAAAATTGTAAGGTAAGTCTCTGTTTTCAGTTACTTTGGAACATTTACAATGTATTGCAATTCAGTGAAACAGAAATATTGTTTAAATGAATATTGGAAACTACCACAAAACTGCTTTGTGTCTGTCAGTTCATACTACAGAACAGATGCTAACCTGTATTTTGGCATTTAAAATGTTAGGGGGAAAAGTTGCTGATCATAAATGGTGCCAGTTTTAAAATACATTAAAAGGGTTGGACTAATTACTTCTAATGTACAAAATTATTTTTATGAAGTGCAAAGGTCTTCCATGACTTTTCAAAGATAATTGCTAATGGCTCAGACATCTCAGTCATCTTGAGTATTCTAGGCAATTCAGGACAATTGTTTTGGACCCTTCGCCACAGTGGGCCCTGTGAAGATAAGTTGCTCAGACTTCGGCTTCAGCTCTGGGTGGCGGGGCTTGGAAGCCCAGGCTTCAGCCCCATGTAATGAGGCTTTGTCTTTCTGCCCTGAGCCACAGCAAGTCTAGTGCCGACCCTGCTTGGTGGACCCACTGATATAGAACCCCCCCACAGTGGGCCCTGGATCCCTGGTATAGAACCGCTATTCTAGGATGCATTTCATCAGGTCCTGGTGACTTCAAGACCTCTAACTTGTCTAAGTAATTTTTAACTAGTTCTTTTCCTATTTTAGCCTCTGATCCTATGTAATTTTCACTGACATTCACTATATTAGACATCCAATCACCACGAACCTTTTTAGTGAAAACTGAAACAAAGAAGTCAGTAAGCACCTCTGCCATTTTCACACTTCCTATTATCCCCCCTCCACCCCCATTGAGTAACGGGCCTACTCTGTCCTTGGACTTCCTCTTGCTTCTAACGTATTTGTAAAATGTGTTTTCTGGTTACCCTTTATGTCTCTAGCTAGTTTGGTCTCGTTTTGTGCCTTGGCCTTTCTAATTTTGTCCTACATACTGTTGTTATTTCTTTATATTCAGCCTTTGTAATTTGAGCTAGGTTCTACTTTTTGGAGGACACTAATCTTTAATCGTTGAAGATCTCCTGGTTAAGCCAAGGTGGTCTCTTGCCATACTTCCTATCTTTTCTACACAGTGGGATAATTTGCTCTTGTGCCCTTAATGTCTCTGAAACTGCCAACTGTCTTCAATTGTTTTCCCCCTTAGACTTTGCTTCCCATAGAATTTTACCTACCAGTTCAGAGTTTTCTAAAGTCTGCCTTCTTAAAATCCGTTGTCTTTATTTTGCTGTTCTCTCTTCTACCATTCCTTAGAATAATGAACTGTATCATTTCATGATCACTGTCACCCAAGCTACCTTCCACTTTCATATTCTCACCCAGTTCTTCCCTATTTGTCAAAATCAAGTCTAGAACAGCCTCTCTCCTAGTAGCTTTCTCTACTTTCTGAAATAAAAAAAGTCTCCAATATATTCTAAGAACTTGTTGGATAATCTGTGTCTTGCTATGTTGTTTTCCCAACAGATGTCTGGGTAGTTGAAGTCCCCCATCACCACCAAGTCCTGTGCTTTGGATGATTTTTTTAGTTGTTTAAAAAAAGCTATATCTACCTCTTCTTCCTGATAAGGTGTCATGGTAGGAGTCTACTATAGACCATCAGCCTTGTTTTTTACCCCTTTTATCCTTACCCAGAGACTTCCAATAAGTCTATCTCCTATTTGCATCTCTACCTCAGTCCAAGTGTATATATTTTTAATATATAAGGTAACAACTCCTCCCTTTTTTCTCTGCCTGTCCTTCCTGAGTAAGCTGTACCCTTCTATATCATTATTCCAGTCATGAGTATTATCCCACCAAGTCAATCTGTGATGCCAACTATGTCAGTTGTGTTTATTTACTAGCATTTTGAGTTCTTCCTGCTTATTCCCCATACTTTTCACATTAGTGTACAGACATCTAAGGCCTGGTCTACACTGGGGCGGGGGATTGATCTAAGATACACAACTTCAGCTACGAGAATAGTCAATGAATCTTAAGTGGACTTACTTCGTATCCTCATGGCATGGGGTCGACTGCCACTGCTCCCCCATGGACTCCACTTCTGCCTCTTGCCGCGGTGGAGTACAGGAGTCGATGGCAGAGCAATCGGGGATCAACTTATTGCATTTACGCTAGACAGGATAAATTGAGCCCGATGGATCTATCACTACCTGCCAGATCGGCGGGTAGTGTAGATGTACCCTAAAATACTGATTTTATTTCTCTCCCCCCCTCTTTCTCCCCTTCCAGTTCTGTCTTGTCTCTCCTTCATCCCTGCTGTAACAGCCCATGCTCTCCCTAAATTCTGACTCTTCTCCCAGGTCTCCATTTTTTTGGACTTACCTATTGATTTTGGTCACCTGCCCTCTTTGAACCTAGTTTAAAGCCCTCCTCAGTAGGTTAGCCAGTCTGTATCCAAATATGCTCTTCCCCTTCAGATATTCCTGGAGGTTTGTGATCAGCTTTGCCCTGACCCTCCAGTGCCAGGACACATGCATGAGGGATGTCATGCCGGTCCAGAAGCAAAACTGCTAGAATAATCTGGAAGTTGGCTACACCACGCTGCTACAGGCCTGTTGCTAGCCAGTCTGGAGTTGGCAAGTCAATTGTGGTGGAGCTTTTGTGGAGCAATCAAGACTAGGATTTACCCAAAGGTGAAGGGTATTAAAAAGGTGAAGGGTATGAAATAATTGCTGGCTTTGAGAGAATGAACTTTTCAGACTGGGCCAGGGTTATTGATATGGCACTCATGACCATAGTTTGTCCCCTGCAAGGAGCATGTGAAATACATAAATTGTAACAGGTATTGCTCCATTGTTATGCAGGCCCTGGTTGACTAATGAGACAGATTCATGGACACTAATGTGGGATGCACTGGTGCATGATGTAAGGGTATCCTAGAGATCGGAATTTTACCTTCATGGATAAGCTATGACATTATTTGCACCAAATGCCATTGTTATAAATGGAGTCACTGTTCCTACTATTTGAGTGGACCCTTCTTAACTTCTTTAGCCACGGCTTATGAAACTGTACCCTGATTTCAGAAGGGCCTGGCAAAGGAAGATTCAACTACACTCAGTAACTGTAGGCTAGTGGTGACGTGTGCATTTGGCAGATTGAAATTCTGTTGGTGCTTGTCATGGGGTGCAGTCCTTCAGTGTCATACTGGCACCTCCTCCTGGTCATGCTGGGGATGAGCTTGAGGCTGATGCTCACCTCCGCGGTCTGCACACCAGCACTCTGTCTCTGCTCCTGCCTACAGCTCCCAGAAACTCAGTGTCCACTTTATGACTCAGCTTTTTGGCCGTGCCACCATCCAAGTTACCCTCCTTCTTCCCCCCACCCCACCTTAGAAGGGGGAATCTCTGTGCAACCACTTCCTCAGTGGTGAGTGGAAGGACTCAGGTCCACCCACTACTCTGGGTCCTGACCCAGTGAACTGCATTCACCTACTGTATTCCTTTGCCTCAACTACTGCTGCATTTCCCTGGGCCGCTTCCCTGTGGCCACAGCACCCTACCCAGTTGCAGCAACTTGTCTGGAACTCTTTCTGTACTCCCCAGGTCTCTGCTTGCACTGCTCTGTCCAAGGTCCTGCAGGGTTGCAGCCTATTAGGGCAGGAGTGGTGCCAGGGTTTTTGGCGCCCTAGGCAGGGGTCCTTCCGCGCTCCCGGTCGTTGGCGGCAATTATGCGGCAGGGGGTGGTCGTTCCGCGCTCCTGGTCTTCAGGGCACTTTGGTGGCGGGTCCCGGAGCGAGTGAAGGACCCGCCGCAGAATTGCCGACGACGACCCAGAGCGCGGAAGGACCTCTCGCCGTCAAGGGCGGCAAAATGCCACCCTCCCAAATCCTGGTGCCCTATGGAAGCGCTGGCCCTGTTAGGGACACAGTCCTCTCCTCTAGCTCACAGCAGCCACTAACCACCTCTGGACCTCAGCCCTTTTTATGTGAGCCTGCTAGGCTCTGATTGGCTATTCTTTGCTGCCGCTCTCCTATTGGCTGCTTCCTGCGCTGCCTCCTCAGGCCTCTTTTAATCCCTTACATGCCAGTGTGGGGCAGACGCCCTATTACAGTGCTGCATTCAAACCATGTGGATACCAGTGTCATCAATGATGTCCATATTATTGTGGCTAGCAGTGTTCTGCAGGATGTCTGCGAAGACAGAGAAGAACCTTTTTTGCCAGGAGTGGACTCCAGGCACTGCTAAATTGCTGAACTGGTATACACAGCCCTTTATATATAAAATTAAAGAAATCCTCCGTATTACAATCAGTGGTTGAAGGGAAGGGGCTAGGAGAAGAAGAGCGCTGGTATTCTAAAACAAGCATTACTTGTCACCTATATCCAATGTGTGATCTTAATTATGGCTGGGTCTGGTAACACTGCATATGATAAGGTTGCCTCCTATTTCCTCTTTCAGTTGCTTATAACTTTGCTAAACTTTAACCATTTGGGCTGAAATTTTCTATGCTGGTGAGAGCAGAAAGTTGCTGTGCTATAGGAATTCTGCCAACAGGATGGTGAGGGGCCAGTACACATTGAAGGTCTCAAACAGATATAGTTGCCCGCATTGAAACCCCCTTTGTGGGAACTCTGGAACTTTCCCCCAACTACTATAAGAATACTGACGTTTTTGAGAAGAAGAATGTGGAAACCCTTCCCCCATATTGGGACTACAACTGTCCGTAGAATTTCAGCCAGGAGTGAAGATGCCATTTGGACAGATGTACACAAGGTCAAGCCTGAACTAGCAGCATTGCAAGAATCTCTCTGAGAACCTGGCCTGGGGGTTTGTCTACAAGTTGACTTCATTGGCTGGCACCTCTGTCCTTTTTGTATAAAGATGGCGGCCTCTGCTTCAATTACTGAGCACTCTGTCAGATAATCTGGAACTGTTACCTGGTGCCCAGTTTCCTGATTGCTGGATCACAGGGGTGCTCCTTGTGTATTCACTAAACTGGATCTCTGAGGAGCTTATTTTAGAGAGGGGATGAATGGAAGACCTGCCTTTTGAACCTGCTATGGCCACTTTCAGACTGATTTAATGCCCCAGTGACATTCCAGCCCTTCATTAACGATGTACTATGAGACCTACTGGACCAGTTTTGTGGGGGTGTACTTAAATGATATATTGATCTTGTCAGACAATTTGGACCAACACACCACTTACATCCACACAATCCTGTAGACACTGAGAACATAGTCTCTATGCTAAACTTGAGAAGTGTGCATTTGATCAGACCTTCACAGAGTTCCTAGAGTTCATCATGGACCCGGAAGGAATCAAGCTGGATCCATACAAGGTCTATACCGTTTGCAACTGGGGAATCCTTTGCAATATGTGTGATCTACAACGTGTTTTAGGCTTCACAAATTTATGCTGGGGGTTCATTTCCAATGCTTCAAAACCAAGCTGAGTCCCTCACTGCCCTATTCTGGGAAAAATGCCCAGTTCCATGGTTGCCTGAGGCTGAGTGCACATTCAGGCAGTTGAAACCTGTCTTCACTACTGCTCCAGTATTGGTCTACCCTGACGTGATGCAAGCTTTCACTGTGGAAGCCAAAGCCTCTAATATAGTGTTTGTGGCAGTCCTCTCCCAGAGGCATGCATCTGGGAAAATACTGCACGTTATCACATACTACTCAAGGAAGTTCATCCCTGCTGAGCAAAACTACAAGATCTTGTAAAGCAGGCCTGCACAACTTGTAAAGCGGCGAGGGCCATATTACTCCAAAGAAAACATCTGAGGGTCGAACCCCACTGCTCCAGCACCACCGCAACACCACCACTCTTTCCCCCCTCCCCCGAAACACAACACACACCCCCCTAGTGCTGCCCACTCCATGGAAACAAACCCTCCTTCCCCAGCGCTGCCCCACCGAAACAACTGTGGGCCAGAAAGGAAGGTTGGGGGGAGGAGGGGCAAGTGTGATACTTAATTAAGAATTTTTCAGTTAAAGCAAACAATTTTTAAAAATTATTTTAATTTTTAATCAATCATGGAAAAATGAAAAACACCTGATCTGTTGAAAGAAAACATTTGTACTTTTCATAATTACCTTGCAAATTTAATGAGAGATATTGCATCTCTTTTTGGTTCATTGAGAAGCAAATCCCAAATCCCAATGAGCCTTTATAGAGCTCAGGTTCTGCTCTCCCCACCCCATCCCAGCAGCCTCCGCCCCGAGTCCACTCACTGGGTTTGCCAGGCTTGGGCCGCTGCAGCAGCTCGGCAGGGAGGAGCTGCCTTCTGGAGGCACCAGACAGCCAGAGCGTCCTGCTTGTGGCAGTGGTGAGCTCCAGCCATGGGCTGGCGTGGTGCAGGGGGGCAGCAGCCCTGCAAAGGTGGCAGCACAGCTAGCGGGGAGCAGCCATGCCCCCTGCCCCTTCTGCCCAGGCTTCAGCCTGGCCCCCCCCCCCCGCCTCTCCCCTGGGCCTCCTGCAAGCTGCAGCAGATGCATATGGGTGCCGGCCCCCTATGCACTCCCCTGCCGTGCTGGGCTCTGCAGCTCCCAGAAGTGTGGGCTGCCACTGCCCCTCCCGGAGCATGCTCAGTGCCCCGTGCCTGGGTGCCTCACACACCCGGGAGCAACAAAGCCCAAGTGTGGTGAAGGAGGAGCCGGGGGCACAGGGGGCCTGCCAACCACATGCATCTGCTGCAGCCTGCAGGAGCCCCAGTTAGGGGGAACGCCAGGCTGCAGGAGGGGCGGGGGTGTGTGTGGCTGCTCCCCGCTAGCGGTGCCTCCACTTTTGCAGAGCTGCTACCCCCCTGTGCCTCGCCGGTTCCTCCATGGCTGGGGGTTGCCGCCCCTGCAAGCTGACACTTTGTCTCTCCGGTGCCTCTGGAAGGCGGCTCCTCCCTGACGAGCCAGGGCACCACTTTTTTTAAGGTTACCGTATTTCAACAATCAAAAAAGAAGATGGGAAGAGAGCCCCACCTGAGCCCTGCCCCACCCCCAGTTCCAGTTCCCACCTCCCTCAGAACCCCCAACCCCCCTGCTCCTTGTCCCCTGACTGCCCCCTCCTGAGCCCCCCCCACCCTAACTCCCCCCCTAGAACTCTACCCCTTACCTGTCCTCTGGCTGCCCCAACTCTTATTCATACCCCCCGCCCCCAGACAAACCCCTGGGACTCCCATGCCCCATCCAACCACTCTCCGCCCCTGACAGCCCCCCCACCCCAGAACTCCCGACCCATCTAACCGCCCTCCTGCTCTCTGACTGCCCCCCGGGACTCCGCTTACCAACATGCCGCTCTAGCCGCTGGTTTCATGTGGATCCAACCAAACAAGCTGGCGAGCACACAGCCCCTCCCCTGCAGAGTGCTGCAGCGTGACGCTGAGGCAGAAGAGGGTGGCAGTGGGGGAGAGACTCTGCCTGCTGGAGGCCAATGGGAGCAGCTAAGTTGGGCCCAGTCGCCCAATCAGCCGTGCCACACTCTGTGTGAGGGGAGGAGAAAAAATCTCAGACAGTTGCACCGGCCCTGGGCGAAACAGACAGCCTCACTGTGCTGCTTGCCCTCGAGCTGCACAGTGAGCCCATGTGGGCTGCACGTTGTGCAGGCCTGTTGTAAAAGAACACTTGGCAATTAAGACCCCCACTGGAGAGTGGAGATACCACTTTGAAGGGGCCTGCCATCTAGTCCAAATGCTTATCAACTATAAGAACCAGGAGTACCTGTGTATGGCCTTGGCCCTACACCAACAACTGCTCCAGTGGGCCCTATTCTTCTCTCAGTTCAACTTTACCTTTTACCTACAGCCTTGGAGCCAGGAATGGTAGTGCCAGCGGCTGTCCTAAAGATATGGCTCTGACCCATGAGACCCCAGTCCAGAGCTAGCTCACGTTTTCAAGTCTCATAACTTCCTTAATACAACTGGCTGCTAGGACCTGTCTACACTCATCCACTCTGCCTCTGTGTCTGGAATTGTGCCCAATGAGTTGGCTATTATCAACAAAGAAATGCACAACACACAGGAAGGGATCACATGCCTCTGTGTTCCCTCTGGACCTGTGATTAGCAGTTCTTCAACTGTGCCATGATGCTACTTTGACAGGATATTTAGGGTGATTTAAAATCCAACAATTCATGTCCCATTTCTTCTGCTGGCCCTGAATGGGCCCCATGAGAGAGATTTTTGTAGCTTCCTGCAAGGTTTGTGCCCACACCAGTATCTCATGTCAGAAACCCTGCAGCCTCCTCCAATCTTTAGACACCCTATCTTGGTCCTCAGAGGCCATTTCCATGGACTTTGTAATGGAACTACCAGAGTCCAGTGGTTTTATGACCATCCTGATTGTGGTTGGTTGATTTGCGTTGCTAAGATGGTTCAGTTAATTCCCTGCATAGGTTTACCCTCCACTGGGAAAAGAGTCCAGCTCTGGATAAACAACGTAGTCCATCTTCGTGGCCTCCCAAGTCATGGCATCTCCAACCGGGGTCACAGTTTATTGCCTACTTCTAGCATGAGGGCCTGTGTTTATTAGGAGGCCACACACACGCCTGTCAGTCAAATGACCAAACAATCGACCAACAATCTTCCAACAATATTTCTTCTTTGAGTGCTGTCCCTGTGGGTGCTCCACTCTTAGGTGATGGTGCGTCCCGGCGCCGTTGATCAGAGATCTTCAGTAGCAGTGCTTGATCGGGGAACACGCACTCAGCTGGCATCTTGTGGTCTTATTAGAATCTGCCTGAGTGCGCGCGTCCCACCCTCGTCTCAGTTCCTTCTCAACCGTCCTCGGCTGAAGACAGGACTCAAGGCAGTGCTGATTCTCTTGCTTGGTCTCTCTAGGAAACAGTTGCAAAGAACATAGGAATAGTTGTTAGTAACATCCCAGTAGTTTCCCTTCTATTAGAATAGTTAAATAATTTAGTAAGTTAGTTTAAAAAAAAAACAAAAAACTTTTTCACCTCAGGCTTGTCTTCCACTAAGACACTCTCCCCTGCCATTTCTAATTCATAATGCCAGGGACTTCAGGATTTAAGAAGTGTGTTTCCTGTCAGTTCTCCATGCCAAGGTCTGATGGGCACTCATGCTGTATGAAGTTCCTCAGCGAAACACACGTTCCCGTAAAGTGCCTTCACACTACAAGCCTCAAGACCAGGGCTCGTCGCGACAGGGACCTGCAACTTAAAATGCTATTAATGGAAAAATTTCTACAGCCGCCTTCGGAGATGGGGAAAGTGAAACTCTCTCCCTCACGCTCCCCAGCCACATCTGAACCAATTGGGAGCATGGCTTCACACTCTCAGGAGCAGAGGCAAGAAGCGCAACAGTCTCTGAGGAGAGACTTTAACAAGGGTAAAAGGTCTCCTGCGAGATCCTTGCCTTCTGTATTGACAGTGCAGAAGGCAGGAGCCTCAGGCTGTCACAACGCCTCAGCCACAGCTCCTGCGGAGCACAGAGGCAGGGACCCGATCTCCCGTACCAGGAAGATCTCAGCGCCAGTCCACTCAGCACCGAAAACAGACACGGTGCCAACGGCGCACTCTGCCCCAGTGCTGAAAAGAACATTGGCACTGAGCCTGCCTGCTGCTCTAGTACTGGCAGTGGACCTTCTACAGAGCACCTCCTAGCGACCCGCGGCACCGGAAAAACTCAAACTCAGTAATGCGCCTGAGTGCAGATCATGCTCAGTGCAGCCCAAGGAGCAGGAGCAACAGTTCTTCAAGTGCTTGCTCATATCCATTCCAGTTAGGTGTGTGTGCGCGCCGCGTGCACGTTCGTCAGAAGATTTTTACCCTAGCAACACTCGGTGGGTCGGCTGGGCGCCCCCTGGAGTGGTGCCGCTATGGTGCCGGATATATACTCCTGCCGACCCAGCCACCCTTCAGTTCCTTCTTACTGTCCGTGTCGGTCGTTGGAACAGTGGAGCGCGGCTTAGCTGACCTCCACTTCCCTAGCTACTCGTAGTTCTTGTGTAAATAGTTATATAGTTATAATCCTTATATATTTATATAGTTATGTTTTTTCTTTACTAGCATAATTAGTTTAGTAATAGTTAGCGGGGTTCGGGGAGTAGCCCCTTCCCCGCACCCAGTGCCGGAGCCCATGCCCGGCTCACCGGGTTTTAAACCGTGCTCGACCTGCCACAAGCCGATGCCGACAGGAGATCTGCACGACTCCTGTTTGAAGTGCCTTGGGGAATTGCACTTCACGGCTAAGTGCCCCATTTGCAAGGCTTTTAAGCCAAGACCAGAATGGAGCGGGACTTTCACTAATCCCTCCACCTTCGGCACCGAGCCCTGGTCAATCGGCGAGCAGAAGCGCCTCCACGGCACCAGACCCCACCGGCACTGCCAAGGTCTCGGCACTGGCCGTCGCCGGCACCGAAGTCGACTCTGCATCGCTCCCTCTCTCCGAGGTCGAGAGAGCCCACGACTCCTCCTACCAGTGCCTGACAGCTCCCGGCATGCGCCGTGGTTGAGCTCCCTGCTCCTGCTGCTTCCATGCCAACGGCACCGCAGCCAGAGAGCTCGTCTAAGTCGGATCGCCCGGCACTGGCAGAGGCACCGATGACGTGAGCACTGTCGATTCCGGTCCCGCAGGGCCGCCGAATCCAGTGCCTTACTGCTCCCCAGCACGCGCCTTGGTTGAGCTTCCTGCTCCTGCTGCTTCCGTGCCAACTGCACCGCAGCCAGAGCGCCTGTCTAAGTCGGATTGCCCGGCACCGACACCTGCTGAGGCACTGACGACGTCGGCACCGTCGATCCCGGTCCCACGAGGGCCATCGAATTCGGTGCCTGACAGCTCCCCGGTACGCTCTATGGTTGAGCTTACTGTTCCCTCCATGCCGGAGACATTCCCAGCAGCGAGGGATCTCATTGCCATAACAGAGTAGATGCTGCCTGAACCCCCGGCACCGCCGGTGCGGGTAATACAGTCTCTTGGCAAGCCTTCCTTGATACGACCATCCTCTGTCGGCACAGCAGAGCGGCACCGTTCATAATCATGGTCCTGCAGACGCTCCAGGTCCCATCGACACTCCCGCTCCCGACGCCAATTGCAGTCCCGGTGCTGTTCTCCTCCTCGGTACCGGTTGCACTCGCTGCACCAGTCGGTGTCCCGTTCGCCGACCCACTACTCTCGGCACCATTCCAGCTCCCGGCACCGCTACAGGCACCGTGACTCCCATAGCCGCTCCTGACATCGAGCCTCGAGATCTCGGTCGACCTCCCGGCACTGCTCTGGTGGCAGGTCCAGATTTTGTTCCAGGTACCGGTACGCCCCCTGGTACCGGTCCCCGGTGCGGAGTTGGGCAACGTCCGGTAGAGTCAGAGACTCTGACCATGATTTTTCAGCACCTCCATGGCCATCCGGACACGCATCAGTGTCATCCCACACGGACAGCTCTTATGCTCAGGACCGCGATTCTGATGTGCCCACCAACAACCTGAGAGCCCATCAGGACCTCCTAAGGAGGGTAGCACTCTATATGGACCTCCAGGTGGAGAAGGTCCCGGAGGTAGGGGACCCAGTAGTGGACATTCTATCGGCGGTTGCCCCGCTAGAGGGGCCCTACCTGTTTATTCAGACCATCCAGGCGAATGCCGGTACTCTATGGGGGGTACGACTACTTGTATGTCCGTCCTCCTCCCTGCTCACTAGTTGTTCAGTCTGTTAAGGAAAGGGAGTGGCATGGCCAGCAGGCGCCAGCCCCGAAATCGAAGGAGACTAGGCGAATGACCCTACTCAGCTGCAATGTGTACTCTGCAGGGGCCTTATAGCTCTGCGTGGCAAATCAACAAGCCTTGCTTAGCCCATATCATTATAACACCTGGGTGACGGTGGATAAGTTTATGGAGCTTCTCCCTCAAGACTCTCGCCAAGAGTTCATTGCCCTCTTGGAGGAAGGAAAAAAGGTGGCCAGAGCTTTCCTCCAGGCCTCGTTGGATGCAGCAGACTCAGCAGCCAGGGCTCTGACATCGGGTGTTACCATGAGGAGCATCTCATGGCTTCAGGTTTCAAACCTCCATTCACGACTTACCATTTGATGGTAAAGGCCTCTTCGCGGCGAAGACAACCCCAGGCTGCAAAGCCTGAAGGACAACAGGGTCCTAATGCGCTCTCTCAGCATGCATACGCCGACGACCTAAACAGGCCTTTCCATCCCCAGCCACACTGCCGTACTCTGTGCCTAGCCACAGACAGGTCTTTGGCAGACGGCGCGGCCAAGGTGGTTGCAGACGACCGTCAGGACCCCTAGAGGGCCAAGATCGAGGTCCCTCGCAATCACCACTGGTACCAAAGACGAACTTGCGAAGGTGCGCCCGAGAGCGGCGTACCAGTTACAGGCTGGATTGGCGTGGTCCCAGTTAACTTCAGATCGCTGGCTCCTACACATGGTGGAGTATGGGTACCACCTTCAATTTTTTCCAGCCCTGTCCCTCTTCAGGGACCCCTCTCAAGAGCAATTCCTCTTACAAGAGGTGCAGACGCCGATGGACGAAAGGGTAAGGGGTTTTACTCCCGTTATTCACAATCCCCAACTCGTACAGAGGTCTCAGACCTATCCTAGACCTGCGAGGACTCAACCAGTTTATGATAAGGTTGAAATTCCGCATGATATGTCTGGGAACTATTATCCCGTCCTTGGATCATGGAGACTGGTATGCCACCCTCGATATGAAGGACGCGTACTTTCAGATCGCCATCTTCCCTCCGCACAGGAGATACCTCCGCTTCTAGCTACAGCCCCACGGGTATTAACCAAGTGTATAGCCGTAGTCGCCACCCACCTCTGCCGACGTCGGATATGCGTTTTCCGTATCTGGACGATTGGCTTATCCGAAGAGACTCCGAGACACTAGTCACTCAGCATGTGGGCATCATCAAGGACCTATTCACACATCTAGGCCTGATGATCACTATAGAAACATCCACTCTGGTTCCCACGCAGAGGTTAGACTTCCTAGAAGCTATCCTGGGCTCCGACCTAGCCGGAGCCTTTTTACCACAGCTGCGGTTTCAGGCGATGGCAACAATCATCTGAGGTCTGCAGACTTTCCCAATGACCTCGGCCCGCACTTGTCTCGGTCTCCTGGGTCCCATGGCTGCCTGCAAGTTTGTAACCAAACACACCAAGCTCCGCCTCTGTCCTCTCCAAGTTTGGCTCAAATCTGTGAAGCGCCCGTACAGGGACCCAATGGTCATGATAGTCACCATTCCCTTGAGCACCCTAGGCTCCCTAGAATGGTGGCTAACTCCCTCCCTGGTGTGGGTAGGGATGCCGTTCCATCCGTCCGAGCCCTTACTGTCCCTGACGACGGACGCGTCATCTCTCGGCTTGGGTGCTCACCTCGGTCACCTTCGAGCTTAAGGCCTTTGGTCTTCTCAGGAGCTGGCGTTCCACATCAATGTCCAAAAATGAGAGCAGTCCGCCTGGCGTGCCAGGGGTTCCAGCAGCAGCTGTGAGGCCGTGGTGTCTCCGTGTTTACAGCCAACACAATGGCCATGTGCTACATAAACAACCAGGGAGGGACATGGTCCTCCTCCTTTTGTCAGGAGGCCATCCATCTCTGGGACTTTTGCATAGCCCACTCGATAAATCTGGTAGCGTCCTTTCTCCCAGGCGTTCGGAACGCCTTAGCGCTTTAACTCAGCAGGTCTTTCCTGTCTCACCATTGGTCGCTCTGCCCTGATGTGATGCATTCTGTTTTCCAGAAGTGGGGATTTTTCCCCACACAGACCTGTTCGCTTATCGCGAGAACAGGAAATGTCCGAGGTTCTGCTCCTTCCAAGGTCTCTCCCTGGGATCGATCTTGGACACTTTCCTCATGCCGTGGAAGGGCCAACTCCTTTATGCCTTCCCACCGTTCACCCTGGCTCATTGGGTCCTGCTCAAACTTTGCAGGGGCAGGGCGCGCATCATCATGATCACTCCAGCGTGGTCCAGGCAGCACTGATACACTATGTCGCTCGACCTGTCAGTAGCCAATGCAATTTCCCTGCCACTCCACCCAGACCTCATAACTCAGGACCACGGCAGGCTTCGCCACCTGGACCTGCAGTCTCTTCAACTCACAGTGTGGCTGCTGCTTGACTAACCCGGGGTAGCAGGAAGCCTTCCACCTGGTCAACGTACCTGGCCGAGTGGAAGCGTTTCTCCTACAGGTGCAAAACACTTGATCTTACTCCTACTGAGGTCTCCATCCCCTCTGTTTTGGACTGCCCTCTGGCCTACAACAGCAGGGCCTAGTGGTGTCATCGCTGAGGGTACACTTGGCAGCCATCTCTACCTTCCCCCCAGGCTAAGGTGGTCGTTCTGTGTTCTCATACCCCATGGTTTCAAGGTTCCTGAAGGGCTTGGAGCGCTTACACCCTCAAGTACACCGCCCAGCCCCAACCTGGGACCTCAACCTGGTTTTAACCAGACTTGTGTCTCCCCCATTCGAGCCGTTAGTGACCTGCTCGCTGCTATACCTGTCTTGGAAGACAGCTTTCCTGGTAGCCATTACATCGGCCAGACGAGTCTCCGAGCTCAGGGCTCTTACGGTGGTTCCGCTGTACACTATGTTCACAAAGACAAGGTGCAGTTACGACCACACCCGGCTTTCCTCCCTAAGGTGGTTTCGGCCTTTCATGTTAACCACACTCAATGCAATGGGGGCAACAATTGCACTCCCTGGACGTCTGTAGAGTGCTCACATTTATATTGAGCGGACAAAACCATTTTGTAAAACGCCCCAAGTCTCGGTCGCAGTAGCAGACCGAAGGAAAGGCCTACCTGTTTCCTCTCAGAGGATGTCATCTTGGGTGATGACGTGCACCCGCACTTGTTATGATTTGGCTCACATTTCCCCAAGCCACATCACCGTGCATTCTACCAGGGCTCAGGCTTCATCTGCCACCTTGCTGGCTCGTGTAGCTACCCACGAGATCTGTCGCGCAGCTCCATGGTCCTCGGTCCATCCCTTTGCTTCGCATTATGCTCTGGTTCAACAGTCAAGAGATGCTGCAGCCTCTGGCTCTGCAGTTTACATTCTGCCACATTTCACTCCGACCCCACCGCCTGTGTAAGGCTTGGGAATCACCTAACTGGAATGGATATGAGCAAGCACTCGAAGAAGAAAAGACGGTTACTCACCTTTGTAACTTGTTCTTCGAGATGTGTTGCTCATATCCATTCCAAACCCACCCTCCTTCCCCTCTGTCGGAGTAACCGGCAAGAAGGAACTGAAGGGTGGCTGGATCGGCTTGGGTATATATCCGGCGCCATAGCGGCGCCACTCCAGGGGGCACCCAGCCGACTCACCGGGGGTTGCTAGGGTAAAAATCTTCCGACGAACATGCACGCGGTGCGCACACACCTAACTGGAATGGATATGAGCAACACATCTCGAAGAACAACAGTTACAAAGGTGAGTAACCGTCTTTTTCTCAGTCAATGTGACCTTTCAGTGGCACCTGAATCTAATTCCCTGCTCCTGGATACACAGGGCATGCTTTTTGAACAGCCGCTCTCCCCACCTGACCTGGCTACCTTTACTGACAGTGAACTTGATATGCAGCAGCAGGTGGAGTTTTCCCCACCTGCGCCACCTCCTCCACTGGAACCTTTTCCACCTCAGGTCAAGGCTCACAACCACCAGCCTCAGCTTCCCTATTTTTCTCCCCCCTCCCTCCCCCCCCCAATGGGTAGAACCTGAGTTCTCCTACCCTATGCCTTGGCCTCAGTGGTACTCTTGGCCAGCTCCTACTGCCACTCACCCTCAAGCCCCTTCTACCGAACCTCTACCTCCTTCTGCGCCTCGATCTCCAGCTCTGTCTACTTCTAGAGTGGCTGAAACCTCCCCTCCCCGCAAGAATGTGAGCTACGAACCAAATCCTGATTCACCAACCCCTAACTCTCCATCAACTCCAGACTGAGCACTCTTCCCTTTGCCTCTGCAGAACATGGACGACTGTAAACCATTTCAAGAACTTTTCAAGAGAGTGGCACTGAGCCAAGACATCCCCTTATAAGAGGTTCAGGAAACACAACACAAGACTCCTCAAAATCCTCCAACCCTCTGTGCCCTCTAGGATCACGCTCCCCATAAATGATGCACTCCTGGAACCAGCTGACATTCTCTGGCAGATTCCAGCCTCTCTCTTGCCAACTTCCAGAAAGGCTGAACTTAAATACTATGTTTCCACTAAGGATGCTGACTTTTTTTATTTTCTCATGCACAACCGAACTCTGTTGTTATGGATGCAGTTGCACAAAGGACAAAACAGCCACACTGTCAACCCACCCCGCAAGACAAGGACCTTAAATGCCTTGACGTCTTATGTCGCAAGGTTTATACGTCCTCCACTCTACAATTCAGAATTGCTAACTATTCTGCCCTCCTTGCAAGCTATGACTTCGATAATTACAATAAACTTTATGAATTTGCCTCTTATATTCTAGAGGATAGGAGAGCAGATTTCAAGTCGGTCCTTGTTGAGGGCCAATTTAATTTCAAGAATGGCCCTACAAGCATCTCTAGAGACAGCAGACACAGCAGCCCCTACTACTGCAGCTGTTGTGGTTTATGTGCAGATCTTCATGGCTGTCTGCATCTGGCATCCCTAAATACCTGCAGACCAAAGTGGAGGACCTCCCCTTTGATAAGGATAACCTCTTTTCCACAAAAAACGACGAAGTCCTTCACACCGTGAAAGATTCTAGAGCGACACTGTGCATCTTGGGCATTCACCCATCCCTTCCCAGCAGACGATGATACCAACCTTATCAAAGACCACGCACGCAATAGTATTACTGGCCTCAATCCTAACCATACAATGTAACCAGGAATCGTGCTAAACCTCCTAATCGCAGACAGAATCAAGCACAAGAAACTATTTTCCACCCATCGGGAAATAAACAACAATTTTGAAGCGTTGGTTGAGGGTCTGCACGACCACCTCTTGATTCCACCACCTACTTGCCCATTTGGCCACCACCTTCAGGGTTTCCAACTGTCTGGCCGCAGATTATGCAGGACCGTTGGATCCTGGAAATAGTTCAGTCTGGTTACTCCATCCCTTTTATAACCTACCCTCCGACCCTTCCCCCTTCCTTGTCCCTCTTCAGGGACCCTTCTCACGAGTGCTTACTTTGCACAGAAGTGGCTCACCTTCTACAACTAGGCGTAGTGGAACCTGTGCCGACACAACATCTGGGGGAAGGATTCTATTCCCAATACTTTCTGACCCAGAAAAAGACTGGGGGATGGAGGCCTATGCTAGACCTATGCCGACTGAACAAATTCGTGAGGATACAAAGATTCAAGATGGTCACACTAGGCACAGTAATACCTGCACTAGACCAAGGGGACTGGTATACAGCCCTTGACCTACAGAATGCTTATTTTCTATACCGTTCTGTACCATCTACTGGGAGTGACTGAGAATCATTCCTATTGTCACCCAGGCGCCCCCGGCCAGCCTCACCTTAAGCCAGCCAGGAGCACTCACGGGTTGATAACAAAGGGCGGTTACCAGTCCTACTGCACCGTCTGCCACCGGGCAGGGGAGAGGAGTGGATACTGCTCTTCACTGCTGCAGCATCGCGTCTACCAGCAGCATTCAGTAGACATAGGGTGACATTGAAAGAAGTCAAGAAATGATTTCTTTCCCTTTTCTTTCACGGGAGGGGGAGTGGAGTAAATTAACGTTCTATTACCTGAATCACACTGGACAATGTGTTTTGAACCTACAGGCATTGGGAGCTCAGCCAACAATGAAAATACGTTTCAGAGACTGCTGTAGACTGTGGGATAGCTGGAGTCCTCAGTACCCCCTCCCTCCCTCCATGAGTTTCCGTTTGAGTCTCTGGCTTCCCATTACGCTTGTCACGCAGCACTGTGTAGGCTGTAGATTTTTTTTTCAAACGCTTTGGCATTTTGTCTTCTGTAACGGAGCTCTGATAGAACAGATTTGTCTCCCCATACAGCGATCAGATCCAGTATCTCCCGTATGGTCCATGCTGGAGCTCTTTTTGGATTTGGGACTGCATTGCCACCCGTGCTGATGAGAGCTCCACGCTGGGCAAACAGGAAATGAAAATCACAATTTCGCGGGGCTTTTCCTGTTTACCTGGCCACTGCATCCGAGTTCAGATTGCTGTCCAGAGCGGTCACAGTGGTGCATTGTGGGATACCGCCTGGAGGCCAATACCGTCGATTTGCGGCCACACTAACCCTAATCCGATATGGTAATACCAATTTTAGCGCTACTCCTCTCGGGGAGGAGTACAGAAACCGATTTAAAGAGCCCTTTATATCAATATAAAGGGCCTCGTAGTGTGGACGAGTACAGCGTTAAATCGGTTTAACGCTGCTAAAATTGGTTTAAAAGCGTAGTGTAGACCAAGCCTCAGTTTCATCAAAGCACACTTGGCAGCATATACCACTTCCCATGACTTGTTAGAAGGCTACTCACTCTTTACCCACCCCACCATAAAACAATTTATCACGGGTCTACAAAATCTCTACCCAGAAATGTATCCAATGGCAGCTACATGGAATCTTAACTTCGTTCTTCGTGGTCTTGTGAAACCTCCATTTGAGCCCTTGGCTACCTTCTCTCATCTTCATGTGTCTATGAAGGTGGCTTTCTTAGTTGCAATAACGTCTGCAAGGAGAGTAGGAGAAATAAGCCCTCTGATGGCCTATCCTCCCTACACAATCTTCTCCAAAGACAAAGTCACTCTGACACCACATCCTAAGTTTCTCCCTAAGGGGGTGTCCACCTTCCACCTTAACCAACCAATATACTTACCTACTTTCTATCCCAAACCTCACAAGACTCTGCACGAGGCAACTCTGCATGTTCTCAACATCAGGCGAGCAATCACCTTTTATTTAGACAGGAGTAAACCATTTTTTAAGTCCCTGTGACTCTTTGTCTCCATTACTGAAAGATCGAAAGGTACAGCTATCTCTAGGCAATGCCTTTCCAAATGGATCTCTGACTGCATCAGATCCTGTTACTGCATCCAAAATATTCAACCACCCGAAGGCATTAGAACTCATTCCACTTGAGCCATGTCGACATCCGTTGCCTTCCTACATAATGTACCCGTTCCTGTCATCTGTAAAGCAGCTACGTGGTCATCTGAACACACATTTGCTAAACACTACGCTATCATGCAGGATACCACGGCAGACGCTATAGTAAGTCAAACAGTACTCACTGTCGCATCTCCAAAGTTCCACCAACCTTAATGGGTACTGCTCCACATTCACCTAGAGTGGGGCACCCACAGGGGCAGCACTTGAAGAAGAGAAAGTTACTCACCTTACAGTAACTGAGGTTCTTCGAGACGTGTGTCCCTGTGGCTGCTCCACTCCTTGCCCTCCTCCCCTGTACTTTGGAGTATTATGATTTCTCCACGGTAGAGAAGGAACTGAGGGGGGCACAGGATGTGCATGCTCAGGCAGATTCTAACAGGACCACGAGACACCAGCTGAGCGTGTGTGTCCCGATCAGGCACTGCTACTGAAGATCTCCAGTCAACGGCATTGGGATGCACAGTCACCTAGAATGGAGCACCCGCAGACAAACACATCTCGAAGAACCTCAGTTACTGCAAGGTGAGTAACTTTCTCTTATGCTACATCAACCACTGCCAGCATGACTGGTCTTCACTGTCTTCCTATGCAGAATTCTTGTACAATAATGCAGACCGTGCCTTCACAAACCACAGCCCCTTCTTTATCAACTATGAGTACTACCCCTAATTTCACCCATGACTACACACATCCTCGACCAATCCATCTGCCTCATACCTAGTACAATATAACCATCACATCCAAAAGGAAGTGAAAGGACATCTTGGTAAGGCGAAAGAGGACTACAAAAGTCATGTGGACAAACATAAACAACAGGGCCTTACCAACCCTATAGGACAAAAGGTATAGGTTTCAACAGAACATATCCTCACGGACAGTCCTAGATTCGGCAACAAATCAGCCCAGTAACCTTCAAGCTCCAGCTCCCTTGATCTCTTAGAATCCACCCTGTAGTCCATGTCTCACTTCTAAAACCATACACCGAGAACATATTTCCCCACAGAGCCTAGCTGCTGCCCTCATTGGCACAAATACAGGGTCAGGAGGAATACATTGTACATGAAATCCTTGACTAAGATCAAGGAGGGCAAATTATGGTACTTGTTTATTGGGAAGGTTATGGCATGGAGGAACACACTTCGGAGCTAGCTGAAAACATTTGTGCTCACTCTGGTTCAGGCCTTCCACAGGAATCACCCTTAGAAACCTGGATCCCCTGTACCCGTCCCTACAGAAGAGGTCGATGTCATGATCCAGGGATCTCAAAGCTGGGATCAGCCACATTCTAATCCAGTACCTGGCTGCCTGCTGGTAGTATCTTACATGAGACTCATACAGCCCAGCCTCAGTGTCAGGCTCCTCCCCTGAGATCTGACTGACAGAGTCCAAGAGTGAGTGATTTGACAGCTTCCAATTCCTGCTGCTGTGTTAAGTACAGCCAATAGGTCAGACAACTGAGCTCCATCCTGCCCCAGACTGTGTGCCTTGTGGTTCCTGCTACCTTCTCCTGCTACCCCAGCTTGATCTCCTGTCATTCTGAGCTGACTTGACTCCTGACATCTGACTTGTGGTTCCCCACCTCCAGTTTGTCTCCTGCTTCTCACCTCCCAGAATCCAGACCTAGCTGATTCTTGACTCCTGTCTCATGACTACAGACTTTGACTTTGCCTACTACGTCTGGCTGCCCATGACCTGGCCTGTGAAACACCCTTTCTGTGTATTCCTCATTTTTGTCCCACCTCTTTCTGTTTCTTTTTACATCTCTCTCTGGTTTTCTTGTCTTTTCTTTGTTTTTCTCCTCCTTCTGTCTCTTTTCTTCTTCCTTTTGTTTTCACTGAACTATGGGGAAAAGTGTGCCTGTCAGCAGCAGGGTTTTTTGGGGGCGTGAGGAGAAGGCAGTGGGCAGAGCAGGTACAAGGCCTATGTCTGATTGCTCCCTGAACCATCTAACATGCTCTCTTCTTCTGTCTTCTGAGCATGGTATGGCTGAGACAGGAGTGAGTGGTGGGTGTGGGAACCAGCAACATGCCTTCCAAGTGGTCTGTACACTGTCCTCCTGTGGTACAGAGGAAAGTCTTCTTTGGTCAGTGAGATGTCCAGGATTTTAGGACTATATTCACCTAGGAGTGTATTTAAAATCTAAGGGCAATCTTGGGGGGAAAAGCAAACAACTTACAACTTCAGCTTGGAAAAGAGGAGACTAAGAGGGGATATGATAGAGGTATATAAAATCATGAGTGATGTGGAGAAAGTGGATAAGGAAAAGTTATTTACTTATTCCCATAATACAAGAACTAGGAGTCACCAAATGAAATTAATAGGCAGCAGGTTTAAAACAAATAAAAGGAAGTTCTTCTTCATGCAGCGCACAGTCAACTTGTGGAACTCCTTACCTGAGGAGGTTGTGAAGGCTCAGACTATAACAGCGTTTAAAAGAGAACTGGATAAATTCATGGTGGTTAAGTCCATAAATGGCTATTACCCAGGGTGGGTAAGGAATGGTGTCCCTAGCCTCTGTTTGTCAGAGGATGGAGATGGATGGCAGGAGAGAGATCACTTGATCATTGCCTGTTAGTTTCACTCCCTCTGGAGCACCTGGCATTGGCTACTGGCGGTAGACAGATACTGGGCTAGATGGACCTTTGCTCTGATCCAGTACGGCCGTTCTTAAGTAAATATACTGTTCTCTTACTACAAAATGTGAAGCAACTTCCTAGATCGTCTTCACCAGCAACATGTCAAAATACTTCTGCACTTTCTGCATACCTATGTGCACTCACTTTTCCTTGTATTTGATATTGTAGAATTGCTCTTCTGTCATTGAAGATGTGATGGATTAATACATTTATTTATGTACTGTTGTTTAAATAGACATTCAAATTTCAACTTACATTTACATATTTCTTAACCAGGAACCTCTTCCATACAAATTCACAAACACTATAGTTTGGTCTAATTTCTACTACATCGTATTATGTATAGTTTGTTTGTTTGTTCTACACTTTTTAACCATTCCGTGTTCTCCATTCTAGCTTTGTGTCTCTTAGTCAAAGTTCAGACTATCCTTCTCCCCCAACAGTGACTCACAACCCTTGAGCTCCTGACTATACAGTAAGCTCCAATTTCAAAGCAACATGTGACTAGACCCCTGACCTCAGCTTTCTTACATAAGTGTTTTTTCTTCTCCGCCTTGCCTCAAGCATGCTTCTAGACTAGGAAAAAATTTTACGCTACAAGTTTGCATCTCAAGGGAAGTTCCAGATTCTTTTTCGTTTTACTTTCCATACACTGACTGAAGCTAGTAACTGTCTTTGATGGATCAGTTAGAGAACCTACTCTCCCTCCACTGAACCAGAAGAGAAGGGGCTGCTGTAAAGAGGTCTCTGTCCGTTAGCATGAATTTGTCCGTATTTATATATGAATGCATGCATTCACTCTAGTGTGACTATTTGAGTCACTGAAGCCTCAGTTAAATTTACATTCTTTTCTATAAAATGTCATCCTATTGACTGTAGCCCTTTAACAAATACTATGATGTAATATTCCAGATCCATTTTCAGTATGTAAAATAGCTTGTTTGTTAAACTAGTTTTCCTTAACCCAGGCCTTGTGGTATTTGATGGGTGTATTTTCATTTTGGGCAAAAACTGCTATTCCCTTAATCATGTTTCCCACTGTAATAACTTATTCATCAACCATCTCCATCTATATGTGGGTAAATATTGTAGTTAAAATAATACCTTTCCCTCCATGGACTGAGTAGAGGCCATATTCTCTAAAGTCAGCAGTTTTGGTAGTTTGACCCTTCTGTAATAAATTTTAAATCATTCATGAAATATAACTATTGAGGTAAAATCAACCTTTGGGCAATGTATTCCAGCCTTGAATAAAACCAAATCTCAAAACAGAGAGTATTCTGTTATAGTGTACTCTGGTTCAAAATGAAATAAACTATGTCACAATGTCTTAATAATATAATCTGCACACACATTAGATTAGCAGTTTATGCCTTGGCTTGTTTTTATAAATTCTAGTTGAAGAATGAATAAACTTTTCCTTTCATTGCTCCAGCTAGAATTTGTATATCTGATGGGGAACTGGAACTCTCTTTTCCTGAAAAGGAAGGAGGAACATAGGCAGAAAGAGAGATTAAATGAACTTTACTTCAAGTAGCAAATATCCTCAATTGGCATGAGGTAGAGACTAAGAAAAAAATAAGTATTGAATGTGATTTTACTGCTCCTCCCTCCTCCCTCCCCCCACCCCCCGAATGAAAACTGTGGAGTAATCAAGGATCAGGTAAAGTAGGTAAACATTTGTGGGGAACTAAAAATATCAATAAACCTGTGATGAAATGCATACACACACACACACATTGGAATTCCGTTCATTTGAATTAGCCAAATTCTTCATTTAAATGCTTGAGAAATATGTAATCTTTTTTACATAAATTCAGGAATTCTTCAGTTAGAGGACTCAATCCAGCTAATAAAGACTGCTAACTTTAGGTGGTTCCTTCATCTGTTTGTTTATCTTATGTACTTCAGGTTGATTACAGTATTTATGGAATTGGCCTTACTACAGTTATCACAGTACATTTCTCATTGACAGTAAGCATTGTTTCTGGAGATGCCAATTAAACACTGCAAGGAATAAGCAGTTTGGCAAGAAATTTCAAGAGAGTTGGCTAGCACTTCTAGTGTGTAAATCCTTCAAACACAGAATTTTCTTCAGAAATGCTCTGCTCTTACCTGTTAAGAACTGCATTGGATGACTTTTTTCTTTGGAATTTTCCATTTCATGCGCTTAAATCTGACTGTTTTTTGGAGCGAAGGTTCCCCACCATCTAGGAGATTTTTTTGTTTTAATATACTCTCCTGTCTAAAATCAGATCGCCCTTGATTTGTGGGCAGACTGACTCCACATCGGTGTTTCCCTTTGGCTACATCCAAACATCATACTTAAACTTTTTGTAGTGGGTTAGCCGTTGTCCCTTCACCTCACTGCATCACTGGGATGTTGCCCACTAATGGAAATTACAAATTGAACATGAGGGGCCCTGGTGGCGGGGGAAGGGCCAAGCAATATCATGGTCTAAGCCCCTCGGGCCAAGCAGAGCAAACAGTCTTAAGGGCTCAGGCCCTGATGCAAGGCAGAGCAAACCAACAGTTTTAGGGAGCTCATGCCCTCAGGCAGGGGAAAGCTATAAGCAGTCTAGCGGCTCAGGCCTTCAGGCAGGGTAGAACAGTTAGTCTATCACCTGATGTCCTGGCTCAGGCAGATGGCAGACAAACACAGGTGTCTTGGCCTAAGGTGGGGAGGCTGCCACCCCAGGGGGCGGGTTGGCAGCAGGAGGTAGGAGGATTCAGGCCCACCCTACTCCACCAGATCCCAGCTTGGGGCCCTAACAGCGGCGGAGGGTTCTGCCACCGAGTCAGTGTGAATCCTATCACAACACACTGACTTGGGTTCTAACAGTGAAACTGAGCTAACGTCTGGTTTCCCTGGGCTACTTCCTACCATAGTCTGGGCGAGGGGCTCCAGAGATATGATGCCTACTTCAAAGCTTCTCTAGCACAATCAGGAGTGCCTGATTCATACTCAAATTTGCATTGCAGTATGTGCTCTCTGATTGTGGAGGAATCTTTCCTGCTCTGTTATGGAATGGAAAATTGTACACCTTTATAACAAATATCAGTGCTCAACAGTCTCTTTGGCAATCTGATATTTTAGTTAAACTGAAAATAAACTGGTTGTTGGAAGGGCTTATGTGAAACAGAAATATATTTGCAAATAAAGCATTATGCCTTACTATGTAGTGGTTCAGTTCTCCTAAAACTTTGTCACATGCTCATGATCTATGAGCAAAACAGAAAGATGTGGTTCTTCTTCGAGTGCTTGCTCATATCCATTCCAGTTAAGTGTGTGCGTGCCGTGTGCATGTTCGTCGGAAGATTTTTACCCTAGCAACGCTCGGTGGGTCAGCTGGGCACCCCCTGGAGTGGCACCGCTATGGCACCAGATATATACCCCTGCCGACCCAGCCACCCTTCAGTTCCTTCTTACCGCCCATGTTGGTCATTGGAACAGTGGAGAGTGGCTTAGCTGACCTCCACTTCCCTAGCTACTCGTAGTTCTCGTGTATATAGTTATAATACTTTTATATATATATTTATATAGTTATATGTTTTTTCTTTACTAGCATAGTTAGTTTAGTAATAGTTAGCGGGGTTTGGGGAGTAGCCCCTTCCCCGCACCCGGTGCCGGAGCCCATGCCCGGCTCACCGGGTTTTAAACCGTGCTCGGCCTGCCACAAGCCGATGCCAACAGGAGAGCCGCACGACTCTGTTTGAAGTGCCTTGGGGAATTGCACTTGACAGCTGAGTGCCACATTTGCGAGGCTTTTAAGCCGAGAACAAAAAGGAGCTGGACTTTCACTTACCCCTCCGCCCTTGGCACCGAGCGATGATCAATCGGCGGGCAGAAGCTCCTCCTCTGCATCGGACCCCGCCGGTACTGCCAAGGCCTTTTGGCACCAGCCGTCGCCGGCACCGAAGTTGACTCGGCACCGCTCCCTCTCTCCGAGGTTGAGAGCCTACGACGACTCCTGCCAATACCTGATGGCTCCCCAGCATGCGCCGTGGTTGAGCTTACTGTTCCTGCTGCTTCCGTGCCAACTGCACTGCAGCTAGAGAGCTCGTCTAAGTCGGATTGCCCGGCACCGACGCATGCCGAGGCACTGACGACGTCTGCACCATCGTTCCCGGTCCCACGAGAGCCGTCGAATCCAGTGCCTGACAGCTCCACAGCGCGCGCCGTGGTTGAGCTCCCTGCTCCTGCTGCTTCCGTGCCAGCTGCACCGCAGCCAGAGAGCTCGTCTAAGTCGGATCGCCTGGCACCGACACTTGCCGAGGCACCGACGATGTCGGCACCGTCAATCCCGGTCCCACGAGGGCCGTCGAATCCGGTGCCTGACAGCTCCCTGGTACGCACTGTGGTTGAGCCTACTGTTCCCTCCATGTTGGAGACATTCCCAACAGCGAGGGATCTCATTGCCGTGACAGAGTCGATGTTGCCTGACCCCGGCACCCCCAGTGTGAGTACTACAGTCTCTTGGCAAGCCTCCCTTGATATGACCATCCTCTGTCGGCACAGCAGACAGCACCGCTCCAGGTCCCGTTGGCACTCCTGCTCCCAACACCACTTGCAGTCTCGGTGCTGTTCTCCTCGGTACCAGTCGCTCTTGCCGCACCGATCGGTATCCTGTTCGCCAACCCACTACTCTCGGCACCGTTCCAGCTCCCGGCACCGCTACAGGCACCGTGACTCCCGTAGCCGCTCCTGACGTCGAGCCTCGAGATCTCGGTCGACCTCCCGGCATCGCTCTGGTCGCAGGTCTGGATCTCGTTCCAGGTACCGGTATGCCTCCCAGTACCAGTCCCCGGTGCCAAGTTGGGCAAGGTCCGATAGAATCAGAGACTCTGACCATGGTTTTTCAGCACCTCCATGGCCATCCAGACATGCATCAGTGTCATCCCATGTGGACAGCTCTTATGTTCAGGACCGCAATTCTGATGTGCCCACCAACAACCTGAGAGCCCATCAGGACCTCCTAAGGAGGGTAGCACTCTCTATGGACCTCCAGGTGAAGGAGGTTCTGGAGGTAGAGGACCCGGTAGTGGGCAATCTATCGGCGGTTGCCCCACCAGAGGGGCCCTACCCGTTTGTTCGAACCATCCAGGCGAATGCCGATACTATGTGGCAGTCCCCAGCCTCTATCCCTCCTGCGGCCAGGGGAGTCGAGAGTAAATATATGGTGCCCTCTAAGGGGTGCGACTACTTGTATGTCCATCCTCCTCCCTGCTCACTGGTCATTCAATCCGTTAAGGAGAGGGAACCGCATGGCCAGCAGGCGCCAGCCCCGAAATCGAAGGAGGCTAGGCGAATGAACCTACTCGGCTGCAAAGTGTACTCTGCAGGGGCCTTACAGCTCTGATTGGCAAATCAACAAGCCTTGCTTAGCCGCTATAATTATAACACTTTGGTGACGGTACTTGAGTTTATGGAGCTTCTCCCTCAAGACTCCCGCCAAGAGTTCACTGCCCTCTTGGAGGAAGGGAAAAAGGTGGCCAGAGCTTCCCTTCAGGCCTCATTGGATGCAGCAGACTCAGCAACCTGGACTCCGGCCTCGGGTGTTGCCATGAGGCGCATCTTGTGGCTTCAGGTTTCAAACCTCCGGCTGGAGCTGCAGTATACCATTCAGGGCTTACCATTTGATGGTAAAGGCCTCTTTGCGGCAACGACAGCCCCAGGCTGCAAAGCCTGAAGGACAACAGGGTCCTAATGCGCTCTCTCAGCTTGCATACGCTGGCGACCAAATGCAGGCCTTTCCGTCCCCAGCCACACCGCAATACTCTGTGCCTAGCCAGAGACAGGACTTTGGCAGACGGCGCAGCCAAGATGGTCGCAGACGACCATCAGGACCCCTAGAGGGCCAAGATCAAGGTTCCTCGTAATCACCACCGGTACCAAAGACGAACTTTCAAAGGTGCGCCTGAGGGCAGCGTACCCGTTAGTTTGTAACCAAACACGCCAAGCTCCGCATCCGTCCTCTCCAAGTTTGGCTCAACTCGGCGTACCGCCCGGACAGGGAGTCAATGGTCACGATAGTCACCATTCCCTCGAGTACCCTAGGCTCCCTAGAATGGTGGCTAACTCCCTCCCTGGTGTGGGCAGGGATGCCGTTACATCCGCCACAGCCCTCACTGTCCCTGACGACGGACGCGTCATCTCTCGGCTCGGGTGCTCACCTTCGTCACCTTCGAGCTTAAGGCCTTTGGTCTTCTCAGGAGCTGGCATTCCACATCAATGTCCAAAAATGAGAGCAGTCCGCCAGGGGTTCCAGCAGCAGCTGTGAGGCCGTGGTGTCTCAGTGTTTACAGCCAACACAATGGCCATGTGCTACATAAACAACCAGGGAGGGACATGGTCCTCCCCCTTTTGTCAGGAGGCCATCCATCTCTGGGACTTTTGCATAGCCCACTCGATAAATCTGGTAACGTCCTTTCTCCCAGGCATTCGGAACGCCTTGGTGCTTCGACTCAGCAGGTCTTTCCTGTTTCACCAGTGGTCGCTCTGCCCCGACGTGATGCATTCTGTTTTCCAGAAGTGGAGACTTTTCCCCACATAGACCTGTTCACTTACTGCAAGAGCAGGAAATGCCAGATGTTCTGCTCCTTCCAAGGTCTCTCCCCGGGATCGATCTCGGACGCTTTCCTGATGTTGTGAAAGGGCCAACTCCTTTATGCCTTCCCACCATTCCCGCTGGTTCATTGGGTCCTGCTCAAACTCCGCAGGGGCAGAGCGCGCATCATCATGATCACTCCAGCACGGTTCAGGCAGCACTGATATACCATGTTGCTCGAGCTGTCAATAGCCAACCCAATTACCCTGCCACTCCACCCAGACCTTATAACTCAGGACCACGGCAGGCTTCGCCACCCGGACCTGCAGTCTCTTCACATCACGGTGTGGCTGCTGTGTGACTAAACTGGGGTAGCAGGAAGCCTTCCACCTGGTCAATGTACCTGGCCGAGTGGAAGCGTTTCTCCTACAGGTGCAAAACGCTTGATCTTACTCCTACTGAGGTCTCCATCCCCTCTATTTGGCCTACCTCTGGCCTACAACAGCAGGGCCTAGTGGTGTCATCACTGAGGGTACACTTGGCAGCCATCTCTACCTTCCCCCCAGGCTAAAGTGGTCGTTCCGTGTTCTCACACTCTATGGTTTTGAGGTTCCTGAAGGGCTTGGAGCGCTTACACCCTCAAGAACACCGCCCAGCCCCAACCTGGGACCTCAACCTGGTTTTAACCAGACTTATGTCTCCCCCATTCGAGCCGTTAGTGACCTGCTCGCTGCTATACCTGTCTTGGAAGACAGCTTTCCTTGTGGCCATTACATCGGCCAGATGAGTCTCCGAGCTCAGGGCTCTTACAGTGGTTCTGCCGTACACTATGTTTCACGATGACAAGGTGCAGTTACGACCACACCCGACTTTCCTCCCTAAGGTGGTTTCGGCCTTTCATGTTACCCACACTCAACGCAATGGGAGCAACAATTGCACTCCCTGGACGTCTGTAGAGCGCTCGCATTTATGTTGCACGGACAGAACCATTTCGTAAAACGCCTCAACTCTCTGTCGCGGTAGCAGAGCGAAGGAAAGGCCACCTGTTTCCTCTCAGAGAATCTCATCTTGAGTGATGACGTGCACCCGCACTTGTAATGATTTAGCTCATATTTCCCCAAGCCACATCACCGTGCATTCTACCAGGGCTCAGGCTTCATCTGCCACCTTGCTGGCTCGTGTACCTACCCACGAGATCTGTCGCGCAGCTCCATGGTCCTTGGTCCATCCCTTTGCTTCGCATTATGCTCTGGTTCAACAGTCAAGAGATGCTGCAGCCTCTGGCTCAGCAGTTTTACATTCTGCCACATTTCACTCCGACCCCACCGCCTGTGTAAGGCTTGGGAATCACCTAACTGGAATGGATACGAGCAAGCACTCGAAGAAGAAAAGACAGTTACTCACCTTTGTAACTGTTGTTCTTCGAGATGTGTTGCTCATATCCATTCCAAACCCACCCTCCTTCCCCTCTGTCACAGTAGCTGGCAAGAGGGAACTGAATGGTGGCTAGGTCGGCAGGGGTATATATCCGGCGCCATAGCGGCGCCGCTCCAGGGGGCACCCAGCCGACCCACCGGGAGTTGGTAGGGTAAAAATCTTCCGACGAACGTGCACGCGGCGTGCACACACCTAACTGGAATGGATATGAGCAACACATCTCGAAGAACAACAGTTACAAAGGTGAGTAACCGTCTTATTTGCAGAAGATACTTTTATCAGAACTTTCTTTCCAGCCAAGATAGTTCCTCTTTGTCTTTTAGATCAGTGTACTGTCAAGTGTTGAATTGGTTACCTTTTTATTTTTCCTTTTGATTTGTCTAATCTTTAATATTTTAGTAAACTATTATGTCAAAGGATAGTATTTAATTGCACACTGCTGTTTTATTTAAAAGATCAAAGCTGTTCTCTGAACAGTTCTGATTAACTGTGAAGACCCTGTGTTCAGAAGTAATAGGTGTATTAAAGCATTGCCAAGATTAATGTGGGGATGACTCTATGCCTATTTTCAGAATTGCAGGGGGCCGAATTCTATCAACAATCAAGATGCACTTGATAAAAGGCCGAAACAGTGGGGATCCCTTCTGTCGAGCAGCAGAGGAAGTTTTACAAGATTTGGATTTGAGGATTAAAAATATTATCAATTCTCAACATGAAGCTGTGACTGCTAGCACCACTGGAATGAGTCCAGCCCGGGTAATGGGCCTCCTTTTGTTCTACTACTATATAGCTTTACAAGAAAACCAATGTCTTTTTTAATAACTTGAAATACAGAATAATCTTTTTCCAATCATACAGAATAGTGTCATTTCCTGTGTAGCGAAGTACACTTAAATTTGTTGAAAGACTCTTTAAATCCTTTAGGATTATAATGTGGTTTTCAAAAAGCCATTATACTTTAACTAAAAAATTCTTATATTAAAATGATAAACTTATTAAATTGCATTTTAAAAAGTTATTTTATTGTTCCCATTCATAACAGAGTTTGTAAAATATTACATATTTATAAAATAACTCATCTGTTACTAATATGAATATAGTTTATTTTATTGGGGAATTTAAATGACAATTTATGTTAAGATGCAGTTAAGGCTGAGAGTACATATAAGTAATTTAGGATAAAATACATTGATGACATAGTTATCCCAAAATCAATCTATATAAACTCAGAACACACTACATTAAATTTAAATCCAAACATGTTAAGATACAATAATGCATATCCAAAGAACTTAACTCTGCTCTGTAGAGACCATGCAATAATGATATGATTATGATTACTATTTGTGGTCCCAGATTATATTAGCGATTTTAAATTGACTTGTAAAGACTCAATAGATTTTTCTCTCTGTCTTGCTCTCCCCATTTCTCTCTCCGTCCAAAAAGGGTGGGGGGGGGGAGGTATCGCTACAGTGCAGAATTCAGGTTACTTAGGTGGTGAAACTGTGATTTCCATAATTTTAAAATATTTGGATTTCTTTTAAATTCTGATTTTTCCTGGTTTATAATGCTTTGTTTTGGGATCTCTTCAGTGCAGTAATAGGTAGTTATAGCCGTGTCGGTCCCAGGATATTAGAGAGACAAAGTGAGTGAGGTAATATCTTTTATTGGACCAACTTCTGTTGGTGAGAGAGATAAGCTTTCAAGCGCACATATCTCTTCTTCGTCACCCACTTTGTCTCTCTAACATCTCTGTAATGTATTTTACTGTAGATTACTGATATGTACCCTCAGCCTTAACTTCATCTTCATTTCCGTTTTGTCTAGGAATTTTCTTTGTTTAGTGTTCATGTATAAAATTTGAATTAAAAAAGTCAGAATGCTACCATTTGATATTCCTAATGATTTGAAGAGATCCCTTAAATTATTTTCTATAGGTTTAATTTTCTGTGTCCAGATTTACCAGTATGGACTGGCTGCTTTATGCTACTCTGAAGGAGCACAAGCAGCTAGAGTTTATATCACATTTGCCTCTCTTTTAGTGTCCCCCAGTTTCTACTTCTTGCCCTTCTCTGTTTCCCTGTGCGATTTCCCTTTTGTGCAGTTTCCCCTTACTCCTTTCCTCCATATTTTCCATATAAACACATCCTACTTCTCCCACCCACTGATTCTCTGCATGTGAACATTTTCCTCCTCTATCCTACCTTCTGAATAGATCTGGTGGAACAGGTAGCTTTTGAAAATAAATATTTAGGATTAATAGTCACTCTTATTGTTGTTTTTCATAACTGAAAGTTTTTCTGCCAGCAGAAGCTTCTGCATGAAATCTTATTATTTAGGAAAAACTCTCAAAGAACTGTTGTATCAAAATGGCTGCCATCTCTTCTTGTTCTCAATGGAACATAAGACATAGGTTGATGTCCCCTATCAACATGGCCACCATTTCCCTTGTTCCCTGCAGGAGAGAAGCCAAAGATGGTGGCATCCTATATTGTGAGGAAGTGAAGAGGAATACTTGGGCCCATTGAGAACAATGGGGAATAGAGGCCCTTCTCTAAATGGGCAACTGAGGGCAGCCTGTAATGTCAGTCCCTTTGAGAACAATGAGAGATTCAGCAATTATGAAAAAGTGCAGTTTTTGGTGAAACTCTTTGTAGAAGAATATTATTCTTTAGTGTCTGCTGAAAAAATGTACAGTTATTAAGAATAATAGGGGCAAAATAGCCATTCATTCTTGACAAAAATCAAATATAGCCTATGTTTATGAGTTCAGTGAGGTTTTTTAACTATATGGGAGACATGAAACATCTGTATTTTGTGAAGATCTTTTTGGACAAACAAGGCCCAACACTGGGTGCTATATTTCTCATAGGATTCACTAATAGATTCCATTATAAAGTCTCAGAAAAATAGGTTTTTTATTCACAGTAAGTGCTGTGATTTTTGGGGAGGGTATGCTGTATTTTTTGTACCTAACAAAGGTTAATCCCTCCTTTTAGTGCAAAATTCAACTTCATTTTCACTATGGAGCCACAACTGGTGCTTTAACAATGTAGTATTGCTAGGAAGGCTGTCTGTCTAATTCATTTCTGAATAAAATGCACTTGAAAAAGTTGCCTTGCAGCAAACAGATACAAAACTTTTAACCTGGCAATATTTTTCTTTGCCATATCTTGATGTTGTGGGAATCCCTGGGCTTCAGCTAAATAATTATTCCACAGGGGAGGAAGCTTTGCTTTAATTTAATTATATGAAGCCTGAATTAATGGTTAATGGGATTTTTCATCACGTTCTGAGAAGTTTATTATTCTGGCCAGAATGTGGCTATTGTGACCTGGATTGATCAATATAGGACCTGGAGTAGCAATAAGTCATTCATGAGACACTAGTCAATTTATTTTGGAGGCAAGAAGAAATGGGCCATGGGCATAGCTTTAACAAGCATCAGAGAAACGATGCTTGCATGTGGCTGCTTTTTCCATTTAAGTCTGAATGCCTTAATTTGTAGTGGAGCAAGACAGTTGTGCCATGACACAACATGATATTGTACAAAAGTCATTATGTGGTAATGTAATGGCTGCATTGGCTCAGAATATAATTTTAGGGAAGTTAAATCGTAATGAAATAGACAATTCTGTTTTAATTTTAAGTGACAACCATAGCTGTAGTTGCTATTTCTATTTACTAGTTGTTAACTTATAGTAAATGTCTGACATATATTGCTATACTTCTTGAAAGGTAGATGCACTAACTGGTGTAATCAGGTAGATAGAAGAATAGAATTTGATTTATTCAAGAAGATTGTTTAAGATTAGTTAACTGATTCTATACATTCTGTTGCTACTTGTCCTATCTTTTAGAACAAATTTAAACTGCAGTAAGAAGTGACAAGGAGTCCTGTGGCACCTTATAGACTGACTTAAGCTTTTGTGAGTGAATGCCCACTTCGTCAAACGAATTCACCCATGAAAGCTTATGCTCCAATACTTCTGTTAATCTGTAAGGTGCCACAGGACTCCTTGTCGCTTTTTACAGATCCAGACTAACACGGCTATCCCTCTGATACTTAAACTGCAGTGTGCTTTTTACATGTAAACAAGAAACCCTGTGGTTTTAAAAAATCTACTACTGTACATTTAAAAAACAAACACTAAACTTCTGTGCAGAATTGTTACTTTTTTTTACCTTTCTTTTTTTTTTTTTTATAGCAACCCTGCAATTCTTGCAGTACCATAGTGGTTATGAAGTTCTTTGTCTCTGCTGCTGAGAGCAGGATTGAGCATTTCCAGATGTAGATTATTTTCTTTGAGAACTTCTCCATTGTTGTGGAAAATCCTGAGGGATTTATTTTATGCCAACCTGGAGGCTGTTATACATAACACACCTCTGGTCAGGTCTGTGAAAAGAGTTGGCTAATTGGTAAAAGGGATTGGTGTTAGACTGCCCCAGAATGTAGCTGTGTGCCCCTTAGCACTCAAGAATATGTGATGGAGAACTGCTCATTTTCTTCCCAACCTAACTTCTGTAGTGCAGTCTCATTGCTCAGACTCCGATATTTATCTGTGTATCTTATTAAGCTCATGCTTCCATCTAGCAATTAGCTAAATATCACTAATTGCCTGAGGTTAGGAGGAAAATTCCCTTTGGTAGGTTATTCCATAATTGTCTGTGGGCGATTTCTTGCACCTTCTTCTGAAGCACCTCGCTGCTGTTGAAGATGGATTCCTTGTTGATTGGTTTGATGCATTGTAGCATTTCTTATTGTATGCTGCTATTAATATTTACTTAGATGGAATAATTTCTATTTACTGTCAGCCAAAATTACATGCCATAAACCATGGCACTGCCTACTGTGGCAGAGAAACTGTGAAGGCCTTACTAGTTCTTTTGGATGAAGAAGCTGCCAATCTTCCCACCAAAAACAAAGCAGAACTATTATATGGTGATGAAAATGTAACACCATTTGGAATCACCTCTGTCTTAACGCTCTTTAGGTGAGTACTAGTAAATCTGTAAAATAAAATAAATGGTCTGAAGAACAAGAATAATATTCTTGCTTATGCAAAGCAAATAATTTAGTAGCAAACTAAGAGATGTATTGTCAATTTGCTGTCAACTTTTTAAGTTTGCATTTTTTTTGTTTACTCAGTATGTCTAATTTTCACTTCATTTGAGAATAGTGTGTTCATAGCTCAAAAAACATAATTTTAACACTAGTAACTTATTCAAAGAAGTGAATCTACCACACTAAAAGGTCACTGTTAAGTAAAAGTAAGAAACTTTACACAAACTGAGGGATTCTTTTTGCCAAAATAGTGGAAATCACATTTATTTCCTTTTTTCTTTTCTTCCCTTCAGACTCTAAAATCTCTTAACAATTTGTACTTCTGTAGCACCTTTATTCTGAGGTTCTCAATTGCTTTACAAACAATAAAACTCTCAACATTGTGTGATAGGTAAGGGATCACTTCATCCTCCACCTAAATACAGTCACGTCTGGGGTATAATACTGTTTGTAAGTTCTTATGTTATAAAAATGTTTTACCTATGCGGTGAAATGTATCACTTTCCCCCAAAATACCATATTCTGCTAATCTATAACACTACCAATACATTTGCATTCCAGGGTGGTCACTGGAAGAAACATAGGAAATATTAAACCTTACTGTAGTTTGCCATCTTATTTGTTAGTTTAAAATTCTCAGTTTTAGGATCAAATGACTTGGTTCTAAGTCTCTTCTGAATTTTAACAAATTTATTTGTTGTGTCAAGAGATTTCATTATTTTTTATACTGAACGGTCTCAAAAATCTGTTTAAACTTAATGGTCAGCTGTGCCTGGGATCTGATCACTTTCCAGAAAGCTATGTTTATTTTTAAGGCCAAGGTTGGAAGAGAAAACTAACATGTCTCATGTATGAAACTTTGAGAGATTCAAATCATTTCTCTTTATCCCTCCCCTATAGCTCTGTGTTGGCCTTGACAGAGCTTTCAGTTTAAATGGTTAGACTGGATGGTTCCAGGGCTTTATCTTTTGATTCTTAAGCTTGGCAAGAAGTTCACAATGAAAAAAACCTTCCACAGAGGTACTGGTAAGAAGTGGCTACAATTTCCTTTATCTGATATTGATAGTATTTTGTTGCTGGCGTCTATGTATCTTTTGGCACTAAAAGTACCAATATTAACAATAAATCATCAAAAATATTTTAGAATTTTCCAGACAAAGTGAGATTTTTCTCACTGAATCAGTCTCTTCTGTGTATACTGCAAATCTGACAGAAGATGTTTCATCCTTCCCTTATTAGATGGATCCCTGCTGCTCTCCACTGGAGACTATATTGAAACAATTTCTTGTGTGTATATATTCTTGGAGTGCAAATACTTAAGGAAAATAAGGGGTGGTTGTAATTATTGTGAAGTCTTATTGATGGCAGAAAGGGGTTACCTGCTGTGTTTCCCATAGCATTTTCAGCTTTTCTTTTTTAGCCACCAGAGAAAATGCATTGAAGAGAATATCAAAATAAGGAGACTGCTCCAGTTAGGGCTACTATCTGTGTTTTTTAGGTAAATTTGTAATGAACATGGACTAAATATTTCCATAATGTATTAAGAAAATGTACACAATTCTATCTTCTCTGGCTCCCTGCCTCATTGATAAGCCTTCAAGGTCCTACGTAACTTTGCTTCTCCCAGTTTTCTATTGTCAAAGTTATGTTGCTACTCCCATCCCCTTCATTCCATCAAGGATGCCATCTTTGGCATTCCATTTGTCTACTTCTCCCATAACTGTTTCTGTGCTTTCTTCCATGTTGCCTCCTACTCATCAAATGCCCTTCTGTGATGGGGTGCCTGGCCCACACTGGGCTTTAAGGAGTTAATAGAGCCCTTGGGAGGCTGCACAGGAGGCAGCCATCAGAGATGGGCTGCGAGGAGCAGCCAGTTGGGGCCGGGCTGTCACCTGTAAGAAGCACTGCAGAGCAGCTTCAGTCACTCCCTGGAGCTTGAGAAGGGAGGAAGACTGGCTGCTTGTAGGCTGAAGGCAGCAAGCACTTTGGACAGAACAGGACTGCAGGCAGAGACCCGGGGAGCTAAAGGCAGCTTCTGGCGGACTGCACGGATCTGCAGGCTGAGGCCTTGAGGCAAGGGCAAAGAGTGTGCTGGGACCGCGGGGAAATGGCCCAGGGAGATCTAAAGAGGAATTGGAGGGGATGCAGCAAGTAGCTGCCATCTACAGGGTTTCTGGGCTGGCACATCGAGTAATGGGCGGACCTAGGACCCTCCTCTCCAGTTGCCCATGGGGAAATGGTGGAACTATGCAGTTGCCACTGGGGAAAGTGGCTGGACAGATATTGCAGAGCCCCCAAAATGGGGGAACCCAGAGCGTAACATGGACGAAGTGCTGTGTCACTGAAGGGGATGCCACGGTACTGGGAGTGACGTGGGTCTCAGAGCAGAAGTGATGGAGGCGAGGGACCACCAGAAGAGGGTGCACTGGCAAGAAGAGCTAATTCTTGTGACAGCCAGTAGGAGGCATTGGAGTGGTGAGGTGCACCCCGTCACATCTTCCTATACTGGTCTGCAAAGCTAATAATATCCTGAAGACCCACTTTTTGTAGGTGTTGTGGAAGGAACTAGGTCACTGAGCTAGAGAAGCTATTGATGCATCTGAGGAAGTGGGTATTCACCCACAAAAGCTCATGTTCCAAAACGTCTGTTAGTCTATAAGGTGCCACAGGATTCTTTGCTGCTTTTACAGATCCAGACTAACACGGCTACCCCTCTGATACTGATGTTGGCAATTCATCTTGCCAAATTTGTACCTCATCTTGCAGAAGTCTTGGCACAGCTAAAAGTGTCTTAATGAGACTCAGATCTTCGAGGGAACACCTAGAAAGGTTCCATCTCTGCTGAAATGAAACCGCTACTTGTCAGAGCAGGCACATTGGCTGACAGTGATAATAAAGAGGTAACCATTAGGTGTATATTTCCAAGCAAAGAACAGGTTTTGTTACTGCAAGAAGCAAAACCACTCGTGTATGCATCCAAGTCTTGTGTCAGTGGAAATGAACTATGCACAAACTGAAAAATAGAAGTGTAATTATCTATCTGTGAAAACTGCCATCTGAGTGTGGGTGGGTGGGTGAGAGAGAGAGAGAGAGAGAGAGAGACAGAAGTTACTGTAGAGACTGACCAGAAGCCTTTGAAGACAATCATGGGAAGAAACTTGCTGTAGCACTGCCAGTGCCACAAGTAACAATGATGTGCCTGCAGAATCACAACTTTGTGGTTAAACTTAAATCCTAACAGCATATGACGGTTGCTGAAACCTTAAGTCAGAAATGTTATTGTACTTCCCATCAGTACTTCACATGCACACAGGGCGGAGTTTTTTTGGGGTGGGGAGGTGTGGGAGAAGGGCGGGAGAAGGGCAGGAGAAAGGATAGAGGAACAGAAGCTTGTATTCCTCCATTCCCCCTGTTTCTGAAGGGCTCTTAAGCGTAGGAATTTTTGTTACAAAATGCTGAAGTGTAATTAGTTAAGAATTTATTCTTTTTTTTTTTTTTTTTTTTTTTTTATTAATGTAGATCTCCGGCACAATCCACTGGGTCTTCTCCAAAACCTCTCAGACAACGTATTAAAACATCTGTTGGTGAAAGAAAAATTAAGGTGTTGTATGGTTGTTTTTATATAATATTATAATATATATCGTATGAATGTAATATAATAATACTTTTGTGTTATGCATTCAGTCCCTATCTCTCTCTCACACACACATATACATAAATAAATTGTGTGTGTGTGTGTGTGTGTGTGTGTGTGTGTGTGTGTGTGTGTGTGTGTAAATAATATTAATACATATTGGTAATTTTTACCAAAATCCCAATTTGAAAAAGGATTCCATAAATGAAGAAGCATATTGGTGATTATATTAGTTATATCTCCTTAAAGAGGGAGCAATACAGACATAGGCCTGACTAGAAGAGTGACATGATAAATGAGAACAGCAAAGTTTGTAGGAAAAAAGACTTAAAAACTTGTTTGTGGACATGCCATTCTAGTGCATGGAGGTATGTTGAATTAATCTATATATTTTCATAGTCTGTGTAATTTAAAAAAGTATAATAAAAGCAAAAATGACGACAAACACATGCGCCTTAACTCTTAATTTTGCATTCCTGCTAAATTGGGCTCTGCCAAAGACCAACAATGGAATTTTTCAGTATCATTTTATGGGCATCTTTTTATGTTTCTAATTTCCAAAATCCTGTTACAAAGCAAGAACTCTCTGAACAAGAAACTTAAATACTTAAAATTAAAAACTTAAATTCTATATCTTGTTGTGGTGTTCAGACAGAAATCTTACTTTATAATAGTGAGTTATATTGTTAGAAACATCATTTAGGAGAATGTCTTTAACAGCACTGACAGCTCCATGAATGCTTTTTTAGCAGAAGTGCAAAATTTAGTCTGTGTTGGGACTTGCTAGGACTAATCCCTCGCATGTGGATGTTGGGAGCTAAATGAAAGTTGGCCATCTAGTTCCAGCAGATGGATTCTAGCAATAGATGAGGAAATAAATTAGATCCATTTTAATAGATGAGGAAAGAATAAAGTGGTATTATTAATTTGTGGTAAAATGTACTTATTTTGCAATAAGAGCAAACAGTAGACTAGCATAACTAAAAGTAACTTTCCGTAAGTGGGAAATAATTTTTAAACAATATTATTTGGGGTGTGTGAGGAAGAAACAAAACAATCACCACCTCCTAGTGCCAAAATGAATTAACTTGGCATGTTGGGGCAATGTTTAGTTATTCACAGAGTGCAGCCTAGTGCGTGTAGTCCTCTGTGACATAATGTTATCAGGGGTCTCAACCCCAGGTAGATTTATTGGGTTTTCAGTACAATTCCTTGTGGAACTGAAATAAAGCAAACCATCAAACTTGAAGCATGTCTGTGTATCCTAAATATATTCCTGTTTCATATAAATAGGTTTAGCTATCAAATAAATGAAGGAACAATCATGGTAAACTAAGAGTGAAATTAAGCCTAAAACAGATTCCAAAAATATGTCAGCTGAAAAATAAACCAGATAACAATGATTTTAGTCTGCTTGTTAGTGATAAATTAAACTCTGGTTAGATCCATCAAAATATGAAAATATGTTAGTTAAAGTACATTTTAGGGCCTATTGAAATCAATAGGAGCTCTTTTGCCTGAATGAAGAGTTCAAGACTCGGTCAATGATCAATTGTGTTCAATATCAGAAAGTCCAGAGTGTTTATTAATTAAAAATAATTATCCTTAATACTCAAAAAAACCCTTTCAAGTCTCTTGAAAGACATGCACAGGAGTCAGGCTTCCATCACAGAACTTACCAAAAATGTGACTCTGGAAGCTGATTCTTGATTACTAAAACATTTTCACTTTTTCAGCAGGGTAAGAACAGAAAAATAATGTAAACAATAGTACGGTAACTCCTCACTTAACATTATAGTTATGTTCCTGAAAAATGCGACTTTAAGCGAAACGATGTTAAGCAAATCCAATTTACCCATAAGAATTAATGTAAATAGGGAGGGTTAGATTCCAGGGATTTTTTTCACCAGACAAAAAACATATGTATACACACAGTAAGTTTTAAACAAACAATTTAATATTGTACACAGCAATGCTGATTGTGAAGCTTGGTTGAGGTGGTGGAGTCAGAGAGTGGAAGAGGGTGGGATATTTCCTGGGGAATGCCTTACTGCTAAATGATGAACTAGCATTTGCCTGAGCCCTCAAGGTTTAACGCATTGTTAATGTAGCCTCACACTCTACAAGGCAGCACGAATGGAGGGAGGGGAGATAGCATGGCAGACAGAGACAGAGAATCATGCCCTGTGTGGGGGCGGGGGGAGGGAGAGAGAGATGTGCACTGCCCCTTTAAGTATGCTGACTCCACTCTTAAGTACTTTGCCTTTAAAGAAATCAGGAAGTTGAGACAGCAGCTGCGGCCAGCAAGCTCACTCCGTCCTGAGCCCTGTCCTGTCCCCACCCTGCTCTATATGAAGAAGGGGTAAGTGGGGGGCAGAAGTAGGGGGGGAAGGGGACACCCTGACATTAACCCCCTTCTTCCCCTCTTTCCTGCACAGCAAGCAGGAGGCTCCTGGGAGCAGCTCCGAGGCAGAAGGCAGGAGCAGCACAGGGTAGTGAGGGGAGGAACAGCTGAACTGCCAGCAATTGGTAGCCTGCTGGGTGGCTGCTGCACAGGGGACTTAGGGGAGTGGGAATCCGATGAGGGGCTCCCTCATCCCAACAGTGCTAAGCAAAGATTAGTGCCTAATACTTCTAAGAATTTTTTCCTTGAAAAAAAATTCATATGGTTCAAATTAGTTTAATTATATCCAGATTACTGAAGATTTTTTAATTGCATTTAATTGAAAAGTCTACTTACGAAGCATAAATTATAATGCAGACTATTCAGACAAATGTAAGTTTGTTGGCTAAAGACTACCTACAATCAAGTCTCTTATTTTAGGGGTGAAAGGCAAACAGATTGGCATCTTGTAGTAGTAGTAGTGTTCTACTGTATTATTTTTAGAATGTATATGGCCTCTTTACATTGATACTTCATAGTTACAGGACCAGCATCTACTGTAGCTGCAGACAATTGGCACAGAATATATAGGGGTTTATTTAAAGTAAAATTTACTCTTCTGTCTCATCATGTACACCTCTACCCCTTTATAATGCCACCCATTATAACACGAATTCAGCTATAACGCGGTAAATGAACGCTCCAGGTGGGCTGGGCTGTGCACTCCAGCGGATCAAATCATGTTCGATATAACGCGGTTTCACCTATAACATGGTAAGATTTTTTGGCTCCTGAGGACAGCATTATATTGAGGTAAAGGTGTACTAAGCATTTCTTTTTAACAATTAAATATTAGAGTCATTGCTAAGAAGAGTTTTATTCATATTTCAAATAAGTCAGTAATTACTTAGGAGTTGTTCTTTCATTAATGCTTCTCCTCAGGAGCTTTTTAAGATGTGCAAATTGGTTTTCTCCCCAAATGGTCTAACATATTCTGTTGCAATGAAAAGCATCGGTCTATGGGCTTGTCTATACAAAGCAGTAATACAAAGTACAGGAGTGTGATTTCTAAATCTTGCTGACATGGTGCACATTAATTGGTTCATATAGACCCTGCTGGTGTGAACTAAAATTCCCTGCTGAGCTTTAATGTAATACTGTGTAATAAAGATCTGTAAGAAAATCTGGTAAACGAAAAGTGGAACACTTGTGTGCACTAATTTTTCCAAAGAAATGTATCCTCCAAAGCAGTTGTTTACCAAAGCATCTCTATAGGCAGTTATGAATACAACTACAGATTTGTAAGTTTGAAACCAGGAGCAAAGTGTGTGTGTGTAGTTTTAAAAAATACAGATGGTGGACAAAGCAACTGGGTTATTGTGGATTTGTGATTTTAGAGTAAAAAACTGTGGAGAGTTTCCATTGTACCAAATTTCAGCTGAATGAGTTAGCGAATTGTAAGTGAAAGCATGAGGAATAATGCAGTATAATTTGGGGCATGTTAGTCCCGTAGCTGCTTTGCAATTCAGGACAGGGGCAGAAGACGCAAAAATGTTTGCATATCCCATTCCTGAAGAGTTATTGGAGGTGGTACAAAAAGATCAAACATTCCTCAAAAGGAGATCTAGTGAGGAAGTATGCCTATTCTTGACTCCTTGAAGAAAGAGGAGAAAGTATGCTCCTGCTCATCCTCCCTACCACACTTGCAAGAGCTGGTAAGTATAAGAGATGATTGGATCTCCTGCATCATCTTCTGGAAAAAAAGTAAGGAGGCAGATCAAATATCTAAACATTCTCAAAATTCATGTTTAGTCTGAAAGAACTAAGAAGTTTTGTAAGGTGGGAAAGAGGATTATTAATTTATCTGGACTAATTCATTCAGCCCTATTTTTGAGGTACATTGAATCATGCAGCTATGTCACTTAGAAAGGTTTAGGTGCTCTTTGGCCTGGATTGTGCCTGCCTTATTTTCCCTAACTTCAGTGGGATTATTTGTATGACTATCTACTCATCAGGGTGAGTAAGATGGTCAAAGTCTGACTTCTAGCAATTAGATGCTACAAAGACTTAGGCCCATAGTCAACCTTCCTTGAAGACTGCTTACCTCTTCCTCAGGCTACTCTTGCCTCTGCTTCCTTTTGCTAAGAGGGCTGCTTTTTGAGAACCAAGCTTTCTCTTTAGTCACACAAACTTATCTGTAGTTCTTTACTTAGTGGTCAGAGTGAGGTGTTCATAATTCTGTATGATGCTTTTTGGATTGGGTTTGGTCCTTGGTTGAATTCTTTTAATAGATTCATAGTGGATTTTATTTTTTCATTGAAGAAAACCCTCATTTTCTATTTGCGAATCACACGTAAATCTGGGGTTGAGATTTTACCAGAGACCGAATAAACATGAAATGAGAGTTTAGGTACCTTTGAGAGTGATCTGTGGTAGTCCTTACTCTAAGATAATTGTATGATGACTGCTTCTAAAACAACTTCAGATATTTCTTCTATGATAATTCTCATGGAAGGCAGTTAGCTTCTAACGTCTAGTTGAATCTGATAGAAATAGAAACAGTGGATATAGGCGACAAGAGTTTAGCCAAGTAATGCTTGTTTTAGAATACTATCCTCCTCCTTCTCCTATCCACTTCCCTTCAACCACTGATTGTAATACGAAGGATATCTTTCATATATATAGATATAGATATAGATAGATAGATAGATATAGATATATATAAAAAAGGCAACTCTATTCTCTGGTATTAGTTTTAGTGACTATGTCCATGTACTGCGGAAAAGCATCTGGGGGTCATAGTGGACCACAAGATAAGATAAATATGAGTGAACAGTGTAACACTGTTGCAAAAAAAGCAAACATCATTCTGGCATGTATTAGCAGGAGTGTTGTAAGCAAGACACAAGAAATAATTCTTCTGTTCTACTCCCCACTGATTAGGCCTTAACTGGAGTGTTGTGTCCAATTTTGGGCGCCATATTTCAGGAAAGATGTGGACAAATTGGAGAAAGTCCAGAGATGAGCAACAAAAGATGATTAACGGTCTAGAAAACATGACCTATGAAGGAAGGTTGAAAAAATTGGGTTTGTTTAGTCTGGAAAAGAGAAGATTGAGAGGGGACACAGTTTTCAAGTACATAAAAGGTTTTTACAAGGAGGAAGGTGAAGAATTATTCCTTAACCTCTGAGGACAGGACAAGAAGCAATGGTCTTAAATTGCAGCAAGAGAGGTTTAGGCTGAACATTAGGAAAAACTTCCTAACTGTCAGGATGGTTAAGCACTGGAATATATTGCCTAGTGAGGTTGTGGAATCTCCATCATTGTAGATTTTTAAGAGCAGGTTAGACAAACAGCTATCAGGAATGGTCTAGATCAGTAGTTCTCAAAGCCGGTCTGCCGCTTGTTCAGGGAAAGCCCCTGGCGGGCTGGGCCAGTTTGTTTACCCACTGTGTCTACAGATTCGGCCAATTGCGGCTCCCACTGGCTGCAGTTTGCCTCTCCAGGCCAATGGGGGCTGTGGGAAGGGCGCCCAGCACATCCTTCGGCCTGCACCGCTTCCCGTAGCCCCCGTTGGCCTGGAGTGGCGAACTGCGGCCAGTGAGAGCTGCTATCGGCTGAACCTGCGGACTCGGCGGATAAACAAACTGGCCCGGCCCGCCAGGGGCTTTCCCTGAACAAGCGGCAGACTGGCTTTGAGAACCACTGGTTTAGATAATACTTAGTCCTGCCATGAGTGCAGGGGACTGGACTAGATGACCTCTATCATATCTCGGTACTGAGCCACTATTTCTCCTTCCGGATCGTCAAGGGATATGGGGAGGCCTTGAGGATATTTATTGGGACTGTTCATCGCCTTAGAGAATTGAGCACCAGATCTATCATGAGCATTGAGGAGAAATCTCATATCTTCCTCCTGAAAGTATGGTGACACCTGAGGTGTGGCCTTGCCCATGATGTGAACCCTATGCATGACAATAGGAGGCTCAATAACTGAAGACTCTGAGCTATGGTTGGCCTGTTGCATGTGTGCAGTACGGATATGAGATCCTGGCTCTTCTGGACTCTGTCAAATGATGGGTAGATTTTTGCCACTGGGGTGTTTTTGTCCACTCTCATGTGAGTCATCCTTGTCGAAGGTATCAAGAAACTTTTCTTGATGTTTATTACAAAACCATGCACTTGTAGGAGATCCAGAGTCTGAATCATGTCTTTGTGAGCTGCAGCTCGGGGTAGGCTCTGATCAGGATGTTGTCCAGAAAGGGTTGTAGGTGCATACCTTATGACCTGAGTCTGGTCAATGTCACTGCCAACATCTTTGTAAAGAACCTGGGGGCTGAGGAGAGACCAAATGGGAGTGTTTTGTTCAGTAACTCCTCATTTAACTTCATCCCGCTTAATGTTGTTTCACTGTTATGTCCCTGCTCAATTAGGGAACATGCTTGTTTAAAGTTGTGCAATGCTCCCTTATAACGTCGTTTGGTTGCCTGCTTCTAAGAGTCTGTGGCAGAGCAGCGACTTTACAAGGGAGCACTGCACAAGTTCCGCTTCTTCGCACCCTCCCCCTCCCTCGCAGCGCTTCCCCCACTGCCAAACAGCTGTTTGGCAGCGCTTAGGACTTTCTGGGAGGGAGGGGGAAAAGCAAGGAAGCGCCGTGTCTCTGCTCCTCCCCATCCCTCCCAGAAAGTCCTAAGTGCTGCCAAACAGCTGTTTAGCAGCGTTTAGGATTTTCTGGGAGGGTGGGGGAGGAGTGGAGACATGGGGCTTCTCTGCTACCCCCCTCCCTCCCAGCACTTTGCACTTAGGATTTTCTGGGAGGAAGGGGCAGGAGTGGGGAAGCACTGCATCTCTGCTTCTCCCCCTCCCTCCTAGAAAGTCCTAAGTGCTGCCAAACAGCTGTTTGGCGGCACTTAGGACTTTGGCAGGGGGAGAGGGATGTGGTGTGCTCCGGAGAGGAGGTGGAGTAGGGGTGGGAAAGAGGTGGGCCTGGAGTGGAGCAGGGACAGGAAGAGGAGGGCCTGGAGCATTCCTGGCAAAGTCCGAGCCTGTTCTTCTCCAGGGAAGCTGCTGCTGCAAAGGTACTTCCTAGCATCTTTGCCTGCAGTGGGCCGTGCCTGTATGGGGCAAGCCAGGGGCACTTCCAACCACAATACAGTACAGTATATAATGCCGTTGTCTGCCCCCCAAAAATTTCCTTGGAACCTAACCCCCCGTATTTACATTAAATCTTATGGGAAAATTGGATTCGTTTAACATTGTTTCACTTAAAGTTCCATTTTTCAGGAACATAACTACAACATTAGGTGAGGAGTTACTGTACTAGTAATGATGTGTACCACAAGTAAATCTCAGGAGCCTACAGTGGCATAGTCCTATGGAAATGTGGAGATAAGAATCTGCCAAATCCCTTGAAGTTGGGAGGTCTCCTTGAGACAGGGATGACACCATAGAGGCTAGGGTCTCCATCTGAAATATCATTTTCTTCATCCACTTATTGAACCTTTTGAGGTTGAGGATGGCTCTGACTCCCTTATTGGTTCCTGTATAATCAAGATGATGGAGTGGAACCTTGAGAACCTTTCTTTTGAGGGAACTCATTCTATTGCTCCCAAGTCCAGGAGATCAGAGGTCTCATTCCAAACCAGTTCATTGCTTTGCAGTGTTGCTGGAGATGGGAGACTGGAAGAAGAAGGGATGGGATGGAGCTTGCAGCTCAAGTGAGTATCACTGGCTCGCTATCTCCCTTGTCCACTTGTCTGTGGTCATTGTGGACCAGTCCACTGAGAAATGGAGGATTCTGCCTCCTAGATTTAGATCTGGGTGGAAGCACATTCACTTATTGTCATAATGTGGCTTGGTGGGCTGCAGAACCACCCAAGCCTCGGTTCCAAAACTTTCCATTAGTATATCTGCTGTCCTTTCTCTGTTTATGTCCTTTCTCTGTTTATGAGGAAGAGGTACGAAAGGAGTGTCTCTGCCTGAAAACAGATTTGTACTCCCTTCTGACAGCATTCTGTGGTGTGGGAAGGGACTGCTTAGATTTTTTGCTGCATTTTCTGCTGCTATTTTACCTTTTCTCCAAAAACGAGAGACGCTGTGAACTGAGATGAGCACAGGACTTTCTGGAGTCCACTGTTTGCCCTATTTTGGAAGGCATCTACCTTCCAGGGTTTTAGCCATATGTACCCTGTGGCTGCTGAGCTGGATGCCTTGGCTCTTGCAGAAAATCTCATTGCATCCATTGAAGCATCAGCCACGAATGCTGTTGCTAGGGAAAGTTTCTTAAGTATGGCACTGGAGCCAGGGTGGTCACTGTCCTTCAGGGCCCTAATGTCTTCCATCAAGGACCTTTTAGCTTTTGCAAAGCATGTCATAGTGAGGGACGTTCTGGGGGTAGGAGAGGAAGCTTTGAAATTCTTTCTGATGGGAGCTTCCACTTTCCTGTCTGTTGGGTATTTATGGAAGAATTCCCTTTTGAAGGGATGTCCATATCCTCAGCTGAGGCTTGCCACTGCAGCATCAACCTTTGGGACTTCAGTAATAGCATTTTTTGATTCTTGCAGCTTGTGGAGTCTAAGGTCCTGTCTGTTAATGAATTTACCTTTGTCAGATTTCTCCAGTTCCTCTCTGATCATATCTTCAAAGAAAGGAGGACAACAGGGGAATCATTGCCTTGGGGAAGAATTTTTAGGGAAGATATTTGCTTTGAGGCTGAGGTCATGTCTATACTACAAACTTAATTTAACTAAGGTTACTCTCTTTTCTGACTGGTGGATTATCACTGGCAATGTTGAAATGCCAATAGTGATCCTGGGCGACCCAACCTATTCCTTGCTGCCTTCGCTCATGAAAGCTGTACACCAGCCACCTCGACAGCACCAAAGAACTCTTCAGCTGCTGGCTTAGCAGGTGCAGAAAGGCAATTGAATATGCCTTTGGTCATTTGAAGGGGTGCTGTTGTTTACTCACAAGACTGGACCTCCGTGAGAAAAATATCCCAGCTGCCTGCCATGGCCTGCATAATTTCTGGAAAGCAAAGGAGAAAGTTTCAGCCAAGGTAGAGGGTGGAGGTGGAGCAGATGTCTGCTGAATTTGAACAGCCAGATGCAAGTCTATTAAAAGAGTTCAACACTGAGCTAGCAGGCTGAGGGAGGCTTTGAAAGACCTTTTTAATAGTGAGACAGAGGACACAACAACACACACACACTACTCTACCAGGCCCTGCTCTTTTGCAGCCTGGTATGAATTGTGTGATGATTGCTGTATGTGTAGGAATGTAACATTGTTAATGCACCTGTTAATTTTGCTTGTGAATATTATGAGTTGTATGACACTGTGCAGTATCAGGTAAGTGGGCTCTGTCAAACTGTTGAGCACCAGCCAGCATATATTGTGAATTAATAAAAATGAATTATGTTCCAATTATAGAATTTTATTCTATAAAAATCTATGCAAAAATACCCCTGGGCAATTTAAGAACAAATACATTAAAGCTTAATAAATTAAGAGAACAGAATTTATGAAGGGGAATGAACATTCATGTCCATTTCAGCTACACATACAGGAACTGTGGCTTTCAAAGGTCAGTGTATGTGAAGCTATTACTGTCTTTAATGTCCCCCAGGGTTGATAAGGTTAGTGCAGCAACTGCTGATGCCATATGGAATGTTGGAGTGGGGAGGGTGTTTAGGGGGTCCTGATATTGATTCTCAGTAGGCTGCAGAGGGAGGTGAGCACAGGATTGTTGAACCTGAACCTGAAGTTCTACCAAAGTCTGCAGCCCATCCTGGTGCATTTCCCTATCCTTCTCCTTCACCTTTCTCCTCTCTACTCTATCCTTCTCCACGCTATCTGCAATGGTCATCCTTCAGACCCTGTTCTCACAGTGTGATTCAGCACTGGCTTGCAGGATCTACTGAAACATGTCATCCTGCATCCTCTTCTTTCTCCTCCTTATCTGTCTCAGATGTTCTGTGGGTGTGAGTGGGAGGAGACCCTGAAGGCCACAATGGCAGAAGCTGCAACTAAAACACACAGTTACCATTGTCAGTGTATTCTCTATGGAAAGCGAAACTTGATGCTAAACTCACTCCCTTGCTCCCATAAAGTTTAAAGCGCTACATTCTCACTTCTACTTGGGATTGCTTGTGCATGGAGCCAGTCAAAGCAGCAGCTATGATGAGCATGGCCTGCCTGGGGTTGGGGAAATGAGGAAGGAATTGCTTGGTTGCATAATTCTAGTAGTATAAGGCAGTGGCACCGAATACTGGGACCATTTTCCACAGGCAGTGGTGATTTTAGCTCCTCTCGCTCCTGAGGATAATAAAGACAGAGGAAGCACAGCTGCTGCTGGCGTCCTTAAGCTGCATGGACCAGACTGGCCTGGGTACCTCAATGGTGCATGCCGACATTATTGCTGAGTGGCATGGGAAAGTGCTCTACCGCAGAGGAAGAAATAAGACAGCCCTCCCTAGAAACATTCAGCAGAGGATTACAGAATACCTACATGAAAGTTTCACAGAGATGTCTCAGAAGGATTCATGAGACATCCGTATGTACATAAACAAATTGCTCCGGGTGGCCCTCCTGCCTAACTCTAGAGGGAAATAAAAAGCAGATGGAAACTGCAGCTCTCTTTGTTGTATAACTACCTCTTGTAGCATGAGTAAATTAATGAGTCAAAAGGTGTGTCCTGCTACTTTGGGTGTGCCACCCTGTAACTGAAAATTTATCTACACACTTACACGAGGTTCCTTCCCTTGAATCAGGGTTGCCAATGCTTAATTGGCAGGACTGACTAGACTCTGTAATGGAGTCAAAAACAGGTTCTGGCTCAGTGCCAGAACTGGCTCTTTCCCTTTGTGTTCTTTTTGGGGGGGTTGGGGTTGATACATTTTGTGGACATGAGTGGCTGACTCAGAGTCCTTTTGTAGCTTACCTTTATGCAGTTCTAGAGCTCTCTAGAAATGTCTCCTTCGAAGTCCTCCCCTTCAGGGCCTCACTCCCCCTCAGTGGGAGATGAGGGTCTCATTACCTGAGTTTTCTGACTTGAATTGGGAATGAGGGAGCAGGATGGATATGAGCCCTGCTTCTCTCCTGAAAGCAGTTAAGACCCATTGGCAGCACTGCAACGGTCTTACCTTTTGCGGTCCTGTGTCGCTCCAGGACTTACTACCTGGGTTAGCTGGCTGAAATCCTCCTCATTGTTAGAATTTGTCCCTGCTCTGCTCTGTCTCTCCGGGTTGGATTTTTCCTGTGTTGTTGTTGCAGCTGTTTGGAGAAGTATGGTCTCCAACATCCTTATCTGATTCAGAGCTCAGGGCCTAGAAGAGATGGGGTCAGCTGGATGGGAACAGGCTGGATGTAATTCACTTTCTGCCAAGCCTGGAAAAGCTGTCTCATGTATAGAGCACTGTTTGGATTTTGCCTAATTCTTGCACAGCTGTTTTGCCATGCCTGAAAGGGGGCAGGGATTTGCTGCAGCAGAGGCTCTGCATGGCTATAAGCACCATGCTGTTAAGACCCTGACCGGAAGGAGGCTTGGAAGAGCAGAAAATTGCTCCTCACTGCTCAAAAAATGGTTGAAAAAAGGAAGATATGGGAATAAAATGAACTGCCACTGACCTGGTAGCACAAAAGTAGAAGATCTGGCAGCAATCAGGAGAAGGGGTGTGGCCAGCATGAGCAGTGCTGCAACTTTAAACTGCCTCCAGAAACTGCACAGTGAAGGGGAGCTGCCTATATGTAACAGAATTGTGGGAGATGTTGGGCTGCAGAAGTCCTCTCCCCACCCAATAAAGCAAAGTGTTATGTGGAAACCAACCCAGTAGCACTCTTCTTTAAATGGCTCTCTCTGCAGAGCAATGGAAATTTACTTTGCAAATCTTCCTTAGGGCTTGGCTACACTTGCAGGTGTGCAGCGCTGGGAGTTACAGCTGTCTTCGTACAGCTGTGTAGGGAAAGCGCTGCAGTGTGGCCACACTGACAGCTACCAGCGCTACAGTGTGGCCACATTTGCAGCATTTGCAGCGCTGTTGGGAGTGGTGCATTGTGGGCAGCTATCCCACAGAGCACCTCGTCCCATTTTGGCGCCGTGGGTTGTGGGAAGGGGATGGAAGGATGTGGGTCATTCCGCTTCCTGTCCCAACGCCCCGTGGTGCATCGCTTCACATTCCAGCAGTCACTGTTTTTCCGTCCACGTTGGGCGCCATTGTGAGTCTCCCAACGGCTTCTGTGCAGCACGATTTCTGTGGGAAATAGAGCCCGAGCTGCTGAGGACTTTGCTGATGAGTGTCGCCAGCACATCATGTTTGGCAGTTGAGCTATTCCTTCAGCTCCAAGTGACAGTGAGGAGTCTGACGATGATATCGAGTCGCCTGACGCGTATGACACTAAATTGCTTGTGGCATTAATGGAAATGCTCAGCACTGTGGAACGCCACTTTTGGGCTCGGGAAACAAGCACTGAGTGGTGGGATCACATCGTCATGGAAGTCGGGTGACGAGCAGTGGCTGCAGAACTTTTGGATGAGAAAAGCCACTTTCATGAGACTGTGTGAGGAGCTCGCCCCCACCCTGCGGCGCAAGGACACGAGATTGAGAGCTGCCCTGCCAGTGGAGAAGCGGGTGGCTATTGCAGTCTGGAAGCTGGCAACGCCAGACAGCTACCGATCGGTCGTGAACCAGTTTGGAGTGGGAAAGTTGACCGTTGGAATCGTGTTGATGCAAGTTTGCAGGGCCATTAATCGCATCCTGCTAAGAAGAACGTGACTCTGGGGAATGTGCAGGACATTCTGACTGGCTTTGCACAAATGGGTTTCCCTAACCGTGGAGGGGCAATAGATGGGATGCATATTCCTATTCTGGCACCACCCCACCTGGCATCCAAGTACATTAATCGGAAGGGGTATTTCTCTATGGTTCTCCAGGCGCTTGTGGATCACCGTGGGCGTTTCATTGACATTTACACAGGCTGGCCTGGAAAGATGCATGATGCACGCATCTTTCGGAACAGTGGCCTGTTCAGGAAGCTGCAAGCCGGGACTTTTTTCCCAGACCGGAAGATCACAGTAGGGGACGTCGAAATGCCCATTGTGATCCTTGGAGACCCCGCTTACCCGTTAATGCCTTGGCTCATGAAACCGTATGCAGGGAAGCTTGACAGGAGCAAGGACCGGTTCAACTACAGGCTGAGCCGGTGCCAAATGACTGTGAAGTGTGCTTTTGGCCATTTTTAAAAGGACGCTGGAGATGTCTTTATGGGAAGCTAGACTTGGGGGAAAGCAGCATCCCTGCGGTTATATCCGCGTGCTGCACCCTCCATAATATTTGTGAAGGGAAGGGTGAAACATTCAGTCAGGAATGGACCTCCGAGGTTCAACGCCTGGAGGCTGAATTTGCACAGCCAGAGAGCAGGGCTACTAGAGAGGCCCAGCACAGGGCTACAAGGATTAGGGATGCCTTGAGGGAGGAATTTGAGGCTGAAAGCCAACAGTAATGTTTGGTGCCTTGCACAGGAGTGAAGTGCAGTGGTTACAATGATTTGCAGTGCCTGTTTTTTTTCCTGGGCTACGGTATCTTTCACTTGCTGCAATAAAAAAAACTGTTTTAAAAGCCAAGAATTCATTTATTGAAAAGAAAATAACTAAAAGGGCAGGGGGGTGGGGTGGTGAACTGTACATTCAGAGGTTTGAATATGTCCTGTCTGGAGTGCTGTGCAATGACTGCTGCACTTCAGGATGAAAATGCTGCATAGTGATGGGGGTTGAGTGCAGAGGATAAGGGTCGTAGTTCTCAGGGCTGGTAGGTGAACATACAGGTGTTGGGTGCAGCTGGTGGTGGTAAGAACCTGGATGCTGGAGAAGGGGGTTTTGAGCTGACATTGGGGCACAAGGGAAAGAGCTTTGGGACTGCGGGGGAGCGGCACGGTAGTGCTCTGCCTGCATGGCTACGAGTCACTGGATACAGTCCGTTTGGCGCGCCAGGATGCTTATCAGCTGCTTTGTGCATTTCTTCTTAGCCACTGCCTTTCTCCTGCTTTCTCTTTCCCTCCAGTCCTGCAGTTTTTTACTCTCTCTGGCAGACTGATTCATAACTGCTTTCACCATATCTTCTGTGCTTTTTTGTGGCTTCTTTCTCAGGTTTTGTAGCCTCTCAGCAGTCTCTGATACAGCCAGTCGAGTATTCAAGGACACTGTTATTAGAAAGACAAAAATTGAAACATTTAACAGAGAGGCAGCATTGTGTGTAATCACAGTGAAGGAGTTTACAGTCTCACTTTAGCATACTTTCCACATACCAAACAGAGCACATAGAACCCACAGCAGCGAAGAAATGGTGAGTAAAGGGGAATGAGTGCAGGAGTTAGTTAATCCTGGAAGATATCTCGCTGCTGCAGGTCACCTGGGAAGCAAGGGAGGGTCTTCTACAGCAATGCGGATTCCGCCCTGGCCCCTATGCAGCTTGCCTGTGTGCAGCAATGGTCCCCCCACCCCTCACTGCACAGTGGCGCGGGCGCATTAGCCTGACTGGGACAAGTACCACAGTGGCTCTCCCTATAAACCTGCACAAGCGCATTGCCCACGCTCTGGCAGAAACTTTTGAAGAGATTACCGAGGCCAATTACCACGACGTGATAGACCACATCAATGGGCTATTCCACATCTAGGCATGCATGCATACAGCCATAACACCCGCCCCCCCTCCGAAACATTTGCATCCTGAAACTAAAAGCGGCTTATCGGGAACCCGCTCCTCTGCTTCTCCTTCACCAAGTTCCAGCTGCTGCGACTGGCTACCTTCCTCCTGGCTTGAGAAGAGCTCCTGGCTGCATGCCTCCTGGGACTCCAGGGTGTCTTCCCTCCACCCCAGTACCTTCACTCTCGGTTCCCTCCCCCCCTGCCCCTCCTCTCTCTGCTCTTAAATGTCCATCGTGGTTGTCGGATTGGCAGTGGGGTCACCCCCAAGTATCGCGTCCAGCTCCTTGTAAAAGCGGCAGGTCGTGGGGGCAGCACCTGAGCAACGGTTTCCCTTGTGGGCTTTGCAATAGGCACTCCGCAGCTCCTTTACTTTAACCCTGCACTGCACCGCGTCCCGGTCATGGCCCCTTTCCAGCATGGCCCTTGAGATCTGCCCATAGGTATCATAATTCCTACGGCTGGAGCGTAGCTGTGACTGCACAGCTTCCTCCCCACAAACACTGATGAGGTCCATCAACTTGCCATTGCTCCATGCTGGGGCTCGTTTGGCGCGTGGAGGCATGGTCACCTGGAAAGATTCACTGATTGATTGAACTCCAGACCTGGCTGAGCAAACAGGAAGGGGATTTTTAAAATTCCCGGGGCATTTAAAGGGTGAGTCACCTGAGCCCAGGGCAGTAGAGTGTGAACTGATGAGCAGAGTGGCTGAACAGGCATTCTGGGATACCTCCGAATACCTCGGAGGCCAATTACAGCGCTTTTGGTGGCCACACTTGCGGAGCAGCGCTGCATCACCAGCGCTGCAATCCTTATACCCGAGGCAGAGCAGGAGTTCAACCAGCGCTGCAGCCAGGGAGATGCAGCGCTGTATGTGCCTTGCAAGTGTGGACGGTGAGTAAGTTGCAGTGCTGGTGGTGGGTTTAGAGCGCTGCAACTCTCCAGTGTAGCCAAGCCCTCAGATGAGGCCCATACACTTTTCCTCAGCGCCCTTAGGGATTTCTGTGAGTAGTCTCACAGATGCCTTGCATGCCAGCTGGTGCAGGATTTTAACCTCTTGCTTGGAGCAACCTTGAGGCCTTGGTATTTTGGATAAAATGAAATGAACAGAGTGCAATTGGTGTGAGCAATTCTCTGCATTCTCCAAATGCTTGAGATGCATCTTTAAAGTGCTAGGAATGTTAAGGGTTAGAATAAAATGGTGGTAGAACTATTTCCCAGGAAAGAGGAACTTATCTTACATAGAGAGGTTTCTGGAGCCATAAGAATCCTTCTCCTCACAACAGCACCAATTTGGTTCTTGTATAGGTAGAGGAACTAATTCCAAAACCTGTCTATCAAGGTAATGGCAACTAGAAAGGCCAGCTATAGGCTTGTGTAATCTGTCATTGATTAATCTTGCCTTCTGATGTGCCTGCATATGGAACACCACCCATGTTTGCATGGTGCTTGGCTGTAGGACTCAAATCAGAACTTTTGTGATTATTTTTATTATGATATTTATATTGAAGTAACATCTAGAGGTCAGGGCTCTGTTGTGCTAGGCACTATACAAACAAAGAGGTAGTCAGTGCCCCAAAGAGCTTTCGATTTCCTCTTTCATCAGAAAAGTAAATTTGACCAATTAATGAAATTCCCTGGCTGGATATTAAAATACATCATAGTTTAATGGAGAATCAATGCTGAAGTACACTTCTCTTCCAATGTCCAGGATATTAACTGTAGGTGTTGCTGGTCTGGATGAAGGAGTCTTTGCTTCAAGAGAACTGGTCTTTTCTTCAGGTACATGTGTTCCTTGGCTAACTTGCAAGTCAAAAGTGCCTTTTGAGCCAGTGGAGGAGTAGGAACCATTCAACTTTCTTTTCCTCCTTTCTTTTGTATCCTTTATGCGAACTGTCTTGCAAGGTAGCAGATTCTTCTCTTCCCAGGATGTTATTTCCATTGCCATGGAGTACCTTTGACCTCCTGGTTTCTTCCTGGTTTTGGAAGGGATAAAAACATTCATGCCTCAATCATAAGCCAACCTTTAATGAGAGATAGGAGGAGACATCCCCTGTGAGTATCATAATTGCCTAGTACATGGTTTCTTGTACCTTCTTCTGAAGCAGCTGGTACCTGGCCTCTCTCATAGGCAGGATACTGCACTCAATGGACAACTGATCCGATTCCACAGAATCATGTTTACATGTCAGATTGAACAAAAACAAACAAACATGTGACTGTGATATAGTGTCAAGGTGAACTAAAAGGATTTGTATTCTGAAATTTTGGAAATTTGTCTTCGAAGTATGTTTCCTGCCTCAAGAGTCTTCCTTCCATAGTGAGTGCGTGCAATCTAGAGTGAAAATTGGGTTGTCTTTCAGCATGTTTGTACCTACCTGCTCACAGAGACATTAGGATGTGATCTCAGTATGATGCCTAACTTGGCATTGTATCAGGTGTGTGGTTCTATATTCTCAGAAGAAATTTCTGTGAGTTCATTTTGAAAAACCCACTTGTGATGAAGTCAAAGCATGGCACCTGCAATTCTAGCCATTGGGGATATCTGGCTACAGATGATCACTGTCAGGAATGACTGAATCAATGAAGTTTTGGGTCTTTGCAAATCTTTACCTTGATGAACTTTGCAATCCTTTGTAACCCTGTGATTCTATGATAGTAAAATTATGGCTAGAGACATGCCTGCTATGACTCCTGGGCGAGCAATTCTTTGCATTGGGTTCAAAAGCTTTACTTGACTTTGAACAACTGGTGGATGTGAATCCTTTCCAGCAGCTATCCAGTTATGAATGGGTTTGTTTCTTTGGGCAGGGCTCTGATTGGCATGTTGACAAGATATGTAACATGTGACCTGTACTTTGCTATGACAACTACCAACCATTTCTTAGGATTCTGGATCTGGAGGATTGATAAGAAGGAAGAGTCTGAGGGTATGTCTACACTATGGGATTAGTCCAATTTTACATAAACCGGTTTTGTAAAACAGATTGTATAAAGTCGAGTGCATGCGGCCACACTAAGCACATTAATTCGGCGGTGTGTGTCCATGGTCCGAGGCTAGCGTCGATTTCTGGAGCGTTGCACTTTGGTTAGCTATTCCATAGCTATCCCATAGTTCCCACAGTCTCCCCTGCCCCTTGGAATTCTGGGTTGAGATCCCAGTGCCTGATGGGGCAAAAATCATTGTCGCGGGTGGTTCTGGGTAAATGTCGTCACTCATTCCTTCCTCCGGGAAAACAACGGCAGACAATCATTTCGCACCCTTTTTCCCTGAATTGCCCTGGCAGACGCCATAGCACGGCAACCATGGAGCCCGTTCAGCTCTTTTTTTACTGTCACCGTATGTGTACTGAATGCTGCTGACAGAGGCGTTACTGCAGCGCTACACAGCAGCATTCATTTGCTTTTGCATGATAGCAGAGACGGTTATCAGTCATTCTGTACCATCTGCTGCCATTGTAAATTGGCAATAAGATGACAGTTATCTGTCGTTCTGTACTGTCTGCTGCTATCATGGGTGCCTCTGGCTGAGGTCGGCCGGGGGCGCAAAGGCAAAAATGGGAATGACTCTCCGAATCAATCCCTCCTTTATGGTATCTAAAAATAGAGTCAGTCCTGCCTAGAATATGGGGCAAGTGTACTAGAGAACCAGTGTATCAGAGAGCACAGCTGCTCCATGTCAGATCCCGCAGAAATGACGAGCTGCATGCCATTCACGGGGGTTGCCCCTGTACCAACCCCACCCATTGCTTCCCTCCTCCCCAACCTTCCTGGGCTACTGTGACAGTGTCCCCCCCATTTGTGTCATGAAATTATAAAGAATGCAGAAATAAGAAACAGTGACTTGTTAGTGAGATAAAATGAGGGGGAGGCATCTTCCCGCTGCTATGACAGTCCAGGCAGAACATTAAGCAGTGCGGGGGAGAGGAGCCCAGCATCCCACTGCTATGATAGTCCAGGCAGTACAGAATCTTTTCTTTACACATGAAAGGGAGGGGGCTGATGGAGCTCAGCCCTCAGTTGCTATGATGAGGACGGTTACCAGCCGTTCTGTAACATCTACTGGGAATGACCAGGAATCATTCCTATTTTTACCCAGGCGCCCCTGGCCAGCCTCACCTGAGGCTAGCCAGGAGCACTCACGGGCTGATGGTGACGACGGATAGCAGTCATATTGTACCGTCTGCCACCGGGGAGAGGAGAAGAGAGATTACTGCTCTTCACTGCTGCAGCATCGCGTCTACCAGCAGCATTCAGTAGACATAGGGTGACATTGAAAAAAGTCAAGAAATGATTTCTTTCCCTTTTCTTTCACGTGGTGTGGGGGGGAGTAAATTGACGAGCTATTCCCTGAACCACGCCGGACAATGTGTTTGAACCTACAGGCACTGGGAGCTCAGCCAAGAATGCAAATAGTTTTCGGAGACTGCTGTGGACTGTGGGATAGCTGGAGTCCTCAGTACTCTCTCCCTCCGTCCATGAGCGTCCATTTGATTCTTTTCCGTTACGCTTGTCACGCAGCACTGTGTAGCCTGGAGATTTTTTTCAAACGCTTGGCATTTCGTCTTCTGTAACGGAGCTCTGATAAAACAGATTTGTGTCCCCATACAGCGATCAGATCCAGTATCTCCCGTATGGTCCATGCTGGAACTCTTTTTGGATTTGGGACTGCATTGCCACCCGTGCTGATCAGAGCTCCACGCTGGGCAAACAGGAAATGTAATTCAAAATTTCGCGGGGCTTTTCCTGTTTACATGGCCACTGCATCCGAGTTCAGATTGCTGTCCAGAGCGGTCACAGTGGTGTACTGTGGGATACCGCCTGAGGCCAATACCGTCTATTTGCGGCCACACTAACCCTAATCCGATATGGTAATACCGATTTTAGCGCTACTCCTCTCGTTGGGGAGGAGTACAGAAACCGATTTAAAGAGCCCTTTATATCGATATAAAGGGCCTCGTAGTGTGGACGGGTACAGCGTTAAATCGGTTTAACGCTGCTAAAATCGGTTTAAACGTGTAGTGTAGACCAGGCCTGATACAGGAATTATAAGCTCTTGTATACAAATATGGTCTTTGGTATGTTGAGGATTTTGTTGGTTCAAAGGAAAGTTTATCTAGGTTTTCTTGTAGTGTCTGCTCTAGATTCTTTTCTTCTGCCAGAGTAATAGTCTCTACTTGAATACCCTTGGTTGTGTTAAACCCAATGGATTGCTATGCTGGCTATGATAGTGAGGGTTGTGGCCTCTCTTCTGTCTCAACTACTAGTTTCTCTGTCTCCCCAAATAACTCCTCACTTGTAAGTTTGGATACACAATATATCTGTTCAGGATGACTGATTTTGTTATACATTGGAGTACCATGGTGTAACAACCCTTTTAAAGCTCCCCCTGCTGGACACTCACCAGGAGACTTTGAGTCCCATATGGTTGAACTTGTGATTCTAAACTTCCCTTGGTCTGAGTAAGCTCCAGCACACTCTCTTTCTTTGACCTCTCTGACACAGTTCCTGGGCACAGACTTTCTGCCTGTGGTCCAGCTGCCCTTCGCACCAAGGACCAGTGCTGACAGCCTATTTGCTTAAATACACAGTTTCCCTGAGCTCCAACCTTTGGGTCATTCTGGTTTACCCTTTATTTCTCCAGAAACACGTGATACTTTAAGCACATAACGGACAATCTTTGTAAAGATTTCTAACACAATGATTCTTTATTTTAACTAGCATAAGAAATATACAGATATAGACAAAACAATAAAACACCCGTTGGGAAACCCCTACCTCAGCTTCCTCACTGACGAGCTTTCTTTGGGCTTGGGTCAGTCTTTTATGGATTCACAATCTTTTCTGTCTCTTCCTTTCCTTCTGCACATGGCTTCTCCTTGGGAAGATGAAGACTCCTCTCACTTCTGTAGTCAGCTATCTGTTTCTAGTACATTGCTCTCAAAAACGACTGATGTGACCCATTTTTTTATAACCGTCAGTCTCCTTTGTCATGTGACTTCCCCCATCAACCTTGTCAGGTGATCAAAATGCCCCACAAGGTGATCTGTTGCTTTGTTACATCCTCCTCTGGAGTTCAGACTTAGGAAACTGGCTTGCTCTGAGTGGTAGCCAACTATTTACCCATTGGGCTTCCATGTGATTAGAGGACAATCAAAATTGAACGACTCTCCCTTATTAACCCTGTGTCACTACCCCTTAGAATTTCAGTCCAGCATGGAAGTAAAGGACAACAGAGAAGACAGACAAGCCTCATGTTCAAATTAGAGTGTGTCGTATTACACAGACATAGAGTCCCCAGTATGAAACAGAATTTGGCTTCCTTGCACCAGTGAATTAGAAATAATTGCACTTGTCACAAATCACACACAATGTTCAACCAGGACCGAATCAGTGATGTCTCAGTCCAAGCAAGGAACCTGTCGCAAGACAATGAACCATTTCCGTGCCACCAAGTAGGCTTTTCTTACTAAATATATGAAAAACCTTTGGTATGAAAGGCTATAGCTAAGGATTTGAAATTGTTGTGTAGTGTGTCCTCTGTTATGGTCTTTGGAAGGAAGTCTCTTTCTGAAGGTATGGTTACCTTTCACTGTTGGAACTACTGCGGCATCAACCTTAGGCTCCAAAAACTTAAGAAAGTTCTTTGCTTACATATAAAACATTATAGTTTAACATTTGGTTTTAATCAGCAGTCCATCCTTATTTGGATCTTATAATGTCCTCTAAGGAGGAATATACAGTAAACCATCTATCAAATAATGCTTGAAAGGCATTTATTGCTTGCCTGGCTGTACTACAGGTAAGAGATAGCATAGTATTTATTCTGACCTGAGGGCCTCTCAACCAATGAGAGGTGCTGGTGCATATATCTCGATTGAAGAATTAGCTTGCTAGATGTACGCAGGAGCAGAAAGGGTTGCTTGCTTCCCAAGGCTGGCTAGCTCCCAAGTAAGTACTGTAGAGGCAACCTAGTACCACTGAGGGCTTTACTTAATAACCCAGGATAATTTTGGCCACAGGAAGGGATTTCTCACCACCATGTAATCTCATACTGGTGCAACTTTGTGAGGAGCATAATCTTCATGTGCCTTGGAGCTGTTCACAGGCTGCCTGAAGGTGTGCCTTACATTTCAGTGTGGAGCTAGGCTGTGGAGGAGAGGAGTGGAGAGAGACTCTCTTTCCCACCTCTTAGAGTCCGAGCCTCCTTCCCTGGCAGAGCAAGGGAATGATCAGAAGGCACAATTCCCATTTTGCTGCTGCCTGAAATCTGAGCCCCTTTCCCTGACTGTGAGTGAGGGTTCTTGGGCAGACACCAGACAGGCGCAATTCCCATTGCACAGCAATCTGAGAGGGATTCAGGGGAGTGGCAGGCTTCTCTGCATGGCCAGACATGTTGTAGGGTGGAAAGGGCATGGTGAGCCTCCTACCTCCGTGTAGGAGAAAGGCCCCAACAAAGCTCAGTGGTTTGAGCATTGGCCTGCTAAAACCCAGGGTTGTGAGTTCAGTCATTTAGGGATCTGGGGCAAAAATCTGGGGATTGGTCTTGCTTTGAGCAAGGGATTGGACTAGATGACCTCTTGAGGTCCCTTCCAACCCTGATATTCTATTCTATTCAACACTCCCTCAGATAAGAGGGTGCTGAAGGCAAAGGAGAAAGGGCTTGACTCTTGATTTTCACCCGCTTGTTCATTAACAATACTAAATGCTGCCTCTGATGGTGATGATTGCTTTTGCCATTTTGGAATTTGAAGTCTCTTGGGTTTGCAAGGTCATGAGGGATCCCCTGCTTCATAGTGAGAGGAAGGGGAGTAGCACAGGCACTCTGTTTCTTTTCCCAGAGATCTGAGAACTCTCTTCTTATCTGTGAAATGGAACATTTAGAACATTTCAGGGTTTAATCTTCCTCTTGCTTGGATCTGTTGCAGGACATAGCCCCTGAGCTGACTGGATATTGTCCTCCTTGTCCTTAAACTCTTTCTTGGAGTGCTCAGAAACTCCTGCTTGGGCTTTGCTGCGTTGGAGTCACAGATTCTTGGCGGAACCTGACATGCCAATCCAGTTTTGAGCCCCATGCCCTGGCAGTGCCAGGGTCAGCTGGTTGTGAACAGGCAGGGCATAATTTGCCCACTGAAGAGCCTGTGAATGTTGCTTCTCATGTGGACCACTGCTTAGATTTAGCCTCTGTTTGCAGAACAGCCGTGCCATGCCTGCTTGGGTTCAGAGAAGTCCTGGAAAGGAGGTGCTGCAGTGGTGGATCTGGGTGGTTGAAACCATCACATTGCCAAATATGTGATACAGGAGAGGAAGAGGAAGAAAAGCTGTTTCTGCATAAAAATCTATCTAATAAAAATAAAATGGTCAGGAGAAACTGAACCATCAACCTATTCCACTGATCGAGACAGAAAATCTGTGCAGATGGCTGGGCTTAGTCCTTCAGCCTCCAGCAACAATACTGGATTGCCTCTGAATTTCGTAGAGGGGTCATTAACCCATTAGTGATCAATAAGGGGAGAAGCTGTGCAACAGAAAGGAATGAAAGCAAGATGGGTATGGCTACAGAAAATACTTGGGGAATTAACAGACTTTTATTAGAGATTTTTTTCTGGTCTACTGATATATTTTCTAATGCACAGTAATATGACTTTAGAACCTGTACTACTACTTCAAGGGCTTGTTCATGTCCATTCCAATCAGGTATGTGCGCACGCACGTTCACGGCAGCTGGAAGATTTTTCCCATAGCAGCATCCATCAGATTGGCCTGGGCACTCCCTGGAGTCACGCCTTCATGGCGCTCAATATTGAGCCCTGCTGACCCGCCACTCCCTTAGTTCCTTCTTACTACCAGTGACGGTTAGCTGAATGTCCCATAGCTCTTGCTTTAGCAAGCATCTCAGTCTGTTTAATTTGTTTATAGTTCTTCTGTAGTTAGTAGTAGTTTTATAGTTAGTTTAGAATGTGTTGGGGGTCCCCCTCCCCTGACTCCCCCGAGCCATGGTATGCCACGGTCCCTGGGGTTCAAAAAGTGTGAGGTCTGCACCAAGCGCTCGCCAGAAAGTGACCCACACACTGCATGTTTAAGCTGCCTAAATGAAGGTCACCAAAAGGACCATTGCAGAATCTGCCGCGAGTTTTGCCCCAGAATGTTAAAAGACAGGGAGCAGCGGCTCAAAGTTCTGCTCATGGAGGCAGCTCTGTGCCCCGACTCAGACCTGGGTTCAGAAAATCCCGTGCCCAGCACCACCTCCTTCGTGTGGAGTGCCCCGGCGCCATCATCCCGGGAACAAGTGCCAAGACAGGACTCTGTGTGAGACCCTCAGCACCGTCCTGGCTCCTCCTGAGTCCGTTCGGTGGGTAGGCACCAGTCTCAATCACCGGTGCCTCAAAAGAAAAAGAAGTTGGAGAGGGATCGTTCTTCCCTGAACAAGTCTAAAAAGCCAATGACTGAGAGACCCCATATCGGACACGACCAAAACTTTATAGCAGACCCCATCCTCATTGTTCCCCAGAGCTAAGCGCAATGAAGGGCGCTATTTTTGCCATCTAGGGGCTACGAGCATCTGTACTCGCACCCGCCACCTGATTCCCTTGTCGTGGATGCTGACAATCAGTGCGAGCGACAAGGTTACCAGGGACCCTCCCTTAAGAATAGGGAGGCAAAAAGACTCAACCTTTTTGAGAGGAAGGTCTCCTCTGTGGGTGGGTTGCAGCTCTGCATTTCAAATCATCAGGCCATTGTCAGCAGGTACTGCTATAATACATGCGGGGCAACGGCAAAATTTGCAGAGCTGCTGCTGCAAGACTCCTGTGCCAAATTCTGGGCCTTCATTGATGAGGGTAAGCTCATTTCCCGAGCTTCCCTGCAGGTGGCGATGGATGGAGCTGGTGCGGCTCTGGGGGTGATGGCTATAGAGGTGGCCATGAGAAGGTGCGCCTGGCTTCGGGTCTCTGGCCTCCCTTACGAGCTCCAACAGACAATACAGGACCTTCCTTTTGAGGGTGTGACTCTGTGTTCTGAAAAGACAATAAAAGGCTTCACAGTCTGAAAGACTCCAGAGCCACCCTCAGATCCTTGGGCCTTCACATCCCCAGCATGCAGCGGAGAGACTTCAGGTCGCAAGCTCCACCACAGTTCTTCCAACAACAGAATTGTTCAAGGAGGAGGAATAGGAGTGGCAGAAAGAGGTCGCACCTGTCCTCAGGCCAGGGCTCTGGCCAATCCAAGCCACCTTCAGGCCTGAAATAGGCCTTTTGAAGGGGCAATCTAGGATGGTGTACCAGCGCAAGGACTGGATCCACCCTGCCCTACCTTTTTGTCCCAACTATCCCCTTTCTGCCCTGTGTCATCCTGCATCACATCGGACTGTTGGATTCTCCGCACAGTCGAGAGGGGATACTCCATTCAATTCTGTGCCCTTCCCCATCCCTCTTCAGGAACCTCTCTCATGAGTAATTCCTTATACAGGAGGTGTACTCGCTCCTGTTGCTAGGAGCAGCGGAAGAAGTTCCTCAGGAGCAGAAGGGCAAGGGCTTCTATTTCTGGTATTTTCTAATACCGAAAGCCAAGGGCAGGCTCACGCCATCCTAGACCTGCGGGAGCTCAACAGATTCTTAAAGAAACTTAAGTTCCGTATGGTCTCCTTGGTTTCCATCATCCCTTCCTTGGATCCAGGGGACTGGTATGCCACCCTCTTTGAAGGACTCGTATTTTCGTATTGCAATCATTCCATCCCACAGAAGGTACCTCAGGTCTGTGGTGAACAACAACCACTGTCAATTCACAGTCCTCCCGTTCGGCCTGTCAGCAGCACCTTGGGTGTTTACCAAATGCATACCAGTTTTGGCCGCATTCCTGTGCAGGTGGCAGGAACAGATGTTCCCATTCCTCAACGACTGTCTCATCAAGGGCCTCTTCAGGTCTCAAGTAGAGGCACAAGTCAACTTCATAAAAATGGCGTTTGACGAACTGGGCCTTTTCCTCAATGTGGGGAAATCGATCCTGTCCCTGGTTCAGTGGATAGAGTTCATCGGGGTGGTACTGGACTTGAGACAGGCATATCTCCTAGAAGTGAGGTTTCGGGCCCTGAGCGACATCTTTTGAAGTCTCAGGTTCCCACCACCACAGCAAGGAATTGCCTGAAACTTCTAAGACACGTTGCCTCTTGTACCTATGTGGTGCAACATGTCAGGCTCAGACTCTGGCCGCTCCAGTCGTGGCTAGCCTTGGTGTATCGGGCGGCTCGGGACAGTTTGGACATAGTTGTGACTGTACCTCACCCAGTCCTTGACTCCCTCCAGTGGTGGCTCGACCCACAGGTAGTCAGTGCAGTGGTCCCCTTCACCGGTCCTCAGCCATCCCTCTCGCTAGTGACGGACGTGTCAGCTTTGGACTGGGGAGTACATCTGGGAGACCTCAGGACACAAGGCCTCTGGTCTCAGGAGGAACTTGCTCTCCACATCAACGTCAGCTGAGTATGTTGTGCCTGAGATGCCAGATTTTCCGAGCCCACTTGAGAGGGAGATGTGTATCAGTCATGATGGACAACACCATGGCGATGTTCTATATCAACAAACAGGGTGCACACTCCTCTCCCCTGGGCCAGGAAGCCCTCATGTTGTGGGACTTCTGCGTACAGCATTCAATACACTTGCAAGCATTGTACCTCTCTGCGCACCATTGTACCTCTCAGCAGGTCGTTCCACAGTGGTCCTTATGCCCAGACATCACAAACTAAATCTTCCCAATGGTGGGGCTTTCCCCAGATAGACCTGTTAACCATGCGATGCAACAGGAATCACCAGCAGTTTTTCTCCTTCCTGAATCACAGCCTGGGCTCCATCGTGGACGTGTTCCTCCTCCAATGGGGAGGCCATCTCCTCTACATGTTCCCGCCCTTCTCTCTCATTCACAAGATGCTCCTCAAGATATGGAGGGAAGAGGCTTCAGTGATATTGATAGCTCCAGCCTGGCCCGGCCAACACTGGGTACATGTCTCTCCTGGAAATATCCGTGGAAGCTCCCCTCACCTTGCTGCTCCTCCTGAACTTAGTAATTCAGGATCATGGCTGTCTTTAGCACCCGAACCTTGAGTCATTGCACCTCATGGCATGGAAGCTCCATGGCTGGACCCCATCGAGCTCTCCTGCTCAGACCCAGTTAGACAAGTCCTCCTTGGCAGTAGAAAACCCTCCACCAGGGCTACCTATCTTGCCAAGTGGAAGAGATTCTCAATCTGATCGGTGCAGCATCATTCATCCTCGCCTCTCTCCTCTATACCACTCATACTGGACTACCTTCTCCACTTCAGGGAGCAGGGACTGTCCATGTCATCAATAAGGGTTCACTTGGCCACAATCTCTGTCTTCCATCCAGGCGCAGAGGGCTGGTCAGTCTTTTCCAACCCTATGATCAGCTGTTTCCTGAAAGGTCTCGACAGGCTATATCCTACAGCTGGTCCCAGCCTGGGATCTTAGTCTGGTCCTTTCCAGACTGACCGGGGCCACCCTTCGAACCACTGGCTACATGCTCCCTGCTCTATCTCCTCATACATGATGGCATTTCTGGTAGCGATAACCTCAGCCAGGAGGGTGTCTGAGCTCAAGGCCCTAACATTGGAGCGTCCTTATACCGTGTTCTAGAAGGACAAGGTTCAGCTCAGGCCATATCCAGCTTTCCTCCCGAAGGTTGTTTCCCAGGACATATCAACCAGGACATCTTCTTCCCTGTGTTCTATCCTAAGCCGCACTGAAGTGGCAGGGAGCAGAGGCTTCAGTCATTGGATGTCTGCAAAGCGCTAGCCTTCTATGTCGAGAGAACAAAACCATTCCGGAAGTCCATTCAACTGTTTGTGGCTGTGGCAGACAGGATGAAAGGTCTTCCAGTCTCCTCCCAACGAATTTTGTCGTGGATCACATCCTGCATCTGGGAGTGCTCCTCTGCTCACAGCGCACTCCACCAGGGTGCAGGCTTCTTCAGCAGCGTTCCTGGCGCACGTTCCCACCCAGGAAGTATGCAGAGCAGCGATGTGGTCCTCCATACATACTTTCACTGCGCATTATGTGATTAGCCAGCAGGCCAGAGATGATGCTGCCTTCGGTAGAGCATGCTCCAATCAGTGCATAACTCCAACCCCGCCTCCAGAATTTAGGCTTGGGAGTCACTTGATTGGAATGGACATGAACAAGCAATCGAAGAAGAAAAAAGTTTATCACCCTCTTGTAACTGTTGTTCTTCGATATGTTGTTCGTGTCCATTTCAATACCCACTCTTCTACCTCTCTGTCGGAGTAGCCAGAAAGAAGGAACTGAGGGGATGACAGATCAACAGTGCTCTCTATTGAGCACCTTGAAGGAGTGCCCCCAGGGGGCACCCAGGCTGACCCAATGGATGCTGCTATGGGAAGAATCTTCCTGCTGCCGTGCACATGCACGTGTACGCACCTGATTGGAATGGACATGAACAACACATCACGAAGAACAACAGTTACAAGAAGGTGAGTAACCATTTTTTTCATTGTTAGCACATTTAACCCAAAACAACTGTACTGAACTTCCAGTAGTTTGGCTTATTTCGCTTAATATAACTGGAGACAACCTTTCTTATATGAGGTACTCTTTTCTTCCAAAAAGGAACCTAACACTAATTTACGTTTTAAAAAACAATTGTGGCTAAAGGACTCTAGCAAACCTTGTCAAGTTTGAAGTTCATTATAATTTTACTGTGTATGGAAATTCTTCCAAGGCAAAAAGCTCTATAAAGCAGAGAATTTCAGTCTGCCTTTCTCATTTGACTTGATTATGTCTATATAAAGTGACTTGACAGCAATGTGTGAAGCTGGATATTATTCTTAGTTGTTTAGTTCTCAAAGAGCTGCTGCTAGTGAGAATTGTTTTGCCTATTTATGATTCCAGTACAAATAAAGAGAGACTTGGAAGGCCATCAACAGGAAGCTATCAAGATTTTCTGTGTATCCAATACACTTGTGCAAAAAACCTCGACATTTGACTAAGGAAAAGCTATCTTTCTGAGGGTACGTCTACACTATGGGATTATTCCGATTTTACATAAACCGGTTTTGTAAAACAGATTGTATAAAGTCGAGTGCACACGGCCACACTAGGCACATTAATTCGGCGGTGTGCATCCATGGTCCAAGGCTAGCGTCGATTTCTGGAGCGTTGCACTGTGGATAGCTATCCCGTAGCTATCCCATAGTTGCCGCAGTCTCCCCTGCCCCTTGGAATTCTGGGTTGAGATCCCAGTGCCTGATGGGGCAAAAATCATTGTCGCGGGTGGTTCTGGGTGCAGCCTCACCCCTCCTTCCCTGAAAGCAGCAGACAACTGTTTCGCACCTTTTTTCTGGGTGGACTGTGCAGACGCCATAGCACGGCAAGCATGGACCCTGCTCAGATCAATACTGCAGTCGTGGACGTTGTAAACACCTCGCACATTCTCATGCAGTCTATGCTGAACCGGGACCTGCAAAGCCAGGCTAGAAAGAGGTGACTACGGCAGCGCGGCGACGAGAATGATGAGGACATGGACACAGTATTCTCTCAAACCGCGGGCCCCTGCGCTTTGGAGATCCTGCTGGTAATGGGACAGGTTCTAGCTATTGAACGCTGATTTTGGGCCTGGGAAACAAGCACGAACTGGTGGGACCGCATAGTTTTGCAAGAGTGGGACGATTCGCAGTGGCTGCGAAACTTTCACATGCGTAAGGGCACTTGCTTTCCCCTGCCCTGAAACGCCATAATACCAAGATGAAAGCAGCCCTCACAGTTGAGAAGTGAGTGGCAATAGCCCTCTGGAAGCTTGCAACTCCAGACAGCTACCGGTCAGTCGGGAATCAATTTGGAGTGGGCAAATCTACTGTGGGGGCTGCTGTGATGCAAGTAGCCAAAGCAATCATTAAGCTGCTGCTACGAAAGGTTGTGACTCTGGGAAACGTGCAGGTCATAGTGGATGGCTTTGCTGCAATGGGATTCCCTAACTGTAGGGGGGCGATAGATGGAACCCATCTCCCTATCTTGGCACCGGAGCACCAGGGCACCCAGTACATAAACCACAAGGGGTACTTTCCAATGGTGCTGCAAGCACTGGTGGATCACAAGGGACGTTTCACCAACATCCACATTGGATGGCCAGGAAGGGTTCATGACGCTTGTGTCTTCAGAAGCACTACTCTGTTTAAACGGCTGCAGCAAGGGACTTACTTCCCAGACCAGAAAATTACAGTTGGGGATGTTGAAATGCCTGTAGTTATCCTGGGGGACCCAGCCTACCCCTTGATGCCATGGCTCATGAAGCCATACACAGGCAGCCTGGATAGCAGTCATGAGCTGTTCAACTACAGGCTGAGCAAGTGCAGGATGGTGGTAGAATGTGCATTTGGCCGTTTAAAGACGCGCTGGCGCACATTACTGACTCGCTCAGACCTCAGCCAAACCAATGTCCCCATTGTTATTGCTGCTTGCTGTGTGCTCCACAATCTCTGTGAGAGTAAGGGGGAGACCTTTATGGCGGGGTGGGAGGCTGAGGCAAATCACCTTAGTGCTGATTATGCACAGCCAGACACCAGGGCGATTAAAAGAGCACACCAGGAAGCACTGCACATCAGAGAAGCTTTGAAAACGAGTTTCATCACAGGCCAGGGTACGGTGTAACTGTTGTGTTTGTTTCCCCTTGATGAACCCCCCCCCCCCTTTGACTGACTCATTCCCTGTAAGCAACTCACTCTCCCCCTTTGATTACAGCTTGCTTAAGGAAATAAAGTCACTATCGTTTAAAAATCATGTATTCTTTATTAAAAAGTCATTATAAAAAGAGGGGGAGAACTGACAAGGTATCCCGGGTGTGGTTTGGGAGGAGGATAGGAGGGAAGGAAAAGGCTACTAAAAACATTTCAATGTAATGACAGCCTTTTGGTTGGGCTATCCACGGGGGTGGAGTGGGCGGGTGCACGAAGCCTTCCCCCACGCGTTCTTACACATCTGGGTGAGGAAGACATGGAACATGGTGAGTGGTGAGGGTGGTTACACAGGGGCTGCAGCAGCACTCTGTGATCCCGCTGCTCTTCCTGAAGCTCCACCAGACATCGGAGGATATCAGTTTGATCACGCAGCAGCCCCAGCGTTGCATCCCGCCACCACTGATCTTCCTGCCTACACCTCTGATCTTCCTGCCGCCACCTCTTATCTCGAGTGTCTCTCCTATCCTCACGTTGGTCCCTCCTGTCCTCACGTTCACTGGCATCTTTCCTGTAATTTAATACCACGTCCTTCCACTCATTCAGATGAGCTCTTTCATTGCGGGTTACTTCCATGATTTCCAAGAACATTTCGTCTCGCGTCTTCTTTTTCTTCCGCCTTATCTGAGATAGCCTTCGGGATGGAGTAGGGAGACTTGAAAAATGTGCAGCTGCATGAGGGATGTAAAAAAGGGAGAGAAGTATTTAAAAAGATACCTTTTACGGAACAATGGTTATACTCTTTCACAGTGAACAACACTATTCACCTTACATAGCACATGTGATTTCACTACAAGGTCGCATGACTGGTATCATGGCTGGTATCATGGAAGATCACTGCTAATCACCCCCCTTCTCCCCCCCCGCACCGCGTGGCTGGTAGCAAGGAAGATCCCTGATAGCCAAACGCGAAAAAGCTCAGCGCTATTTCCCCTCTCCCCGCTTGGCTCCGTGCAAGGAAGGATTTCTTTTAAGCAACAGGCAAACAGCCCAGTAGGAATGGCCATCTCTGTCCGCTTACTTAAATTCCTGAATTTCAACCAGGTTACCATGAACGATATCACTCTGCAGAGGATAACACAGTGAGATAAAGAGCGGATGTTGCTTGAATGCCAGCAATCACCGGGACCATATGCAGCTAGGCTTTGTCATGCAATGATACCCACTTACTTGCTACATGCATGGCGTGGTCAAGTGTCCTACCATGGTGGACGGAATAAGGCTGCCTTGCCCAGAAACCTTCTGCAAAGGCTTTTGGAGTACCTCCAGGAACGCTTCATGGAGATGCCCCTGGAGGATTTCCGCTCCATCTCCAGACACGTTAACAAACTTTTCCAACAACTGTACTGGCCGCGAATGCATCCCAAGTCCTCAGGGCAAATCAATCATTAAAAAACGCTTGCTTTTAACCATGTTTTATATTTACAAAGGTGCACTCACCAGAGGTCACTTCCATGGCTTCACTGTCTGGGCTAGTGGCTTGGGAGGGCTGGGAGGGTAATTCTGTCTGGGTGAGAAAAAGCTCCTGGCTGTTGGGGCTAACGGAGTACTGTGTGCTCTCTGCAAGCTCGTCCTCCTCTTCTTGCTCGTCGTCTTCCCCATCCACAGAATCCTCAGCCATGGGTAAGATTACCACCCTCACCTCGGAATCCACGGACAGGGGTGGCGTAGTGGTGGCGGACCCCCTTAGAATTGCATGCAGCTCAGCGTATGAGCGGCATGTTTTCGGCCCTGCCCCGGACCTTCTGTTTGCTTCTTTGCTTTTCTGGTAGGCTTGTCTGAGCTCCTTAACTTTCACTCTGCACTGCACTGAGTCCCTGGTGTGGCCTTTCTCCGTCATAGCCTTGGAAATTTTTTCAAATATTTTTTCATTTCGTCTTTTGGAACGGAGTTCTGTTAGCACAGAATTCTCTCTTCATATAGCGATCAGATCCAGTACCTCCCGTGCGGTCCATGCTGGAGCTCTTTTTCGATTCTCAGGAGACTGCATTGTTACCTGTGCTGATGAGCTCTGCTTGGTCACCTGTGCTGATCAGAGCTCCACGCTGGCCTAACAGGAAATGAAATTCAGAAGTTCGCGGGGCTTTTCCTGTCTACCTGGCCAGTGCCTCTGAGTTCAGATTGCTGTCCAGAGCGGTCACAATGGCGCACTGTGGGATACCGCCCGGAGGCCAATACCGTCGATTTGCGGCCACACTAACCCTAATCCGATATGGTAATACCGATTTTAGCGCTACTCCTCTCATTGGGGAGGAATACAGAAACCGATTTAAAGAGCCCTTTATATCGATATAAAGGGCCTCGTTGTGTGGATGGGTACAGCGTTAAATCGATTTAACGCTGCTAAAATCGGTTTAAACGCGTAGTGTAGACCAGGCCTGAGATACTAGTCTCATCTACTGCACCAAACCAAATCTGTTTGTTTTTAATGGAGAATTATGAGGAACATCTTTGCTTAGTGTTTTCAACCTCCTGAGGAGTGCAGTAAGTATTTTTTCTTGTTTTTTGGCACAATAGAAATTCTGCAGTAAGACTAATTCTAGCCTTTTTTTGCTATCCATTAATTTCTATTAGAATCTGATAAACCCTACTCACATGGGAGAACAGTATTTGTGATTCCAGGAACCATCTAAACAGCTCTTTTAGGGCCAAATCCTGTGAGTCTCAAGGCACCCTCAAATCCCAGTAATGCGGTGATTTAACCCTGAATGCTCTCAAAACAATGAGTAAACCTGGGATAGTCAAAGGCTGGTATAATGTCTTGCTAAAGATTTTGATGGATTTGGGGTAAGAAAAACTTTCTATTACCTGAGAGATGGTCAAGAGATTTTTCATGATTGAATAAAGTGATACTTTGGTTTTGTCAAGGCAAATGACATTTTGCCATTCCTTCTTTCTCTTTCCTTTTAAACCTCTTTCAACCGCCCCTTCCTATTTTTTCCACAAAGGGTGAGGAAAAGATTTTCTCCTCTTTATCTCTCCACTCTTTTTTCCTTCTCCAGAGAATATCTTGATTGGTTGGCCAGAAAATAAAAACATGTGTTTGTTGTTACTGATGTAGTCTTTTAAATTCTGTTATGCTATCCCAGTATATAAAAACCCACTCTGAGCATTTTTACTGACTAAGTGTTGGCAGTTCTGTCTGCATGCAGAGGCTGGAGGGAGATCTGGAGTAGATTATCTGATGTAACTTTTTAGAAATAAATAGAAGGGCATACATTAGTAACAATTAATATAAGGGAAAAAATGGGCTTCTCAGAGGCATATCATAAACAAACTAAATAAAATGCTTTTTTTAAAAGATACAAGAAGACCAAGTGAGAGTATATGCTAACTAATCTGGCTCTTTGGGCCCCACATATGCCTCCAGCATACCACAAAATTAGGCATCCAAGCCCATTGTCCTGACCCCCTTTGGGAGTGGCTGTGGCAGGGGATCCCTCTCGTCTTCTAGCAAGGGGGCGGAAACTGCATGATCTCCCTTTTCTCCACATAGGAGCACAGCAGGACCCTTTGTCTCTGGGGGCAGCAGATCTACCCCATAGTACAGCTGTTGGAGTATATCTTCTTCAGTGGATCTTGGGACTTAATATCATATTGAAATGAAAAGGGCAGTTCAAATCTCTAAGAACTATTGTTTCATGCTGTCTGCAGACTCAGGTAGTCATCACTGTATCAAATATACTCAGGTGGACAATTATTTTATTTAGAGTTTTGAAGTGCACAGTTGGAAATGACTTACACAGGGTGTAATGCAGAGGAGAACTAGACCTTGAGACCAAGAGCCAAGACCCAATGAAGTATATAGACAAATGGCTTTTTGGCAGGCCCCTACTGTTGAAGTCCTAAAGTGTCCAAGCTTGAAACGATCGCAGTGGACATCACCCATGACATTTGAATCATTATGTTCTTATAAGCTTTCAGAGCTGACTTGCCTCACTGAGGCCTGTGAAAGTAAAAAAGAAACCCTTGTTGTTTCTTTGACTACTTTGATGTTCTATGTACTGGTTCTGTCATGTAGATGAAATATCTTAGTCAGCTCTGCACAAATTGTAACATCCATGTTACCATGAAGAACATGGGAAATATCTGTAATATTTTTGACTATTGTGTGACCCTCTGGATGGTTGATGGTTAATGTGTTGCTTCCTAAAGATAAGTGAGGGTTATTGCTGTCTTAGTTAGTTTTGCACATCTGCAGGAATCAAAGTCAGTGGTGTTAACCTAATAACCAATGTTTGACAATATAAATGTCAAAGCCTTTGCGGTTTTGTCCCTGTCCAAATGGGGCACAACATCTGCTAGCTTAGAAGAGGGGAAGAGTCCTCCAGGCTGGAAACCTTAAACCAGTGATGTTCAAACTGAGGCTTGAAAGCCGCAAGTGGTTCTTTAATGTTTCTACTGTGTCTCTTTGCAGCGCATGATATTAAAACACAGTTATTTAATTATTAACCAATGTAAGTTATTAACCAGTCAGGATGCTTTTTCTGTGTTATTCACCAACTGTAGACTGCTTGGTCAGTCATTTTGCTGTGAGAATAATATAATAAAAGCTTTTTTATCCAGCATTTTGGGGGAATGGGGAGGGGTACCTGTAAGTGAAAAATTCCGGTTAACTAAGAGGGAAGGAGTTTGGGTACAGGAGGGGGTGCAGGGTTGGGGTAGGTGAGGGAGTGTGGGGTGTGGGCTCTGGGAGGGAGTCTGTGAGAGGAGGCTTAAGGCAGGGGGTTGGAGTGTGGGAGGGGGCTCGGGGTGCCAGATCCAGGGGGTGCTCACCTCAGGAGGCTCCCTGCAAGTGGCACCTTGTCCCTGCTGCTCCTAAGCAGAGGCACGGCAGGTGGCTCTGTGCGCTGCCCCCGCCCCAAGTGCTGGCTTTGCAGCTCCCATTGGCCAGGAACCAATTTCAATTGATTTCAGTTACAACAGAGAATACAAAGTGTACAGTGCTTACTTTATATTATTATTTTTTATTACAAATATTTGCACTATAAAAATGATAAACAAAGGAAATAGTATTTTTCAATTCACCTCATACAATACAGTAGTGCAGTCTCTTTATCATGAAAGTATAACTTACAAATGTAGATTTTTGTTTGTTTGTTTGTTACATAACTGCACTCAAAAACAGAACAATGTAAAACTTTAGAGCCTACAGGTCCACTCAGTCCTACTTCTTGTTCAGCCAATCGCTAAGACAAACAAGTTTGTTTACATTTACGGGAGATACTGCTGCCTGCTTCTTATTTACAATGTCACCTGAACGTGGCACTTTTGTAGCTGGCATTGCAAGGTATTTATGTGCCAGACATGCAAAACATTCATATGCCCCTTCATGCTTTGGCCATCATTCCAAAGGACATGCTTCCATGCTGATGATGCTCATTAAAAAATTGCATTAATTAAATTTGTGACTGAATTCCTTGGGGGAGAATTATGTCCCCTGCTCTGTTTTACCCACTTTCTTCCATATATTTCATGTTACAACAGTCTTGGATGATGACACACCACATGTTGTTTGTTTTAAGAACATTTTCACTGCAGATTTGACAAAAAGGTACCAATGTGAAATTTCTAAAGATAGCCAGAGCAGTCGACCCAAGGTTTAAAAATCTGAAGTGCATTCCAAAATCTGAGAGGGATGAGGTGTGGAGTATGCTTTCAGAAGTCTTAAAAGAGCAACACTCCAATGTGGAAACTACAGAACCTGAACCACCAAAAAAGAAAATCAATCTTCTGCTGGTGGCATCTGACTCAGATGATGAAAGTGAACGTGTGTCGGTCTGCACTGCTTTGGATCGTTATCGAGCAGAACCCTCATTAGCATGGACATATGTCCTTTGGATTGGTGGTTGAAGCATGAAGGGACATATGAATCTTCTCTGCTTCTGGCACAAACATATCTTGCAACACCAGGTACAGTGCCATGAGAACACCTGTTCTCACTTTCAGGTAACATTGTAAACAAGAAACAGGCAGCATTATCTCCTGCAAATATAAACAAACTTGTTAGTCAGAGTGACTGACTGAACAAAAAGTAGAACTGAGTTGACTTGTAGGCTCTAAATCTTTACATTGTTTGTTTTATTTTTGAGTACAGTTTTTTTGTACATAATTCTATATTTGTAAGTTCAACTTTCATAATATAGAGATTGTATTACAGTACTTGTATGAGGTGAAATTGAAAAATACCATTTCCTTTGTTTTTTTATAGCACAAATATTTGTAATAAAAATAAATATAAAGTGAGCACTGTACTTTTTGTATTGTGTTGTAATTGAAATCAATATATTAAAAAATGTAGAAAACATCCAAAATGTTTACATAAATGGTATTCTATTATTGTTTAAGTGCAGTTAATCACGTGACAGCCCTACTTGTATGTTCTCAGTAGAGTTGTTAGTTGGCTATTCTAATTATAAAGTAATTGTCTCCTTTATTGATACCTGTCAGCCACTTTGAAGTCTGCTGAATTCTGTAGCTAGAACTCAGGACAGAATTTGGTCTGCAGAATCTATATTATTGGTGATAAATTGTCCAGAAAGAACAAAGCTTGATTTAGTAGTGCTGGTAGCTGGGGAAACCATATATTTGTATATAAACTGAGCAAATTTGATCTGGAGTCCTTGACTCCAGTGAATACGGAAATACAGCCCATAATGTCACTTTTATTCTCTTTTTATTGTTGAACAATACTTTCTGATTGATCTGTACTAATCAGCTGGGTTTCTGGCTTTGGAAGCTTAGGGGTGGAAATAAATTGTCTCTAAAAATACAGCAGAGGTAGATATGATAGTGTCTTTTGGTACTGTAGAATTCCAACAACTCAGGCTATGCAGATGCTTTTAATGCATTTGGGACTTGGACAGTATATCTGTGGAAATCGTATGGCCTGCCTTTTACACTGTATATGGAAATTATTTGGTTTTGTGAGGGAGTTGAAAATTTCAAATTTTCATCTAACAAGAAGAGGATAGAATAATATTGAGTGTTCTACAGTTAGACCAGTTTTTGGTATATTTGACTCAAATTTTATATTGGGCTATAGGTATTTGTCTCTCTCTTTGGGAGGTGTGTGCTTTTTTTGAAGTTTTATTTTTTCCATTCTTTTACATAGTTTGTTTTGATGAGGAGCCTTATCCCAATGAAAGTTCCTTGTTGACTCTTCAAAGGAAATAGTGGGCTCATCTTGTTCATAGCTTGTGTAAGGGATGATTTGGCTCTAGGCAAATACTCGCTATGACAGCAGCTCAAAATGGTAAACCGATGCTACCAAATGTGAAGGTAAAAGAAAAATCTCTTACAGAGAGGCTTAGGCTGATGGGCTTTTAAAAGGCTTAAATATGCAGCTTTCTAAAAGAGACCAGTCAAAAAAAATCAAACAAATATTCATTTTAGAATGCCTCAAGTCACTGTTAAATAAAATATTTCTAGAACTAGTTTATATATAATTACAAAATATCATAAACAATTTATTTCACCTTGGTTGTGTTGTGTTAACTTTCCGTGTAGTTTAGGTAATTTTTGATTAATTTTACCTTTTAAGTTAAAACTAGGAGGAAGGGAGGGAGGGGGAAACAATGATACCCAAGACTTTTTATTTTACCAATAATAATAAAGTTTAAAATAATTTTCTCAACAAACATTAAAAATTAAAAGTAGTTTCATTCACCCTTTATAGATGAAGCAACCCTTAATCAGGTCCCAGTTCGCTTGTACCTACAAGGATGACCTGATGAATGAGAAGAAGGGTCAGCACTTCTTCAGTAGGAGCCAAATCCCAACTTGCATACATCCAGCACCAAAACAAATGCTTTCTCTCTGTTTAGAAGCTGAGACTTTTTCAGGTAAACTGAATTATGTTTGAGTGAATGAGAAATTTTTATTCCTGATTTTTCAGGTCTTATACCTGTTGATTTTTATCAAATAGACTACTACAGCAATCTTTATTAAAAGTCAAATGTAAAGGATTTTTTTCAAGGAAAAACAAAACTGAGGGTTTAATAGCTTTGCACAAGTTACAATCAGTAAAAACTGATCTAAAATATTCTTTAGTTTTTGCTATGTGAGATAAGTGCTTTGAAATTAGCAGTATAGATTGTAAATAATTTATTATTTACTGCCATCATAATCCCCAAATAAATTTTAACCAACAGTATGTCAGGTTTCTTTTTACCTATTTTATGGAATGACTTAGTGCTTGAGGGAAATTTATATATTGAATGGGAAAATTATGACTAATTGTTAATTTTACTTTTTAAACAAGAACACATTACATGATGTGTATTATATAAATTACTGTTAGGACATATTCATCCTTTGCAACATTTTGACCTTTGTATATAACTTATTTCCTGAAGTTGTTGATGGTTACATTTATGCATGCATTTTAAAATTTAATGATGAAGTGTCTATGTTTAGGTGTGTTTATAGTTGTTGGCTAGCTGATGGCCAGTCAAATTATTTTTATTTATTTTATTTAAGAAAGCACTCTCTTTCTAAAATACATGACCTTTATGCCATTTAAATCCTAGGACTATCCTGGCTAACTACTTTAGGAGTAATAACTTTTTTTTCCTTCCTAAAATATTTTATTCTCTTACACAACAGAAGATGTAAAGTCACCTCCTGAAAGACCAGCACTTGGAACCAGTTCTGAAAATGTTCTTCAGAATAGAAGTAAAAGTGAAAAAGTAAAAAGTTGTCAGCCAAGAAACAAGAGCTCAAAGAGGGAACACGTGGCTCTGAATAGTGAGAAAGTCATCTGCAATAATGAAAATGAACCATCTCAGTACACAAATATTAAGAGACCCAAGATATCAAACATACTACAGGAGAAATTGGACAGCAGACTAGATGGAGCACCAAAAAGCAACAAGGCTACAGCCAGAAATAAATTGATTGCTGGTCAGAAAAAGTTAACTGACTTTTTTAGACTATGAATCTTATTTTTATTTTGATGTATATAGTAAATTTACTATTCCATAATAAACATTGTACATTTTGAAAGAACAAGATAACAGGTGTATTAACACATTTTAGCTTCATAGTGTCCAAATATATGATGTTAAAGTAGGTTACATATATTATTCATTAGACAAATATAGTGACAAGTCTTTGATTTGCAGAATTGTCAGTTTCAGTAACAATACATCATAACTATTACAACTAGGTTATCTAGTGAAAATGTCAATCGTGTTTCTCTCTATTTTGAAATACAGATAGTAGTATTTAGATGTACATATATAGCAATACCAAAAGCACAGTAACTCCAAGTTTCATTAAATTGGCAACCAATGCTTCTTTAGAGAGGAGGCCAACAGTTTTCAAACTTGCCAACACGGTCGATAGACTCTTCCCAACATACACCTGAGCACTGAAGAAAAAAATCATTTTACTCTTTTTATATTCTAAGTTGAAATATTTTTTCTGTGGAAAAATACACACATACTTACTGTCAAAATCTCTCCTTCCTATAGGAAATTTAGCTGAGTTTTCTTCATCTCCGGTCTCTCTCCTTTCCTGTATTGATTCAATAGTCTGAATTTCAGTATCAGCTGGAAAAGCCATAGATCCTTTCAATGCAAGATAAGGTAGCTGTTTTATACCTAGGTTCAGTGGCAAACCATGGCTTATGAAATTGTGTTTGGAACCTATATTCTGAAGTAAGAAAAAAAGATTTAAACAAAGGCATTATAACAGAGAGTCATTTAGAAGACATACAATGCCACACATTTGGACTTTGGCTAAGAAACCTTAAAATCAAAGTGCATGTTAGAATAACGTGGATGATCATCTTAATTTCAGTTTAGTTTTTCAGTGGGATTGAAACCATCTTGGGTATGTATGGCTAATCCAGTTGACATTCTAAGATATATTTTTAGTACAGAATGGGCAAAATTTTCAAACGGTGATAAAAAAGTAGACTGATATTTTCTTACAGGTTCTGACCCCCTGGAATCTTGGTAAAAATCAGGTCATTTGTTTAGTTTCCCAAACTCAGATTTAGGTGACTAAAATTAGATACCTATATTTGAAAACTTAGCATTCAGTAATTGCATGATCTTGTAACTGAAACCATCCACCACAACATTCTTTTAAATTGTAAGCTTTTAACCCTTTTAAAAGGACTATAAATTGAGCTTTTATTCATGTTTTAGTGTTCAATAAAAAATGGAAACTCACTAAGAATTTTGGGTTTCTGTCGTCCTCTTCATCCAGAAAGCTGCTGTCTTCCATCTTGTAGTGCTCAAGAGTAGGTGTAGTCTCTGTCTTCTCTGTTTTACCTCCATTCCAAAGAGCTTTTCCTATATTGAGCGCATTTAGTATCATATCATCATCTACCTTTCGCATAGACTTAGAAATTGAAAGTAAAAAACCTTGAGAAAAGAGAGAAAAAATTAGTATTAACATGTAGGATGAAATATGCATTCTTAGTTGTTTAATGTTTGCATAGAAGTTAAGCAGCTTTCAGATATATTTAAGAAAGGTGTCCCTTGTAAATTAATGTGTTCTCCAAGCATGCCTACCTTTATATACTTTACAGATTGAATAGAAGCCACTTCAATTGCTTATGAGTTCACCCTGTATAAATGACTCATTATAAAGAGGATAACCTTTTGAATAGTACTTGTAATGACATATATTGGTTAGAACTACTTAAGTATGGGTATTTTTTACCATGGATTATTAGCTCCTTTGTAGACTTTTAGAACAGTGCAGATTAGTAGTTCCTTTTAATGGATCAGTTTTAGCAAAATTCACAGGATACCATAATCTCTACACATGCTCTTTTTAAATTAGGCTTTACTTTTCACTTAAGGCAGTTTTAGAAAAGAACTATTACACATGTAAGAAGGATGGTCAGCAAAGTAATTTATTTTGTTTTAAACCCTGGTCTCTGTTTTAAATCCTGGTCTCTCTTTTAAAGTGGAATTGATTTTCAAATCTTCTTTTTAAGAAACAAGTTGAAAAAAAACTTTGAAGGTAGCAATGATTTAAAATACTACCGTTGCCTTAATACAGGCAAAGCTGAATCCTTTAACTTGTGTCCAGTAAATTGTGTACCTTTTTATCTGAAGATATAGATGGCAATCCTCACTCATTGCTGATGCATGTACTTGTCAGGTTTTGGAGGCAGTTTCCCATCTGAAAGGATCAGTGCTGCAAACACCAACAGGTCAGTACCCAGATCATAATTTCAGATGTTCCTCCCTCTCCCACTCTGAATAGAAACTTCAATTTTTGCCTCAAAGAATCTTCCAGATTTAATGTCCTATTATCCCCTCCTGTGTTTAGAAACACGATAAAGGTGTATGGAAGGAAATTTCTGTGGCGATTCCTCCACATTTTGCTGTTTGAGGGGCAGCATTTGTCCCCCCATGGGGAAAGTATGAGACCTGCCCAGACCTAGCAGATCCCTAAGGGATCTATTTGATGCCAGGGCCATCTGCATAGTAACCGTGTACCTCTGCACTAGTTCTGACTTCCATTTATCCACCCTGTGAGGATCTGCAGGTCTTGAACCTGGGCCCGTAGGCCACTGCTGCATCCCCAACACCACTGGATGGCTATAGTAATGACAGGAGAATTGGGAGCTCTAAGGCCTTGCACTCCACCAAACAGAGTCCCTTATTGGCCTGGTTACACTATTTAAGCTAGAAAGAGAAACAGGAAGTTGTCTGTGCAACAAGATGGATTCTGGGTTACTGCTGCTACAGACCCTCTTGTTCAATACCTGACTCTCAGTCTCGTCTCCAGTTCCTGACTTCAACCTTGCCCTGTACCTGGCATCCGCCCTCAGCCTCGTTCTGGTCGCGGAACCCTGTCGGCCTGTTTTTTGACTGCTCCAGCTCCGACCTTATGCTACTGACCCTCAGCTTTGGCTTCTGTTTCCTGTTTGACCCCAGTTCTGACTTTTGCCCCTGGTCCCATGGTTCCTGTCTTTGTACTGTCCATTAGCCTATGGTTCCTGAACACTGCACTGAATGGCAGGCTGGCCTGCCTATGTCCAGGTCATCGTGCCAGTCTTCCACAGGCTCTGACACACATCCATACTCCAGTCTTTAAGAGGTATCTGCATGCACATGGCATTCAGCTAGTCGGAGCAACTTACCTAGGGTGACCAGATGAGAGGGAAAAAATATTGGGACACAGGGGAGGGGAAGCAGTCTGCTGGCAGAGAGGGGGGAAAAAAGCCAAGTGCTGCCAGCGGAGCAGCAATAAATAAATAAATTAAAGGCGAGTGCTGCCAGCAGAACAAAATATCGGGACAAATTGTGTCCGGACCAAAGATCGGTCGGGACTCAGGACAAACACCTAAATATCGGGACAGTCCCGATTTTATCGGGATATCTGGTCACCCTAAACTTACCAGACCATCAGGAAACTGTCCACGAAACTGAGTAAAGAAAAAAATGAGCACCTCCCCTTTCCCAATTTCTTTAATATTTACTTCCTCTTGTAATTCTACTTTTTATTTAGTTAAAATTCACTTTTGCATCAAACCGCTATTGTGATTTCTTGCACTAACCCTTTTTCTCTATCAGCAGATATCTCTCCACCACTGACTGGCACCAAGGAGAGACCTGGACCAGTGCCTACTTCTCTTTCAGACAATTATAATAAATGTCATTAGAGGTTCATGGAAACTTACTTCAAAATAGAAGTTTACCAAATGCTTTCAATTCTCAATCAAACAACAAAATTCACGTTTTGGATCAGTTTGAACCAGTTTGATCAAAATAGCAGGCTCTCTTTGCTCTCTTATGGCCAGCATGAAATCCTAGAGCTATAATCCATCCTTGGATGGCTGAGGGAGGAAGGAAGATAAGCTTTGGTTTGGGTTGAGCCTTTTTAGGAAAATAAAAAAAACACTTATCTGTGAGTTGGGAAGGGCACTTTCCTTCCCACATTGTTGTTACTGAGGACTCTGCAGTTGCTGTTGTTTGGGGAGAAAGTCTTATTATCTAAAAGTCATGGAGTGTGCTGTCACCAAAATGAATGCCAATTTTTTCAGGGGGCCTAAAAGACCTAAGACCTCTTCCTTGGTTAACTGCTAAAACAAAGCGGTCAGCTGAGAGAAGACCGAAAATACAGCCCTTGGCCCCTTTTAAAATTCAGCGGTGTCTGTCTGATAGTTGAAGAAGAACATGCTCAGTACTGTCTCCAGCCCACATTACAAAAAGCACAGTTGCTATTCATGGCTGTAGTATCAGGTAAAGTCATAAATTGTGATCAGTACAGACCGTAGAGAGTATACTTGGCTTTTTCAGATTTGGAGTAGCTTCCGTGGCTGCAGAGACGGAGCACAAGGTAGCTTCTGTCAGTCTGCAGCCTCACAAATTCAATAGGTGCATCTGTGTCCAATGCATCTAGGTGTTCACAATCTAAATAAAATGCATATTTTTCCTTTTAGGCTTCAAATACTCCACTTCTGGCAGAAAACTAAAATGTTTTAAATTACGACAACTAAGTTCATGTTATAAATTGCTGCCTAAAATCTTGTCTGTTATCAAATGGCCTTTTCTTTTCACGTTTAATATTAACATAGTTCTTCTTAGTACCACTTACATCAGTAATTTACAATTATTTTGAGTAACTCCTCCTGCTTTTACATGGAATCGTGTTACTGTGAAATCAGACGTAATCTATAATCTAATGTGAAATGCAAAAGTAAATAAATTTAGTCGATGACGCTTAATATAGCTGGAACTTATATTTTATTCTGTTTGCATGCCTGTAAAAATAAATATTTGCTAGACCTTTTGTTTCAGTAAGTTAGTTTATGGACTCTTAATGTTCATTTCTGAGCTTTTGAGTCTAATAAGCACTCTCTGTTTCTGAACAATAAATAAAACCAGGTAAACTTTTTCTGTTTTTTACAGGGTTTTTTTTAAGACTTAAGTAAAATGAAAAGCAATAAATAGTATAGTGTGACATACTATTGAATAAATATTTAAATATTGAAAAATTACTGAATTTTAGACTGTAGTGCCAAAATCCCTGTTCAGTGATCATTTCTACGCTACTATACTGTTTTTCAGTTATCCTTCCTTAGCCACCAACATCGGGTTTTGCTCCATATTTAGAGTTAATGGTCTGTGTTATAGAATCATGATTTTATTAATCTCTAGCATGCTATGGAAAATTTTGTTTGCACTTAATATTTTCCTCTTAAGTTATATTTTATTTCAGTTTTACCAACACTTCTCATCTTTTTTTTTTTAAATGGCAGTTGCTGCCTCTTGTTAGTGCCATCTAAATTTTGCTGAGGCACTATGTTCTGGATGAAGTTCATCTCTGAGCAAAGAGCCCAGCACAAGGCCTATTTTTTCCACAGGACTTGTTTTGTACCACTGCATGTGGGTGAATTTGACCTTACAAGTACCTACTCTTTTCCCCATGACATTTCTCAATTAGCTTGACTTCTTTAAGCAATCATATTAAATGATAAGCATATCTCTCTTAGTGTGTTTAAATGTGCAAACATATTTTTCTATAATATATATAGTACTGTATGTGCATATATAAATAATATTTTAGCAGCAGAAGCTATCCTAGGTAGAAAATGAATTGCAGAAATTTAAAATAAAACAGCACTTTTAAGTTGTTGAACAGGTACTTAGCTGCAAGAAGATTTTTACCTAGTATTTTGTATCTGTTATTCGGGTGGCACTATTTCAGTTATATACAGACAACATCCTCATAAAATCAGAACCTACTCAACTTTCAGACCGAGAACCAAATGTCTTGAGGTTCAAAAGTTTGCCTAAAAACACTTCGTAATGTATCTGTTCAATTTCTGTAATGCTGTTACTGTGCAGAGGGAGCAAGGGAGATATTTTGACTCCTACAATGCTGTAAATAGGTGGAGCAGTTGAATGTGTGTGTGACTCTTATAGGTGGTTTTGAGATAAACAGGTGTCTTGAAGTAATATAACAGCATGTTCTTTTCTTGACATTTATAACTAAAGATGTTGTTAGTGATCATGAAATTGTCAGTTCCTTAGAAAATCCACCTAAATATTTTGGCGCAACTATGTATTGCAGCAATAAATTCCACAGTTTTGAGTATAAGCTGTGTGAAGTAGTATTTGCTTAAATTTATGCTGGTCAGCTTTTGTAATATTGGACAGAGTAAAAGCAAAAGACTGTAGTACTGTTAAGTGTAGATCTGGATGTCTTTTGTTCAGCACTGAAGGAAAATAGTAAAATCTGAATAGTATGCAGCGTACTGCATTTGCCTGCAGGTGTTGCCAATAGAAGCTTCTAAAGGGTATTCAAGTGTTTTCTGCCACTCATTATTCTTAAGAGGAATTTGAAGATCTCAACCAGAGGGTATAAAACTTGGTGTACACATTTCTTTCTGAATGAAGAAGTTGTACAGTAAGAGAGAGACAATTATTGAGTTAGGTTATTTATTGAATTTTTCGTAACTTGCTCTCCTAGGCATGATTACTACAGGAGAAACTCCATAGTTGGGTAAAAATGGAGGAGGCTTCAACTACAGGAAAGTTTTCTGAGCTCAATTCTGAAGCAAGCACAGAACAATTATACCATTATCTTGCGCCTTCCCCAACACACACCATGACCATCATGAAGCAGTTTTGATGGGTGTTATCCTTATTTGTTTTAGAAGGTCTCAGAAATTCAAACCATCTTGCTATAAAACTGTACAATCCACAAATTTTGCAGATAGTCAGGCCAAAGGGTCTGGTTTGGCTCTATGAGCCAAAACATGAGCTGAGCCATTTGAGCTGACTAGCCAAATACAAAAGAAAATACATAAGTTGAATATATAAATATATGTAACATCACAGTGGCTGACAGGGAATAATGAGAAAAGTATTTAACTATCTTGACTTTTTCTTGGCTCCTCTTTATTTATGGATGAATAGCTGAATCAGAACCAGATTGTAACTTTCAATAATTTTCCTATCTCTAGTTTCTTGACATTTAAAAGTAGAAATTTGTGGGACTTATTTCTGCAACTATTATAGAGATCTTAGAGAGGATTTTTTTATTTACACTTCCCCATGCCTTTGCATTAAATCATACTTACCAGTCTTTTCATCCATCTTCAGAACAATCCACAAATGTCTCCTCAGAACCTGAGGAGATGACCTCCAAGATCCTGCTAGTGGACAAGCCAATATCATCCAGTACCTCATCTGGCAGACAAGCTACACCAAAAACTGGGACAAAGGAGACTGCACCAAAAAGGAACCAGTTATCATCACTTCGACACAAAAGATGACTCCAATGTCAACAGCATCAAAACAGGAACTAATCACCTCTGGTGTTGAAGTTTGGCATCAAAAGGGGCTGGTCTGAATGCAGAGGCACCAGGTAGAGCCTGGTGTCCTCCTTTAATGACAGACCATCTAAAAACCTCTGGAGAGAAATCGATCAGGCCTCAGACAGTGTTGAGGGCTAGGGATAAGGAGCAGCCTACAGTGACACAAATCATGAATCTGGTCATGCACCTCTCAGCATCAACAGAGAATGAGCCGGGGAGAACTGGAACCATTTTTGGTGCTAAAACACCTGCCAGTATTTGTGATGGAGGCCCATTAGAACCAGTGGGCAAAGGTTCTTTACAAGCAACTCCTATCTGAGACCTGAAAAACTCACTCCATCTAATACACTACTTTCCTGGTATTTATCCAGGAAATGTAATAGGTGAGGTCTCTACTGAAAGCTTGTAACTTAACGATATTCATAATCATTGTGAGATGTGTGTATGGGAAATACTTTAGGAATAATGTAACTACATTGAAAACTGTGCTTTATGGTCTTGGAACAAGTTAGTCACCAGAAAATCATGTGTCTCAGTGATTGGTCCATTCAAGTTGGAAAGAGTTGTCACCCTTCCCTAGAACTGCTGATGAAATGCAAGGTTAAATTGTCTACCCTTGCCTCATCCCAGAACAGCCAATGGGAAACTATTAAAGACAACTGCAAACAATCAAAACCACTTGGAGGTTAATAGGAACATTATAACAAGGTGAAGATAACCCTGTCTGTGAATAAAGACAAAAGACTGATTCAGTATATCAGGGTTGAAAAAGACACTTTGCATCCATTTACTGAGAAGACATATTGTTGAACAGGTGTTTTTCATGAAGGATTGGAACCTGGTTCCTTTGAAGCCAGCCAGCTCTGCAACCAACTGAACTCTGAAGGGAAAACCTACCTCACTGGATAGGAAAAAGTAACTATTAATAAGTGTAGGCCCTACTTTGTGTTTTATTATTTTGTTTTGTGTTACAACGTTTATTTCTGTCATTCTTTTGTTTCCAGTGGAACTTCTATTTTTCTAAAATAAATCTTTTGTTTTATTATAAGTGCTCATCAGTGCTGTGTGTTATACAGTAGCAGTGATTTAAGATAAATACACTATTCCTTTGAGATAAGAGGATCTGGGATTTCTGTGAGTAGCCAGTGTCAGGGGCTAGATACCTGGCACGGGGGAATGCTTCCAGGGGACTTGTCAATCAACAAGGAAAAGAAAGGGCTGGCATAGTCCCGAGAAGAGTGGTTGAGAGGCTGTTAGGCTGCTGGTGTTAGGGAGCTAACACCCAGCTATCACAGGCAAGATGTTCGAGGAAGGAGTTAAGAAGGTGACACACAGTCCTGGGTACCCCAAGACCCATAACAGTACCAGGACAGGTGCCAGTACCAAGACCCCTATATGCTGCATCACTGCCTCTGGAGATCCACATTCCACACCATCACTGGAGCATACATTTTCCCCATATTGAAGTAGAGTACCATCTCCTGGGAGGTCAGTGGTTGGTGCCATGGAAAGGTCTGCTTGCTTCCCATACAGAGCTGCGCCACCACTGGCTCATTGGGGCTGATGCTTGATTAACCAACACCCAGTGAATCAACCATACTTGTATGGTATGCAGTCATGACCCTAATTGTGTTACTGGAGTCCACCATTTCATGCATCAAGAGGCTGGTTTCACAACACATTTGAGGAAGAAGACAGGATCACTCCAAGGTATCAGGAGGAATTAGTTCCAGCAGCAGAGCAGCACCAGTGCCCCATATTGCCACCAAAGGGCCTTTTGTGATGAATTGGCTTCCTTGGCATTGGGGCCAGTGCCTGATGATGTTCAATCATTTCAGGAGGACCATGTGAAGGCTCCTGACACTCTAAAGATAGAGATCGCAGCAATATCAGTGAAATCCCATAAGCTATTTGATTTTTTTTAAGTTTCTGGTCCAGCCAGGATCGTGTTTCCCACAAAGGAGGGACTGCTGGACCTTGCTAAGGCCGTATGGCATATTCTGTCCACAATGACACCTATTGTAAAGTAGGTAGAGAAGGGGTACCAAGTACTTCCAGCAGGATTTGAGTACTTACCCCAGCCAGGCTCCTTAAATCATGTCAGCAGTACAAGAGAAATCCAAGTTGAGTAAGAATATCCCAAGGTCAAGGAGGACCCCAAATGGCTCAGCTTGCATGGGAAAAAGTCATACTCCTCTGCCTCTCCAGTTGCCTGTGGCTAACACTCAGAATTTACTGACCAACTGGGACTTCCTAACCTGGGACAGGGAGGCAGCTTTCCCAGAGAAGCTCTTGCACAACAGCAGGGAGGAACTAAGAGAGATCATTAAGGAAAGTTCACTTGGGACCAAGACTACATTATAGGTGGTTACTGATTCCTCCCAGACCATAACAAGGTCTGTGGCCAATGAGGTGAAAATACGCAGAGCAGTGTGTGTCCAAGCATCAGGTATCTCAAGAGAAGTACAGACCATGATGAAGGATTTGCCCTTTGAGGGCATGGGGGCTATTTAGTGAGCAGATAGACAGCATTCTACAGTCACTGAATAACTCAAATGCTGCCCCGTTCTCCCTGGAGATTTACGCCCCAGACCCATACAACAGGCTGTACTGTCCTTAATCCCAGTCGAAGTCATGGATGCCATCCTAAATATCAAGCCAAGAAAATCCCATGATACAGAGGGAGCCTACCCTCCTCGTCTTCCAGAACTCAAGTTGCTCCTAAACCACATCAGTAAATTTGACAGAATAGTCATGAGCCACATCCAATTCAATCAAGTGAGTGCTACTTTCAGCAGCTGCCTTGCCCTGTTCCACCAGGCATGATCTATCATAAAATTGAACAGATGGATGTTTAGAGATCATTGCCCATGGCTACCTCATCCAACTCCCCCTTTTACTCTCTACCCACATCATTTCCCTGCCTCTCCTCAGGGACCCTTCTCATTGGAGCCTAATACAGTCAGGTGGCCTTGTTTCATCTTGTTGATTCTGATGAAGAAGAGAGGGGATCTTCATTCTTTCCCCGACGTGAGCAGACTCAGCAAATACATGAGCCATCTCAGGTTCAGGATGGTAACGCTTGCCTCCATCATCCCATCTCTTCAAGCTCAAGACTACTTTGTTGCTTTCAACCTGCAAGATGCATACTTCCATATAGCTAGTCATCTGGCCCACAAGAAGTACCTGAGAGTCACAGTGGGATCCAACCATTACTACTATAGGGTTTTGCCCTTTGAACTTTCCATGGCACCAAGAGTCTTCAAGAAATGCCTAGCAGTGGCAGCACATTTAAGGAGACTGTGGCAGGGTCCTCCTTGGTCCTGCCTCTTCTCCATTCCAAAAACAACTCAGAAACCTTCTGGCTCAGCAATCACCACTGCAGTTTATTTACAGCTTGCAGTCCCACCACTTTCTCACCATATACTTCTTGGGGGTTTCAGCCTTACGGGCTTCTCAGTCCTGCAGCCAGGAGGGGAGAGTTTACCCTTCTCCTTCCACTCCCTGGCTTCCCCCCTGCTTCCTTACTCTGGGCCTGTATATAGCCCCAGGCTAATTAGGCTGGCAGCTGTTTCCCCTTCGCCAATCAGGTGCAGGTTTCTCTAGCCAGCTCCAATTTACCTCCCTTAATTGGAGCTGGGCTGACAGACAGCTGGCTCAGGAGTTTCTGATTAGCACCCTATCACAGAGACCCATACCTCGATGATTAATTGATCAGAGTCAGGTCCCAACAAGAGACTGCAATAACCTTGGGGATATATCCTTTCTCTGTTTTCTCAGCTAGGACTCCATGTGATTTATGAGAAATCATCCCTCACATCATCACAGATGATAAAGTTCATAGGAGTTATAATCAACCACTAATTGGTCAGAGCCTACCTTCCAGAGGAAAGCTCTCCAGCTGACAGTAAATTAGACTAAAGTCGAATCTGATTATGATAGTGCATATGTGCTTAGGACTTTAAGGGTATGTTTACACTGCAGTTAAAAACCTGTGGTTGGCCTGTGTCTGCTGACTGGGGCTAACAGGGCTTGGGCTAAGATGCTGTTTAATTATGGTGTAGATGTTCAGGCTCAGGCTGCAGCTGAAGCTCTGGGACTCTCTCACCTCACAGGGTCCCAGAGCTTGGGCTGCAACCTGAGCCTGAATGTCTACAATGCAGTTTAAACAGCCTTGCAAGCCCAAGTCAATATAGACAAGCTGTGAAGGTCACAGCTGCTCCCTTTTTAATACCTTCATGTGGGAGCACAAGGAGGCACAGGACACACTGGGTGGCTCTGATGAACATTGCTGTTAAAAATATATCTGATTTTTGTGTGATTGAGGTACAGTACGGGTTGACGCCTCTTCGGTTCCTTCTTACCACCACACGGCCTGAGTATGAATTCTGTCCTTTGCTATTGCTCATTCTGGAAAACTTTATTGTAAATAGTTATATATTTTAGCTTATGAATTCTAGTTTGTACATAGTCTAGTATAGAAGAGAATAACACACCTTCACACTTGGGGGGGAAATCCTCCTCTGCCCCACGAACTATGCCCAGGGACCTGGACTTCAAGAATGTAATCTCTTGCCTCTGTTTCTTTTCCAGCAGCAATGAGCATCACCAATGCCTCTATTGTCTGGGTGAGATACACATTTCTTCAAAGTGCAGTATCTTCAAGTCCTTCACGCCCAGAACTAAAGAGCCCCAAGAGTTCCACCTAAAGAAGCTCTTGATAGAAGAGGCTATGCTCCACTCTGTCCCAAGCCTGGGAGACACCCCACGTACATCAGTCTCAGCTGACCAGCCATGCCCCTCCAAGCATGAGCCATGAAGCAGAGCCACCAATACCAAAGACCAAGGACTCAGCACGCAGGGCTCCCCATGAGAATAAGAAATATTCCCGTGGGTGTAAGGACAGATCCCCACAGCAGACCATCCGAAACAAATGCGTTTCCTCCTCAAACCACTCCAGTTGGGGGAGGCATCGCATGCAGAACCCATTAAACTAGCACCAAAGAGAGACACCCCCTCAGCTGGAGGGTAAGGTGCAAAAGAAGAGGATCCGCCAGTTCCAGTAGTGACTGTGGTACCAGAGTGGAAAGATAAACACTCACCAGTCTCATCCATGAGTGCAGGTCCGATTCCTAATCGGTACCACCTTGTCAATATAGAGACCATCCAGCCACGATGGAGGAATCGGGCCCTTCAGGCATCTCTGGGCCACACAAAGACCTTTCTAACAGTGGAGGATATCTTCCCACTACCTGCAGTCTCCATTTCTTTTGGACCCTGCTTTATTAAGAGACATTCTTACCCCAGAGGAGGAAACACTGCCATTGTTGCAGGAGGGGGCCCATTCCTATCTATCGGTCAGGAGCACCTCAGTACCAATGGGAGCACCACTGCCAAGGGAACTGTCCTCAGAATTGGAGGAGATAGCTGCACCAGTATCTCTGCAAAGGTCCAAAAGCCCGGACAGACATCTGAAGCATTATTATTCCTGTGGTTATGACCCTCTCTCAAGGACACATAGTATTGATTCCCATGAGAACCTCCATTACTGATGGATACTTTCTTTTGGCCTTATTGGAGGCTCCTGTGATCCTTATGGCAGGCGCCCAGACCTGTTGTGGGAGTCATACCACTTCCCCCTCTCGGCAGCCAGTTCCATTGGTGTATGAGGAGGAAGAATCAGAACTGGTACCGCCAGTTCTGATTGGGGCCTCCTTGTCCACTCTGGATGATGAAGTCATCCCATTGTCAACCTCTCCGCCACATGATCACCAGCAATTTCAAGAGTTACAGCAAAGAGTCACTAATGACTTACAAATCCTGTTTAGAGGTGACCCATGACCCCCAACACTGACTCCTCTACCTTTTACAGCAACAGGGACTGACCAATGTGGCCCTTCTGATCAAAGAGACCATATTAGAACTGGCCAGAGTGGTCTGGAACGCACCAGCATCTTATTCCCCTACCCAAAAGAGAGCCAAAAAATGCTATTTTGTGCCAGCCAGGAATGCTGACGTTTTATTTTCCCACCCTGCCACTAATTTGCTGGTAGTACAGGCGGCTATGGAGAGAGCTCAACAACACTCACAGAAATCCACTTTGCTGGATAAAGGGTCAAAGAATTTGGACCTTCTGCATAGGAAGGTCTTCTCTGCAGGCCTCCAATTTTATATAACCAATTACCAAGCTCTGCAGGCTAAATGCAATTTTAATATCTACACCAGGCTTGTTGAATTTAAAGGTAAACTCACCATGGAAGATCAGTCCCAGTTCCAGTACTTTCTGGATGAAAGGAACTTGATGGCAAAGATAGTTCTCTAGGCCATGGTAGATGCTGCAGATACAGCATCCCAATCTTTGGCCACAGTACCGATCATGCCTAGGAAGGAGTACTGCAGAAAGGGATCTGAGGCTCATAGTTCATCACAAGCTAAATATGAGTCAACAATGTAACACTGTTTCAAAAAAAGTGAACATTCTGGGATTTATTCGCAGGAGTATTGTAAGCAAGACATGAGAAGTAATTCTTCAGCTCTACTCTGTGCTGATTAGACCTCAACTGGAGCATTGTGTCCAGTTCTGGGCGCCACATTTCAGGACAGATATGGACAAATTGGAGAAAGTCCAGAGAAGAGCAACAAAAATGATTAAAGGTCTAGAAAACATGACCTATGAGGGTCAGGCTAAGCAGAAATTCCTCTACAGACCTGTAGCAGAGTGGCTCTGTGCTTCTGCCCTGAAGGGGTTAAAAACAGCCCGGGGAAGGGGCTGGGGCTGGAGAAATCAGCCTTTAAGCTGGGCTGATTGGGGAAGTGGCTGCAGCTGGGGCCACGCCCCGAACTGAGCCACAGGGCATAATAAGGCAGCCAGGGAGCCAGAAGCAGAACGGAGTCTCTCTCTGACTGGAGAGAGAGACAGGCCTGGCTGCTTGGGGACTCACCCAGGGGACCTAGAGGAAGGCAGGGCTGGGGAAAGCCTTAGAAGCTGGGAAGCCCTAGGCCAGCAACTCCCCAGGCTGCAGGGCCTAATTCTAGGCCTCCAAGGTACTGGGCTTGCAGAGGGGCAGCCGAACGGGGGGGTAAAGGCAGCCAGGCCAAAACCCCTTTGTCTATGATGTGTGGCTGATACTGCAGTCGGCCCCAGGGCATGGGGCTAGACAATGACTGGGCAGTAGCCAATACTGAGGCAAAGTGGGGATAGTAGGGTGGGGTTCCCCTGGGAGGAGGGAGACCCAGTTAAAGGGGTACTGAGGTCCAGGGAGGGGCCCAGGGCCAGTGGAGGGCAGGTGGATCACTGGCCTGCAGAGGGCGCTCCATAGCTGGAATTGAGCTAATTCCCTGAGGTAACCAGCAGGAGGCGCTGTGGAGGTGAGTCCACACATTTACAAGACCACAAATGAAAGGTGCACTGCACAGTTCTGACCAACATATTTACAGGATGGGGTACTCCCCTATGGGACCTTTTGCATCCCAGATAAACAGGAAGCTTTCCATGTATGGCTCCAAAGGAACCATATGCAGCAATTGCCAGGGCAATACTCTTGCTTTCTTGGACAGACAGCCTCAGATACACCTTTTTCCCCCATCTCTCTCATATCACAAGTCATACGGAAGAGCCACCACCATACTACTAGCCCAGACAATTCTGGTTCATGGAACTCCTAAGGATGTCCACATGCCCACCCATCAGGATCTGCCCCCTTCCAGATCTCCAAACCCAAGATGGGGAGCTTGAGTTTCCCGCCAACCTGGGCTCACTACGTGTCACGGCCTGGTATTTGGATAGGCATCAGAAATAGAACACTTATGATCTACCCCGACCAGGAAATCCTTACTCAAAGTAGGAAGGATTCTAGTACAGCTTACTACTAGGCTGAATGGCATCGCTTTTTGGCCTGGGCACAATGCCACCAACATCCCCTTGATCCAATGGGCATTCAGGTTATCCTAGACTATAACCTCTCCTTAAAGATGTCAGGCCTAGCCCTTAGTTCACTGCAGGTACATCTAGCAGCAATTAGTGCTTTCCTTTCTCTGATGGAGCGAGTTACACCTAGTTACAGTGCCATTTATGAAAGGCTTGATCAGGACCTTCCCACCAGTCATTAAATCAGAATACACCTAGGGCAGTTAGCGGAGAAGGAGGTGAAAAGAGACTGAACTGGGGTAAAAAAGGATTTGCTTAGGAAGCTGGGGAGAGGAAACTAGACCCTGAAGGGCAGTGTGCCAGGGCCTTGGGGAATGGGTCTGGCTCTCTGGGTGAAAAGTTGCTGTTTGTAGCTCGACCTGTTGGAAAGTGATGTGGTCATTGCAATGTTGAAGCAAAAGAGCATCGCAAGTGGAAGAGAGGTGAAGGCAGGACAATTCGGGTGAAGCTTGACTTTGCAGCCAGGGAGAGAAGGAGCTGATTCCTTCTTGGAGTGACAGAGTTGAAAAACGTCTTTTATTGTGATGGTAATTTGCAGTTTACTAATTTTCTAAGCAAATGTTTGATGTTACTTCTTATTTATATTATATTATTATTCTATTAATTTTTTATATTATTGTTCCTGCCCAATGTCTTGGTTTTTCTTTTATAAAGTTTAGAAGTTTAAGATTATCTCCATTATGTTGGTTTGCCTCTGCCTCTCTTCGCAATAGGCATAGCCTAGCTGGGGCCTGGGACACTGCAACACCTTCAGTTTAGAGTAGGGGGTCCATCTAGACAATCTTCAAACTCAAGGCCTATGATGTCCTCAAGAAGCTCATTTATATATAAATGTCCTAAAACTAAGGGCTATTCATTGGATTTCACATATTCCTGACAATTTTGAACAGTTTAAGTGTATCGTGACAGGTAACATCATATGATGTTTTATATAAACAGGCCAGGGTGGGGGGCAACATCCACCCCTCTTTGTCAAAATGCTGTACATCTTTGGTACACTTCACTTACCAGGCTTGCAGGATGTTGGCAGACCGCCTTAGCAGGCAATTTGTGAGCAACCATTAAGGTTGCCAGATGGGCTCAACCCTCTTCATGAGAAAACAGAACAAAAAATGTCACAAGTTCTGTCTCCAAATTCTGCCAGGACCAGGGATCTTTGTCAAATATGCTCCTGATTCACTGGACTTTGGGTCTAATGTATGCATAGCCTCCAATTTTGCTAATTTCAAGAGTCATCAGAAACGTAGGAGAGGACTCAGCCAAGATAATCATGCTGGTATCGATATGGCCCAGGAAATTCTAATTCTTCTTCGAGTGCTTGCTCATATCGATTCCAATTAGGTGTACGCGCGCCACGTGTACGTTTGTTGGAAGATTTTTACCCTAGCAACACTCGGTGGGTTGGCTGGGCGCCCCCTGGCATGGCGCCGTTATGGCACCGAATATATACCCCTGCCGACCCATCCGCTCCTCAGTTCCTTCTTACTGCCCGTGTCGGTCGTTGAAACAGTGGAGCACGGCTTAGCTGATCTCCACCTCCCTAGCTATTCACTTGTTCTAATATTTATTGTGTATATAGTTTATTCTCTATAGTTCTAGTTAATACTTTTAATAATTTTTCGTAAATGTAGTTAGTGTATATAGTTCAGAGGTTTGGGGATTAGCCCTTTCCCTCACCCAGTGCCCAGGCCCATGTCTGGCTCACCGGGTTTCAAACTGTACTCGGCTTGCCGCAGGCCGATGCCCACAGGAGACCCTCACGACTCCTGCCTCAAGTGCTTGGAGGAATACCACTTCGCAGACAAGTGCCAGATCTGCAAATCCTTCAAGCCGCGGACGAAAAAGAAGCGGGACTTTCGCCTCAAGCAGCTCCTAATGGAGGCAGCCCTCACTCCTCCACCTTCGGCAGTGGGTGCCTCACAGTCCACACCTGGGAGAAGTGCCTCGTCGGCACTGGAGTGCACCGGCACCACGAAGACATCTCGGCACCAGCCCAGAAACATGCCCGGCACCGCTCCCTCTCCCCACAAGCCAAGAAGCTCAAAGCTCCTGCCGCTTCACTATCTACACCACAGTCTGAGCATCAGCCTAAGGCGAGCCGCCCGGCACCAGTAACTGCCCCGGCACCAACAATCTCAGCACCGTTGATTCCAGCCTCACAAGGGCCGTCGAGTCCGGTGCCTGACAGCTCCCCGGCGCATGCCTCGGTAGAGCTCATCATTCCCACAACGCCAGAGACATTTTCTACGGTGAGGGAACTGATTGCATTAACGGAGCCCACACTGCCTCAACCCCCAGCACCGCCGGTGTGGGTTATTCAGTCAACAGGCAAGCCTGCCATGGTAAGACTGCCCTCGATCGGCACTACCTAGAGGCACCACTCAAGATTGAGGTCCCGTCAGCGTTCTCGATCTTGGCACCGATCCCGATCCTGACGCTGCTCGCAGTTCCGGTACCGATCGTACTCGCGGCACCACTCGAGATCCCACTCGCCGGCCCAATACTCCAGACGTCGATCCAGCTCCTGGCACCGTTCGCACCACAGCCGCTCTCATCATAGAGCTTCAAGATCCCGGTCGACCTCCCGGCACCGCGCTGGTCGCAGGTCCCAGTCCCACTCCCGGTACCGGTACGGAACCCGGTACCACTCTCCGATGCGGCACGGAGAACAGTTCACTGGACGCAGGGCTCCTCCCAAGCAGTCTCCGCTCTGCCATGGCCATCGCGGCATGCGTCTGTCTCATCGCATGCCAATAGTGCCTCCTACGGGGATTCGGAGGTACACAGCCAGGTTCTACATGAGGCTCAAGGTCCAGACCAAGGTCCTCAACAGTGGTCCTTTTGGACGCCTTGGGTAATATCACCAGGCCCAAGGCGAACCCTTGGTACCATCACACTCCGCCCCGTTGCAACATCGCGCACCGGAGGGCACTGTTAGCCGCCCTCCTCCAGCGGGTACAGACGAATCTCCTTTGGCACCAGACCCTCAGATCCTCCCAGACCCTGACGTGCCTCCTGACCACAAGTCCATACATGAGCCACTCGTCGCTGGTCTGTCTTCTTCCTCTTCCCCAGATGAGGCAGTAGCCGGGACATCCTCATCGGGCCCGCCCCTATTGACCTCCGAGGTCACCAGGACCTTCTGAGGCGAGTTGCCTTAAATATCAATCTACAGGTCGAGGAAGTCCCAGAGGTTGAAGACCCAGTAATAGACATACTATCGGCGGATGCGCCAACTCGTGTCGCTTTACCATTCATCTGCTCCATACAGGCCAAAGCGGACACCATCTGGCAATCCCTGGCGTCTATCCCTCCCATGGCCAGAGGGGTGGAGCGAAAGTACATGGTGCCCTCCAAGGGGTACGAGTACTTATATACCCACCCTCCTCCATGCTCTCTGGTGGTCCAATCCGTGAATGAGCGGGAGCGCCATGGCCAGCAAGCCCCTGCCCCAAAATCAAGGGAGGCTAGACGTATGGACCTGTTGGGACGTAAAGTCTACTCTGCGGGGGGCCTCCAACTCAGGGTGGCGAACCAACAGGCCCTGCTTAGCAGATATAATTATAATACCTGGCAGGCAGTGGGCAAGTTCACTGAACTGGTCCCACAGGACTCCCGCCAGGAATTCCAGGCCCTTCTGGAGGAAGGAAAGAAAGTTGCATGGACCTCCCTCCAGGCCTCACTCGACGCTGCCAGTTCGGCAGCCAGAACCATGGCTTCCGGAATCACGATGAGATGAATTTCGTGGCTGCAAGTGTCAGGCTTATCTCCTGAACTGCAGCACACCATCCAAGACCTGCCATTTGAAGGCCAGGGCCTCTTCTCTCAGATAACGGACCCTAGGCTGCAGAGTCTCAAGGACAATCGTGTGATTATGCATTCCCTCGGGATGCATACCCCACAGACCCAACGACGGTCCTTCCGTAGCTAGCCTCAGCGCCCCTTCCCCCCACCCAGGCCATGACAAGACTTTGGCAGAAGGCGCGGTCGCGGTAACCGTAGGCGGCAGTCTGGACCCCAAGGGGGCCACAATAACGGTCCCGCCAAACTAACGACAGGCCCTAAACCAACCTTTTGAAGGTGCACCCAAGAGCAGAGCACCAGTCCTTCCCCAGAATCACCTTCAGTTTTCCAACCGCCTTTCCTTCTTCCTCCCTGCGTGGACCCAATTAACCGTGGGTCACTGGGTCCTATGCACGGTAGAATTTGGATACTGCCTCCAATTTATTTCGCCTCCTCCCCCTCACGCCCCTACCCCGTCCCTCTTCAGGGACCCCTCTCACGAGCAATTCCTCTGGCAAGAGGTTCGTACGCTCCTCTCGATCGGGGCTATAGAGGAGGTACCGGAGGAATTAAGGGGCAAGGGATTTTATTCCTGATATTTCCTAATCCCCAAGGCAAAAGGAGGTCTCCGACCCATCCTGGACCTGCGAGGACTCAACATGTTCTTTAAAAGTTCCGCATGGTATCCCTGGGGACCATCATCCCATCCCTGGATCCCGGAGACTGGTACGCTGCTCTCAACATGAAGGATGCATATTTCCACATCGCCATTTATCCCCCGCACAGACGGTACCTACAGTTTATGGTGCACTGCCAACATCTTCAATTTGCAGTCCTTCCGTTTGGCCTCTCGACAGCCCCTCGCATATTCACAAAGTGTATGGCTGTAGTGGCCGCCTTCCTCCATCGTCAGCGAATACATGTCTTTCCTTACCTAGACGACTGGCTTATTCGAGGGACCTCCGAGGACCAAGTCACCAGACACATGGGCATCGTCACGGACCTATTCAGGTGAATGGGCCTGATGATCAATCTAGAGAAATCTACTCTAGTGCCCACACAAAGAATAGAGTTCATTGGGGCCATTCTAGACTCCAAACTCGCAAGAGCCTTCCTGTCACTACCCCGCTTTCAGGCATTAGTTTCAATTATAAAAAGCCTCCAAAGCTTTCCGACGACCTCGGCTCGTACCTGTCTCAGCCTCCTCGGTCACATGGCCGCATGCACCTTTGTAAACAAGCAAGCCAAGCTACGCCTGCGTCCTCTTCAGACCTGGCTCACATCAGTTTACCGCCCAGGCAGAGATTCCATAGACATGGTGGTCACCATTCCTCAGAGCATTTTAGGCTCCCTCGACTGGTGGCTAACACCCTCACTGGCATGTGCAGGACTGCCATTCCATCCAGTGCAGCCTTCAGTGTCCCTAATGACGGACACGTCATCTCTCGGCTGGGGGGCTCACCCAGGCCGTCTTCGCACTCAAGGTCTCTGGTCATCTCAAGAGCTAGCTTTGCACATAAATGTCCAAGAACTGAGAGCAGTCTGCGTGGCATGCCAGATGTTCCAGCAACATCTGCAGGTTCGTTGTGTTTCAGTGCTTACGGACAACACAACGGCCATGCACTACATAAACAAACAGGGAGGAACTCAATCCTCCCTCCTTTGTCAGGAGGCGATCCAACTGTGGGAATTTTGCATAGCCCACTCAATAGACCTTGTAGTGTCTTTTCTGCCGGGGGTTCGGAGCACTCTGGCAGACCAACTCAGCAGATCTTTTCTGTATCACGAGTGGTCGATTCTCCCGGACATTATACATTCTGTCTTCCAGAAGTGGGGCTTTCCTCACATAGACCTCTTCGCTTCTCGCGAGAAGAGGAAATGCCAGAGATTCTGCTCCTTCCAAGGTCTCGCCCCGGGCTCGATATCGGACGCCTTCCTAATCCCATGGAAGAGCCAGCTGCTTTACACCTTTCCACTGGTGCACAAGGTTCTCCTAAAGCTCCGCAGGGACAGGGCTCGCCTGATCCTGGTCACCCCTGCGTGGCCCCGACAACACTGGTACACCACGTTGCTCGACCTCTCGATAGCCAACCCAATCTCCCTGCCTCTTCTTCAAGGTCTTATAACCCAAGACCATGGCAGGCTTCACCAACCAGACCTGCAATCCCTTCATCTCATAGCGTGGCTCCTTCATGGTTAACCCAGTCGGAGTTACGCTGCTCTGCCCCAGTGCAGGAAGTACTCCTGGGTAGCAGAAAACCTTCCACTCGGTCTACATACTTGGCCAAGTGGAAGCGATTTTCCTGCTGGTGTCAAACACTGAGTGCCACACCCACGGAGGTTCCCATCCCCACTATACTGGACAGCCTCTGGTATCTTAAACAGCAAGGCCTCGCTAGCTCATCGTTGCGAGTGCACTTGGCGGCTATTTTTACTTTCCACCCAGGAGAAGGTAGTCACTCTGTCTTCTCCCACCCTATGGTTTCGAGGTTCCTCAAGGGTTTGGAGCATCTAAACCCCCTAGTACACCGCCCCGCCCCTTCCTGGGACCTCAACCTGGTCCTGACGAGACTTATGTCTCCTCCATTCAAGCCATTAGCAACCTGCTCGCTCCTATATCTGTCGTGGAAGACAGCCTTCTTTGTAGCCATCACGTCCACTAGAAGATTCTCTGAGCTTCAGGCTCTGATTGTGGACCCACCATATACGGTGTTCCACAAAGACAAGGTGCAGTTGTGGCCACATCCAGCGTTCCTCCCCAAAATAGTGTCGGCCTTCCATCTCAATCAAGACATATTCCTCCCGGTCTTCTTTCCCAAATGGCATGCATCTCGTTGGGAGCAGCAGTTACATTCCCTCGACGTCCGTAGGGTGCTCGCCTTTTATATTGACCAGACGAAGCTGTTCCGCAAAACGCCCCAACTCTTCGTTGCAGTGGCAGACTGGATGAAAGGCCTACCCATCTCTTCTCAGAGGATTTCGTCCTGGGTAACGGCGTGCATCCGTACTTGCTATGATCTAGCTCATGTTTCTCTGGGTCATATTACCGCACATTCTAGTAGGGCTCAGGCCTCGTCGGCCGCCTTCTTAGCTCAAGTACCTATCCAGGAGATATGTCGAGCAGCTACTTGGTCTTCAGTACACACCTTTGCTTCCCATTATGCCCTGGTGCAACAATCCAGAAATGATGCAGTCTTCGGCTCAGTGGTTTTGCATTCTGCAGTATCTCACTCCGACCCCACCGCCTAGGTAAGGCTTGGGATTCACCTAACTGGAATGGATATGAGCAAGCACTCGAAGAAGAAAAGACGGTTACTCACCTTTGTAACTGTTGTTCTTCGAGATGTGTTGCTCATAACCATTCCAAAACCCGCCCTCCTTCCCCACTGTCAGAGTAGCCGGCAAGAAGGAACTGAGGAGCGGATGGGTCGGCAGGGGTATATATTCGGTACCATAGTGGCGCCATGCCAGGGGGCGCCCAGCCGACCCACCGAGTGTTGCTAGGGTAAAAATCTTCCGATGAACGTGCACGTGGCGCGCGCACACCTAATTGGAATGGATATGAGCAACACATCTCGAAGAACAACACTTACAAAGGTGAGTAACCATCTTTTCTCGGACCTGATGAATCTCTCCATTAAACTTCCAATCTCCAGCCAGATATAGTATCTCAAAGTGAGGGAAAGATTCTCCAGCCAGATCCAATTTCTCTGCACCTCACAGCATGGATTGTGGCTGTATAACAGCAGTAGAGGGAAGCTGCTCTTTGGAGCTCCAGAATACTTTTATCCATAGTAGAAAAGACTCTGAGGTTATGCTATGAAATAGTTAACACAGACCCACTATTGAGAGTATGGCCCACTCCACTAGGGCTCAAAGAGCTTCTACAGCTTCTTTGAGAAATGTTCCAATATTTGGAAATACGTAGGGCAGCAACTTGGAGTTCACCAATTGCAAGACACCAAGAGTGGAATATGTACGGACAAGCACTTGAAAAACAACAGTTATTGTAGGTAAATAACTAATTCTTCTTTGAGATGTTGTCCGTACATATTCAATGATGTGTCCTTCTTTCCCTACCACTATGGAGTTCTATGACACTTGGAATCTGTGTTGTTGCCCTGTCCATGCTACTCATGCCCTGGGTGGGAGGCACAAGGAAGAGGAGACTGCTGGCCAAAAGAATCCAAAGTCAAGTGTTCGGGGCACAAGTGCATTAACAATAGAATATATATGGCCAGCACATCTTAAAGAATAAGTTACTTGAAAGTAAATAATCGTTTCTTCTTCTGAGTCTAACAGTTGCATAAGGGTGGGGGGAGAAGAGTGATGAAGGGCCCATGAAACTCATTGAGATAAAAATCTCTCTGAGGAGTGTCAATGTACATGCTTGTGCTTTCCCCACATCCCAACTTCTCTTTAATATGGAGAAGTCATTTCTCTAACTCTGTTAAGTCTTTTTCTGAATACTTAGAATGATGGAATAAAACACTGTTTAGCAGAAGGTCTTTGAAATATGAATAGGGAAAGACTGGGTCTGAGACCCCCTGGGTGGCTACGAACAGCTTTCCAGGGGATTCGCCAAGATAAACCAAAGAGCAGGGCTGGCATTAAAGTCATGGGGCCTAGGGAAGAAAGCTGAAGCATGAGCTCCACCATGTGGGGCTGAAGGTGAAGCCCAAGCCCTGCCACGTGGGGCTGAAGGTGAAGCCCAAGCAACTTAGCTTTGCAGGGCTCTGTGTGGCGTGTGGCATTGGGCAATTGCCCTGCTTGCTACCGCCTAACGCTGGCCCTAGCTTTTAATGTATTAGATATGCAGAAAAACAGTTGTTGTGGCACAGGTGGGCAGGCAGTTTTTATAACGTGTAGGGGGAGGGGAGCTCAGAAAGAAAAAGATTGAGAACACTTGCTTTACTATACCTCAAAAAAAATTATTCATGTTTTCAGCAACTTTGGCATTGGAACACTAATAAAATTAAAGCTTGTCCAATATAACTAAAAATACACAAAGCAATGAAGCTAGATACCTACAGTTAACTAATTTGTCTAAACTCAGAAAGCACACTCTTGAAGTCCAATTTCAGTTACAAATTCCAAATTTTGCACTCAGAATTTAATGGTGGGCATAAGTTATAGCATTTATATATCTAATAACTTGACTGTGCTCACAAAATTGGAGGCCAGTTCTCTTTAAAAAAAAAAAAAAAGAAATTGTCTTTTTTGAAAATATGCTACAAGGACATAAAGTTTTATAAAACTCTTCTTCTGAATAAACTGCTAAATGTACTTGAAAATAAAAATGTGCATAGACTGGCATTTATAAATTTTCCCTTCTGTTGATATATTATGTTAATACAATTATAAAATAATTTATAATCATTAAACAAATTTCAGTGATTAAAAATTGAATGTTTTAAAAAAAGGTTAGCCATTAAAGATTTTCTCTGAACTGCAGAAGTAGTATTAAATCAAGTTTGAAATTAGTTTATTTCCAATCTCTGGAACACAGTTTCTAGACAGCCAATGTCACAAAGCAAGATGGTTGCCACCAGCTGAGGATTTAAGACTCCAACTGTAATTTAAAATGTTATTTTCAAATAAATCTAACAGTTTATTCATGGTCAGCAGCGCTTTTTTACTTTATGAACTTGTAGATTTCTAGGCTAACCAAAATGGGTGGAGTTTTCCTTTAAGATACATAAATTAGAGTGTCTGCATTCCTATTGGCACTCATATGCAGTCTCATGTCTACACACTCTGCTGATGATGGATATATCACAATTTAGGAAAGCATTAAGACTTTGTATACCTGTAAGCAATGTCTCCTGTCCCAAAAAAGGACACATGGATCTGACTGCATGATTTGCTACTGCATCTGGCATAAAAACTGGACTCTTTGGGAAATACAGGTAAGTGGAGGTATGTAATTAGTAAGAATATTATCTTGTTAATTTAATAGCTCAGAAGGAATTGGTTTTCCATCTGACCTTGTCTGGTCATGGGTTGGAAATGTATTTTCTGTTTAGCTATTTAAGTTAATGAATAAATGTTTGAGTTTAACATTTACAGTAACTATTTTTAATTTATATTTAAATTGTACGCTTGATTGTTCTCTCTCTCTCTCTCCCAAGACCACTGGTTTCTGCTGAAATAGCTTTTAATCATTATTGATGTTGTTTTATAACAGACTTGTCTAGACATTGGTACGCATGATTTACTTGTAATTAAACACACATTTATTGAGAAATCAGTGGTTCTATTAAGTATTACATTCACATATTTTAAAATAGTAATAGAACACGTCTGCAAATGTGCTATGGGTCTTTTTGATAATGAGAGAACTTTCTGTGTTACCATATTGTAGTCTTTGCTGATATTTAATGGGAGAACAATACCTGTGTGTGTGTATGTATACACATACACACATAATATACACATACATTTATATATATATATAAATATCTATAAAAATATGTATAAATATATATAAAAATTCTGCAAGATCAGTAACCATGAATGGAACAGAAATTCTACTAAATATGCAAAAGTTTGTTCCATGTAGCGTAGCTTCATGTACCACACAACAATGTAATACCAAGAAAATGAGATACTTGACTTCTAAATTGGACATATTTGAATATATATATACTATCAGATTCACACTAATTAGGCTTGCTGTAGGAAGAGTGGATTATTATGTGACCTTTTCAAGAATGTTATTTGCAGATAATAATTTTGTATAATTCTAATGAATTAACACCCAATAAAGTCAGGCAACTTTATACCATAGATGACCTTGAAAGCCAACAGTGTTTGGAGTTAGAGAAGCATATCTAATTGTGATCATTGAGATTTTTTCCTGTTGTTGCATTTTTGTTTGTTAAACAGGCAAACATTGTTAGAACTCTAAGGAAATCATTTAACATCAGCTTACTAAAATGGGTTCACACACTAAATAGTTACATATAAAATGAATATATTGGATGTTTGTCACATAGTGACTGTACAAAGTCTTGCTTTGTATGACTTATATGATTATATGCCTTTGAATACTTTTACATTAAAAAGAAATAATTCAACTGTTAGTTTGTTGCATACTATCATTAGCTAGTATATTTCTGTGAAGAAAACTGGTGTGTGTAATGAATAGTCAGTTATAAAATAATTGTTATCAAGATGCTTATTTAACACTCCCTTTTTATTTAAACTTTAACTTTAAATTTTTGCTTTCGGAGTTTTAATCATTTATAGCCCAGACTTATTAAATGATAGTGCTTTTTGCCAACAAACAAGGATTTATCAAGACTGAATCAAGACACTTCTCAGGAAATACTGGCAAGCATCACAAAAGGGGCTAAAATAGTGGAAATGTAGTAAATTTAAAGAAGGTATTTTTTGTACCAACAATAACTGACAATTTTTAGTACAAATACAATAGCAGTGCATCTGTAATAACAGTTCTGAACTATAATTATGCTATTTTTCTGAAAGATCTGCTACAGGAATTATTCTGGGGAAGTTCTATAGACCTGTGCTATGTAGGAGGTAAGATTAGATCGTAATAACAATCCCTTCTGGCCTTGGAATCTATGAATCTACAGTTAAATCAGCCCAGCTCCCCAAACAAAAAAGACTTATTTTGCAGGGTGTGTGTGTGTGTGTGTGTGTGTGTGTGTGTGTGTGTGTGTGTGTGTGTGAGAGAGAGAGAGAGAGAGAGAGAGAGAGAGAGGAAAATATAGAATACATATTGGTGTGGTGTAAGCACAGGTTTGAAATGACTGCATTATCCACAAATGACAAATCTGTGATTGAGTTATGAGTGTCTTCCACGTATTCTGTAGAAGCCACATGTTATAGTATAATTAAGACTATCTTAGTACATTATAAAGAATTTTATTGGGACTTTCTTTTATCCCTCAGCTAGGAAGGCCAGAAAGGCCTTAGTTACTACGAATCCAACTTTGCAGGGCTCAGAGGAGAGCAAAATGAAAAATAAATTTAAAATGCCTCCAATAATGACCTAAAATAGATTTCCTTAGTTAAAAAAAAGAATGACTTTAAAGTTCGTCCTCTCGGAACCTTCTAGGGCTAGAGGCATCTTCACGATGGCTTAAAGTTTCAAGCACTACATGTCTGTGAAACAGTTGATATTTAAAGTTGTCATTTTTAGGTATAGCAAAGATGTACTAGCCCAAGACTGAATAGTGCTCCACCCGGCCATCAGGCATGTATCATTTTGGAGAAACTTTCACACTGAGAGAAGAAAATATTACTCTGACAGACTACAACAAATGAACAAAAAGGCATCTGTTTGAACTAGCAAGATGGATTAGTGAGCAAGGGTCAGGTGAGGCAGTCAAAAGTCTCATACATTTATTACATGACATCACTTATACATCTGGCAGTTTCAATTTGAGGATAAAACGCTGCTCTTTTAGGGGGATGATCTCTTTCTTTTAAGACTGGAAGGAGCTGGGTCTACAGCCTGAAAGAGACAGAAGAAAGAGCAGGACTGGCCTTGTGCAGGAGAAGGCTCACCCCTAGAGCTTCCAGGGAGCTGGTCTCACAAGCCTTAGGCCTACAGCTAGCTGGTGGGGAAGGGGAGGCTCAAGTCAACAAGTTGTCTGGCCATTTGGTGATTAGAGAGAGACTTGCAGGTCTTGCTGAGGAAAAGGAAGACTGGGATATGCACTAAATGGGCATTTCCCCTCTCAAGCTGACCCCAGGCTGTATCCAGCTTGGGCAAGAATACTTTGCTGATTTGCTTGTTTGAGTAAAGAGGGTTTTTCCAATACCACCAAAAGGTGTATCTCTTTAGGTTGAGCTGTGGCCATTGGGTACACTATTGATGTGAAACCTGTACAGGTACTGCCTATAGACAAATAGTTTAATACCAGAATGCATTCTACCCAGTTTACCAGGAGGGACATTTACCTGCATATTCCAAAATCATTCTACCAGTTGGGTGCCCCCCTCTCCAGTATTTTTTTCAGACATAACTATCCTCAATAATCTTCTGTAAAGCACATTTATTTTTTAAAAATATTTTTTAAAATGTGCACTCTCCCCTTCTTAAAAAAAACCAACAACTCTGTTCAGTCTCCAAATTAAAATATCGATTAATATTTTCAAGCATGTGCATTAATCACAGTTACATGTAAACCAAACTTTGTCTAATAAAAGTTTTTGTTTTGTTTTGCCTAGAATTTTCATACTTTGTAGTCTGTAAACCCTTGAGACCCAGTTTTGTTGTACATAACTCATGAACCCATTGTAAACTGAAATTGGGAAGGCTGACAAAGTTCTACCCAAACTCAAACCTATCTTCTAAAGTTGGAAAATGTCATCTGTCCATATGCAGGATACCAATTCTTTGCCTATAGATTAATATTAGTTAAGGCACAGTTTTGTATTCATATTTACTGAAACTGTTTGAATTTTTTGTTCAGTTTAGTATAAAAATGGAAAGGAGGCTAGATAATATGACAAAGTATGAAACAGCTGCAGTGTCTAGGCCAAACGATGTGTATCTGATAATATTTGAAGGTAAAAGAACATTAGAGCTCTTTCTTTTTTCTTTTCTCTTTCTGTGTCTGTGTGCGTGCGTGTGTGCGTGCGTGTGTGTGTGTGTGTTTCCAATATTCCAGAATGGCTTAAAATGTGTGAAGAGGTCAATGAGAGCTGTGGTTCTTCTTTTAGTATGTATCCTTGTGGATTCACTATAGATGCACATGCACGAGAGATCAGATTTGACACTGTAAGGTGTGAGGAAATTGGAATCTGACAAAATTGGTGCATGATGCACCGATATTGCTGCTAGATGGATTTTGAAAGAGCTAAAGGTGAGTACTGACTGTTTCAGAAACAGCATATAATCCAGGATCCTTGGAATCAGGGGTTCAACCAGATTCACATAGTTCTGGGTCACCCATTTGGAAAGCCTTCTTCTTTTTGCAGAGCAGGTCCTTTGAGTGGCAGTTTTTCCTGCTCTGCATGAGAATTTCTTGCACTTGCTTGGAGCACTCTCTCAGTGATGCTCATCCAGCCAGCATCCAGGCCTGATACAGGCCAGCCCATGGGTCATCATCTCTAGGATATTCATGTACAGCTTCAGGTCATCTGGGGATCACGTTCCTTGCAGTTGGAGGTGATTCAAGTGGGCATTCCATCCTGTCCCTGATTGTGTCCGTAATAAGAGTCATTGCCAGGGATAGGAGTGAGAAGGACACACCCCTTTCCTGTATGCAATGTTGTAGCCATATTGGTCCCAGGATATGTGAGAGACAAAGTGGGTGAGGTAATACCTTTTATTGGACCAACTTCTGTTGGTGAGAGAGACAAGCTTTTGAGCTTACATAGAGCTCTTCTTCATGTCTGGGAAACACTCTGATTAAGTTTGCCCAACCTGAAGAAGAGCTCTGTGTAAGCTTGAAAGCTTGTCTCTCTCACCAACAGAAGTTGGTCCAGTAAAAGGTATTATCTCGCTCACCTTGTCTCTCTAATACCTCCCCTCACCCCGCCTTTCCATAAGCCCTTTTGGCTTTCTCTCCATCTCTTTGTGGCCATATTAGGTGTATTGAAAGGCCAGGCTCAGAGAGACTTTCCAAGTGGGTTACACAGTGCATTTCCACATATTGTCAGCTGACTTGTGAGCTTTTCCTGCCAAACATCAGTGCACATTCCATCAGAGTGCAGATGACCTTGTCAGTCTGCTTCAGAAATGTGCCAGTCTCAGAGCTTTGTAAGGCAGCCACATGGAATAACCCCGCTGACTTTTGTTAAACATTATGTAGTTAACAAGGCAGCCAAGGCAGGTACCAGGTTTTTCAATCCTTATTTGATTAACACAGCTGATATGCCTCATATACACCATCTGAAAGAGGATACTGCTTGCCAGTCATCTACAGTGGGATCCTCACTGACATGCTCTTAGAAGACAGTATGATTGTTTACCCTATAATAACTGAGGCTCTTTGAGATGTTGCAGTCAGCATGGATCCCACAATCCAACTTCCATCCATGCTTTTCAGAGTCCTTAGATACACAGGCTATGAAGTGTGAGAGAACTGAGGGAGAGTTTCAGCTGCCCTCCCTTTATGATCCTCTCAACCAATTTACATAATTTCACTTTATAATTTGTACATCCAGCCCAATAAATTATCATTGCCTGCAAACTTCTTAAAATGTGGACCTAGATTCTTTTCAGCTAAAAGTCAGTAGGGAAAAATGTATGGTGTCTATCACTGCTTATGTAGACTGAGTTTGTTTATTTTGCCACTTAATATGTTAGAGGTAAAAAAAGTTCTAGTGTAGAGAAAAATTGATTTAACACCTCCCCCTCAAAAGAACACCCCCTCCTTAAAGTGACTAACATTGACAGTAGTAAATGTTCTGGTCTACCAAGTGTGTCCCTATGCTAAAATGCAGTTTTAAAGAACAAGAAAGAAAAGCAAGCCTAAGGCCATTTTTGTTAATGATGTAGAGTTTCAAACTGTGAGATAAAGGAGTCCAAAAGACACTTTAGTGATAAAGAAAAGCTGAGGTAATAATGAGACAAATTTTGCTCTCTCAGCTGATGTTTATACAAAATAACTTTTTTGAAGTAATTGGAATTATTCTGGATTTACAACAGTTTAAATGAGAACAGAATTTGGCCTTTTAAAATTGTGAGGTAATGGATAGCAATTCAGCTGAGGCAATTTTTAGATTCTACTGGTAAAGTTTAAAGAAGGGAGCCAGAGTTGGATTTTGCTACAGAGTCAAACTTTGAGCTAGTTGTTATTAGCTCAGTCTTTTAACTAATCCCTCTTTGGTGTGCATGATGATCTGGGCTTGAGATGGGGGATTTAACATTTAAACTCTGAATAAATTACACAATCTAATTAGCTTTCACTTCCAGAAGTGAAGTACATTAGTTTAGCTTGTAATAATTTGCTTGAACTAGGGCTTGCCACATTTTAACTAGAAGAGTGTTTCTGTGTGACCTCTCACTTAAAAAAAATGTAGCCATAAAAATACTTCTTGTCAAGACATTACTCTCCGGGAGTATGTTTTTTGCTCAATACTTCTGAAAGTGAGAGACTGCTGATGGCAGGTATTCTACATAGGGAAACTGTAAGAAAGCCTTGCTGAAAATGAGGCTTTGTGAATAATCCCCATTTTGCTTCATACTATTAAAAGAATTAAAAAGCAAGCTGGCCCTACTTCAGCAGATTGATTAACCATATCTACATTTCAAGCATGTGAGTAGTGTTCTTGAAGTCAGCTGGACTACTTGTGTGAGTAAATTTAGGCACACACTTACGTACTTTGCAAAATTGGGGCATATAGTAGCATTGTTGTAGTTACTTTGTTTTGCTGCTATCAATACCTTTATGAAATTTTTAAGATCTCTGCATTACCAGTCACTGTCTCATGACTGTGTGTTGCTAATAGGCTACTACAGGGATAACCATAGATATTTCCCAATTCCAGGTTAGTCATTGACTCTAGTGGTAGGAAACATTTACTAAGATGATGGTGAATGTTGAATCTCACCATTATGATATAAATTTTCCAAGAAATGTGGAAAATATACCACTGTAACATGTCTGCATTGGTTTTTACATTAGTATGGGCCTGGACACTTTGAAATGGGAGTAGATCAAAGTGCATTAAGGAATTGTTGGTGCATAGTAGCATGGTCCACACAGACACAGTGTAGAGCAGGCTAGCATGGGTTAGATTCACACTCAAGCTTGCCTCAGACAATTTTTGTGTAGACATGCCTATATTAATAGTTATTAGAAGGTAGTATCTATCTAGTGGTGTAGTAGTTTAAAAAAAAAGTGGATACACTAACCTAAACGAAGCTCCATATTCCCCAAATGAAAAATGGGTACATTGTTTATCTGAGGTTACCCTCAACTATGCTACTGATAGTATCAGACATACAATCTAAAATATAATTAGAATTTGTACCACATATCTCACATACCATTCTGTGGTAACTGTTTGCAAATACTGATTTTTTTTTAAAATGGTGATCACCATGCCTACCTCATAGAAATGCTGTAAGTGTGTGTTAGTTTAATGTTTTTTCAAAGAATGGAACACATGTTTTATATAAATGTTAATTAGTGTTATTAACCAAGTAGTTAAGTAAAAAATATTGGCCTTTTGGAAATGTGGAGAGCAGTGGGTAAAAGGGATGGAAATATCCTTGTTGTGTTTTGAGATGCAAATTCTGTTGTCCAGACTGAATGCTGCACAGTTTTCCCATCATTTTTGGCCTTTCAACACACACAGAGGCTCAAAATGTGAGGTGAGTTCAGAACTTTTAAAATTAGAAAGTAGCAAACATTTTGACATTTAGGTAGAAAGCCAAGACATTTGAGTTTGCAGAAGTCACCTAAACATAAAGACTGAGTCTCTATGGTTCTATGTACAGAAATTAGAAAGCAAAGAAACCTTTTGTGTTTCTGTTATTTTGTGTAGATTTAAGAAACATAAACCCTCTTGCCAAAGAAACTTCTTATAACCTGCTGGGAAGGGTGTCATATCTCGTGGTCTATAAACCACCAGCTTATGCTGGAATGACCATATTATGGAAACTATAGCGCTGATGAAAATGTGTACATGAGTGATACCCTTGATTCAGGACACTTAAAGAAATAAAAAAGCTAATATACATCATAACTGATATCCCAAAGTTATAGTATAGGAAAGGGGAAGTGAATTGTTATAATTACTTTTATTTTTTGCCTTTGTTTATATTTGTCAGGGTTCCTTCCCCACTCTGAACTCTGGGGTACAGATGTGGAGACCTGCATGAAAGACTCCCTAAACTTATTTTTACCAGCTTAGGTTAAAACTTCCCCAAGGCACAAATCCCTTCCTTGCCTTAGTATCTGTCAAGGTTTTTTCCCCACTTTGAACTTTAGCATCCAAAAAGTAGGGACCTGCATGATCACTTTTAAGCTTAATTAACAGCTTAAATTTGGTATGCTGCCACCAGCCAAAAATATAGTGTTTGGCACACTTCCTGTTCCCCCAAAACCTTCCCTGGGGAACCCAAGACCCAAACCTCTTGGATCTGAACACAAGGAGAAATTAGCCTTCCCCCCATCTTTTCCCTCCCAGACTTTCACCTCCCTGGGTTACCCTGAGAGGCTACACTGATCCAACTACTCCTCTGGATGTGATAGCAGATGGATTTCTTCACCAAGTAGTTGAAGAACCAACAAGAGGGGATGCCATTTTAGATTTGGTTTTGGTGAGTAGTGAGGACCTCATAGAAGAAATGGTTGTAGGGGACAACCTTGGTTCAAGTGATCATGAGCTAATTCAGTTCAAACTAGATGGAAGGATCAACAAAAATAGATCTAGGACTAGGGTTTTTGACTTCTCAAGGGCTATCTTTAAAGAATTAAGGAAATTAGTTAGGGAAGCGGATTGGACTGAAGAACTTGTGGATCTAAAAGCGGAGGAGGCCTGGAATTACTTTAAGTCGCAGCTGCAGAAACTATCGGAAGCCTGCATCCCAAGAAAGGGGGAAAAAACCATAGGCAGGAGTTGTAGACCAAGCTGGATGAGCAACCATCTCAGTGAGGTGATTAAGAAAAAGCAGAAAGCCTACAAGGAGTGGAAGAAGTGTGGGATTAGCAAGGAAAGCTACCTTAGTGAGGTCAGAACATGTAGGGACAAAGTGAGAAAGGCTAAAAGCCATGTAGAGTTGGACCTTGCAAAGGGAATTAAAACCAATAGTAAAAGATTTTATAGCCATATAAATAGGAAGAAAACAAAGAAAGAAGAAGTGGGACCGCTAAACACTGAGGATGGAATGGAGGTTAAGGATAACCTAGGCATGGCCCAATATCTAAATAAGTACTTTGCCTCAGTCTTTAATGAGGCTAATGAGTTTAGGGATAATGGAAGGATGACAAACGGGAATGAGGATATGGAGGTGGATATTACCACATCTGAGGTAGAAGCCAAACTTGAACAGCTTAATGGGACAAAATCGGAGGGCCCAGATAATCTTCATCCAAGAATATTAAAGGAACTGGTGCACGAAATTGCAAGCCCGTTAGCAAGAATTTTTAATGAATCGGTAAACTCAGAGGTTGTACCGTACGACTGGAGAATTGCTAACATAGTTCCTATCTTTAAGAAAGGGAAAAAAAGTGATCCGAGTAACTACAGGCCTGTTAGTTTGACATCTGTAGTGTGTAAGGTCTTGGAAAAAAATTTGAAGGAGAAAGTAGTTAAGGACATTGAGGTCAAGGGTAATTGGGACAAGTTACAACATGGTTTTACTAAAGGTAGATCGTGCCAAACCAACCTGATCTCCTTCTTTGAGAAGGTGACAGATTATTTAGACAAAGGAAATGCAGTAGATCTAATTTACATTGATTTCAGTAAGGCATTTGACACGGTTCCACATGGGGAACTATTAGTTAAATTGGAAAAGATGGGGATCAATATGAAAATTGAAAGGTGGATAAGGAACTGGTTAAAGGAGAGACTCCAACGGGTCGTACTGAAGGGTGAACTGTCAGGCTGGAAGGAGGTTACTAGTGGAGTTCCTCAAGGATCAGTTTTGGGACCAATCTTATTTAACCTTTTTATTACTGACCTTGGCACAAAAAGCAGGAATGTGCTAATAAAGTTTGCGGATGACACAAAGCTGGGGGGTCTTGCTAACACAGAGAAGGACCGGGCTATCATATAGGAAGATCTGGATGACCTTGTAAACTGGAGTAATAGTAATAGGATGAAATTTAATAGTGAAAAGTGCAAGGTCATGCATTTAGGGATTAATAATAAGAATTTTAGATATACATTGAGGACACATCAGTTGGAAGCAACAGAGGAGGAGAAGGACCTTGGAGAATTGGTTGATCACAGGATGACTATGACCCGCCAATGTGATATGGCCATTAAAAAAGCTAATGCGGTTTTAGGATGCATCAGGCGGGGTATTTCCAGCAAAGATAAGGAGGTGTTAGTACCGTTATATAAGGCACTGGTGAGACCTCATCTGGAATACTGTGTGCAGTTCTGGTCTCCCATGTTTAAGAAGGATGAATTCAAACTGGAACAGGTTCAGAGACGGGCTACTAGGATGATCCGAGGAATGGAAAACCTGCCTTATGAAAGGAGACTCAAAGAGCTTGGCTTATTTAGCCTGGCCAAAAGAAGGCTGAGGGGGGATATGCTTGCTCTTTATAAATATATCAGAGGGATTAATATTAAGGAGGGAGAGGAATTATTTAAGCTTAGTACCAATGTAGACACAAGAACAAATGGGTATAAACTTGACACTAGGAAGTTTAGACTTGAAATTAGATGAAGGTTTCTAACCATTAGAGGAGTGAAGTTCTGGAACAGCCTTCCAAGGGGAGTAGTGGAGGCAAAAGACATATCTGGCTTTAAGACTAAGCTTGATAAGTTTATGGAAGGGATAGTATAATGGGATAGCTTAATTTTGGCAATTGATCTTTGATTATCAGCAGATAAGTATGCCCAGTGGTCTGTGATGGGATGTTGGATGGGATGGGATCTGAGTTACTGCAAAGAATACTTTTCTGAGTGCTGGCTGGTGAGTCTTGCCCACATGCTCAGGGTTTAGCTGATCGCCATATTTGGGTTCGGAAAGGAATTTTCCTCCGGGGCAGATTGGCAGAAGCCCTGGAGGTTTTTTGCCTTCCTCTGCAGCGTGGGGCATGGGTCACTTGCTGGTGGATTCTCTGCAGCTTGAGGTCTTCAAACCAAAATTTGAAGACTTCAAATAACTCGGACATAGGTTAGGGGTTTGTTATAGAAGTGGATGGGTAGGTTCTGTGGCCTGCTTTGTGCAGGAGGTCAGACTAGATGATCATATTGGTCCCTTCTGACCCTTAAGTATATGAGTCTATGAGACTTAAAACAAAGAGGAATTAACCTTCCCCCTCTCCTTTTCCCCCACCAATCCCTGGTGAGTTCAGACCCAATCCCCTTGGGTCTTAAAACAAGGGGAAAAAAATCAGTCAGGTCCTTAAAAAAAAACAACTTTTAATTAAAGAAAGAAAAGGTAAAAATTATCTCTGTAAAATCAGGATGGAAAATGTTTTACAGGGTATTCAGATTCATATAGCCTAGAGAGACCTCCCCCCACCCCCCCCCCCCGCTTAGCCTGAGATTCAAATTACAGCAAGCAGAGGTAAAAATCCTTCCAGCAAAAGACACATTTACAAGTTAAGAAAACAAACGTAAGACTAATCCGCCTTTCCTGGCTATTACTTACTATTTTGAAACATGAGAGACTGATTCAGAAAGATTGGAGAAAACCTGGGTGTACGTCTGGTCCCTCTTAGCCCCAAGAGCGAACAATGAACAAAACAAACAGCACAAACAAAGACTTTCCTCCACCAAGATTTGAGTATCTTGTCACCTCATTGGTCCTTTGGTCAGGTGTCAGCCAGGTTCACTGAGCTTCTTAACCCTTTACAGGTAAAAGAGACATTAACCCTTAACCATCTGTTTATGACAGTGTCGCTGCAAGTGATTTAACCAAACATTCAGGGAGGGCCACTTGGAGCCCTACCTTCCCCAAGTATCCCCCCAAACCCTTATACCCCCTTTCCTGGGGAGGCTTGAGAATAATATCCTCACCAGTTGGTACAGGGGAAGACAGACCCAAACCCTTGGATCTTAAGAACAATGAAAAATCAATTGGGTTCTTAAAAGAAGAATTTTTTTTAATGAAAAGGTAAAAGAATCACCTCTGTAAAATCAGGATGGTAAGTACTTCACAGAATAACAAAAGACTCAAAAACACAGAGGATTTCCCCTCTAGGCAAAACTTTCAAGTTACAAAGACAGGGATAAACCTCCCCCTTAGCACTGGGAAAATTCACAAGTTAAAACAAAAGGTAATCTAACGCATTTCTTTTCTGCTATTACTTACTATTTCTGCAAGACTAGATGCTTAGTTCAGATATAGCTAGGGAGATGTATTTCTCCCCTGCCCTGTTTCCTGGCTGGCTCCCAGAGACACAGACAAAAAATCTTTCCCCACAGGTTTGAAAGTATCTTCTTCCCTTATTGGTCCATTTGGTCAAGTGCCCCCAGGTTATTTGAGCTTCTTAATCCTTTACAGGTAAAAGAGGAATTAACTCTTTACAGGGCAAAGAGGGATTTTATGCTACCCTTAGCTGTATGTTTATGACAATATTGTTTAAAGCTTCAAGTAGCTCCTTTTGAAAACGTTACCTTAAGCCTAAATCCCATTTTCAAAAATGACTTCGGAGCCAAAGTCCTGTTGATTTTAATTGTCTTAGGCGCTTTTGAAACTGTTACCTACAGAACAGAAATTTTGTCCATTTTTAAAATTATTTATTTTTTAGTTGATTTCACAGCCCATAAGATATAGATGTAGATTAACCATTGCTTGACATAAAAAAGTAATAAAGATTGTATTTATTGAACACAAATATATCTGGGAATATATAGCTAATAGAATGTAATAGGTATACTAATTATTAAATATTTAGTGACAATTCCTACATTATTCATAGACTTTTTTTGCTGGAAGGAGGACCATTACAATCATCTAGTCCAGTGGTGGGCAACCTGTGGCCCATGGGCCGCATGTGGTCTGTAAGGGTAATTTGTGAGTGGGCAGCAAGACAGTTGTTTACAATGACCATCCACAGGCACGGCCGCCCGCAGTTCCCAGTGGCCATGGTTCACCATTCCTAGCCAATGGGAGATGTGGGAAGTGGTGGCCAGCATGTCCCTGGCCTGCATCGCTTCCTGCAGTTCCCATTGGCTGGGAACAGCAAACTGCGGCCACTGGGAGCTGTGGACCGTTCCTATGGATGGTCAATGTAAACTAATTGTCTCACGGCCCACCAGCAGATTACGTTGATGGGCCGTGTGCAGCCCGTGCGCCACAGGTTGCCCCTACTGATCTAGTCTGATCTCTTGCATACCACAGGCCATAGAATTTCACACAGTGATTCTTGCATCTACTGTACAATTTGTGGTCAAACTAGAGCATAGCTTTTAGAAGGGCATCCAGTTTTGGTTTAAAAACTTCAAGTGGTTCAAAGTCCACCACATCCTTGAGTATGGATCCAATGAGAGAGACAAGCTGGGTGAAGCAATATCTTTTACTGGACTAACTTTTATTGATGAAAGAGACAAGGTTTCCATGGCCAATTACCTCCACCATTAAAATTATTCTCCTAATTTCTAGTCTGAATTTGTCTATCTTCAGTTTCCAGCCATTGGATCTTCTTATACCTTTGTTTGTTAGACTGAAGAGCCTTCTACTATCAGAAATCTTTTCTACATTTAGGTTCTCATAAACCGTGACCAAGTCACTTGTTAACCTTTGTTGAGATAACATTAAACTTCTGTAATCAAATGTTTAGTATTGGCTTTGTAAATTACTGTCTGATTTGTTATTGCCAAGCTATGTATGCAAAATATGCATGTACGTTGGTGCCAGGGTTTGGAAGTTAAACTTTCCTTGCACTGCTTCTTTTGGTCTTTGCAAGGAAAGTTTAACTTCCAAAACCACATACATACATGTTTTGTAAAGCTGTAGAATTCATATGCATGGCGTGGTATTTCATTCTCGTATTGTTGTTTTGGCCTAATAAAGCAAGTGGCTTTAATATGGCTGGAACGATAAAACTCAGAAAGCATTTCGTTAGTGATACGTAGGAGAAAGTCAGAGAAAATGGGAGCTCTTTTCAAACAATGTATTTTTATTTTGAGCCATATTCAGGTATGAAGGCATTGTTATGTAACTTTCAGTGTTCACTCTGTGTAGTTTTATCAAGTATATATTGTACCATGCACCAGAGTATCATTGTTCTCCAAATGTTATAATTTGTGTAGGTAGTGTAGTAGTAGCTTGAGGCATGAAATAACATTTTGGCTCCCATTCTTTTAGATATTTGTGTGAGAATGTTTATGGTACTTTTGGAAAGGATTTCAGCTCTTCAGAGTTTTTGTATTTGTGTCGCATAAAAATGTACACATTTCCTAGATTTACATTGGCCTAAAAATGTCGTTAACTATTTGAATTTTGAGTGCATTTTTGGTACAAAAAACGAATAATGTAAATTACATAACCTTACTGACATTAAAAGTTGCAGAATGAAGGGAAAAAAGAAATCACAGCTTGCACAGAATACTGCACCCAAATAAACACATTATTGCCCTTTTTAAATTTTTTTTTAAAGTGAATTTAATGTTGATAGAAGGTGCTGATTGAGAGCTCTGGAGAAATCTTCTGAAATCTCTCGGTCATATTTAAGGCTAAGGTTTTGTCATGGTTATTTTTAGGAAAAGTCATGGACAGGTCATGGGCAATAAACAAAAATTCACAGAAGCCGTGACCTGTCTGTGACTTTTGCTGCTGTGGCTCCATGATTTTCCCCACCACCGTGGTGGCTGAGAGCTGTGGGGTTCCCTCTCCACCCCACGGCAGCTGGGAGCTGCAGGGTGACTGTATTTCCCAAAAAGAAAATGGGACACCCCAGCTGCTTGCCCGAGGCTGTCATCTGTTGCTGGAACCCTGAGAAGGACCTCCTCAGAAGTCTGCCACCTGTTGCTGGATCTTTGCAGGTGGCCCTTTGTTGCTTGTCACCAGAACCCTGTTAGGACCCGACTGACTGTCAGCTCCAGAGTTCCGTGGACCCTGGAGTTGAAACAGAGACTGTCAGTGAGGTCTCTGGAAGTTATGGATTCCGTGACCTTCATTACCTCCGTGACATAAACGTAGCCTTAATCATATTGTATATGTTAAAGGGGTTATGTTACCAAGTGTTAAATAGTGATTTTAAAATAGTTTAAATGTTGAACCAATACTGGTTTAACTAGTCATGATTCTGTCTGGACCTAACTCAAGTACAAAGCAGGCATAGTTGTACAAAATAGGTATATTTGTTACTATTGTATTTTAATAATTCTATTGATGCAAAATGACTATTGAGATCGTGATAACAGGCTAGGGCATCAGATTTTTTTTTTAGTGGGAAAGATGTTTGGCGTCTACCAATAATTGAGAGAGATGAGCCTATTAGACCATTTTACTATGAACCACATTCAACTATAATGTCACTACTTTTATTTATAAAGCTGTGAAAACAAAATGATTGCCAAGATAAAACTAACACAGAATGGTATTGTTTATTTAATCACTAATGTTTAGGCCATGTGCAGTGTATGTAGTGCCTTTCTCTTAGTTGAAAGCTGATTGGGACAGTTTGACCGGTAAGACAAGATTGCTCACCAAAGAAGTACAGGAAAATGGACTTATTTGTTGGCAATTTCTTGATTCGGAAACCTGCTGCAATACCACATTATTTTTTTCATCATCATCAGGAATCACCACTTTTGCTTGTGATTTTTTTCAGGTGGAAAATGTAACTTGCTGGTACTGGAGGCTTGGTATAGTGTTCCTGCAATAGCAAGGGGTTTGTCATTAGATTTTGCCCTTCATAATAGTCTGTTCTGCTTGAAAAATGAGTAGTAGGAGTCCCGTCTAGAGTAAACCAACAGTGCCTGTGGAAGAAATGAAAAGTCCTGAATATATTGCATCACCCCTAGAGCTCCAGGGTAAAGTGCTGAATGATGTGAACTCGCAGTAACAAATTTGACAGCTTGTCCTATTAACAGACCATCCAAAGAATATCCAGAATTAAAAGACATAGTGTTTTTCCATCACAGGTCATGTTTGTTATACAAACTAGTAGAAAAAAAACCTTTTTGTGAGATAAATGAAATATTTCCAGGTTATAATTGCATTGTATCGATGAAGACACTACTTGAGTTCTATACCTATCTTGCTATTAATGCTTTCATTCGCTCTTCTGCCAAGTTATGCCTTTTTTGTTTAAGAATGCCTAAATAAAAATGCTTCTAATTTAGAGAATTATTTTTAATGCAAAGCAACGATGTTGTAGAAGATGCCAGTTATGTTAAGAAGCTTCATGCAGGTGGCATTCTGACCTCCACCAAACAGCATTTACACACTAGCCACCAAACTTGCTCCTTTCTTGAGGTTTGCCTTTTACAGTTAAGGTAAATGATAGGAGAGTAGATCTCAGCCTAAGCTTCCTTCTGATCTTAGCTATTCTTCGAACTATTCTTGTAGGATTCTTGAACCTTCCTCTGTTTACCTCTGTCTCAGGGAGAGGCTCAAATGTTTTTACTGCTGGATTGGTACTAACAGGACCCATCTGATCTGGCTGTAGGGTGAGCAGATATCCCAATATTAGGGGTTTTATCTTCCATAGTCACCCTTCTAATCCTTAATCTACCAGATGTCCTGCAAAAATTACATTTTAAAACATATTGAATGTGGTCAGTACCCCATGAAAATCAGACTGAAGCTTTGGCTTGTACCTAGAGGATACTTGAAAGCCAGAGCAGTGTAAGTAGGCATTAACATAAATAAGAATCAGGCCCATCGTCTCCTGAATGAATTGTATTTTAGAGCTCACCACCCTTTTTCCTGGGAACACCATTTTAAAACTCACAGCATTTAAAAAAAATGTTTTAAGTTCTGATATAGCTACAGTGCTTTTAAAATTAAATTTCTTTTACATGTTGGGCTGTTCAGTTCTTTTTAGCTGTTCATTGCTGCTTTCTTGTGGGGTTAGTGAATCTGGAAGATTGTCAGTCACAGACAACACAGATTTCATACTGTCTGCAAATACTCAACTATAGATTTGGAGGTTTTGGTACAAAAATGAAAAATGCCAGCCAGCTCCTTTTTGTTGTTGTTTGTTGTTTTTTTTTTATAAGACAAGGCTTGTAGTACTTCCAGAATAACACTGTCAAGCTATCTGGTTTATCCGAAGAAACTGTTTCTATGGGAATCCTTTTCTAACATTCATTTAAATTATCTGTTTATGATGAAAGACTGTCTCTCTTCTTTTGATAACAAAAATATGAAGTGGGCTCCACTTTCTCTCACAAAAATAGTGGGGCTTACAAAGTGAGTAATAAGAGATTCTTAACTTTTTCAAAATTTTTGATGAGATCTGTAAAACAGAACTTCTTGGTTCCACGTAATGTCAAGGAGCTAACTGGGAAGATATTTACACTATGATTGGCTATTTTGTAATTAGTAGTGTGGTATTATTCTAATATTTCCATTGCTTCATCTGTGGCTCTGATGTCAAGAAAAGGTGCAAAGGTGATGAATAGTCAATAGAGATTACATATTTCTCTACCAGACAAACTATAGACCCCAATCCTGGAAAGCATCACTATTCAGGTAGAACATTGGGTATCCACTAGTGAAAATTTTAGCCAGGATTTTTGGAACCAGAGATATGTATTCACAACACTGATCATTCATTGCATTGGTTAAAAACTAGGGTATAGGTTTTGCAAGTCTACTTTCTAAGCTCCTTTTGAAATGGACTTATAAAGACTACAAATGAACATATGCAGCATCACAGCTAGAGTTGGATGAATTATTCATTATGAAAAATGCATCTGACAAATACTGGCTTCTCTTGCATTTGAAATAATTTGCAAATTGATTCTGTTGCTATGATTGTATTTGTTATCCATAGGTATCCATTGAATACTTTATGAACAAACTCTGGCATTTGCACTTTTCTTGAGCTATTTGCTGTCACTATTGCTTTGTGTATTCACTACTCATTGTTTGTGGTGTATAACTGATCACTTAAGTCACCTGGTATTACTTATGGCCTGTGACTGGACGGTGAACTTTTAAACAGGATATAGTGAATAACCATTAACAATAATCAGAGGGGTAGCCGTGTTAGTCTGGATCTGTAAAAGTAGCAAAGAGTCTTGTGGCACCTTATAGACTAACAGACACAAAGTGGGTATTCACCCACAAAAGCTCATGCTCCAAAACGTCTGTTAGTCTATAAGGTGCCAAAAGACTCTTTGCTGCAATAACAATAACTTCTTGGTTAGAAAAATAATTTCAAGCAAAAAGCTTATTGTTGTATGCAATATAAATTGAATGTTTTTATTTCAGGAAGACCCAGTCACAATGGGCTTGATCCATAATCCATTTAATTCAATGGTAAGACTCCCATATGAGCTGTCCTTTTAATTAAAACTGCCATGGCAAGCATGAATTTTAAGTGGCATGATAAAATTCTGCTAATTATTTTTATCAGTAGGGGCAGGCTGGACGGCCTGCCCATTAAGGGAGATGGGACTTAGCCTCACTTGTGAAAGATCAACTGCCTCCCCAGCTGATCATGATCTGCTGGGAAAGTGGACAATTCAATTATCAGACTCAGCTGGGGAAGAGCTGGGTGACTGCTATCAAGGGCTGGGAAGGCTGAGTTGGTGAGGAGAGATGCGTGAGGGGGGTTGTGTCCTGTGACTTGTCCTAGGGAAAGGTTGATAGGGGAGAAGGAGACTCCTATTGCAGGCCTGGAAAAAGGCCAACCCCCAGGCAGATGGCCTTCAGGTAGACTGGGAATAAGGATCCAACCTGGGGAAAACCAGACTTGGGGAAGGATTCCAGGGGAAAAGTCCAGAGGGTCAGCACTACGAGTGAATGGGGTAGAAGGATAGCTTAGAAGGGGCAGAAGAACCTTTTGTTTTATGTTCTTTGGACTAGAGACTGCAGTATTACCCACAATAAGAAATCCAGAATCATGAGTCAGACTGCCAAAATTGTGTGTGTGTGTTTTAAACAGATGATATTGTGGGTTTTTTGGCCGGTCTGGATTTTTTGACCTCTCCCTGGCCATCCCCAATGTATGTGTGTACATGACAGTTAGTTTTGCCAATTCTCTCAAATTTCTGGGGTAAGATGATTTTTGGCCCCTGCTGCAGTAGCTCTCAGCCTCCACATCTGCCCATCAATTAAGCTTGTCCCATCCCCACTTCCACATCAATCCTGTTCCCCAATACTTGCATCAGTCATGCTCCCATCTCCATCAGTTCTGCATCCCCCAAGCCTGCAATCAGGTCAGCTCTTGCCCTCACCTCTGCTCCTCTGGGGGTTCTTCATCCCCTCTGGTAGCCCTGGGGGCTGCAGCTGCATCCCCTTCCCCCTATTCAGGGGATCTTCATCCCCCATTTGCCTCTTCCTGGACAGAGTATGGCTCTTCCCTTCTCCCCCCTTACAATCCTGTTGCTCACAGGAGAGGAGGGAGCAGAGCTACCCTGATCTGCTGGGCTCTTTCTATCCACAAGACCCTCGAGAATGGCTTGGGGTTGCTGAGGAGGTGGAGTGGGGGAGAGAGCTCTTTCTGTGACAGCACTGATGGGTTTCTCTGTCCCAGGAGATGGGCAAGTTGGGCAGCAGCCAGTCAAAGGGTGGCTTTCCCCAGGCAGGGCTCAAATTCTGTTGAGGGCTGGAGCTTCTGGGGTACTTGTGAGTCTGAGCTCCAGCCCCAGCTCCAGCCAAAACTTGTCACTCGCAGAAAAATCGTGAGGGTTGGCAACACTGAGACTGCTGCTTGGCAGGGCCTCGCTGAGGTAAGGTAGGCCTCTCGTAGGGCTATTGTTGGGATGAAGAGGGAAATGGAGGTGAAACCACTGCCACAGTGTGCCACAAGGTGGCACAGGGAAGTCAGCTTGCCCCAGGCTTTAAAATAGCCCATAGAGCAGGGGTGGCCAAACTATGGCTCAAGCATGTGGATTTTTTACAGTTAAAGTGAAGCTGGCAAAGCCCCCCACACTCCTCCCCCATTCTCCACCTACCAGACTGGCGAGTAGGGAGCTTGGGACCTTTTCCTTGCAGCAGGGTGGTGAGGTAGGGGCTTCTGCCCAGTGAGGAGAGGGATCTCGGAGCTTCAGCCACATGGGGCATGCCTGCCAGGGCTTGGGGCATTAGCAGGAGTGGCGCAGAAGCCCCAAGCCCTGGCAGGTGCCTCCCATGGGGCAGAAGTCCTGAGCCCCAGCAGGTGTGCCCTATCTCTTGAACTTCTGAAGATTGTCATATGTGGTTCAGGGGGTCAGTAAGTTTTGGCCACCCCTACTATAAAGAAAAAAGAACAGGAGTACTTGTGGCACCTTAGAGACTAACAAATTTATCTGGGCATAAGCTTTTGTGGACTAAAGCCCGCTTCATCTGATGCATGCGGTGGAAAATACAGTAGGAAGATATCTAGATAGATAGATAGATAGATGATAGATATACAGAGAACATGAAAAAAATGAGTGTTGCCATACCAACTCTAATGAGACTAATCAATTAAGGTGAGCTATTAGAGTTGGTATGGCAACACCCATTTTTTCATGTTCTCTGTGTGTGTGTATGTGTGTGTGTGTGTGTGTGTGTGTGTGTGTGTGTATATATATATATATATATATATATATATATATATATATATATATATATATATATATCGATCGTCCTATTGCATTTTCCACTGCATGCATCCGATAAAGTGGTCTTTAGCCCACGAAAGCTTATGCCCAAATAAATCTGTTAGTCTCTAAGGTGCCACAAGTACTTCCCATTCTTTTTGCTGATGCAGACTACCACGGCTATCACTCTGAAACCTACTATAGAGAGTAACTGGCTCAGCCTTTCTTTAAGAGCACATCAGGTTCCTGACAAACTTGGGCTCTTTGAGCCTAAGTGATCTTGTGTGAACTGTCAGTGCCTCCAAAGCCTGTGCTTGGATGACTAAGAGTGAAGGGGGCCTTCAGATTAATTTCTAAGGTTGCTTTTGTGGTGTATTGAAAATTGTTAAAATTGTAAGCTGTTGCTTTAAAATATCTAGGGGTTTCCTGGTCCTGCTTGTAGGCTAAGGTGTGATCTTGACCTTGTAGCAGTCTGTCAGCAGTTATCCAGCCTACAATAAGGTGGGGTGAGTTGTGCCTCTCTGTTCTAGGGAGCAGCCTGCTTTGTTACTCTCTGCCTTGTGTCACTTTGGTGTTATTCTGAATTCTAAGGAATAAAATATTTTTAGGCTGTATGCATAAAACATAATAAGCCATCTTCTTAAACTTTGTTCTCAAGAACTTTGGGGACTTTTTGAGTCTGGTTTGTGCTTCCTGCCTTTTGGAATTTGAGGATCTTGCTATTGGTTTCAATGGGATTGGGCACTGTTAGTTTCTGTTGCCATGGTCAAAGTTCTGTGCAGCAAACAAGCCATAGAAAAGCATATAGCTCTACTGCAGAGCTATAAAAATATGCATGGTTAGTCTTCAAAATTTCTGTTTGGAATGCAGCAAAATTTTAAGTCGGAATACTGTAGGCATTTTTGTTTTCTTCTGAGTGTGGTATCCAAGCAGTGGGGCTGGATAGGGACATATATCTTAATGATAAATACACCATTTATAAAGAGATTACTTCTTTAAACAATGCACACATAGTTCCTGAAATCTGACACACACTTAATAGTCATGGCAAAAACACTGAGTGATTTAATGCTCATCATGTAATTCCCCTGTCCTCTTTCTTATTTAAATAGCATTCAAAAGTGTGCTAGGCACTCTACAGAACAAATAAAATGGCAAGTTTACTTACAATCTAATTTTTGATGTGACTCTGAATGCGAGTAATAAATAAGGGTAGGGTGGGTGGGTGAGGCTGAGGAAAGATAAGGGTAATGGTAAAAAGATTCTGCAGCAAGTCAGTCATGGTTATCTTCATTTTTTTTAAAAAAATAAATTAAATAAGGCTCTCCTCCCACAACTGGACTTAGATTGTAAGTTGTTTCTGGCAGGGACATTGTCTTCTATTACATCTTATGCTGCATGCACAATTATGATGCTCTATAAATAATAAATTTAATGATATTCCTTATGTATTCAGACTTATATTTGCAAGTTCTTCTGATTTTAATTCTTGTGCCAATAGACATAATTTTTTAAGTTTGCTCTTTAGCCAGAAAGGAATCATGATGTTGAAATAACCCTTCCAAGCATCAGAACATGCTAGACTTAGTGTCTTTCATATCCCTTTACATTTTTCATCATTTTGTGCATGGCATCACAATTTAGTATTTATTCATTGTTTACTTTGATTTAGAAATCATACACATGAGGACCCTTTATCCCCATGCTCTGAGCACCCTTTCCCATAATAAAAGCACAGTAATCACCAAGAACACAGAACTGTTACAATCTTCCCTCCCCCACATTCAAAAATGAAAAATATCAAATAGTATAAAAACTGATTGTATAGTCTTCTGTTCTTTAACAGGGGTCTTCTTCTGTTTTATCTAAAAACTTAATTAAAGAAACTGATTTGTGGAAAAGCAAGTATTTTAAAATAGATTTGTCCTTGAAGGATAGGTTACCAACAACATGTTTTGCCTTTTAGCATTCGTGTGTGGAACTTTGCCAGGATCCTATATGGATGTACTTGTTTTGCACATGAAAAGCAGCTAGTAAGTGGTCAGCAAAACAGGTGAACTGTTGGGACCTTTCTGCCCCAGCATATCTCTGACTTTAATATTTTGTGTGAGAATTCAGTTGAATGACCTGGAGAACTGAAGGCCTCTATTCCTCCATAGAACAAGTGCAGTATAAGCAGCAATTGGGACCACTTTTGGGGTAGCCACTTTTAGAGGTAAAAAGGTCACTCAGTCTCCATGCATGTAACTAACTACAAGCTCAGTATAACACAAAGAAAAGCAGCAAGGAGGCAAACTGTCTCAGTGGATTCATAGATTTTTAAGGCCAGAAGGGATCATTATGATCTGATCTGACCTGCATAACACAGGCCATAGAGCTTTCCTGAATTAATTCCTGCTTCAAGTTCAACAGCTGTGGGTGAACTATTATTTTTAAGAAAAAAATCAATCTTAACTTAAAAAATTGCTAGTGATGGAAAATTCACTGCAACCTGTAGTGAGTTCTAATGGTTAATTATCCTCACTGTTAAAAATATGCACTTATGACTGCTTGAAAGCTTAAGCAGACCTGGTGAGGTGAAGAAGCTAGCTTTGTTTAAAAATAAAACATGGCTGTCATTGCAAACTTATCTTAATCAGCAAACATTAGGAAAAATAGGATCACTAGAAGTAATTTAAAATAAAATAAAAATCTCTTACTTGGACACTGTCTAATTGCAGTTCATACTTCCTACCAGTGAGCTGAATAGCATCCATATTAACACAGAAGTCTTATCTCATGTTTTCTGTGTAAGCTGCCGCCTTTTAATTTCTTTTTGAGTTTAGTCAGAAACCCCGGAGCCAGTTTAAGATATTAGCAGCCTATAATTGTCATAGAACAACAGGAAGAGTCTCTTATTGACCTTTGATTTAACAGGAAGGCTGTCTTGTACCGAAGTTCTCTGCGGCTACAGCTTTTGCAATGTATCATTACAATCAGTATCTTTTGTTCCAAGCTTTCTCAGCATCTGTGAAGCAGCAGCTGGTTGCTTGTCTTCATCATCAATGTGTGTTCAAGGACATTGGTCTAAAAACTTATTCTTCTAACCGAATTTCATTGGTTTCCAAAATTAAAACTTGGGGCTTGAATGTTTTAAAAGATGGTTTTAGAAAGATAGGTAAAAATAATAGAAGGGATCTTCCATCATGGAAATACTTACTTAAATAGAGAGATGCTGCAGCTAGAACTACAACTACTTATCCAAACCCCCAAATATTGGAGGTTTAGATAAAGTGGAACAGAGGTTGAATACACCTCTGGGTTGGGATTCTCTGAGCCACAGTATAAGGGAGGCTTTTCAAAATTCTAACCCTTCCTGTTTTCTAAGCATCTCTAATTTGTATGTATGGTAGAAAATGAATGAGGCAGATTACTTGGCAGCCACCAGTCTAGGTTTTACTACATCCAACATGGTTGCTAAAAGCTACGTAGGATTATGACATCATACAGCAGTTCTCTGCTATTTAGAAGCCATTGTTCCAGGAGTTTTGCTTTACTTCACTGTTCTTATATTTGTGTATTGAAGTGGGGATTTTTGTTGCTTTACTATTTCATGAAGCTTATAAAAAAAAAGAGTTGAAACTTTTGTTGAATGACTAAAAAGAGTGCCGATTCAAGGAGAAAAAATGCTCAGAATGATCAACACATTAAAACAAGCTAATAAAAATGGGCACCAGCAGGAGTTAGTGTAGAAAGAGTGGCACAAATGAGAGCTGACTGACCTTACACTCCTCCTTCATTATCTGCTCCATTGTCACTTATGATAAAGCCAGCAGGGGTGATGATGATAGTAACAACACATCGATAGAGCCATGCATGCTTCTAAACAGCGTTAACAGTACCGTACGCTGGCAGCTGTGTGATCTTTATTAAACCTAGAAATACAAACTGCTGCTTGTTTTCAAAAATCTTTTGTATTGACTGAGACAGATGCCTTTGGAAAGAGATCCAGCAAGGTGTGAAACTGGTGAAGTGTTTGTCTACATAATGTCAATGCATCCTTTGCTTATGTGAATGAGGTTTGAGGGGCTCTGTCATGTTCCAGACCCACTAGATGCTCAGAAAATCTGATTATTTTGGCCTTACCCCAATCAATTTCAGGGAACTGAAGGTGCACCCTTCATTGCAAGAGTTGGCTGGAAGGCTGGAACTCTCCAAGGGGCCTAAGTGAGTTGAGCACTTTCCTCCCCTTGACCTTCAATGAGAGTTAGGTATCTATTTCCCTACAGGCCCTTTTGAAAATGTCAGCTTTACTTGTTACCACTTACAGAATTCTCTACTCTTTTCTTTTTCTTTTTAAGTGTTGTAAAAATTCACATGAACTATTGACTGAAGCGGTCTGTATTTCTCCCTCAATTATTTCCTTTTTCCAGCAATATCCTTTTTCTAACTAGTGTCTTTTCTGAAAATTTTCTGGCTCCTGAATTATTTGTAGCCTCTCAGGATAAAGATCTGTTATCATACTTCACAGTGTGTTTGCATTCTTAATTTCTTATTAAAGGTCTCCTGTACAGTACGTTCCCCCAGATAAAGAGGATAGTGAAAGATGGAAAAGAATGTGAACTCCAAATGGGAAAACCAGACAAAAGATTTCTGGTATGGGCTTATTTATTAGAACTGTTAATATATCAGTAAGGGCTAAATGTTGAAGTTCTCACTCAGTTTTTAATCCAGTCTCTTTCTACGGGCTCATCTACAGGGCTCCGCAGTTTGGATTTTGGGGGTGTGAATAGCAGTGTACACCAAAGTGCCGTGCTGTAACGTGGATGCTGCAGGCACAGATGAAAAGGTCCCTAGTTCGCATTAACATAGTTCAAATGTGAACAAGGAACCTATTAGTTTGTACCTGTAGCATCCACATGGTGGAGATACAGCCCAGCACTTTGATGTGCACTGCTATCACGCCCCCCTTGCCCCGCCCTCCCCACTCTGAATTGCAGGTTAATGTAGACATAGCCCAAGGCAATGTTTCATTGTGGCCAAGGATCTCAGTCCCAGAAGAAATATGGGAAGAGGTTTTTAATCCCATTTATTACCAATTTTTAATATCTATGCATATAGAGATTTGTATAGTCATTAAGGGATGAGAACACATACTTACTAGTGAGAGCTGACTGGGAGAAACACTTAGATTTCTTTATATGAATTGCAGGATATAGAAGAACCTAAAGTATATATGTCTGTGAGATCAGGCTTGTATATCAAAACAAATAATGACAAAACATTTTTAAGGAGGAATTGGAAAAAAAACAAGGCAGGCTTACCAAGGCTTTCAGTGGAGTCAAGATTTTAAATACTACACAACCTATGCATTTTATAGTCATTAGAAAACTAGTGAATACTCATTCCATCTCCACAGCCTTGCTGTTTGCACAATCCCAGCATTCTATAAGTATCTGAGGTTTGGCCAGTTAAATACTCCTCCTGGATGCGCATTCAGGTTAGAGCCAGGATGCAGGCAACAGTAAGATACAGTCTTTTAGAAGAAACTTTTTTTCATCCCCTGATTTTTACATAAATGATTGTTTTACCAGACCAATTGGAATTTGCCCTTTTTCTTTTCCTAATTGTGTGTAGCTATCACATGCTTCATTGTAATGAAAGGCATGAAGTCTTTGATTCACTGTTGAGGAGTAATTTGTCACATCCAGATGAAAGTTATCCTGATTTTTTGCTAAGTAACACATAGTCCAAAGTGTCATTGTCTGTGTTTCCTTTACCTGTAGACCACTATCTTCTTATTTTGTTAAATATGAGGCTTTTGATGGCTTTATTTAGCCATTGAAAGGGAGTTTTTTCACATTTTCTGCAATATTTTTTCCATCATAACAACTTTTAGACATTTTCCATTTAACCTATCAAACAACATTCCCAGTTATGAATATATATATACACACACACTTACGTTATGGAAACCCTGGGCCTGCTCCTGCTCCCACTTATGTCAGTGGTAAAACTCCCTATTTTTCCACTCTTCTTTTTCTCCTAATATATTTAACAGTTCTATTGGTGTAGGGAATTTGGAGAAGTTTAAAGATTCTCTATGGATACTAACAATTGTGTAGTTCTTAAATATCTGTATTGCTTCAATCACAGTGGGTCAAATTCTGTGGTTTTTAATTGAGCAAAACTCCTGTTGACTTCAGTGGGAGTTTTTGCTCAATTTAACAAATGCAGAGTTTGGCCTATAGCTTTTCCTGTATTAAATTAAAGGGTCTAACCATGTTTTCATGAAATAAGCCTACCATTCCTCCCCCCTTTTTGCTTTTCCTCTCCAGGAACTCATTTCCTCCAAGGCATTCTGGCAGCCCAAGATTGTCCCTCAGGAGCATTTCCTGGTGCATAAGCCCTGGAATCTTTGCACTCTGTAAAGTTTTATACCATATCGTGTGTTTTTAATAATGTTGGGAAAGATAATTTTTCAATTTGTTCTTATGCACAAATTTGCAAGACTTTTGCTCTTAACAGTAGCTTGACCAGCTGCTATATGCAGCATCTGAACTACAGGGGAGTACAACATATACTGCCACTAGTCAGACAGGTAATCAGTCTTAAAATTAGAGGCCAAACCTCTTCTCTCCTCTGAAACAATGCATATTAAAAAGTTCATAGCTTAAATCTGGGTTATTTTTCTCACTGTATTATTTACTTTCTACTGTGAGCTTAGTATGCTAATTTAAATGATTGTTCAGCAAAATCTCAATGCTCTTAAAAGAAGAGATGAAAACTTAGGGTCTGGTCCATCCTTCACCGAAATCAATGGAGAGATTGCCATTGACTTCAATAGGAGTAGTTCAGAGCCCTTAGGGAGCCTCATTATCTTAACTTTTTATTTTGTTTTGCCTATCAATGAGAATAGAAATTCACAACTGGAACCTTGAAGGCAACGGACTGTCCCATATCTTGCACTGTATTCATGCCCATGACTACTCTTCAGGCCCATGTGTCATCCCAGCTGAGCTCTCATCCATTCAAGGAAATGCAGTTCCTGCTGACAGCTGGAGGGGCTGGTGTGGCTCTTACTTTCAGGCAGCCAGGTGAGTGCCAGGTCAATTGAAGCCTGCAAGGTTGAGGAGGTGGAGCCTGCAGGTGCAGCAACTGGTTGGGGAGGCAAAGATGCACAGTGAGGGACAGAATAGGAGTCCGAAGGGGACAAACTAAGGGAGCACGGGCTGAAAGAGGAGAAAATGGGGCCAGAATTTCAGGGGGAGCAAATGAAGGGAGCTACCTTAAGTTCCTCCATAACCTCTACAACCCTGCAGAAGCTTCCCAGCTAGAATCTTTTTATCCAACACTTAAAAGATGATGTTTATGTAACTGCTGGAGTTTCTACCAGTAGGAAGGGCCAAGTGTCTTAATCTGCCATGTGCAGTATAGGCGATCAGCAAAAGCTGAGATTTTTCTCTTAATTTTTTAGAATGCAGAACAGCTTACAATGCTCCCCATGGTTTTGAATATCCTGATTAGGATTTGCACCAGAGCAGAGACGTTAAATAGTACGTCATCAGTATATCCTGATAATATGTTGGGGCTGCCACTTGCTTTTCTGAACTTTATTCTCTTCCCTTTTTCTCCTTTAATAGTGTTAGATGGAATCCTGTGGGTAAAAGTGAATGCACTTGTGCAATCCAGCAGTTGTGGTGTTGGCAGAGTAAAGATGTGTGTGTTATCTGGGGATATTGGAGCATTACTGAAAGAGGGCAGGGTTAAGGATGCACGGGAAACCTTACCTGTGTATTTTCTGTTTTTTTCAGAAGTTTGATTTTTGTTCCTCTCAGTGTTCTGCTAGCAGATGACATACCACCAAGCAACCTTAACTCTGCATTGATTGAATTTCCTAGTTCTTTTAAACAGGAAAAGATATGTTGTTAATAGGAGTAAGTATTCATTTAGTCACTTGTACATATGCCTCAGTTAACAGACAGACAGCCCCCTCCTGCCCCCCCACACATCAGCTGGGCTGCATCAGTCTTGCTTTGGCACATCTCCCTCACCATGCCCTTGACCCATTCACTCCATTCTCCCTTCCAACCTTATCCCCTCCCCACTACTCTACCTACCCCCTCCCTGCAAGCAGGGAACACATCTCCCTGAAGTCCTCACTCTCCAGTATATAAACATTTCTATTGCCATTGCTTGTCTCCCTCCTGTGACCTGACTCACATGCAGTGCCTTTAATGATGGACAACTGTATTACAGCAGAATGGTGTTCCTGGTAGTGTTTCAGAATAGTTGGAGGGTGGAGTTTGAGGCAGGGCTGGTGAAAGAATCACAGACAGGCTTTCTGTTCCAAAATACTGGCCATTTTATGTTTGAGAGAAATATTCTCTGACCCTGTCCAATAGATGTACCCCATCTCTGAGAAATAGTGAGGTGTCAGAGCTTGTAATGCTTCTGTGACATACAATTTCACACACACGTTTTCTGTCATGACCCCCTCCCATTTCCCAATTAATGTTCTTCTAACACTTAATAGCTTTCATACTTGCTGTATTCAGATGCTCAGCCAAATCACATAAAACTATCACAACTCCTGAACACAAATCTTGTATGAGATCAGTTTTGCACCTCATGAATTTGTACGAGGTGCACACCAAGAACAAGGCCCGGGTCATTTCCACCTATGTGAATCGCTCCAATGTCTTGTAGATCACAGCTTCTTAAGTTGTTGGTTAGATGCAGCAGAGTGGGCAGAAACATAATACCAAGGCAGTCCATCTCTCTCCACCCAATCAGCATGTAGTCAGCAAAATCCCTGTGTCATGGTGTATTCCTTTCTCTTCTGCACATTTCTGCAACGTCATGATCTAGAAATTACCCAAAATCCACATGTTGGCAATCCTTGCAGTGCAGATGTTTCTTTTCTCTTAGCAGTCAAGGTACCTGTGCTGTCAGTTCCAAACCTCTGTTATATATCTGTGGAAAGACCACATTAATCTGCTCTGAGATCAGGAAGTAACCAGTCCCTGCCCCCCTTCACTCCTCCTCCATGGGCTAGTATGATATAGATTTTTCCCAAACAATCAAGCCAAGGTTTACCTACCACTCCTCCTCATTTCATAGAATATTAGGGTTGGAAGATATCTCAGGAGGTCATCTAGTCCAACCCCTTGCTCAAAGTAGGACCAATCCCCAGACAGATTTTTGCCTTAGATCCCTAAATGGCCCCCTCAAGAATTGAACTCATAACCCTGGGTTTAGCACACCAATCCTCGAACCACTGAGCTGTCCCCCCGCCCGGCAGCTGCATCCTTTGTCCTGTCCCCAAAGGACCCCACATTTAGGTCACTGATGCGACACCATACCCACATGAGTCACACCAAATTTCAAAGCAATTCAAGTAACCATTTTTATTTTAGAGCAGTTAGAAGTATCAAGTTTTAAAGCACACAAAATGATGGGAACGGCATGGGTGCTGGAACAATTTTTATAGTGGGGGTGCTGAGAGCCATTGAATCAAATCGTAAACCCTCTATATGATGGAAACCACTTCAAGCCAGGGGGTGTGGCAGCACCCACAGCACCCCTAGTTCCAGTACCTGTGGGGAACAGTAACATTTTAGCTGTTTCTCTGTATTGGCACATGCACACTGTAAAAGAGTACATTTTCTCAAACACCATTCTCAGTTTTGGTCCCGCAAAGATGTAACGGGTGTCCTGCCCTACCTTGGTAAAACTCAAGAGAGTGAGATGATCTTGATCTATGTCACTTCAATAGTTTGATATCTAGCTCTGTGCAAAAAATCGCCCTCCCCCTGGTAACTTTTTGAAAAATGGCTATTTTTAAGAGCCTATATTTCTGCAACCTCTAGCTCAGATGACTCCAAGTTTGGGTCACCAACCCTAGCCTGAACCCCCCTGAGGCACACTATATTTCAAAGGAATCTGACTTGATTTGAGAGGGCTTAGAAATGTTAACCTTTAAACAGAAGTTGTGACGTAATCTTAACAATAGCGGTGCTGCCACACCACTATAATATAACATGAATGACAGGTTCATAGAATCAAATGTTCTTTTTTGCATCCAAGTTTTCAAGATCAGTTGAGTCACACTATTGTTAGGTTTTTAGATATTATAAATAGTTGAGGTAGTCATACTTATGACAGCCTAGTCTGAGTACAGCCAAGAATTAAAAACAAAAATTAATGTTATACACAAGAATTTTACCAAGTCTACATGGGTCCTAGTTCAATGTACATTCTCCAGGTTTATTTTTAATGAGTGAGAGATTTAGATGGTGCACTGCTAAATGTTTACTATTATGGGGCCCACTGTACAGATCAATGACAGTTAGCAGCTGTACTTAGACTAGACATTTCTAGACTAATTCAAATGATGCAATATCATGAAACAAATGAGAGGAACTATGTTCAAAGCTGGGGTTTGTTTTCTTGGGTGCAAGCCTGGCTCCACTGAGGTCAATGGGAATTTTGCAATTCACTTCAATGGAACCAGAACTGCAGTCCTGATCTCAAGCTCAGTAATAGCTTATAACAAGTATTTTCTTACTCTTTATGGAGAGGCCATTCCATAGTACCTATTATTGGGCAATTTTAGCTGCCCGTCGCCCTTGTTCTCTGAGCTTATATAAAGCATGCCACAGAGCTAATCCTGGCAAAACTATTTGACATAACTAGACTCGTTGAGTAAATTAGAGGTGAGGGTAAGCATATAGACAATGTTTTTCTTAATGCTAAATGTACTTAATAAGAATGCCCAAACACTGAAATGTATGTAATGGTAATATTAGTCACAAATTGCACATTGGCTTGTAGTTGACATCTTTTAGAGTATAGATAGAGGAGAGATGTGGTACAGGCAGAATACAAACCTCTTGCTTCTGAAATTGTTGAGCTGGAGACAGTTGTCTGGAAGACTGGCTTAGCAGGACAATTATACTTTGACATAAGACAGGCTGCTTTTGTGAAGAAAAGTTTATAAACTTCAAGTTCTTTAAAAATAAATCTTGGAGTTTGTAGGAAAAAGTTAAAATCTATAAACTTTCCACACCTGCAGTTTTTCCAGCATTTTTTGATTATTACAAAAAAGTGTTGATTTTAGGCAATACCCCTGCTTCTGTCTTCCGATTTTTATTTCCTCTGCTGGATTTTCTGTTTTGTCCTTTAATTTAAGGATGTTTGGTCAGCAACAGAGCTGCACTTCTTGCATAACATAGTAATAACCACAAAAAGCATCTCAAGAATATATACTGTCTTTAATAGACTAAAAAAGTTAATGTATCTTTGGGTATGTCTACGCTACCCGCCGGATCAGCAGGTAGTGATTGATCTATCAGGGATCGATGTATTGCGTCTAATCTAGATGCGATACATCGATCCCCGAATGCGCTCCCCATCGACTCCGGAACTCCACCAGAGTGAGAAGTGGAAGCGGAGTCGGCGGGGGAGCGGTGGTTGTCGATCCTGCGCCACAAAGATACAAAATAAGTCAACTTAAGTCGATCTAAGATCCATCGACTTCAGCTATGATATTCTTGTAGCTGAAGTTGCATATCTTAGATCAATCGCTCCCTCCCCCAGTGTAGACCAGGCCTTTGTGCAGAGTTAAATAAGGTATATGGGTAGTTCTTATTGTCATGTAAACATCTTTCCACCAATCCTTTGTTGCCAAGCAGACTGCATTTACCCTCACTTAAAAGGAACTCCTTAGCTTAGTATAGAAACGCAATTGTAATGCTATTAGAGGCTCTCATACATATCTCTGTACAGACCCAAGAGTTCCAGTGACCTACTTCTGTAGGAGGAAGTGCTGCATATGTTCTTAATTCTACAGGAGGAGGTGCTATTGGAGCTATGTAATCAGCAATACGAGTAGTTAAATTGAAAGAGTATTGCTGGTAGCATCACTAGGGTTGGTCTATATACGTAAGGGGTCCCCTTACTAACATTCAGTGCGGGTGTTTTGGTTGGCTAGCTCCCAGTACTGAAAGAAAGGGAAAAGGTCAATGAGAAATCAGGACCCTGAGACTAACAGTCCTCAGGGGCAATGGGGAGAGGCCAATGCTCCAGGTCAGCCTGATTGACAGGGCGGGCAGGCTAATCAAGGAGTCAGGAGGCCAGGGTGGGTCCCATCCTCTGTGTGAGCTCGAATTGCCTGGGTCAGACAGAGTGAGGCTGAGCTAAGGAGAGAGCAGGGGCGCAAGCTGAGCTGGGGAGCAGAGCTGTGCCAGATCTAGAGGAGCCAGAGAAGCAGCCCAGGTAGCTGGAGGCAGAGCAGCAGCAGCTGTGCTGAGGCAGAGTGGGGCAGTCTGGAGCAGGGTGCAGTGAGCAGCTGGGAAGTGCGAGGGGGACCCTGGGAAGTGGGCCCAGCACAGGGAGATGCCAGACTTGGAGGGGGATTGTAACCCCGACAAGGCAGAGGCGATGCTGGGAAGAAGGGTCCTGCCACCTAGCGCCTGAGAGTGTGTGGCCACCACCAGAACAAGTGTCTGACCTGCAGCACAGCCAGGGCCTGAGAAGAAGGCCTGCAACCTACAAGAAATAGACTGTGAACTTCCCTGACATTCCAGAGACAATGTTTGTGATGTTCCCTACCACAGAGTTTCCTTCAACCTTTCCCATTTTTCCTTATTCCTTTTTAAGCTAATTGCTGATTAAATAAATTGTATTTGCTTTACATTGTATGTAATGATCAGTAGGTCAGGGAAGTGTCCAGTGCAGAGAGAGTACCCCAGAGTGGGGAAACCCTAGCCCCTGTGCTGAGTGACCACAGCAGGGTTGGGGGTTGAGCCCCCCAGGAATCCTGGGCCCAGTCTTGTTGGGGTTACAAGGACTCCGCCAGACAGGAGAGTGCAAGGGGAGTCCTCAAGGGCAGGGAGGCCTCTGGATAAAGGAGCCTAGCCCATTTCACCGGGGTAGTGCAGAAGCCAGGAAAGTTCCCCACAATAGTGGGACCATTCCCCTGCTTACATATACAAGCATTTAAACAGTTTCTTTCTTTTTTTTTTTTTTTTTTTACCAAGGACTTTTTTGGGGCTAGTCTGTGAGAAATCCCCCAGTGTAGTGATTTGAACTCTGGCTCCATATGAGCATCCACACTATTGTTAACATTTTGTTTTTAATAGCTGTAGAAAGAGAGTAGTACTAATCTTTTGCCATAGGTTTCCGCTAATGGAAGGTTGAGATACCAGAACTTGTTAATTGACACCTCAAGATTATGAAGAGTGTAATGAATTCTAAATGGTTTCTCCTTTTTTAATTTGTTTTTCATAGTATGAGATTAAATTAATTAAATTAAAAGGCTGTACATTTATAATCAATTATAGTAAATACAGGTACCATATTAGTTTGTGGAATGTAGTCAATTTATGGAATTCACAGGAGTTTATCAAGATAAATACTATGGTTGGATTTGTGTATAAAAATTGCATAACATGATCTTTAATATAAATAGCTATAAAGGTAATGGTAATCCTTTTTTGTGCTTGTGTTAAAGGGGCATAACCTGACTCTTGCAGGAGTCAGAAAGGACTTGTTCATGCTGATTTATGGTACTATATTGCACAAGGAACTAAGCCAAAATTTTCAAACTTGAATGCCAGAAGTTAGGAAATCCATATCTGAGCTAAATAAATGGCTTGATTTTCAGAGGTGCTTCTAGGTTAGCCCAGATTACTCCCAGAGTGCCTATTGCAATGTGGCCCCTTTGTATACTCCAGAACATAGTCATTTAAAAGCCACTTTTGAGCCCTGAGACTATAAACAAGCAAACAATTCTTGGTGACAAATTCAGCCTTGGTGTAAGTAGGTGCAATTCCATCGACTTCAAAGGCCTTTCACTTACTTAGGCCTGGCCAAATTTGGCCCTTGTCTCCTCCATTTCACTGAATAGTTTTGAATGCCAAGATGAACCAATTTAGTTTAGCCACCTGTGTGTAGAAAACAAAAGATAAAATAATCAAATCAATAGAGTAATTGGCAGCAGTGTTCAAGTTAATCGGGCTCTTGATGCTTTTGTCTTCTGTGCTATCATGTGTTCTTTAGCTAATCTGGCATTCTGGGACATGGCAAATCCGGAAAATTAGTGTGTTTAAAAATCTCAACCAAGGAAAATTTGAATGAAGTGTGAGTCAACTTTGTGTCTGTAAGTAGTGCAAGAGGTATTCCTCCTGTTCAGTCAGAAGATATGGCAATTAAAATTTAAAAGTAAATGCATAAAAAGGAGTGGGGATGGGGAATCTGATAACACTCTTCAAATATATTAAGGGTTGTTATAAAGAGGACTGTGATCAATTGTTCTCCATGTTCACTGAAAGTAGGAAAAGAAGTAATGGAGACTTACGTAAAATGTTAGGAAAAACTTTCCAACTATAAGGGTAGCTAAACACTGGAATAGGTATCCAAGGGATGTTGTGGAATCCCCATTATTGGAAGTTGTTTTTAAAAACAGGTTGGACAAACACGGTCAGGGATGGTCTAGGTTTACTTGGTCCTGCTACAGCATAATGGGCTGGTCTTCATGACTTCTCAGGGTCCTTTCCAACCCTGCAGTTCTATGATTCTATTATTCCTTTAAATTAGGAAAATGGGTGACATAATTTCTTATTAAGCTATCTGACCTTCAAGAACTCCTGGAATCAAAATGAGAAGAATGTTTTTCTTCAATCGATAATGAGACGCTTAAAAGGTTTTTACTGCTTTCTCCCTGACACAATTGTATAAACAGACATTTTTGCCAAGTCTTTACGATGATCAAAATCTTGGTCCCTTTTTGAGTAAAGTGCACGACAAATAAATTGGCACACAAATTTACTGTATCATCTTTTCCGTATTCAAAAACTGTCTGAGACTCATTTGATTAAGCTTAAAAATAACTCTGTGAATGTCATTAGAAGTGCTGATGAATATTCAATGTCAGTTGCCTGTATTTGTATTCTGGTAAGGAATTATTAAATTGCCTGTTAGTCTTTCCTCTTGTAAGAACTTGATTGTACTTGCCAGAGCCTGAAGGAATTATTTTCATATTGAGAGTTTTAAAGGGTTTAAATTTTCCACTTTCCATTGAAGAAGGAAACAGCTGGTAAATTAGTGAACACTTGTTACAATTTATTTGGCTACTGTAATCTTCTCTTGCTTCCTTGGTAAATAGAATTTAATAATACAAAATCTTTTGGTGACACCATGTAGTGTTCAGGAAAAGGCTGGGGGGAAAAGGGGGAAGGGGAAGAGAGAAAGGTAGCAACATTTCCACAGAGATTAGTTGGTTATCTTCATGCTTGACTTTGTTTTTCTTATCCGCCATTTCTCTGCTTCTATCGTTCTGTCTGGTGGTGGTTTTTGTACTGCAGCACAACTGACTGAGCAAGTGCAAAGTCCTTTACAACTGTCCTGATTCCTACTAAGTCAGCATTACATGGCTGCTTGAGTTATGCAAAATGTCTTATTTTCTTCCTACCTGGGTACTAATCTCTCAAGAAAATAGTTGACTGAGGTCCAGAAACCCCATGCTACCTCATTTTGAGTTTGAATTCCCATAAGGAACTCTTCAGGAGACCAGGGAGGGCATAGTTCAGAGGAATTGGACTAAAAGAAAAACTTTTAGTGATATGTATAAAGTCCAAGTAGTAATGCAGTGAACTATATGTAACTGTTCATACTATTTCTAGAGATCTAAGCACTGCGGGATGTTTTTCAGGAAGACTTCTAGGGCTTTTGGCTAAGATAAGTGTATGCCAGCTTACTGTTGTGCACCTTCTGAACTTGCATGGTGATAGACTCTAATATCTTACAGTTTTTTCCATATTTAACTTCTATGATCCTCATTTGTTCATAATGTTATAAACTTTTCCCCTAATATCTCTATAGTGTCAAGTGTTTTCTCCATCTATATTCATGATATGTGCAAAGCCACTAAGATGTAAATTATTTCATTTTTTCAAAGTAACATAATGGGCCAAATTTTTCCCTGAAGTCAAGGATGAACTTTGGTCCAGAGCATTTCATTTAGCATAGCTACTGTTGAAACTCCTCTTAATGGCTAAGGACAATGAGACTGTGGAACATGATACTACAATATAGAAATTCTAAACTTTGAGAAACAATTGAGGCAAACTTAGATAAATGTATTAAAGAGAGAAACTGAAATCTTTCCATGAGGCATAGGGTTGGACTAAATGATCCACATGGTCTTCTATCATTGATTATGCTATCATGTTTGGTAACTGGAAGCATGTTTAACAGAAATATCTTTTAAATACACTGTTCACTCCTCTTCCATTTAAATGAGGCTACTCTTAATGAATGAAAGTGTTATAAGGAAAAAAGTCGAAGTTGGCTAATTCATATAGGTGCTGCATTCCAGAGGTCAATGGGAGTCTTTTTCATTGATTTCCATGACTTTTGGATCGTGTCATAAACAGAGTGTTAAGGGTTAATGTCTCTTATACCTGTAAAGAGTTTCAAGCAGGAAACTGGACACCTGACCAGAAGACCAATCAGAAGACAAGATACTTTTAAATTCGGGTGGAGGGAAGTTTGGGTGTGAGTTCTTTGTTCTTTGTTCTTCTCTCGGGGGGTCTGAGAGAGGCCAGACATTACTACAGGCTCTCTAAGTTTCTTTTCAAATAGAAGGTAAAAACCAGGTGGTTTAGGCTTTTTAATTGTTTTACTCTATTTGCAATTGTGGATCTGGCTGGTTAACTTTTATATGTGTAGTTGCTGGGAATATTTTGATTTATATTGGTACTGGGGGGAAGGTCTCTTTCTGGTGTCTTTAAGCTATAAGACCCTGTATATTTACATCTTGAAGTTACAGAGATAATTCTTTACTTTTTCCTTTCTTTTATTAAAAGATTTCTTTTTAGAGAACCTGATTGATTTTTTTTTCTTGTTTCCCTTGTTTTATCCCAGGGGACTGGGAAAACTCACCAGGACTGGTGGGGGAGACGGGAGGAGGGAGAGATAGAATCTCTCTCTGTTTTCTTTGAATCTGTTTGCCTCTTTGTGGAAGGGAAGGGAGATGCTTCTCTGTATGGTGATTTAAGAGGTTAAATCAGTATCTCAGGATAGCCCAGGGAGGGAAGTTCTGAGAGGGGGAAGGTGGGGGAATGGTTTAGTTCTCCTTGTTTTAAGAACCCAAGGGATCTGGGTTCTTGGAGTCCCCAGGGAAGGTTGGGAAGGTCAGAGTGCCCCAAAACACTATATTTTTGGGTGGTGGCAGCCTATCAGATCTAAGATGGTAATTAAGCTTAGGGAAATTCATGCTAGTATCTCATTCCTGGACTCTAAGTTTCAGATTTGAGAAAGAATGCTATGACAAGGCCCATACTGTGCCATATGATCTTCCATTTGTTCTTTAATCCTAGAAAGAGTACGTGAAATGTATGTAATGAGGTAGTGTGTGTCTAGTGCTAAGATCAAGCGACTGGGAGTTGGAACTCCTGGATACTGTTCCCAGCGCTACCACTGACTTGCTTTGAAGTTTTGAGCAAGTTACTTAAAACTCCTGAGTCTCAGCTTCCCTGTTTGTAAAAGGGAGCTAATACTGTTGCATTGTCTGTAGTGGCTCACAGCTGTGAATGCCTACCTCAGGGCAGACTGTCAGAAATAGGGCAGATTCCCCAAGCTGGCCGTGTGTTCTATAATGAGATTTCACCAAGCCAGTAACAAATGTGAACTCCTGGATCACTATGCCAGTCTTACCATGGAGTCACAGACAGTCCCCTTGGGGTCTGCAGTCTGTCTTGCCACCTGGGCAAACAGAACTTTGTGGTAATGGTCACTTAGAGCAAAAATCACATCACATCAGGTTGTTCTCAATCCCAAGAGACCAGTCACTTCCCCCAGATCAATTGGTACTCTGGATCTTTCACCAAAGACAATGCTGGCAGCCAATTTTCTAGAAAACTAATGAAAGATTTATTAGCTAAGAAAAAAGAATGAGAGTTATTCAGAGCTGAAAGCAAGTGAAATATATGTACAGGTGAGTCGCACTTTGTAACTTCAAATAGTGGCAGTGATGTAATAAACTGCCAGTTTCCCAAAAATCTTTTCAGGGCACGCATATTGTCTTTCGGGATCACCACTTTGCATCTGGTACACTTCCCTGTAAGAGTCCAAACAGTCCAGAGATGAAGGATCTTTCCTTGAATCCATGTTTATAATTTCTCATAGAAAGCAAGGTGACAGTTTCTCTCACACATGGGAGTTTCCTTTGATGACAGTGAGTGAGGAATGCACTTTTGAGTCATTGACCTCTGGTCATCACGCCCAATGGCCATTTGCTTTGAAACTAGAACTTTTTCTGATAAAGTCCTTCATTAGCATTCCACAAGGTTTCTTTGATGGGTTGTTTAGTTACGGGGATATACACAATGAAAATGTTTCCTGCTGTATCATAACAGAGTACAGATAAAAGAAAACAATGTCAGTAATGTCCTATTAGTTTTATGTAGTCTAAACACCAAATACACTCTTCTACCTTCAACAGTCACTTTGATCTATACTAATATACAAATGACTTGACCTGAATACAGTCTGGCATGACCTGGGCTGCCAGCATCACATATACGACTTATTGACTTTCTGCGAAGCACACTGAGATATTCTATTTAAATTCAGAGTTGTTATTTATTAATCTCATTACATCATCCTCTATTTTAGCTATTATAGAATCTTGTGTGTATGTTGTCGTGTGATCAAATTATTCAGTTACGATCACATAGTATATAGTACTGACGTATGTGAATTTATGCAGCTACCTCCTTGTGCACTGAGATGAAGTTATGTTTTAGGGATTAATATTTCTCTTAAATCATGTTTTACACCACTGAGTCTAAAGGAAAATGGATATGATTTATTCCAAGTACTTGAAGCCAGTTATGCTTACTATTTATATTCCTTGTCACTAAGGTTATAACTTCAGCTGCTTGGGTGAGGTAGATCCTTAATAAAGCGTGATCTGTGGTTTTGATTTCCTGTAATAGCATCAGGGCTGTAGGTAGCACATCACCTTTGTAATTTGCTCAGGATTTATCAACCTTAGCTACAGTAGGGTATATTTTCAAACTGGGAAGTGAGACTGCATCACTTAATATATAGTTACTGTTGTGTATCAGTTTTTACTATACACTCCTGCACTCAGTTGTTCAGTTTTCTGAAACTTTAACTTTTGAGGCTGAAATTTCCCAGACTTGGTATCAACCTAAAAATGAATTTTATCTGAAAGTTGAAGAAGTCACAATCACTTTTCTGTGTGAGGATAATAGAGAAGGGAGAGAACCCACTATAAATTTTCCAACAGTTGAATTTTTTTTTTCAACAGCCAAAAAAACTAGAAAGAGAATGTTTTTTGGCATGGAATAGCCATCACTCAGAAGAGGTGCCTTTGATCCACTGAAAATTTGTTGTCTACTTGACTGAGTTATGAGCCTTTGGCAACTGAATTTTGCACCTGTAGTATAGCTTTTGAGCATGATTTTTCTTTAAGCTGGTGTGTGTGTCTAAGTATGCCTGCATTGCATATGCCTATGTAACTGACTTAACTGTTCATGTAAACTCTAGTTTCCTAATTACTCCCAAGTGATCAGGCCCCATTATCAAATGTTTCAGAGAAATGCATGGTCAGGTAAAAGGGATGGAACTTCTCCTTGTAAAATATCCCTTTAGTTTAGCAGAATGAGCACAGGACTGAGAGTTGTGACCATCTGAGTTTTGTTCCCATCGCTTCCTTTCACTGGCCTTAATTCAGTACACATTAGTGAAGCCTCATACCACTTTCCTAGCAGAAAAATATCAATTTGCAATCAGGATAACTGAGGTACAAAGACGTTAAATACGTTGCCCAAAGTCACAGAGGAAGTTTGTGGTAGATTTAGGAACAGAATCCAGATCTTGGGAGCAATAAACCCAGATCCCTGTTGCTAGAGACCACTGTGTTTCTCAGGAAAAAAATGCCTCAGATGTTGGTGAAGGCCTGTAAATAAGGCTAATCATGCCTTCTGGCCCACTCTTGTCAAATGCTTTGAGATGTACTATCTTTGGAAAGATACAGCTGTGCTTAAAATTTTTTTAAATAATTTTATTTATTTTATTATCTGCCCCTGGAAAAGTAGGAGTAGAGAATACTGCATGGAGCAGAGCACGCTTCCCTTCCTGTGTTCTAGACCTATTCTCTTACACAAAGCCCAGCAAGCATGGAGGATTCTCTGGATATATCATTAGAAGAGAGGGTTGCAGGTTGGATGATAAATGTTCAGCACAGATACCTTCTATACAGAGGAAAACTTTAAAAAGAGAATGAGGGAGAGAGAAGATACTCAAAGTAGCAGTGAAAATGTAGGCTGAGCCAGAGAGGATGTTTTAGTGGTCTATAGATTATAACGTCTTTGGTGCTTGAACCAACTCTTTTTATTTGTACTGTAAAGCAGTCAAAACATTTTAGGTGCTGTAAAAATAAGAAATACTAATTCCATGCATTGGCTGGCTTTTGTTTTCCCCAGAGTTTGCAGCAGTGTCATAGTGTTGTAGGTATACAATGTGTAAAGTGCTGTGATGAAAGGTGTCATATAAATTTAATATATACATTTACGTGTACTCTGCTTCACTGGGACAGAGTATATTAGAATAGCTGTGATTATTAGGTCATCTCTCAGAAAGCTAGCGATGGCTAATGATAACACATGGTAATGGCAGTTGCTTACAAAGCACTCTCAGTCAAGAGGATCCAGCTGCGAAATGAAAATCTAGAGATGGCTAGTTGAATCCAGAGTCTGATCTCTAGGAAATGCTACAGAAACCTCTTCTTTGAAAAAGCCTTTCTTCCATAGCAAGAATAACACTCCCACAGTTGACACCTCACACAGCCCCCTTAAGAAAATACCCAAACTGAAACAAACAAAAAAACCCATGAAAAAGTTTTTACCCTGGAAGGGGAGAAGAGCCAAAGACTCAACAAAGTCCAGCAGGGACTTTGCTGCTGTTGTTTTATATGGAAGATGCTCAGATACTATGGTAATGGTAATTTAAAACCCTTAGATAAGATAATATGGAGGGTTTTCTGGATGTAAATGGATTTTTTTTATTATTAAATGTTATAGGAAAAGGTTCAGAGAAGAAAATAGGAAAGAAAAGGTATAATATTGCATCCCATACAACTATCATGAGCATATGTTATTAGTTTATTAAACCAGAAATATAAAAGTTGAGAGAGAAGTCTGATCATTTTAATCCTAGATTCTTGGTAAAAGAAAGAGACTACTCATGTACTTAAAGTTAGGCATGTGTTTAAGTATCTTGCTGAGTGGTTGCCTGTTCTGTTCATTCCTTCGGAAGCACCTGGCATTAGCGATTGTTGGAAGACAGGATACTGGCCTAGATGGACCTTTGGTCTGACCCAGTATGGCCGTTCTTATGTTCTTATGATCCCCTTAGAGAATATTACATTAGGTGAAGGGCTAACCTCAGTAGAAAAGAGAGAAGTCATGGTTGTGTTGAAAGCCAAGGAAACGTATTTTGTAACAAACTTAATCTCACTCATTTGGTGTTAATGTGGTGTTCTTGCAATGAGGCACATCCAGTAACTAGTAGGGCTTACAGGACAACCAAGGAACAGATCAAGGGGGATGTGTAAAGCATGCTAGATATGGGAATCATAACAGTCTCAGACAGCTGCTGGGCTTTCCCATTTGTCCCAGTCGCAAAGAAAAATCATACAGTAAGATTTTGTGTGGATTATAGAAAACTTAATGCTGTTAAAAATCCCAGAAGCTTACCCTATGCCTCATGTGGATGATATGTGAGATATACTTAACAGTAAGGCTCTCAAGCCATTAAAATATTAATTGCAATTAATTGCACAATTAAAAAAATTAAACACAATCACACTGTTAATAATAAAATACCATTTATTTAAATATTTTTGGATGTTTTCTAAATGTTCAAATATATTGATTTCAATTACAACACAGAATACAAAGTGTAAAGTGCTCACTTTATATTACAAATTTGCACTGTAAAAAAGAAAAATAATCTTTTTCAATTAACTTAATATAAATACTGTAGTGCAATTTCTTTTCATGAAAGTTTAACTTACAAATGTAGAATTATGTACAAAAAATAACTGCATTCAAAAATAAAACCATGTGAAACTTTAGAGCCTACAAGTCCATTCAGTCTTACTTCTTGTTCAGCCAATCACCCAAACAAACAAGTTTGGTTACAATTTGCAAGAGATAATGCTACCCACTTCTTGTTTACAGTGTCACCTGAAAGTGAGAACAGGCATTCACATGGCATTGTTGTAGCTGGCGTTGCAAGATATGTGCTAAAGATTTATATGTCCCTTCATGCTTCAACCACCATTTCAGAGAACATGCATCCATGCTGATGACAGGTTCTGCTTGATAACGATCCAAAGTAGAGCGGACCGACACATGTTCATTTTCATCATCTGAGTCAGATGCCACCAGCAGAAGGTTAATTTTCTTTTTTTTTTGGTGGTTCAGGTTCTGCAGTTTCCACATTGGAGTGTTGCTCTTTTAAGACTTCAGAAAGCATGCTCTACACTTTGTCCCTCTCAGATTTTGGACAGCATTTCAGATTCTTAAACCTTGGCTCAAGTCCTGTAGCTATTTTTAGAAATCTCACATTGGTACCTTCTTTGCATTTTGTCAGATCTGCTGTGAAAGTGTTCTTAAAACGAACATGTTCTGGATCATCATCTGAGACTGCTATAACATGAAATGTGGGTAAAACAGAACAGAAGACATACAGTTCTCCCCCAAGGAGTTCAGTCACAAATTTAATAAATGCATATTTTTTAACGAGCATCATCAGCATGGAAGCATGTACTCTGGAATGGTGTCCAAATCATGAAGGGACATACAAAGGTTTAGCATATCTGGCACGTAGATACCTTGCAATGCCAGCTACAAAAGTGCCATGTGAACGCCTGTTCTCACTTTCAGGTGACATTGTAAATAAGAAGCAGGCAGCAGTATCTCCGGTAAATGTAAACCAACTTGTTTGTCTTAGCAATTACCTGAACAAGAAGTAGGACTGAATGGATTTGTAAGCTCTACAGTTTTGCATTGTTTTGTTTTTGAGTGCAATTATGTAACAAAAACCCCTACATTTTTAAGTTATTTGTTCATGATAAAGAGATTGCATGACAGTACTTAGTATTTTTCAATTCACCTCATACATTTCTTTTATCATTTTTACAGTGCAAATATTTGTAATAAGAATAATAATAGAAAGTGAGCACTGTACATTTTGTATTCTGTGTTGTAATAGAAGTCAGTATACTTGAAAATATAGATAAACATCCACAAATATTTAATAAATTTCAATTAGTATTCTATTATTTAATGGTGCAATTAATCACGATTAATTTTTTAAGTGCAATTAATTTTTTTGAGTTAATCATGTGAGTTAACTTTGATTAATCAACAGTCCTACTTAGCAGAGTTAAATATTTAACTATTTTAGATTTAACCCGGGGTACTGGCAGATTCCCTTGGATACAGCGTCACAGAAAAATTCTGCATTCATTACCAGTTTGGGCTTTTTGAGTTTAACTTATTACCCTTTGGATTAATTCATGCAGGAGCCAGATTCCAGAGACTGGTCAATCAGCTGTTACCTGAGTTCCAGGTCTTTGTTCTTAGCTACATAGATGATGTTATTATATTTAGCAATACCCTGGAGGAACATAAAACACATGTGGGAAAGGTATTGAAAAGCCTCAGGGAGGCACGTCTCACAGTCAAGGTGTCAAAATGTGCGGTGGGGGCAGTGAAAGTTCCTGACTTGGGTGATACTTAGTGGTCCTCATCTGCATAGCATATCATGTTTACTATAACCTTTCTGTTATGGTAAACTTTCAATCTGTTAATATTTACAGTTTGGGGTGAGTCCTTTCCATATGGTTTCTGTGCATGGAATGTCACTTCATTTAGTCTCTCTATTATCTCAAAGAGACCTTCCCATGAGGTCTGAGTTTTATGTTTTTTTTTTCAAGGGCTAATACCAGATCCAAGTCACCTATATCAAAGGCTCCATCACATGCCTTTTCATCATACCATGCTTTTCGTACAGCTTGGATTTTTCAAGATTATGCGGTGCCAGCTCCATAATAGATTTTAGCGCCGCCCTCAGTTTCAATACAGATTCAGTCATTGGTTTCCCTTCTGAGTCAACGTCAACTTCCCACAGGTCTCTGACCAGATCTAGGGGGCCTCTGACCTTCCTTCCATACACGAAGTTGAATGGGGCAAACCTTGCTGATTCTTGGGGTACTTGTCTGTAAGCAAATTATAGGTATTGCAGTAACATGTCCCAGTCCCTTGCCTCCTTGTCTACATACATTGCTAGCATGAATTTAAATGGTCCATTAAATCTTCAACTAAATCATTTGCTCCTGGTGATATGGGTCAGATGTGAATTGTTTTACCCCACACCTTTTCCACAATTCAGAGAATCTGTGGGACATGGAATCTGACAAATCAGATAATATCTCTTTTGGGAAACTCACCCTATTAAAAATAGAAAGGAGAGCAGTTGTCACTGTTTCTGTTTCTCTATGAGCTAGGGCCTCTGCCTGTAGCGAAGTCAACCACCACCAATATATATTTTCCCCCATTTTTGGATGGCTTAGGCAATGGACTAATAAGGTCTATGGCAACATCCTGGAATGCTTCTCCAATTACTGATAATAGTTGCGATGGGGCTTTGTAGAGATTTAGTCTTTCTGCTTTTGGGACAAGTCATAGGACTTATAGAATTCCTGTACTTATAGGTTTATTCCAGGCCAGTAACTTTTTTTCTGATGCATTTTAAATGTCCTCCGTATTCCTAGATGTCCAGTGAATGGATAGTCATGGGCCAAACTTAGTAACACTGCCCTGCACTTTTTAGGCACTAGGCATTGTTTGTGGGATTCTCTGGGGCCCTTGATTTTACCCACTGAGGCTTCTCTGTATATCCTACTATCTTTCATAAAATGTCTCCCCCTATTATCTTCCATATGGGTATTGCTATAAACTGTTTTCCTAATGCTTTCTAGGGAAGGGTCTGTGTCCTTATCTTTAACAAAGGCCACTTGCTGCTGGCTGGTTTTACAGCTGGTTTGGTGAGAAGTGCTGATGCCCCCTCCCCAGGAATGTATTCCCACCCTGCAATGCAGACAAAGTGTCCTTCCCTTCAGGGCTTTTGTTCGATACCCAGTCTGGTGTCCGCGTGCAAATCAGTAGCCCGACCAGCTACCTGCAGAGTGTCAGGCGATTGTTTCCCATATGGCAGCTCTGATTTTATCTGGGCATGCATTCATTTATTCCTCCTGCTTTATTACCTCCATCCTATCTGCTAATATTACAACCTGGGGACTTACGGGTCTGTTCTGCAAAGTGCTAACCTCACTCAACGCCCATGGACTTCAGTTAGAGTCAAGAAAGCTGCTCATCTTATACCAGAAGAGAGAGAAAAGGAAAAAAGCCCCTTTAAAAAGGAGGCTAGAAATGGGGGTCTTCATCAAGAAATGGAGGGACAATCACTTGGCATGTGCTCTCTCTGAAATGTTAGATCCCTGGTACGCTGGGAAACTGTTCAAAGCTAATAGGTAACTTCCTGCTTAGAGGCTGTCCCTCAGTTTTTTGATGGTCTTCAGTTCAAAACCCTTCTTTTTAAAAGGGTTTCTCCATTTTTCCTCTCTCAAACTATGGTGACTCGTGATTATTCAGATTGGGGAAATTCTAGCTTGGATGTCTCAATGTTCAAAAGCTCACATGCTCATCTAGCCCTAACAACTGGGAATGAGTGGGTTGTGTTTAATAAAGGTGAAGTTGGAGATGATGAAGATTTTGGCATGGGAGGCAGTGACAAAAAATGTTGGTCTCCACAAAAATAGGTTTTGGAGGAATGTGAAATGAAGAAGTGTCACTAATGCATGAGAAATATGCAGTGGAAATATAGATTGTTATGGAGGTTGCAATCCAAAGTTGATTAAATAAAATCCAAATGCAAAATGGGCAAAAACCCCAATGTTTCTGTAAGAAGTGGATTATAAAACAAATGAACGGCATTAAAAATACAAAGAGATGAAGGAAAATTGGGAGAACAGTACAAATAAGCAGTACAAAGTAAAAACTAAGTAGCTATAGCTAGGAAGGGCAATAAGAAATGACAAGTGGCAAATTGAAGAAAATATCCTAAATAAAAATAAGGGACCAACTTCAGTTCTGGTGTACCTGGATGCAACTCCACTGAAATAAATGAATTTGGTCCAAGAGATTTTTCAAATAAGTACACAATAAATAAAGGATAGAAGAATGTTTGGCCTGCTTACAACTGAGAACGAAGAATCTGTACCAAGGATAAGGAAATAGCAGAGTATTAAACTAGATTCTATTCCCTAAATATATCTTAAAAATCTACTAGTCAAGATTTTAAGAAGTCATTCTAGTGATTGTTGGGTGCATCAGTTTTTGGGTACCCAACTTCAGACACTTTAAAAGGGCCTGATTTTTAAAGGGCAGGTTCTCAGCATCTTCTGAAAACCACGCTCCGTTAACATGTCACAGGTTGGGCTCCCAAAATCAAAGTCACTTTTGAAAATTTCAGTCCACTCTTCATAAAGAAAATCAAGAGCTGTTTTTCGGGAAATAGCACTTCAGAAGCTTAATATTGACCATGTATATTCCTAAAATGACAATATACATTTAATTAAAAAAAAATCAATACACGTCAGATGAAGAGGGTAGAAATTTAAGTGATGGATTCATTTCCCAAAACAATCCAAGCTCTTTTTTTTCAGCGAGCTAAGGGAGTCTGTCTCTCTCCATCCTCTCCCTTTTGTCTCCCTTGGGTGCAGTCAGTGTTTGTCTTTCCTGTACTCTCTGGTTCTCTGAAGAAGAGCTCTATGGACCTAGAAAGCATGTCTCTTTCACCGACAGAAGTTGGACCAATAGAAGATATTACTTAACCCATCTTGTGATTCTCTCTAGGCACTACTATTCTTCTCAAAGATATAGTCTCCTGGGAAAAATTCTCCTGTGAGGAGGACCCAGCACAAGACCTGTGCTCCACTTCAGGTCACTGAAAACCACAGAATAGGGACTTCAGTTGTGCAGATGTCCTTGGGCAGATTGGATGGATGGATGTGACTTTCCCTGTATCTTGTCTCACTTATTGAGATACATTGTTCATAAAGGATAAATCACTTTTGCTGGGGGGAAATAGTACCATAAAACCATCCTCACTCTTCTGTGTTATATTCATTCAGGATGTATTTACAAGATGTATAATAAAAGACACTAGATGAAAGGATGCAATAGGAATCTAAAATTATAAGGGTTCGAACAGAACTTAATTTAGTATTTTGTGACCGAGGCTATTCTTTAATCAACTATTGTACTATAAAAAATAAACACAAGAAAATATACAGATGAATAAAGTTTCTCCCTACAGATAAGTATCCAATTTCTCACATAATGTTTGATTTTAAAGTATTTTTAACATTCGTGCCCTTCTGCTCTCTTAACCTCCTCCTTTCCTATTGTCCTCTTTCTCTCTTAAATAAGTGCTTTCTGAATAACTATCTTCTCAAGGGGCAATTGATTGTGAATTGACTTTCTCCTCAGCTGTTACCAAAACCCATTTTGAAGTTAGGGCAATGGCTGAATTAAGATTGTTTCCCCTTATGTCAGTATCCAGACCTGGGTCATTCAGAAAAACTTTTTCATCAAAGAAGTACTATAGATGATTCAATGACCTGCGTCCCAGACACTGGGCTCTTGAAGAAAGGAGTTTGCCACTATACCTGTGATCTAACTGAGCTATTAGTAACTTAGTCATGTTTTATAAATCTTTTGGTCTGTGGGTATTTTTTACTGTTAACATGACTTGACATACAATACATATATTGACAATTGTTCATATAAGAACTGAAACATATTGCAAAATATTTACTGCATTAACCATACACATGCAGTGATCTTGGTTCCTCTGTTCAAATTATGAACAAATTGTGGTTCAGATCACAAAACCCACACAACTGGTCATGGCTCTGGCATCTGCATAATGTGCTCAGAGTTAAAGGATGAATATGTGTTGTTTATCCCTAGATCAACATTTTTTTAAACAACAATTTCCATACATTTCCTAAGTATTATGTTAACATGGTAGTGCTTAAAATTGTTCTATGAAAATTTGTATAGAAATGTAAGTTGGTGCAAAGGAACGATATTACATTAGGGACAGCATGGGTAAGTACCCACAAACTTCAGGCTGACTGCAAAATAAGTCACCTACAGGTAGCAAGGCCATCTGCCAGTAACCATCAAGATCATCTCCCTAAATCAAACCACATCTCAGCACTAAAACCTAATCTCTGCAGTGTTGGTGGATGTCATTGTTTTGATATATTCTAACCAACTGGAATGTGCATTTATGGAATGTGTAGTTTAGACCAGAGTCTAAACTAGTTTTCTTTCCAGAAAAATCATATACCATTATAGTGTGTGTGTGTTTGTGTACATGTGTGTGTGTGAGAGAGAGGAAGGATGTTCAATACACAGTTGTTATTAACCATTATCCTTTATTAGACCTCACAGAGGTGTAAACTATACATACAAATACATTAGAAAGATACCCTCTTACAATAATGCTTCACATTTTGGACCTGATACCAAGAGGGTTGCAAATATTTCAGTACATTCTACAAACCAAAGGGTGCATTAGCCTTTATGTATACAGAATGACAGAGCCCTTTACTGAAATCAAAGTAGATAAAAGTGAAAATCAGTCAGCTAGCTCTTTCAACCTTTGGACCTACCATAATGCATATAAAAACCTTTAGAAGCATGGATACACTATCATTTATGGAACAATGTTTACTGATTTAGATAGTTTGTAGAGAGGGAAAGAAAATGGCTAAGATGGCATTACATGAACTGCAAACTAGCAAGAATCCTTGATTAGCTTTTATATTTGTACATATTAAAAGCTCCTTTCCTTGGCCTTGATATTTGTTACTAGAAACCTATCAGTGCTAAATGGGGAGAATAGTGCAACAAATGACATTGTTGAGGTATTTGGGGGGTTCTGCAACACAATGATGTTACATACACAGTATGAAATATTACTTGTCATCAAGTAGTGACATCACATTGTGTGTAAGCACAGGATAATAAAAAAGAATGAATCCAGTTAGAGGTTTAGTAGGAAGTTTATGGGGTTGAAAGTGAATATATAACACTCATCACTGTTGGGTTATAATGATTTGTACTGTTAAAACTAGCATTATTCAGTAGTGATAATCAGAAATTCAAGTGTCCATATTCGTGCCTGCATCATGTAAACCCAGGCTTATTTAGGATATCAATTAAAGTCTAACAATGAATAAAGACAGGTCCGTTAATATTTCTCTGTGGAAAAAGTGACCTCCTTAGAACTAAGTGCTATTAATCTCAGCATTTAGCACTTCTGGGTGGTCTTACAGACAGCTAGGGAGACAGAAAGAGTGCATATGATTTGAATAGCAGTAGCAAGATGGCTAGTGATGCTGCTTTCATAATTTAACTTTGTTTTGTAAAATCGTGAGGCTTTATGCTAACAGCATGTTTAATGCACAGCCCCAAAGACTACTAGAACTATGTAAAACAGAAACATCACATTATGATGAAAGCAACATAGTCTATTTGACAGCCAATGAATCCTGTGTCAGTGAAAGCACATTCAGAATGCTGATATATACCAATGGGCCACTTTATAACTCTTGTTTGATTACATTGAGTTTAATCAGATAACTATTGTGATTTATTATAAATTCATCACAATCATTATTGGATCTTTTGCTGCACTCCTGTATATTTCAATTGTACAAGTTCTTCATAAATCAAAGTATACACTGTTTTCATTCACTGAGTGATATTAGGTAGCTTGCATATTTCTATTTTATGCAAGCTCCTCACTTAGTGGAAATAATGCTCAATTAAAACATAATTCAGGTGGAATACTTATATCTATGTTAATCTGAAGGATTAATTTATTACAGTAAAGTACCAAATCATTAAGGATAAAATTCACCCATGTACTTACCCAGCTTTACAGTGCCACTTAAATCCACAAAAAAGTTCTTAAGTGATGCGTGGGCCCCTATACTGGGCCTTTGCACAAGGTGGAATTATATCCTATAATAGCAAAGTGTGCTTAATAAATTAAAGTAATGGAACACTTATTTACATTTAAAACTCATCAGGATAATATCCCATTATCAAATATAATTTTGATGCAAAAATCAGCTCTAATTATAGTTTTCTGGATACAATTTTTCTTTAATTCACGAGTATATTAAGCATGACATTAATTTTAAGGTGTTACCAATATAGAAATTCTTTCATTTCTGCATTTGTTTTGTGCTGATTGGGGGGTGGGAGGATAATGAAACTGTATTATTGAATTAAAATAAAAGACACTGACTCTTATTGTATTTTATCAACTATTCTTAACCAAAGCAAAGTGTGAAACCATGTGAATCTCTTTCTTAACTGGATTGATGCTGTGTATTTGTTAGAAAAAGCTTTCAATCAAATACTATTTAGAGGTTTTACATAGATGCAGATTTTTACAAGTACATTTAGTGTATGCTTCCGGGAAAGAGCGGGTAGCAGCGGAAGTATCATATTAGTGATTATCATGAAATGTATGAGCCATAGATTAGAAATTGGTGCTAAAAAAAAAAAAGTCCTTTCCACTTTTTGAATATTTGTCTGTGTGACTGGAAGGTATGAAGTCTTTGAAAAGTATTAAGTCCATTTATAAAGCTTATATAGCTGACATAGGCATAATTCAGATGACAATAAATGACTGAGATCCAAACTCTCCCCACTTTATAACACCCTTTGTTCCTATGTCAAGAAGGAGATTTGAACAATTTTTGTAAAAATGGTATGTAATGAAGGATGAAATGAAAGAAAACACTTAGGCCAATATTTTCTAAATTGGGTGACTAAAGTTAGGGTCTTAAATCCATACTTAGGCACCAAAATAGGTTTTCCTGATTTTTCAATAGAGTCTGTAAGTTCACAACATTTTTGCAAATCTGGCCATCTATTTAGAGGCCTAAATATGGATGTTAGATCTATCTTTAGCCACTCATATTTTAAAATCTTGTCCTGAAGTAGGAAGAAACTTGGAAGAAATTCATGAGAAAAATGTGTAAGAAGCAGAGAAGAAAAATTTAATATGTTGTAGGTCAAATTCCACTGCAGATGTTTTTAAAAAGCACAATATACACCCTTTATGCAACCAGTATGGGACTTCCTAATGTAATGTAAGCATCAGGGAGGTCCTTGTTTTTGTCTCTGTCAGATTGGTATCTATACTGTACTATATGTAATCAAGTTTCAGATATTATAACCTCCTTCATGTAAAAATTAAGCAAAAGATGTGTATATATCAGATATTGTGTTGGACAATGATTGTCCTGTAAAATATTACAATGCTGTGACAAGCAAAACGTGTAGTGTAGGATTAAAATGAACAAAAAAATGCATTCATGATTTTTTTCTCTTTCAAGACAGAATTTTGATCCATTTGCTTTACTTAATGGTATTTCCACAGGTAAAATGGATAATTTGTGAGGAGTCTTGCCAAGGCAGATTTAGATATTTTGTCAATTTGTGAAAAAAATCCTTTAAAAAACCAAAACAGTGATGCAAAGGCATTTTAGCTAGATTTGCCATTTGAAAAAATAACAATAGAAAAGTCTGTTTGTGTGAAACTTCGGCATCTTGAAGATTTATTTGAATTGAAGAAGTGTTCCTAAAAAAGTAACCGGCTACATAGGTTGAGTCCCTAATAAATTATCAAAATTCCTTTTCAGACTAAAAATAACTTTAAAATAATTTTAAATAGACGGATTATAACTTCATCAGAACATAAGTATTCTAGCCTATAGGTTCAAAGAATCTCTATTTGGGTTTAACTTACTAACTCTCCATTCAAAAAATAATAAAACAATGAACTGTCATTTTATGCACATTATGTTGTCCATAGTGACCATATAACGTTAAAAAAAATTCACAGACTATTAGCCATATCTTTCAACTCTTTCTCACAACTCAGAATTGCTCAATATTAGAAGATAACCTGTTTTTCATTGGCACTGCTTTTTCTTCATTTCCCACCATGATCAGAGACAGTGCTTTGCATTACTTTCTGTGCAAGCAAAAACCTTATTGTATTGCTTGGGGCTAATAGTGGAGGCTGGAGGGCTAGGCAGGAGAAATAGGGAGTGTTAATCATTCCCCTGAATTAGAACCTGGACTATATCATGTCACGATGACTATAAGCAGAACCCACCACTGATTTCAATGATATGGGACCTTCCATTGACTTCAGTGAGCTTTGAATCAGACTCATGGTCTCATGACTTTAAATGCTTTCCTTCATCTGTAATACCCACTTGGAATAAAATGTTGATAATTGTATTGTGTTTGAAAGACCTTACCCTGGCCCAATCCCAATAATTTAGCAGATTTCTTCATGACTTTTTTGTGATTAAAAAATTGAAAAGTTATGGCTAGACATTTCTATTTCAATAAGCTTATCTATATAATTGTCATTTTCATACTTTAAAAAAATATTTATATGCTTTCTTTTATATTTTAGTCAAGTACTTTCTTAAACAAAACAATAGCACCACTTCGGCATTGTTGGCCAAATCGGTAAAAGGTAAAGCAAATTGCTACATATTCTTTTCTGAACTTGAGTTGTAATGCATTTGCTTGTTGAAACTGAGGGTCATTGAGCCATTGTACTTGGCATAGCAGAGGCTTCATTCTTTCATACCAACAATCAACAGAAGGGGCAATCTGAGAATGGCTACTGCTTATGGATGAAATTCACTCCTGCCTAAGGCCCATGCAAGGCCTATGGACCACAAGTCTTACAGACACACCTAGGCTGCATGGTCTCTTGGGCAGGGACTGTCATTTTTATTACATTTGTGAGCTAGTACCACACAATATGACCGTGTTTTCTGATGGTGGTTCCTGTTTATGCCATAATGCAAATAATAATAATAAGCCTTGTTCAGATCCTCCTCACAGGTGTGAATTTCACTCTATATGTACAATTTTACAGCTGTGCAGAGTATTTAGTTCTGCTATCCTTTCAAAACTGTTAATGGTTAGTGCTAATTACGATTGAATCTGGGCTCAAATCTTGCTACCATTGAAATAAATAGCAAAACCCATATTGACTTCAGTATGTGAAAGATTGAGTCCTTTTTGCACTGCTTGTTAGTCAACAATCAGGTTTAACTCTCTCTTTTCTTTTAAACATCAGTGAAATTCTATGTAGTAATTGAAAGTCTTATTTTGTATCAAATTTTAGAAGGTCAGGATATTTCCCGAAATTTAGTAATTTAAATTTAACACTTTAAAATTTACTAAGGGGTGGAGAGTGCAGAGCTGTCCAGATGCAGAGAGTAGAACTACGTTGCATACTTTGAAGGGGTGTAGCTTTGTGTGTGCTCCTCCCCATAGTAGGTCATTCTGGTGCTCTGCAACTGTGGTGGTTCCACATCACCCATTATTACAGAGCTGTTTTAGCTTTGAATCAGAGCGTCACATATCAAGGTTCTGTGAAATGGCACCGATTAGAAACATATAATCTTATTCCTCCATCACCAAGGTATCTGAGTGTATACAAGGTACAAAGTTATAGTCTAAAGAACTGCTCTGTCCACTTCTCCCTGGAGATTGTTTCTCCTGTGTTTGTAACTGATGTTCAGGTTAGCCTTTCTGAGGGATGCTGCAGTATAATTAACACTCGGTTTAATCACATAGAGGTGTGGGAAGAAATAAGAATATGATTAACCCCCTGTTATAAGAGCAGAATACTAATGTTTCTAAACGATTTAGGGTTTGATCCTACTCACTGAAGACTGTCGACGTTTTGTATTTACTTCAGTGGGCCGGTGTATATATGTCTGTGTTCAGAATTACTGTAACTGTCTTCATGTGTTACTATAAATACTAGAATCCAAATCTCAAAAAGGAAACTACTGGAATGTCACATCTTTATTTTCTTATGAAGGTGAGAAACAATATTGAAAGAAGAATCTAAAGCACTGAGTCTTTTAAAAAAATATACTTGTGGTTTTTTAACCTACTTTCTTTTATTTCATCTTTGGCTTAGTTTTCTACTTTGCTTTTTACCTTTTACGGGTTTGGCCGGACCCTTTCATATAATAGATTATAAAATAGCACCACTGTACTATAAAAGAGAATTTTACATACTGTTTGATATATGTGTATTATTGATATGCTAAATTTTACATACTGCATTATATGGAAGAAAACAAAGTTATTTATACTGTTGCAAAACAATTTGTTACCTGAAACAATCATTGATGGTCTAATAGCCTATATATGCTTTAACTGCTTCTAACAATCATTTGCTTCACAAGTTGCAACTATTTGCGTCTGAGCAAGATGTGGAAAAATAAAGCTTTGTCTTAAATGTATTTAACCCATATGCTGTCAATACCACAGATGGAATAAATGGATGTCTAAAAGTTGTGTTACTTTACTGCTGCTACTGGGAATATCAGACTGTGCAAATATGGAAGGGGTAGACAAACAAAGTTATCAGACACTGTAAAACAAACAGCCTGTTCTTGTATAGAAGTGCAAAAAAAAAAAAAAAAGACCAAACAAAACAGAACCCCAACTCTAAGCCAAGGCTGATGAATGACTCCAGCGGCCAGAGTTCATAGGTTAATTTAGTGCAATTGGATCCATCAAAGGCCCATACATTTGCAGGCTTTTGAGGGGCACAGGATTTTAAGAGTTTTCGTGCAGGACATTTATAACAGGTTAATAATCAAGCAGCATTGTACCAACCTCAGAACATTTTTCGCACTGGGTTGGTTTATAACATTCTGCTCTCTAAAGACTTGAAGTTGGAATGTTTACTTGCATTGTTTATTGGGAGAATGCCCATTGGTTGAGATTTCATCAAGCTTATAAACTATAGTTTTTAAGTCTTCCAATGTTTAACAAATAATTTATTTACAGTGAAGTGTCCTGCAGATGGCACATTCATTCTTCATTCTTGTGGAAGGCATTTTCTTACATTTTGTAGTTCCTGTTTCCTGTGTTCCCTCTACTTGTATTCTTCAAATGCACTTCCTGAAAGTTTAAAAATATATTTTAATTAGTTTTTAATCTGAGATATGGTGTATGAATAACTTGGGTGGGTGGAATTAGGATTAGGAATCATGAACTCCTCCATTCATATCACTGGTTCTGACAGTGATACTATCTGTGGCCTTGGACAAGTCAATCATGCAATATCTTCCTTATAGAGGTTTATGGTGATTAATGAATGTTTCTAAAACAATTGGAAGATGTAAATCCCAAGAGCCTGTGCAGCAGTGCATACTCAAAGATTGATGATTTCCAAACATGTTTTCTGTCCATCAATACAGATATGAAGACGCAGATATCCTAAGTGTGGGTATTTTTATTAGAGTTCTAACACCAAAACATACAGCACTGGGTCCTGCAGTCCCTTTGCACCCAGAACTCCCAGTGCTCCTGGCATCAGCAGAAAGAAAATTACATCCAGTTATTTATCTGATTTGATTTGTAATCCTGCTCCAATACTCCTGTACCTTTCAACAGTCTCACCAGATAAAAGTTAGCAATCAAGGATACTCTAATGACTAGCTCAGTGAAATACTGACTCTCCTTTACCAGATATTACTTCTTAATGTCACTAATAAATAGTTGCCTCATATACCTTGAACACATGAGTGGATAAATTTAAATATGATCTGGATCCACTATAACTTCAGGTTACATTTGCAGCTTCCTTGTGTAACCCGATCTATAGATTATGGATTGATTATATTGATTACTTAAGAATGACCAGTTAACACTGAGCATTGATAGGTTCTTTCCCAAGATCAGGCCCAGTATTATTCAAATTATTATATAGTTGGAAACTCCAATGTACATAGCTGCAACACTCACACTATAGGAACTCTTCTATATTTACAAATAGTTTATTAATACATTTAGCACAGTCACAAACATCCCAACTCAGTAAGGTAAACAGCAATACTACAGAATGTACATCTGCACATCCATATACTCTCACCATCCCTTGTAGAACAACCTGAAATGTTAGTCATCCTCTTTCTCATCACCATCACATTCCTCTTCATCACCAGTGGCCATTATTCTGGCAACTCCCAAAGATTACATCTTTCTCCTACTGTCTGTAGGCTGGGATGCCACTTTTATAATATGTTGTGCTGATGCCACTCTGATGCATATTCAGGAGGGATTTCCTCCCTTTTTCTTATTTGTATATCCTCACATTACTAATGATGGGGATTTCTTCTCCTATATGGTGGTATATCAATGATCTCAACTTATTATCATATACATCAATTCGTTATCATGGCCTTCTTGCGGTTAGGTATCTGCTGATATATATCTGTTCAAAGTTCAAAGGCCTCAGGCCTTATGCTAACTTGCAGAAGCTAATGTTTGTCAGGATACAGGCTTGTAGGTTCCTTGCATTACTGTTGAATATAATAAAAGCAGAATATAATGCAAAAACAGTGAATATAATAAAGGTAAGCTGGCCCAATGTGCTATACTTGATTTGCCTCTCCCAAGCTTGGCAAAACAACTTTCCTTACCTGTCTCTATTTTTTTCCCAAATGACTTCATCTCACAAACACTCACCCCCAGATGAACCCTTTGGTTTTCACTGATTCATTGCTGCACCAGGCCACCTTATGCTGCTGGCCCCATATCTTAAAAATCCCAAGGATCCTACTCTAATCCACCCTGATGGCAAGAACAAATTGGGAAAGGATAAATTATTTGCATCTTCAGCCTTACAATTTCTGCTTTGACAATGGCTTAAAATACCAGCGTGATCATCTTTGCTGCAGGATGTGTACCGCCTCTAAGAAGAATTTACTAAGAAATGGGGAAAAGACAAATTATTTTACACAATAATTTTTTCCTTAAGTCAAGTATTCCAAAAATTATCCAAGCATATTATCTGTACACTGGAAAGTAGCACAAAGAACTTCTCTTGATCTACAGCCATCTTACATTGTAGAGGAAATGGCTTCCAAAAAATATTAGGCTAATAATGAACCATGCAGTTCCCTAATGAGCAGATATATCTTCTCCACTATTGCTGTACTTTAAATTTATAATGGTTTAGTTATCAAAGCAAAATATAGATTCTGATGGGCTGGGGTAAAATCATGTTTCAGTAACGATATATGGCCAAATAAGACATTGCTTATTATCCTGTCATAGCACCCAGAATTAGGTTGGAATCTGAGAAAAGATGGAGTTGCTTCTCTACTGTTCTGGTTGCGAACTCAGTATTTTCATCACTGCTGCTAGACAGGAGGCATTGGCGGTGGTGGCAGCAGCAGTACATGCTTAAAAAATGGCTCTGCCCCAAGTAGCACATTTCCTACTAACATGAACAGCTGAGACCATTCAAAACTAACTGGAATGTCTGGTTAGCGTTTGGATAATCTCCCAAAGTCTCACATGTGACCTCTTCATGCAGACAATGACAGCAATAGAATAAATGTATGCGGGGAGCTTGGTCTAGCTCACATCTGCTGGTTCACACATGTTGGTTTTAGTTCGATCATGCAGGGTTTTCTCAACAGTGAATGACTTATCCCAATTACGTTATGTAGAGTTATGCAATGTATGCCCCCACTTTAATTGATCTCCAAAAGCCTACGATGCGCTGTCCCAAATTCAGCTAAAAAGCCCCCTTTGCATTTCCACATCTCGCTGAATAGATTAAAAAAAAGAATTCACTGTATTCTTGATGAGAAACCTGTAATCATTAAAAACAACATTATATCAAATACACTGGGACTGATCATCCAGTCCAGAGTGCCATGCTTTATCATTTTTTTTATGGATCTTGGAACTCTTTGATGTACAAGAATGAAATTCTTAAACTGAACAAATAATACAACAAATTATCCCCAAATCATCCAAAAATGAACAAAGTGAAGAAGAATAAAGACTCTACTATAGTCTTGATCCAAAGTGCTTTGAAAGTCAGCGGGAGACTTTCCAATGATTTTAATAGGCTTTGAATTAGGCACTTCGTAACTTATGCTGACATTAAAATTCAGAATTTTTTTTTTTAAATGGCTTTTTTCTTTTTCAACTATTTGAGAATCTGTTAGCAATTATTAAATACACAGAGCACTAGCTACGATCTTGTTCAGATGCTGGGTTCTGGGATAGTCATCTCCTTGGTTGCCATAACAGACAGAGATAAGGACTACAGGCAATTTTTAACTGAGAAGGCAAAGTAGCCATACTTTCAATGGCAAAATGCCAAATGCCTACTATACCTGCACAGAACCAGCAGAGAGTGCACATTGGAGCCAATTCTTCCCTTACATCCGTACAACTCTACTGAAGACAATCAGGCTACGGAGGCATGAGAACAGAATTTGACCTTGTCTTTTTCAGCACTGACTTCTTGCACAGAAAGACAAGCCAATCCTCGGATAATGATTATCTCCATGATCTGAAGGGTCATTTAACTGAAACTGGCAAAGAAGATTAAGAAGCATGCAGTGGTTTTCTTAAGCTTTCAGGACAGACATTCAAACCTAACATTGGCATAAAAAGACCTCTCTGCTTTACCGGTAATAATAATAAAAAGTCCAATGTTTGTAGTTTACAGCCACTATATCTTAGTTACAAACCCTCTAGAGTCTATTTTGAAAAAGCTTTTTAGCTTTGTGGGCAATGTGGTCAGTGACAAAATAACTAAACTGAAAAGTCTTAAAGAAAACAGCCCAAATTCTGCTCCCTGTTACACCTACTGCTTCCCATTGACTTCAGTGGTGTGGCATGAATGCAAGAGGAGGTAGGATTCATGTCATTGTGCATATTTTGGCCTATGCATGTATATATATGAATTGTTAATGAGCCAATCACCAGAGATGCTGCCAATCTTTCAGAAATAAGAGAACTAAATCAGTCTCCACTTTTCCTCTGCTAAAGATGTTTTCTTAGTGTAAAAATAGAAATATCCACATTTTTTGTTGTTGTTGAAAAGTCTACTTAGGGCCAAAAGTATAGATGCACTCTTTCTGAGATGACCAAATATCTGAATTTTTTAAAGATCACCTATGCTACTTGTATCTGGATGTTACTACATGGGGGCTAAGCAAGAACAAGATCCTAAAATAAAAGAAAGGGGAAATTAGACCATGAGTTGTCCACTTCTCTGGCCCTTTTGCTGGAGGGTGAGGGGATTGTCTGCTAGTGAGTCCTTGTCCTCCCCTCTAGCCCTGTTGTCTTTTAGGGAGATAAGGTTGGCCCATTAACTCCAGAATTTGCACAATATGTGGGGTCTAAAACAGGACCTTCTTTTCTTGTCCTTAAGGTTGGCTGTGATACCCTTAGAAGAGTGGCCAGTCATGCATTCCCAGAATACTGGACATTCCCCTGCCAGTGTGGCCTTGAATGCATGGCACGTGCAAGGTCATGCCGCACAGAGAACACCCTTATGGAGAGTACTCCACCCCCACCAGTGTGACCTTGCATGCTGGCTGGGGCAGAACAGTGCGCTCTTCAAAATGGCATTCACCCCCTCCCCCAATTTGTGATACCAGACAAAACTGCATCTGGTTTTGTCTCAGTACTGGACAGGGGACAAAGCGTTTAAAAACAGGACTGTCCATATTAAAAACAAGACGAAAGGCCTGCCTAACCCTTACATGTACAAGAGTGATGGTGCCTTTTAAGCTTAAGTCAACAGGCCTTTTTGTGCCCACTGGGGCAACCACAGCACTACTATGTAGGAGCAGCAAAGCCATAGCCTTCCCTACATCCTTGATTTACATACAGGCTGTTGTGGTAATCTCTTTGCCTGGACTGAAATTAATTTCCTTTGAGAGTGCTTGCCTGTCCTTTTTCTAAATAACTGTCAAAACCCAAAACTCAATTTAGGGATAAATTAACTATGTTTTTATTGGCAGAAGAGAAAAAAAATCAGAAAAATAAAAATATATGCTCTTACCACGGGATGTACAGCCCACCATATCTAGAATTATAAACTTAAATTCCACAGGAAAGCTGAGGAAAGCAACAATGTTACCTCATGGCCTAAATAATGGAGAGCTGCTCCCACAGTTTTATACTGCAATCTTAGGTATTTTATATATGTTGTCTGAAAATCAGATTTCTACCTGAAAACCAGTTTCATAATTGGTGTAATTCAGACTTTGGTATAAAGGTGTTACAAATACAGTGTACATTGGATTTAAAACATCTCTTTGCTAATTGTAAAAATATAGTGATGTCTTCTTTTCTTGGTATTAGGCATATTAGTATATGATTAGGTTATGTCCTCTGTAGTAATCTGTTTGCTTCTTTACATGGATAACTACATTCACCTTAGCTGGATTTAAGTATAAAGACTTTTCATCACACAAGGACTTTCAATTTTAGATGACAATGCCTATCATTTAATGATTCTGACTAGATAAACAATTTTTTAACAGACTTCAGTTAACTATCCTATTGTATTGCTAAGAAATCTAGGTAATACCTTCCAGCAGAGTATTCCAATAACATACAAATTAACAAGCACTTTTAGCAAAGTCTGCTCACAGTTACATTGGTGTAAAACTGCTGTGGCTCCACTGGCATTTTTCAGAGTAGCAGCCGTGTTAGTCTGTATCCGCAAAAGAACAGGAGTACTTGTAGCACCTTAGAGACTAACAAATATCTCCTGTCTGTGTGTTCCATTCTATGCATCCGAAGAAGTGAGCTGTAGCTCACGAAAGCTCATGCTGAAATAAATTTGTTAGTCTCTAAGGTGCCACAAGTACTCCTGTTCTTTTTACTGGCATTTTTGTAATTCACTCCTAACTTTGGAATTTTTCATGTGTGGCTTGGAAAACTTTGCACTGAAACATACACTGTGTAACAATTTAACAGTAATCTAAGGAATCAATGCAGTTATCTGTGGAACCTAATCTGTTGTAGCAAGGGGAAAAATTGCTGCTGTCTGGTACTGGTAAAAATATATGTAGTACTGATAATTATTCTTGCTAATTTACATGCAACCAAATAAGGTAGAATAGAGGGAAATTACTGGTGGCTATTACTATTCTGCATTGATTATTCCAAGTTAAGATAGCTGTACATGTGTGATTTTACATTTGCAGTATTTCATGTGCTTCATTTAGAACATAAAAGCCATACAAAAAGATGTGGGTTTGAGTGTTACTGAAATTAAACTCATTAATTTTTTTTGCCATATGCTAACACCTAACTTGATTGAGGGAGGCTGGAAAATGGTTTTTGACATGGGACATGTTACAGCACTGATTTTACAGATTAGCCTATGCTGCTTTCCGCATCTCCCATTGGCCAGGAACGGTGAACCACGGCTACTGGTTGCTGCGGGTGGCCGTGCCTGTGGACGGTCAACGTAAACAAACTCTCCCACAACCCAACAGAGATTACCCTGACAGGCCATGGCAGGTTGCCCACCACTGGATTAGCTTGTTTAATGAAAAGCTGGAGTTGGTGAGGATTTTTTGGTTGGCCCTGACCCTGCACACGCTTACACACATACTTAACTTTACACATTGAAATAGTCCCATTTAATTTTATGTTTAAAGTAAAATGTTTGCAGGATTGAGATTGTCATGGCTGGGTCATGGTCAGCCAGACCTAGTAGTCAGCGCCAGAGTCTGCAGACACAGGACAGGAGACAAGAGTCAACTGGAAGATCAGAACCATGAATTGGGAACCAGTCAGGCCAAGTCAGGATATTGGGGCCTGGATGTCAGGAACCGCAAGTCAGATCCCTGAATCAAGCCAAGTTGGAATGCAGGAGACCAAGGGAAGCAATAGCAGGTAGTAGACAGCAGGAAGCACAAGGCACGCAGTCCAGAGCAGGATGGAGGCCAGTTGTTCATACAGCTTCCTGTTCCTTCTGCTGGCTTAAATAGGGCCAGCAAGCCAATCAGATGCTCTGGGACTCTGCCACTTGGACCTCATAGATGGAGCCTTACATTGGAGCTTGCTTCATTGGTCTCAGGTAAGCTATTGCCAGTAGGCTGCTAGGTGGAGGGATGGAGTGTGGATGCTCCCATGAACCTTGTGGGCCCAGGTTGGAGACCTGTGGGTCATGACAAGGCTCTTGTTTTGTAATACTACTAAAGTGACCAACAAAAGGCAAAGTATTAAATTCCAGTAACTTCATCAATATCTTCACAAGTCACATTAAAAAAGGGCAACTACATCACCTAAAACCATTTCACATTTTTTATTGCATTTCTCTTTCAGGCTCAGGCCAACTTCCACTGTGCTGAGATCAGAGTGATTGGAGCACCCTACAAGAGAATGTGGACAGTTTGTAGAGGGTAAAGGTAAGTTATTGTTTGTTTTATGGGAAGGTTTGATGGTCTATACTCTTATGGTCACCACTTTTACAAGACTATGATAAATTTTGTATAATGTATGCCTGATTGAGATATAATTTGAAAATTATAATCTGCTGAACATTATTGTCCTGGTAAACTATATATGTATCAACATTGTAACTAACGTTATAAATTTCTACAGTATAATGTTGCTGTAACATGTTCCAGAGTTAGAAAGGCAGGCTGAAACCAGTTTTTCAGAGACAAAGACACACTAGCACCCCAAACAGGTGTTAGAGGGCCATCACCTATTTAAATGGCCATCCTCCAGCGGGGTAGGAGGAGAGATTTAAACAAGAAATTTACATTTCATCACATGGGTGATTCAAACTTCACATCTGTAATGGACTGTGTGTCACCATGACTCAGCAAGGAAGTTTCTAGCACTAGCAAATTGAGCTATAAAGTGGGAGGAAAATATCTGACTATACCTTTCGTCCTCTCATCTCTCTGTTCATGACATCATCTATGCTCAAAGAACTGAGCTAAGGTGCTAGTGGCCCCAGGCTGGAAGGATACCTAGCCTGTGAAATTTACAGCAGCATATGATGATACAAAACTTTTGCTTTTAAGGCCACTTAATTTGTTAAGTTAGGTATTAGTGTGTTAAGTTAGGCATTAATTTTCTTTTGTAACCAATCCTGACTTTTATGCATCAGTGCTTGTAAACACTTAAAATGTCTCTCTGTAGTTGATAAAATTATCTTATTGTTTTATCTTAACCAGTGTGTTTGGATTAGAGTGTGTGGAAAGCTCCATTTGGGATAACAAGGCTGGTGCACATATCATTTTCTTTTGATGAAATGACAGACTTTCTATGGGCTTTCATTGTTCAGTGGTGTGCTGGACAGCACCAGATGCTCATTTCTGGGGGACAAGGCTGGGACCAGGTGTTGCCCTTCAGTTTAATTCATGAGTGACTCGTCAGAGAGCTCATGTATTTATCTGGGAGTGAATTTGCATGCTGGAGGCTGTGTGAGCGGGCCAGTAGTGGATGTTCTGACTGCAAAGCAGTGTAAAAGGCACCACAGGCTAGACAATTAAGGGGACAGAGCTGTTCCATGGTCCAGATTGTATCCTGAGGAATGTCACAGAAGTCTGATAATTTTCTTTCACAGATCACTTTCTATGGAAGAATACTTTTCAGCACAAGACAGTGTAAAGGGTTACTTAACTTTCAGCCCAGATTTGACTAGTTTCTAACTAGTCAAAATACTTTGGTCTAGCCACAATGGTTATCTCAGGCTGTGATTCTAGAACAAGCTATTGGCTTTTTCAACTATGACTACTTAAACTCTTGGTGCTGACTGGACTGAAAGTTCCATACTAGAATTAGGGCTTTTTTAAATTAGAAGTGCAACAGTGTTCTCACCTTCTGCAAAGCCTGTGAATTTTGCTAGTTGAGTTTGGAAGTAAAATTTTTTGATATGCTGCTAGAAACAATTGTGGTTTTGTATTGGAGAAAATCAATTTTCATGATAAAATAAAAAGCATTTCCTGTCCACAAATAATGCTTTCTGCCCAGAGGAAAAACAACAACCTACAGTTGGCTGCCCTTGTATGCTGGGACCCAGAAAAATAGTATCTTTGGACAGGGGACAACCTTATCTTTCTTGTTAAGTAGGGCCTAACTCCCACTGAAATGAATGAGAGTTAGGTGCCTAAATACTCCCGAGGCTCTGAATCTAACTCCCTGGTTAGCTAGTGAGTATAGGGATTCCTTTAGCATCCTTTCAGGTGGCTGCCTGCGAACATGTTACTTCCCAAGGTTTCAACACTGAGGACTGATAGGAGCTGTGTGTCATTGTAGTTTGCAACCACCCCTAACCACCAATATCCAGAAATCTTTCTGGAAAGATGGCATGTAAGACTGCACTTGCTCAATATGGAGTTTGTTGTTTGGCCTGCAGTCCCACCAGCTCGTCCTTCTGCACACATCACTTTATCAGATTATTTTACCCCAATGACAGCAATTGTGCATGTTTGGTGTAGTAGTTGGCTGCACTGGGAGAGGGTCATTTGGTAAAGGCTTGTGCACAGAAGAACAGTTAAAGGGGGTGATGAGAGGTTGGCATTCTTAGGAGGGCAGAGTTACAGTTGCAGTGTGTGGTCTGTAGTGTGCTGTAGTTGTGACAATATTTTTTTTAAAGAGATACCCATCACTGATGAAAAGTAGGACTACCAAAAAATAATAATTTTTTTTGAGTCAAAACCCAAATTCAAAGTCTTCCTGTTTGAAACTTATGAAAAGAAACCAACTAAAAACTACATGGAAAATGCAAAGGGAATAAAAACAAACCACGTGTGAAATTTCACTTTCATGGGCCATCAAGATTTAGAGCAAAACAAAAAATGATGCTCTGTTTTAAGTCCATTTTAGAACTCACTTCTAACTGTAAAAATGACTCCATAGCAGGAACTCCCTATATCACAGAGGTATTGTGAGGCTTAAATTTGTTGACACTGTAGCTGTGAAGTGCTTTGAGAGCTCTGGGAGAAAAGCACTGTAGAAGTGCAAATTATTATTGATTTAGTTCTGGGACCTGCAGGCCTACAAGATGTGGCTCTCATATAGTTTTTCCTCCAGGGAAGAAGGAGCACAAATACAAGTGTATTTTCAGAAGATTCCTCAGACTCAAAATCTGCATTAATCTCTCATAATGGGAAATCAAATTCAGACTTATTCTATTTTTTTATTATAAAACTCAAATTGCCTTTTGCTGTACTATTGTAGTCTCCTGAATTTGATTTCTGTTGTTCCTCATGGTACATCTTTTTATGCAAAACCTGTATGTAAAGTCTCAGCCTGTTATCTTCTATCTGATGAACATACTGGGTCAAATTCCCACTGAAGTCAGTGGGGCTGAATGGGTGTAATTGAGTGTAAAATTTATATCATTGACTTATTAATGGTTTTTACTGTAACAGAAAAACTCAAACTTCTCACAAGACACTTGTCAAATCATAGGAAGCCATGACTGAAATATAGCTTAATCATAAATAAATATGCTATTCAATCTTACTTATATATGTGAATTGGCTCATCACATCAGAGTCACTGAAACAACACAGAGAATATTTAAAAGACTTTCCAATGACCTTATCAGCAGGCTATTATAGGGGTTCTAAAGCCCTCCAGAACACCTGCTTTCACAGCAATAATAATCACTGTTATATTTGTATTGGCTTAAAGTCATGTTATGATGATGATGACCTACTTCTAGTAACTTAATTTCATTCTGTAGAGCTCTATTACAGAAGGATAGAAACATTTAGGCATAGTCCAAAATTACCAGACTTTGCTCAGACATTCAGAGTTAGAGAAGTTGATCCCTTCCTCAGAAAGAAAAGTAGTCTCCTTCTAAAAAGTGCTTATGCTGGCTTTGATTTTCAATGACGTTCAGATATTTTATTGGACTTCAGAGTCTTGTTACTCATCGAACCTCAGTACTTGTTGCTTAATAGTACACTCCTGTGTTGGTCAATACACTCCTACGTTGGTCAGTATGTTGGCACCAGCTACACAAAAAATCTTCAACAGTGTCTTTATGTAGATAGGCAAATATGGGGTCAAATCCTCAATTCCTTACTCAGATTTTATTTAGGCAAGTCCCTCTTCGACTTCAATGGGAGATATGTTTGAATAAGAATTGTCAGCCCTAAGGTCCCATTCTTTCAAGCTATTCTGCACAGGAGGATCTTTGTGCCCACACAGAGGCCCACTGAAGTGAGTGGGGCTCTGTACAGAAACAGGATATGCTTGCAAGATTAGGGCATAAGCAAGAACTTCAGGATCTAACCCAGAGGGCCTACTTCAAAGCCGGTCATTGGAAAGACTCCCATTGGCTTCAGTGGACTTTGGAGCAGACTTGTGTTGAGGAACTATGCAATGGATATTCTAAAGCAGATAAAGAAATTGTGCACAACCCCCAAAAATCTTTTTCCATTTAACATAATTAATTTCTTACATTAAAACGAGAGTGCCAGATCATGGATTAGCAATCAGCTAAGTATATTCATATATGGTATGCATTAGAGGAAAAGACCTCATTAGTTTATTAACCTGCCTTCCCCAATGGACACTTCCAAAGTTGACTGCAAAGGCTGTGAAATTTATTAAATTTGAAAATGTACCTATTATAAAAATCAATTGCTTGCCATGTTTTTGTTGTTTCATCTGTATGCTGTATAAAATCTGAAGGTCTGTAAGCCGGTATTTATTAATTTTTTATTTCAAAGTGAATTTATGTTCATGAAAAGTCCTGTATTGACAGCCCTAGAGACTGAAGTCCCAGAAGCTGCATGAGCTTTGAAATATCCTACATCTCTATTTATTCTGGCATTCTGGCTTTGCATTTGTGAGAGCTTGAATTCATGCTCCAATTAAATTTTCCCTAGGTACCACAGTTTTGGAAAAGCTATTCCATGCAAGGAACAATAAAAATACATATTACATTAGTGTAAGTGGTTCATAAAAATGGTGTTTCTCAAACACTAACTCCACCACCTATTAAAGCCATTATATAGTATAACTGTCCTTTTTATTTAAATACATTTAAAATTTGCATTTCAATTATAACATCTAGATGCATATTATTTCTACAAGTTCCTGAGTTAGTTAATTCATCCTTCTTTCCAAAGTCTGCAGTATATTAATTGCATTTTGAACTCTCTAGTCTATGTGCTGTAAGAGAATCCACTGTTAAAATATTTCTCATGCTTATTTTCATTTCATGGCAGTAGTTAACATAGATGAATGGAGGTTCAAGGGAGAAAGAAGCTCACCAATTTTGGTGGCTGTCATCAGACAGAGGAAAGTTTGTCTCATCAAACTTTACATAAAGCATTCTAAAAATGTTCAATTTGTCTTTTTTTTTTTGCTTTCTTTTTACATTTCCCTCTACTTTATCCCTTCATCTGTTATAGATCTGAGTTTCATTCCTTCTATCTCTTTCCCTGTCTCTTTTGTCTCAGTCTGATTTTCCCCATGCTTAATGCTTAGCGAACATTTCAGGTCATTTTTCTCTCAGATTGTTCTTCTTTCACCTCCCTTTTCTCATCTTTCTGACTGCCTCTTTTCAACTCTCTTCCCCTCCCATTTCTCTTTAATTATTTTCTCTTTCTTGCACAGGTTTTTTTTCTCTCCCCTTTTTCAAACTCCAACTTTTTCTGTTGTTCTGGTAAATGATTCCCTTTCTTTTGGTTTCCTTGAGTCTCTCTCAGCCCCCTTCTTCTGTTCTCTTTCAGTCTATCCATGTATTCTCTCTCTTCCTCTCAGGTCCCTTAATCAATTCCTCCTCTCCTCTTTCTTCCTCAGAATTTGCACTCTCTTTCATCTGCTCTCCCTATTCTCTTGTCCCCATTTCCCCCTGCTTATCTCTCACTCTCTTCTGGCTTTCATTCCCCCAGGCTTCATTCTCCCTCTCCTTTTCCCTCCCATCGTGCTCACTTCCCCCTCCTGGTTCTCTCAATAATCTCTCCCCTTCTCTCACTTTTTTCTTCTTCCAGTATTCTCCTCAAGCTCTCCCTTTCTTAGGATCACACTTTAGGTTTTGGGAGGATGTAGGGTGACCAGACAGCAAGTGTGAAAAATCAGGACAGGGGGGTAATAGGAGCCTATATAAGAAAAAGACTCAAAAATCGGGACTGTCCCTATAAAATCCGGATATCTGGTCACCCTAGGAGGCTGTGAGGACCTTTCTGCTAATCTTTCTTTCCTTTGTGAGGAGAAGTGTGTTCCAAGGTGATGAGGGCGGCCCCATCTTCTGTTTGTGTGGAGAGTTGTCTAGAGGGTGACTGATTGCTCTTGTGGCCCTCAGGAGGAGATGTGTCATGGGGAACCAGTAGAGAGCTGCTGGGAATCTTCTCTCCCTTCAACCACAGTGAAAATGTTTTTACCCCATCTCCTGAGGTCATATGGATGTGGAGCACAAAGAGGAGTTGCCATAGTTCTTCTCTTTTTTTTTCCCCAAGGCCATGAGCATTAAAGTGCTGGGACGTACAGAAACCATATAGGTTGCTGCTCTATGGTTGATCTTTGCCTGGAGAAGACTCCACTCCTCATACATTCATAGTGGGAGGTACATCTCTGTGGTTGACTCTCAGCAAGTATTACAGAGCCATTTCTTCAAAGCGTTGAAAAAGCCTTGGGGAAGAGGTGGGACAGGGCTTGCTTTCTCTCAAAAAAGCAGGCGGTTCATTTCTGACAAGACATTCAGACCTTAGAAGTTGTTTTTAGGACTATATAAATTCTAGTTTGTTCTTCTGTAACTTTCACTGAAAATGCTTTATCAGCTTTAACTTTCGCAAAGTATAAATCTCAATATGCTGACCATTCATTTTTATTTAATTTGATCTAATTTAAATCTTTTTCTCACTACCGTTGGTATTATTATGAATTCACCTGCCAATTTGGATTCTGTCTTTAAAGAGAAAAAATCCTTCATGTAACTTTACAGAGAGGGTCCTACAGGATAGAGTTGTGACACCAGGCCACAGCACACTGTACTCAGTCAAATGGCCTGGGCAGACAGGCCTAACCCCAGAAAATGTGCTGCACAGTGTAAAAGGCAAGTAACACATAAAAGAGAGATGCTCAGAGGCCAAACAGGAGACCAAGGTGGAGATGTGTCCAGATGTGACAGTGGCCATGGACAGCTTACTTAGGGTCATTTAGATTGTAAGCTCATCAGGGCAGGGACATCTTTTACTACATACATGTACAGCACTTAGCACAATAGGGCCCCAATCCTAGATGGAGCCTCTAGGCACAACTGTGATACAAATAATAATAATGGGGACTCAGAATGCTAGTGTAATGTATACGTGAAATAATAATGGAGAGCAAGAGCAAAACAAGGAATCACTGGACATCATTTATGTCTGTATATAATAGCTGTGGTGAATATTAAATTAATTTGGTTCTGGGGAAAAATGCTAGAACTACAGCTTTGGAGACTAAAGTCATCTATTAATTTACAGAGTAGACACAGCACACTTGGGCAGCTGAAATGAAATCTTCTTCCTTAATGTCCCCTCATTGTGCCTCTGTTCTGAGATAGTGAGAGAGTTCTGAGGAGATCAGTTCATGATCATTTAGTGTTTGGCTTCTCTATTGAAAATGGCACTTACTGTCAACAGTAGTGATGGTTTTATGATGTGAATACTCGTCCAGTGGGATCTGGAGTGAGGTTCTAAACTCACTTTCAGTAGATCCACAGTAGCCATCTGATTACATTTGAACAGTGATGAATTGGTAATGTAAGAAAGTAAGAACATAAGAATGGCCATACTGGGTCTGACCTCAGATCCTGTCCCAGTATCCTGACTTCCGACAGTGGCCAATGCCAGGTGCTTCAGAGGGAATGAATAGAACAGGCCATCATGGAGTGATCCATCCCCTGTTGTCCACTCCCAGCTTCTGGTAGTCAGAGGATAGGGAAACCCAGAGCATGGAATTGCTTCCCTGACCATCTTGGCTAATAGCCATTGATGGACCTATCCTCCATTAACTTATCTAATTCTTTTTTGAACCCTGTTATAGTTTTGACTTTCACAGCGTCTCTTGACAACAAGTTCCACAGGTTGACTGTACATTGTGTAGAAAAGTACTTCCTTTTGTTTGCTTTAAACATGACGGTTCTTGTGTTATGTCAAGGAATAAATAACACTTCCTTATTCACTTTTTCCGCACCATTCATAATTTTATATTTCTCTAGCATATCCCCCCTTAGTGGTCTCTTTTCTAAGATGAAAAATCCCAGTCTTTAATCTCTCCTCATATAGAAGCTGTTCCATACCTCTTCTCAATTCTAATATATCTTTTTTGAGATGGGGCAACCAGAAGTGCACAAAGTATTCAAGCTCCAAGAGTACCATGGTTTTATATAGTATCATTATGATATTTTCTGTTTTATTATCTATTCCTTTCCTAAAGGTTCCTAACATTCTGTTATCTTTTTTGACTGCTGCTGCACTTTGAGGAGGTGTTTTCAAGAGCTATCCACAATGACTCCAAGATCTCTTTTTTGACTGGTAACTGCTAATTTAGATCCTATCGCTTTCTATGTATAGCTGGGATTATGTTTACAATTGTGCATTTCTTTGCATTTATCAACATTGAATTTCATCTGCTATTTTGTTGCCCAGTCACCCAGTTTTGTGAGATCTCCTTGTGACTCTTCGCAGTCTACTGTGGACTTAACTATCTTGAGTAAGTTTGTATCATCTGAAAATTTTGCCACCTCATTGTTTATCCTCTTTTCCAGATCATTTATGAATATGTTGAACAGCACTGGTCCCAATACAGCTTCTGGAGGGACATCACTATTTACCTCTCTCCAACTGGAAAACTGACTATTTATTCCTATTCTTTGTTTCCTGTCTTTTAACCAGTTACTAATCCATGAGAGGTCCTTCTCTCTTATGCCATGATTGCTTACTTTGCTTAAGAGCCTTTGGTGAGGGACCTTGTCAAAGGCTTTCTGAAAGTCCAAGTACACTATAGCCACTAAATTACCCTTGTCCAGATTTGCTGACCCCCTGAAAGAATTCTAATAGATTGGAGAGTCATGATTTCCCTTTACAAAATCTGTGTTAAATCTTCCCCAGCAACCTGTATTCATCTGTGTCTGATAATTCTGTTCTTTATTGTAGTTTTAACCAATTTGCCTGGCAACGAAGTTAGACTTATTGGCCTGTAATTGCCAGGATTGCCTCTGGAGTCTTTTTTAAAAATTGGTGCCACATCAGCTATCCTCCAGTCATCTGGTACAGAATCTGATTTAAGTGATAGGTTACATACCATAATTAGTAGTTCTCCAATTTCATATTTGAGTTCCTTCAGAACTATTGGGTGGTGACTTATTACTGCTTAATTTATCAATTTGTTCTCTAACCTCCCCAATTGACACCTCAATCTCAGACTTTTCTTCAGATTTGTCACCTAAAAAGAATGGCTCAGGTGTGGGAATCTCCCTCACATCCTCTTCAGTGAAGACCAATGCAAAGAATTCATTTAACTTCTCCGCAATGGCCTTATCTTCCTTAAGTGCCCTTGCAGATCTCAAGCATCCAGTGGCCCCATTGATTGTTTGGCAAGCTTCCTGCTTCTGATGTACTTTTTGGTGTTAGTTTTTGAGTCTTTTGCTAGTTACTCTTCAAATTCTTTTTTCTCCTGGCTAATTATAATTTTACATTTGGCTTGCCAGAGTTTATGCTCCTTTCTGTTTTACTCTATAGATAATTTAGAGGTGAAATACTCCATATTCAAGGAACCAGGCATTCCCTTGACAGACATTACTTTCCAAAAGTGCCACTAAATCTTTGATACCTATATTTGAAACCTAGGGGATATTTTAAATAAGATTCACAATCATGATGCTTTTCCTTATTAGGTAAAACACACACTACTTGCTACACGACCAGGCTTGAGTAAAATCTCCTACCCTTTGTGCTTTTGGCATATCAGTGTGGCGCTGAGCACGTACAGAGCGTGCAGATTTGGGTGGCTTGATAGGAGCGCAGTACATTTCCAGCCTCCTCAGGTCACAGCTCTGGAAGCAGCATTCATCCACTATTCCCTTGTGGTGTAAACGTCTACTGCTGGATCCATACCCTGTTGGCTTACCTGCACACAACACAAATGGGAGAGTTTTATTGTTGGGGAAAAAATGCAAAAGCCTCAGTAGCACTCCTATGATAGGCTGCATTATTATAGCTGGAATACTAGTGACAGTTGTAGTTAAGGCTGCCTATATGACCCTTTCTTCAGTTGCTCATAACTCTCTGAATCATTTACCTGAAAATGTCCAGCCTTTGTCTGTGCCTAAGGGCTATTTTCTTTTAACATTTGAGCAAAACCATAACTTTTCTTATTATAAAAATGTTGTTAAAAGCTTTTTTGGAACTATTTTAGCACTAAAGAGGTTGAGGGTAGGAAGCTTACATTTGGCAATGTACCTGTCATCATTTGGGTGAAAACTGACTTTGAATTGGTAGAATTAGGAGTGTTTAAAGATCATAGTTTGTTCATAAAAATCATAGAAAAGTAGGACTGGAAGGGACCTTGATAGGTCATCTATTCCAGTTCCTTGCATTGAGGCAGTACTAAGTATTATCTAAACCAGCTCTGATAGGTGTTTGTCCAACCTGCTCTTAAAAACCTCCAAAGACTTTGGGCTAGTCTACACTAGAATGGCTACCTATGTAGCTGTGTCACTCTAGCATTGCTAGAGCAGATGCTTTGTGCCAATGGGAGAGATGTCTCCTGTTAGCATAATTACTCTACCTCCCTAAGTGGCAGTCGCTTCTCCTGCTCACATAGCACTGTCCACACTGGCGCTTAGACAGATGTAACTTATGTAACTCGAGGGTGGCTTTTACCAGAGCGGCTTAAGTTATAGAAAAGTAAACACTAGTGTGTGCAAGCCCAGAGATTCCACTGCCTCCCTAGGTAATTTGTGCTTAACTACACTTAAAGTTAGGAAGTCTTCCTAATGTCTAATCTAAATCTCTTTTGCTGCAATTTAAGACCATTGCTTCTTGTCCTGTCCTCAGTGGTTAAGGAGAACAATTTATTCTTATTGAATTTCATCCTACTTATTTCAGACCATTTCTCCAGTTTGTCAAGACCATTTTGAATTCTAATACTGTCCTCCAATGCGTTTGCAACCCTCCCAACTTGATATCATCCACAAATTTTACAAGTGTATTTGGTATGCCATTTAGCCAAACCATTTATGAAGATAGAATAGAACCAGACCCAGAACAGATCTCTGCGGGACCCCACTCAATATGCCCTTCCAGCTTGATTGTGAACCACTAATAGCTACACTCTGAGTATGATTTTCCAACCAGTTGTGCACCCACACTATAGTAGGTTCATCTAGATTGTATTTCTCTAGGTTGTTTATGAGAAAGTCAGGTAAGACGGTATCAAAAGCCTTACTAAAGTCGAATTATATCACATGTACTGCTTCCCCACTATCCTGGCTTGCTACCTGGTAAAAGAATATTAGGTTGGTTTGACATGATTTGTACTTGACAAATTCATGTTGACAATTACTTATCACCTTATTGATAGGTGCTTACCTTGATTGTTTGATTATTTGCTCCATTATCTAAGTTGACTGGTCTATAATACCATGGGCTGTCCTTATTCCTCTTTTTATAGATAGGTAATGTATAGTAGTTTCTTTAAAATAATGAATAGTGCTGTTAAGATACTATTTCCTAACATTTTAAACAAAAGGGGGCTTCACTGAGGCCAAAATTAAATGTAAAGGGGAAAAATATAGAGAATTTTTACAGACTGTAAGATGTGGTTTAATCAGAAAACAGTAAGCAGTAGAAAGTAAGGTTGAGTTAGCAATAACCAGTAAAGTGCTGTAAAAGCATTAAGCATTAAGGTGCATGGTGAGGGAATGCTGTATACTGCTACCTAGCACTGTATAGTTGTGAAACAATGTATGAAACAGGACTGGCTTTGCATACTGTTTGCTGCTTATTGTACCCTATGGTCACTGATCAGTTGCGATAAGTGTGTGCTCTGTGAACGAGGCAGTGTTTGCCCATTAAATGTTTGCGAAAGTAAAACTTGATGACACTAATGTTTACCCAATGTGAATACCACAGGGGAACCAATGCAGCAGAAATGAATTCACTTAATAACTCAAACTGATGGTCACAGAAAATGTTTTGCAGTATTAATCCAGCTCTAATCAACAATAATGTTATTAAAATCCTCACAACATCCACTTCTACTTTTCTCTCCTTCTGATCCATGTCTTCCTTTCTGACTTTCTTTTTTTGATTTCTTGGCTAGTTTCTGCATTTCTCTCCACTCTTTGACAGCAGGGAGGGAGTTGGGCATGCAGCAGCCTTCTCTTTGCTGGGCCTGTAGTTTTACTACTACACAGTGACAACATCCAGTTGGACTGTCAGGAGACTAAGTTTTAGGAAAGGACAAGGGACACAGCCTGGATGAAGAGTGAGACTGTCACAAAATAGATGAATTTAGTTTTTCATTGGGAAAATTTTGCTTCTTTCCCTCTTACAGTAAATTCTGGAGGCACAAAGACATCCTGGAGTTGTCAGTTTGGGGAAGACAGTACAGTTTGTACTCCTTTGTGATTAAAACAAATAATCACTGATCAAGAGCCTCTGAGACCACAGTACATCCATAAAAGAAAAGATATTTTTTAGTGATAAAATATGTCTAACTTTATAGCCAGGGATACCGTCAGCTCAGAACTAACTGTCCCTGTGAGCTTAGTAAACTTAAACAATAGGGTTTTTTTAAACATCTTTTTCCAGGGATTATAAATTAAAGAAAAAGAAAAACATGCTTATTTAGTACATTGTAATCCACTGAGGGCCTCTATACTGTACATTCTCTGCTAAATTATTTGTTTCATAAAGATAAACAGGACAGCAAGCCAGTAATAGATTATAGTAATATTTTACGGTGCAGGGTTGTTTTTTGGTGTGTTTGTGTGTGTACCACAGAAATGTCTTATAAATGTGCCAAGATAAAGAAATTTTTAAAGGATTTTCTAGATTATTTTCACCCAGTAAGGAACACTACTACCTGTGAGATATGCGAGACTTGATTCAGAAGCTTTCTAACTTGATCTCCTTAGCATAACTGATTTTATAGAACTTAGTGTTTAGGGGTCAAAAATAGAGTGGCATTTACTTTATCTGGTACTGGGAGCTGTCTCAGCCCTTGTCTACACTGGGGGACGGGGGATCGATCTAAGTTACACAACTTCAGGTACGTGAATAACGTAGCTAAAGTCGACTTACTTAGATCAACTTACCATGGAGTCTTCACTGCGGTGAGTCAACTGCTGACTCTCCCCAGTCAACTCTGGCTCCGTCTCTTGGCCTGGTGGAGTACAGGAGACGATGGGAGAGTGCTTGAGAGTCAATTTATCATGTCTAGACTAGATGCGATAAATTGACCCCCGCTGGATCGATCACTGCCCGCCGATCCGGCAGGTAGTACAGACATACCCTCAGATTCTCTCTGACTTATTTTACATTTAAATAATTGCAGGTTAAACTCTGTCCCAGGATGTGCCTGTGTAACTCTCACTGACACAGATCATCAAACTATTCATAGAAATTAGTTTATTTATCAAATTTAGCTTTTTCAATTTACATGTTGCCTATTCACAGATTGTGATTTTAACAAATCTATTGTGTCTTGTTTTAATTTAGGTTGTAACATTTTGAGGTCAAGAACTTTATTTTTCATTTGACATGTTTTTACAGTACCTAGAAAGCACTAATCCTGACTGGTTCCTCTGGGCACTACTGAATTACTAATAAACAGTCAGAATCATATATTCACTGATGCACTGTTTATCAATTGCAATTTGAGTTGTATGCCTTTTTTGTCTAGAAAAGAAAAGAAATTACATTCTGCCAAAACCCAGAACCAATTCATGATAGCCATGGCTTCTGTCTTTAGAGTAGGGTGCTGTTTTAGCAAAGCACTTAAACATGTACTTTGTGTCCATTCTTATTCAGAAAAGCATGTGCTTAACTTCAAACACACAACTAAGTCCCATTGAAATGTGCTTTGCTGAATGGGGTTGGATATAAACATGTACTTAAAGTCAAGCACATGCTCGAATGCTTTGCTGCATCAGGGCTTAAATGAGCAGAACTACATGGTTCTGAGAGGGTGCTTAGGACCAGGGAATCATCATCAAAAAGTCAGTCTGTTCTCAGTCATTCTGTTTATAGAGTACAGATACAGCACACCCAGCTAGCACTGGTATAAATAGCAGTGTAGACAGTGAGACACTGCTTAGATGAGTATAGTGAAGACACACCAGAACCCTACGGTATATGCCCTACATGGTTGTCTACACGCCCAAGCAGCACCTTCTATATCTACGCTGCTATTTTTATCATTGTAGTGTGCCGCTACCTCCTCGCTGCTGGAGTCTTTCCCTGCTGCAGTGATAAGCTCTGGTACTGGGAAAACGCAATAGGGAAAGGCTCTGGCAGCTTCCCACTGCTGGACCCCTTCCCTGCTGCCTCCTCCTTGCCACAGACTTTCACAATGTGGACTTAGGCCTGATCTACACTGGGGTAAGGGATCAATCTAAGATGCACAACTTCAGCTATGAGATTAGTGTAGCCGAGGTCGATGTATCTTAGATCAACTTAGAATCACTTACTTTGCGCCCTCGCGGCGTGAGTTTGATGGCCGCTACTCCCCCGTCAACTTTGCTTCCGCCTCTTGCCCAGCTGGAGTTCAGCAGTTGACAGGAGAGCGATCAGGGATCGATTTATTGCATCTACACACGATAAATCGATCCCCGATAGATCGATCACTACTTGCCGATCTGGTGGGTAGTTTAGACGTACCCTTAGACTTCCTTTCACTGTGACAGGAAGCTACATGTATCCCGTATGCTGCCACAAGAGTAGACAAAGTCTTACACCGTCCTTATCATCGTAATATTTGAGTCATTGGGAAAGTCACCATCGTTTTTCATCTATCTAAATGCTATGAGATTTCAGTGATAATCATAATATTTAATACTTCTTTAGTGCCTTTCATGAAAAGAGCTCACAAACAATAAAACCTCACAACAACCCTAGGAAGTAGGTAAGTATTATTCTCTCCAGATTAGGAAATTGAGGCACAATAAGATTAAGTCACTTGTTAAATACTCCTTTAAATCATCAGTCAATTTGGATATAGAACCAAGTTTCCTTCACTGACTACATGTCCTGTGAATGACAGTGTCTTATGAATTTTCCTGAGACGATAACACTATCCCTGGTTCTCTACCAGAGCCAATTAGCTGTTATGCAGACGTATCAGAACATTTCTTACACTAACCTTTTTCTTTAATGGTAACTTTTTGTCTGATCCTGCAAAAGGACTGCAGGATCAGACCCTCTGGCTCCTACTCAGCAAAGCACTAAAACATGCACTGAACTTCAAGTACATGCCTAAGTCTCATTGAAGTCCCATTGAAGTTAAGCATGTGCTTTAGTGGTTTCCTAAATGGGGATAGACTTAAGCATGTGCTTGGAGTGCTTACCTGAGTGAACAGCATGAGAAAATATCTTAAAAAGGCAAGAAGACCTACACATGCAACATCAGTTGTCCAGTTCATAAGAAATTCTATAATAAAAGGAAATGGTCTGAAGGGGATTTCATTCAAGAGAATGAGTTCCCTAACCTTCTGTTGCTCATATTTTAATCTGTTACCTAAAAGCCAGGATTGCCTAAAAATACTGATTGATCCTGATATGCCAGTAGGACGTATCCAGTCCTGCTCACCCACACCGTTCTTCCCTTTCGTTCTGACTCAACATCAGAACTGCTCTCTGGCTGCCATCAAACAGTTCCTTATATTTACTCAACCTTCAGAATGATGCCTTTGGACATGCAACAGTCCTAGGAATTCCTTTTTGCTGATGTATACTCATGTCCTTGGAGGTTTGTTTCCTTTTTTGTCAGCTGTTACTCCAAAGAGGTTTCATATCTTGTAGGTCAAAGTTTACTTAATAGAATTTTTGGCTACCATTTAATCTACTGTAGCAAAGTATTCTGCTGTTTCTTGAAAATGAGCCAAATTATAGAATTCCAATGGTTAAACAGCTGGCTTCTGTACTTCCCTTTAAACAATGCGTGGCCACGAAGTAATTTAGTAGGTCCTTCTCTATGCTAGACTCTTCTTTCCGCAGCAAATTTCTCACTGCTCAGGCCACAGTTCAGCTCTACTGGTAGTAGCAAGATCGGGAGCTCTAGTGTAGACAGGTACAGAAAGTTTAACCATCCTGCCATCTAGACCTCCTCTGAGGATTAGAAACCACACTGGTAATATTAACAATGAGAAATGTCATGAAAAAAAGTTCAGCAGAAACACAGAGCTAGCTTACTACTACAGAAAGAACAGGAGTACTTGTGGCACCTTAGAGATTAACACATTTATTTGAGCATAAGCTTTTGTGGGCTAAAGCTCACTTCTTCAGATGCATAGAATGGAACATATAGTAAGGATATATACACACAGACAGAATATGAAAAGGTAGAAGTAGCCAAACTAACTCTGAGGCTAATTCATTAAGATGAGTTATTATCAGCAGGAGAAAGAAAAACTTTTGTATTGATAATAGAGAGAGCCCATTTTAGACAGTTGACAAGAAGGTATGAGGATACTTAACATGGGGAAATAGAGTCAATCTGTGTAATGACTCAGCCATTGCTAGTCTCTATTCAAGCCTAAATTAATGGTATCTAGTTTGCAGATTAATTCAAGTTCAGGAGTTTCTCACTGGAGTCTGTTTTTGAAGCTTTTCTGTTGTAAAATTGCCACCTTTAAGTCTGTCACTGAGTGACCAGGGAGGTTGAAGTGTTCTCCTACTGGGTTTTTGAATGTTATGATTCCTGATGTCAGATTTGTGTCCATTTATTCTTTTGTGCAGAGACTGTCTGGTTTGGCCAATGTACATGGCAGAGGGGCCTTGCTGGCACATGATGGGATATATCACATTGGTAGATGTGCAAGTGAACGAGCCTCTGATGGTGTGGCTGATGTGATTATGTCCTATGATGGTGTCACTTGAATAAATGTGTGGACAGAGTTGGCATTGGGCTTTGTTACATGGATAGGTTCCTGGGTTAGTGTTTTTGTTGTGTGGTGTGTGGTTGCTGATGAGTATCTCACAGCTTTTGAGAGACAGATCAATACTTGCTTGCAGACACCCCCCAACCTGAAGCAAATACTGGTCACTCAGTAACAGACTTAAAGGTGGCAATTTTGTTCTGTATATATATGCAATATATATATATATCCTTACTATATGTTCCATTCTATGCATCTGAAGATGTGGGCTGTGGCCCATGAAAGCTTATGCTCAAATAAATTTGTTAGTCTCTAAGGAGCCACAAGTACTTCTGTTCTTTTTGTGGATACAAACTAACATGGCTGCTACTCTGAAACCTTACTACTACAAGGGCTCTGGAAGGAACTGTAGCACCACTCAAATTGGAATCATTACTCAGGTCTTCACACTGTGCTGTAATAAGTAACATCTTTGTCATTACTGGAGCAGAAGCTGAGAGTGATGTTTAGGCCCTGATTCAGGAAAACTTCCCAATTTAGGAAACCACCTAAGCACATGCTTAACTTTAAGCACAAAATGCAAAGTGTGAAATCCAAGTTAAATATTGCCAAATCTACAAAGCCAAGATTTTTAAATGTGACAAGTGATTATGAGTGCTCCAATTTTGGGTGTCTAATACTGGTCACCTAAGCAATGAGGTGCCCAAAATCATATTTGAAAATCTTGACAATGAGGGGGATAATTTGCTTTTGGCAATGGGGGCAGTTGCCCCCCAGGCCTCGATCTTGGTTTCCCCTCCCCAACAGACTTTTCATATGCCTGTGTGTCTTCCACTGTTTGCCTCTCTCCATGTGACTTTGAAGATATGATATTGTCACATATAATGTTCTATATGCTGACACAACTTTGCCCCCAAGAATTTTTCTGCAATGACGCCCCTGTTGATGATTAAATTGTTCCCATTGTAACTTCTGCACGAGTTTACTTCTATGGCTTTTCTTTAGAGTTTCCAGTCACTACTGGGAAAACTAGAGGCCTGTGTAAAATCAAAAGGAAATGTCTGTGTTTTGATGATGGTACGAAAGATTTACAAAAATCTTGCTACCTGTTGTCAAAGTTTCTGTACACTAGGAATTATTTAAAATGTAAATCTAGCAAACAAGTAAGCTGATTTTAATTAAAATGTACTGCACTTGTTTTGAATCCTGAACACTTACTTGCAATTTTGCTTTTATGTTTTATTGAGTGTTGCACAATTAATATGTTGAGCCAAATTTGGATTTTGTTTATATCCACCAAAATGAGCATATATTTGTATTTGTAACTACATGATGAATGGATGTACTAGCTCTGAAGCCTAAGTTTTACATGTATGAGACTAAAAGATGAGTTTTATCAAAAAGTACTAGTAACATTTGAATGAGAGTTGTGCATTTTTTTTTAATATTGAGAGTACTAGATTGTACGCAGCTACTGCTTTGCAGGATACTTGGTTCCATTGCATTCTGAATGTAAAACAATAGAGGATATTGTCTTAATTCATTGTAAAAGGCTTTGTCTTTGCAAATCCTAAGAGAGTTTTGTTGGGAACGCATGAGCACTCAGATGGCATAGCAATGTAACATTATTATGATTGCGAGGAATCATATAATCATAAAGACTTAGGGCTGGAAAGGCACCTCAAGAGGTCTCTAGTCCATCCCCCTGTGCTCTGGCAGGATTAAGTATATAAAGATTCATAGATTAGGCTTTATGAGAAAAAAGTCACTGTGTTTTGAACAGAGAAATCCGCACAGACAACAAAATCAAACATTGTATTTCAGCTCTGGAAAACCTAGATTAACATACTGTAGGCTAAATGCACTTAGAAGGAAATTATTACTTCTGTCTATGTGGATTTAGTCTCCAGTTTGTGTTAATTTTTAATTTTAGTTAGTGTCTGCCAGACAACCTGCCACATAATTAAACAGGGTAATTTTCTTCCCCTAGGAATCTGCTTTCAGAAACAATTTTTTGCTCTTCATTGGATATTTAATCTTAATTTCCTCCACCCCGAAGAAAACCCAACAACCCCTCTTAAACTTGTTTCCAAAGTACAGAGGTTGTAACAATTTACCCTCACACATAGCTGAATTGCACTATGCCCTCTGCACAGAGCTGCTATTTGGAGGCCACTAAGTCTACTAAACATGCAATAAAGCCATTAGATACCACATGGTAATTTTCAAAGTCAGTTGCACTGATGTGAGGAGTAAGGTCTATAGGCTTGGGTAATATTGCACTGGGGTATGAAGTGAAAATTGTATAGTTTTAGAATTCTTAAAAAAAAAACTAACAAAAAATTGGGAAACAATATGATGTATTGCTTTAGACCAATACAATTCTCCAGAGGGGGAAAACCTTGCCAGCACAGCACAATTTACAAGCCTAGATCAGATTCCAGCACTGGAAAGTGATAGACACTGCCAAAAAAAATTATACTTTGGCAAGAGAAATGCTTTGCTGGACAGAAATTCATTTCTAAGAGAATAGCCAGGTTTATCAAGGTCCAGGATAAGATAATCAGAAGCCAGTAGTTCATTGTTACATTTGAATTCACAGAATGTTGCATACTATGGTGCAGCTTCCATGGAGGACGTTGGGATTGCATTCTTCCAACTGTAATGAGAATATATTCCCTATTCTTGTTACAATAGAATAAATTAACATTACACTATATCCTCTTCTTCTTGTATTTGTTCTCACAACAATGAAGTACTGCATAACAATTTTCTGTGGTAGTGGTGATGGCACTGCTCTCAGCTATCCAAGTAAAACATGGACCCCCAAAATCCAATTTAGATGGGGTTAGAGGCCTCTTTACTATTGTTAATGAAATAAATATTGGGAATTGTGTGATTATGGGAAACTTTAATTTCCCAGATATAGGTTGGAAGACAGGTGCTACTAATAATGGTAGGGCTCAGATATTTCTGGATGTGATAGCTGACAGATTTCTTCACCAGATAATCACTGAACCAACAGCAGGTGATGCTATTTTAGATTTAGTATTGGCAAGTAGCAGGGACCTCATAAAAGAACTGGTTGTAGAGAACAGTCTTGGTTTGAGTGATTATGAGCTAATTCAGTTTAAACTAAATGGAAGGATAAACAAAAATAGATCTGCAACTACGGTCTTTGATTTCAAAATGGCAATCTTTACAAAATTAAGGAAATTATTTAGGGAAGTGGGCTGGACTGATGAACTCAAAGATCTGAATATGGAGGACGCTTGAAATTACTCTAAGTTAAAGTTGGAGAGACTATCTGGAGTCTGCATCCCAAGACAAGGTAATAAATGTGTAGGAAAGGGTTGCAGACCAAACTGGATGAATAAGCATCTCAAACAGGCTATTAAGAGAAAGCAGGAAGCCTACAAGGAAGGTCAGAAGGAATAGCTCAGCAAGGAAAGCTACCTCTTGGAGGTCAGAAAGTATAGGGAAAAAGTGAAATGCCAATCAGGGCTTGCAAAAGAAATTAAAACCAATAATATAAGGTATATAAGTAAAAAGAAAACAAGGAAAGAAGAAGTAGGATGGCTAAGCACCAAGGATGGGGTGGAGATTAAAAATAATTTAGGTATGGCTAAGGTTGCAAGTCTGTCATGGAAGTCACAGCAGTCATGTATTCTATGACCTCTGTGACTTCTTCAGCAGTTGGTGCTGGCCCAGGGCAGCAGTCTGGATGTGTGCAAGGGGGTTCAGGGCTAGGGGCAGAGGTTTGGGGGTTGTGTAGGGGGTGCTTACCTGGGGTGGAGCCCCCCCTGCAGCTCTTAGGCAGTGGAGGGGCGGGGCTGTCTCTGTACTGCCCGTGCCTGCAGGCCCCATCCACGCAGCTCCCATTGGTTGTGGTTCCCAGCTAACAGGAGCTGTGGCAGCTGGTGCTTGTCGTGGGAGCAGTGAAGAAGCCCCTGTCCTGGCCCCTGCCTCTGCCACCTAGGAGCTGCAGGGATGCAGAGCTGGGTAGGGAGCCCCTGCCAGCTCCGCCAACTTCCCCACCCCCAGAACCAGCGGGGTCCCAGGTCACCTCCCCCAGCATCCACGGGGCCACCGGACATCCCCCTTCCCAGAGCACCCCTGCCCAAGTTTTAGTCATGGTGGGTATTTTTAGTAAAAGTCATGGACAGGTCATGGGTCTGTGAATTTTTGTTTACTGCCCATGACTGTCCACGACTTTTACTAAAAATACCCATGACTAAAACATAGCCTTAGGTATGGCCGAAAACCTAAACAAATACTTTGCCTCAGTTTTTAATAAGAATAATGAGGAACTTGGAGACAGTGGCAAAATGGTTAATGGAAACAAGGATATGGAAATAGAAATTACCACATCCAAGGTGGAAGCCAAACTCAAACAATAATGGGACCAAATTGGTGAGGCTCAAATAATTTCCATCCAAGAATATTAAAGGAACTGGCACATGAAATTGCAAACCCAAGAGCAAAGGGCTGTAACCTAGGACTGGAAAATTGCAAATATAGTATCTATATTTAAGAAAGGGTAAAAAAAGGTGATCTGGGAAACTACAGGCAGATTAGTTTGACCTCAATTGTATGCAAAATCTTAGAACAAATTTTGAAAGAGGGAATAGTTAAAGGCATTGAGATAATTGATAATTGGGATAAAATGCAGCATCGTTTTACAAAAGGTAGACCGTGTCAAGCCAACCCGATCTCTTTCTTCAAGAAGATAACTGATTTTCTAGCCAAAGGAAATGCAGTAGATCTAGTTTACCTAGATTTCAGTTAAACAGTTTATACAGTTCCACATGGGAAATTATTAGTTAAATTCGAGAAGATAGGGATTAATATGAGAATTGAAAGGCGGGTAAGAAACTGGTTAACAGGGAGACTATAATGGGTCATACTGAAAGGTGAACTGTCAGGCTGGAGGGAGGTTACTAGTGGAGTTCTGCAACGATTGGTCTTGGCACAGTCTTATTTAACATTTTTATTAATGGCCTAGGTACAAATAGCGTGAGTGTGCTAATAAAATTTGTGGATGACACAAAGTTGGGAGGTATTGGCAATACAGGGGAGATCTGGAATATCATACAAGACAACCTTGAAAACTGGAATAATAGAAATGGCATGAAATTGAATAATACTAAGTGCAAGGTCATGCACTTAGGGACCAACAACAACCATCATGAAAAAGGCTAATGCAATCCTAGAGCATCAGGTGAGGTATTTCCAGTAAGATAGAGAAGTGTTATTACCATTATACCAGGCACTGGTGAGGCCTCACCTGGAATATTGTGTGCAGTTCTTGTCTTCTATGTTAAAGAAAGATGAATTAAAACCAGAACGGATGCAGAGAAGGGCTACTAGAATGATCAGAGGAATGGAGAACCTGTCTTATGAGAAGAGACTTAAGGAGCTTGGCTTGTTTAGCTTAATGAAATGATAGCTGAGGGGAGATATAAATGTGCCCAATAAATACATCAGAGGAATAAACACCAGGGAGGGAGAGGAATTATTTAAATTAAGAGCCAATGTTTGCAGAAGAATGAATGGATATAAACTGGCCATCAACAAGTTTAGGCTTGAAATTAGATGAAGGGTTCTAATCATCAGAGAAGTGATGTTCTGGAACAGCCTTCCAAGGGGAGTAGTGGGGGCAAAAAACCTAACGTTTCAAGATTGAGCTTGCTACATGTATGGAGGGGATAATATGATGAGATTGCCTACAATGGCATATGGCCCATTTGTGATTGCTATTAGCAAATATTTCTGGTGGCTGGAGATGGGACACTAGAAGAGAAGTGCTTTTAGTTACCACAGAGAATTCTTTCCCAGGTGCCTGGCTGGTGGGTCTCGCCCACACACTCAGGATCTAACTGATCACTATATTTGGAGTTAGGAAGGAATTTTCCCCTGGATCAGATTGGCAGAGATCCTGGCATTTTTTGTTTTTTATTTTGCCTTCCTCTGCAGCATGGGTTAGGGTCATTTGCTGGTTTGAATTAGTGTAAATGGTGGATTTGCTGTAACTTGAAGTCTTTACATCAAGATTTGAGGATTTCTGTAACTCAGCCAGAGGTGATGAGCCTATTACAGGAATGGGTGGGTGAGCTTTAGTGACATGTGATGTGCAGGAGGTCAGACTAGATGATCACAGTGGTCCTTTCTGACCTTAAAGTCAGTGAGTCTATGTATCCTTTCCTTGCCCACACTCAGTAAAGATATGGTCCTGAGAACAACTATTATGCCTCCTTAATACCCATCTTTTCCTGTGGTCAACGTAGCATCTCCCTTTTTCCAGTTGGATTAATGGGTGAAAAGCAATGTTAAAGCTATTGTTTGAGTAAAATCTTGGCTCCATTGAAGTCAGTCCCAGAACTCTTGTTGACTCCATTGGGGTCAGGATTTCACCTTACACATTGCCTGCAAGAAGCTGCTTATGTAGGCCCTGATCCAAAGCGCATGGAAAGACTTTCATTGTCTTCAGTGGGCTTTGGATCAGGTCCATAGTGAGTAATCCCTCTGCTTTTCCTTCCATCTGTCCAGATGGAGAACAAACATCAGCTCACTAACATGTAAAGAGACATGGGGTCAATGGATGTTTGGGGAGACCTTGAGGGAGGCAAGAATAAAAAAGCTAGTGAGATACCCTATATCAGAATGATCATTTTCCTGTGGTAATGTTTGTGAAAATGGAAAATAGTATACTAATCTGGCTACATAATAAAGTTTCTAACCATGTAGTGCTCCTTGGATGTCCTTCCTTAGCTGTATTCTGAGGAATGATAGAAGATAACAAATTACACTTGTGGTATTTTTCTACATTTCAGCATCACTATCTTGTTAGGGACAGTAGGATTTAAGAGCTTTTGCATAATGACATAATAGAATTTGTTTCTCTGTGGCATCTTTCACACTCCAGATATGTCAAAATATCTTACAAAGATGTGCTAGCCCAGTGACTGTATAGGACTGCACACAGCGATTATAACCCATGTTATGATGATTTTCATTTATCCTATGATAGTCCCCAAAGGTCCCGATCACAATCAAGCCACCATTGTGTTAGCATCTTATAAACACATAGGTAGACAATGCTCTCTGTCTCAAAACATTTATAGTTTCATTAAAGACAAGTGAGAATGACAAACAATAGGAGGGACAGGAAGAGGGAGAATGAGGATAATGGTAATAATATTGTACAGTTATTTAGGTTTGCAGTGTGCACAAAATGATAGAGGCTCAAGTTATCATTACAGTCAGCTAAGCAGCCGCTTCATTCTCTACACTATGCAGAAATAGCGAATGAGCCATAAATAAGCCACTAACATTTCATTCTGTGGCTTCAGGTTGAGTAACATTGTTTGAACCAGCCCTGACTAAGAGCTTTGTAGTTCCAGCTATTGTACTTTAAAGGGTGATTGGTTACCAGAGCTGTGACACGAAAATAACTTAAATATGGCTGCTTCTGTAATTTCAGTTTGTAGATTTCTTATGCCCATAATTTAAAAAGTGAGTTATTTGCCAGGGAGTTGAATTTTGGTTTACTGCCACTTTCTAGCTATTGAGGTACACATATGTCCCTGTCATCACCACGTTCCCAATGCCTCCCAAGTATTTGTGAAGATATCCAGGCAGGACCTCTGATAGGTAGTGATGTATTTACCCCTTTTTTAGGTGAGAAACTAAAGCATAAAGAGATTAATAGCTGAACTAGTTCATCCCTTCTTGTGTTAAGTAGTACCTTGCTCCAAGTTCAGAAGGTTCCTCACGGAGCAAGTGACTTCTCAACTTGAACAGTGTTGGAAAAATACAGCCGTAAATGATTTGCCTAAGGGAATTCTGTAACAGTGTCAGGAATCAAACTTAGATCTCCCAAGGACCAGTGTAATGCCTTAACCACATTATTATCTTCCCTTCAGCCCTCTTTTTAGTTATTAGATTTATGCTATTGTCTTGTAAAAGAGTAACCTTGAAAGAAAAACATTCCTGTGAGGTCACAATGATCCTGTCAAACTTGTTTTATGAGCTAAAAGAAAAAGTAAAGCTTTCCAGTAGAGTACATGGTTATTGGAGAGTGAGGGTAAAGTCACAGGTGAGAGAAGGACAATGAGTTGTGCCTGGAAAAAAAAAAGAAGTAGCTAAAATATAGTAGTGGGCCTGATTCACCTCTCTCTCACATTGCTTTTACATTACTCTGACTCCATGCAGTTTGATGGATTTGCTCTCATTTAACACTAAAGGAAGTGAAAAGAGAATCAGCTTCAGTGACAGCGATAGAAACAAAGAACATGTTTTGAGAAATAAGTGAAGCTTCTCCAGAGATGTTCCTTGGATGTTTGAACACTCCTTGTTGCTGCTGAGGGGATCCTAGAGGGATCAGCTTGTAGGACCACAGAAGACTGTTTACAGGCAGTGAAGTTTGGTAGCAAAAATAGGAAAAATTTCTGGACTTGCAGAGCTGACAGAGCCCTCCTATTCCTGCTTTTTTTTAAGGACCACATGCCTTTCTAAGTAGGAATTTTTGAGATCTCACTAACTAGGTATAGTCTTTTTAGTGGCGTTTCAATGATACATATGTTAAATTCCCTCTTAAAGTTGAGTTTCTTGTACTATTTCCACTCCAACTTTTCTAAAAACTTGAATGATGATGGAAAGCCTGGATCATTTAAAGATGTTTCTTAGAGATTTCTCTTTTATTTGGCAGTCTTTCTGTCTCACTAGGTTCATTCTCTAGATGAAACAGGAACATTGTAAATTTTAAGAGGGGTGTGGTTATACTGAAGTCTGTATCTGAAATGAATCTAGCTTTCACTCGAGCTCCTCCTGGGATTGGTATAACTCCTAAATTCCATATGCTATATTAGAAGCTCACAGACTTCTTTTGAGTCCACAGCATTACCCAGACACAAGGATGTATGCACAATAATCTAGCTCAGTTTAAGAGGTGGAGAGACAGGATGAAACAATAGCTCTAAAAATGTGTGAATTTTTTCATTTATTTTAATACTGTGTTAACCTGGAATCCTAGAATTGACCATTTAAATGTCAGTTTTGATGGATGTGTTTTCCTGTTGATCATTCTTCTAGAAAGAGCCAATGTTTTTGCCTAGTCACATCATGACAGCCCCTTCAGTGGACGGGATGGTTCACAGAACTAATGTTGCAAGTTTTGAATATGCAGTTAGGCAACAGTCAAACTATTTGCTGCTAATTTTTAAACTGGGTTAAAAGTGAGGTTTACAGTAATGTGGGCTAAAAGTGGTTGACTGAAGCAGTGTGGTTTTTGGAATATTGCAGATTTTTGTGGGATTTATGTTCAGCTTCATTGATGCTTGGGCCTGGTCTCTCATTCCCGAGTCAAACAGAAGTTAGGAGTGTTCTGGAGCAAAAATAGTAGCGGGGCAGGAGGAAAAAATACTTGTCTGTAACATACTTGAGAGGTTTATGGGCCACAAGTGCCATATTAGTGTGGTAGTAAAGGAGGGCTGAACAATTTTTATGGAATAAATATATTTCTACAAAATGTCTTTTACTCCTGTGTAGGTTATTGGAGAGCACAGTCTCTTTTAACTTTCTGGCATTCAACATCTGTAATTCAGTTTTCATTTCTTTAAATTTTAGTATCTCCAAAGCCTGGGAGAATTTCGAGGAAGCTTTGTATCACCTGCATGGGTTCTAAGTTGCATCTGAAGCAGTTGCAAAGGTATAGACCACTGTATGGATGTCTCCTTCAAACAATTTTTGTTGTGTGCCCTGAGGTTCTTAATCAGTGCAGTCAGAAGTTTCTTAAACTATCTAAATTTATCTAAAATTAGTAATCTATTATTCAAGAAACTAGATTATCGTTTCAGTTTCACATAAGGAAGTGATGTGAAACATGCTCCCTGGGCACCAAAGTTTGGTTTAATGAGATGATAGACATCTTTGAACGACTATCCTTGAATTTGTATGCAGTGTAGTTGTAGCCATGTCAGTCTCAGAATATTAGAGACAAAGTGGGTGAGGTAATATCTTTTATTGGACCAACTTCTCTTGGTGAGAAAGATGAGCTTTTGAGCCACACACAGCTCTTTAGGTCTGAGAAAGATACTCCGAGCATCACAGTTAAATGCAAGATGGAACTGCTTGTTTATCATAAGTAGTAAGCATATATCCCATTCTAAGGAAACATTCAAGATAGAGTGGAATATATGCTAACTACTTATGCTAAACCATCTTTTCCACCTTGCATTTGCTGTGCCGCTCGCAGTACCTTTCCCTGACCTGAAGAAGAGCTCTGTGTGCCCCAAAAGTTTGTCTCTGTCACCAGCAGAAGTTGGTCCTATAAAATATATTACCTCACTCTTCTTGTCTCTCTAATATCCTGGAGTTTTACAGTTATATCTGGTACTGAAATACAAGAGCTGAGCCAAATAGGATAGAAAACAGAAAAATCCTCACCACAAAACTGTAGACTTTGTATCAATCCCTTTGATTCTAGGGAGATAAACCTTTGCAGATCTAGAAAAAATCATCATGCATTGCTATGTCCTTTGCTAATATCATAGGAAAGGACGTGCTTGATTATTTTATATATATATGAATGCATTTTGTTCAACCAGAAGCAGTTTGTATGTGAAATTCTATTAATTGTGAGTACAAATGATAGTGTACAGATAATTAGGGACCATGCTTTGAAAATCTAGCCCATGATGGAACTGATCCAATAACTTCAAAGTGTTTGTGTTTCATTGTACACTTGTATGCATTGAATTAAAAAGATTTCCCCCCACACAACTAAGGAAAAATGACCAGCGAGTTATTTGATAAAATCTCATTAACTCTGTTAATAGTTGTTGACACCTTGAAAGAGAATGTTTCATTACCATGAAAAAGGGGAGGAAACCCTTGAATGCAGTATTACATTCCTTAACATTTCTATAGTGAGACATGTCCTTCCATGCTATCAATATTAATGAGTAGTAACAGCTCAGTTAAAACCATAAGTAATCCATTTTAAATAGGCTTAATATAAATAATATGGGATGATGAAATATCAAGGTGCAAAAGACATGAGAGTATTTTGTTTATCTCTTGCCAGTGAAGGATAGTCCATACAGTATATTCTAGAGTAGCTTCTCCAGTCTAATTTGAAATGACTCAAGTAATGTGCTGTTCCCTTGGGGAGAATATTCCATGGCCTAATACCATAGATGTCACTGTTAGGAAGAGCTTCCTAACTCCTTATTTGGATTAATGTTTCCTTGGCTTACTTAAATTCCACTACTCTTACTGATATGCTCTTGGGAAACTCAGGTAATTCTGCCACATTCTTGATGTATTTACACTGTTCAAATATTTATGAAGATGTCTATTGTATCCCTCCTTTAGTCCTCCCGTACCAAAGCTATACATACTGTAGTTCTTTCCATACAGAGTGATTTTTGGATAAAATATGACTGCTCCTCTCACTGCACCTTTAGTCAAAATGTGTACCAAATGAGGCTTTTCTGTGGTTTGGGAAAGTTGGACTAGCTTTTTTCCTCTTGTTATTTTTCATTTCAGTGCCAGCCTGAATGGGAAGTGCCAGAACAACCCAATGAGGTTGTTCAGCCTGGCTGGAAGAAGGAAGTACTGAAAGTCTAACAAGAGAATCAGTTCATGTAAGATTTCCAAATTAATGTGTTCACCATGTGAGATGCTTTGTGCCTTCAACTCCCATTAAGAAGAGGACGCTCAATATTGGCTGCTCAGCACCATGCAGACCAGACCTTACTTTTCCAGATCCTCCAAATTTGTAGAGTTCAGAAAAGCTTTGGGTCAGCATCTGGGGTGAAATTCTGACTACACTGAAATCAATGGCAAAGCTCCCATTGACTTCAGTGGGGCCAGTATTTCACTGCTGAGCTTTTGGAGGCCTACTCAAATCAAATCTTTTGCAATTTGCGTTTGCTACTTCTGGTCTTTCCTCATATGTCAGCCTCTTGTGCCTTTTGGTCATTGTTGCTGCTGTTCTTTGGGCTCTCTAATGTTAGTCATGAACTTTCTGCTAACGAATTGTCCAGATCTTGGATAGTAGCATTCAAGATGCTTTTTTGTTTATCCCTCTAGCAGTTAGACAGCAGTCATTAAAACGCAATCTCTTTAAAAGCATCACAAGTTTATTTTTCATCTTCTACTTGTTATAATAAAAATACTGTGCAGTAAGCTATGATCATTCAAAATTCTTAGAGATTAAAAGATGATGACAAATAAACTATTAAATGAAGCCTCATCTATACAGCACAAGAATTATGTAATCTGGAGGCTATTCACATTTTAAAAGATATATAATTTATTGTTTGCGAGTAATGAACAATCACCATAAGAATGGTCTACGGTAATATTTTTGTTATCAGGACCATATTAACATAACAATTTCAAAACAAAGGGTGAATCAAATGTTTTGATCCATTATACAATTACATATTACAGTTGTGTGTGTGTGCATGTGTGTGTATAGTTACATCAATAGAACTCCTAGTATGTATGCAGTTATACTGGTATAAAGATACCACACACTGGTATAGCTTATCCCCTTTCACTTATGGCTGAGGCTTTTAGGTACTTAAGGAAATTTTGAAAGTGGGACTTAGGCTGCTAACTTACTTTGGCGCTTTTGAAAATTTTACCCTACATCTTCAAGTATTTGTTCTATATTATTTGGTTTTTTTTACACATTTTTTCATTTTGACACAACAGTCATAAGAACAACTTTAGAAGTATAGGTGAGTCACTTCAATGTTTAATGAATTTGGTCTCCCCATCCCATTTCTTCCTATTCAGCTCAATGATTCATCTGGTTCTTTATCTATCATGATTCCATCTGTGAAAGAGTTTCCCTTTTTCCAGGTAGTTGGTTAAATGAGATACTGTGGGAGCCAGGACATAAAATTGTGAGGGAACATCATGGAATTGCACTAAGTAAGCTGCAAGCAGCTGAGTTGGAGACAAGGAAGAGAAAATGGGAAAGAGCTATGTTCCTGTCCTAATAGTACCTGTTTAGATGTGTTGCCTTAGCCAGCACCCTGTGACTCGATTTCCTAAAGTTGCTTCTGCATAAACCTGATGTGGCTGACCTCAAGTTCAGTGGAAAACTGTCAGAGCTGACCTTTGGAGCCTGTGACTGGTTCCTCTCCTCCTTCACAGTTTGGGAGACCCAGAAATGTCAGGGGCTTATCTTATCTTTGATTTAAGAATAAATAAGTTTCAGGCTCTTTTCTTGGTAAAGAGAAACTTGAAAAGGTGAAACGTTATAAGCTGGTTAGTAGGATTGAAAGTTTGTCCCAAATTTTCCCTAAAAAACCCCATAGGTTATTTAAGATCCTTCTTATAGCCACCCATGGATGGATTTTGGGGTCTGCTGAAAATCATGACCACTTATCCATCAATTGTTAGGAGGATCCAGATCACTTTGTGGACTGAAGGAGTTAATTATATTTTGGTGGAAGAGAAGTTATTGTGCTAGTTCACCTCAGGATGCTAAGACCAGCTCTACAAACTGTAATAGGTGCTTTATGTGTACCAAGACATCATAGATACAGTAGCTCAAACACCAGGCAAACAGTAGATAACAAAGGCAGGATAAGTCTTAACTGTAGCTGAAAGGCTCCCCCTTTTGATAAACAATTCTGGTCTTGTTTATGTTGCAACTGAAAATGATTTGACCAATCAATAATAATAAATAAGAAATTGGTGATCAGTATGTGGCTTTCAGGAAATAAAATTCCTGTCTATCACTTTCCCCTTGCTTTGTGAACATCCAGTCTTTCGTTAGGAATAATTTCCTGTTTTCATGGCTATCAGTTATGTATTCACATATGTCTAGGTAATTGTTTAAATGTTACAGTTATATTGATAGTGGATTAAATAATAATAATAATAAAATAATAATAATAATAATAAAAACAGATGCTGAAGAACAGAACTGATTTAAGTGGTTTTCTGCTATATACAGAATTATTTTACTGTCAATCCAGCTAATCCACCTTCCTTTTCAGATTAAATGGAAAATTATGGTAAGAAAGCAGGTGACACAAATGTAGGGCAAGATTCTGATACTCTACTTTAGAAGTGCTTTACTCCAGAAATAGTGGGTCCCAATGATTTCAAAGGGACTGCTTGTGGAGTAAAGGTACTATTCCATGTAAATAAGTATATCAGAATCTGTCTCTAAAACCTGATAATTTTTTTTTACTGCTAATGATCTCTACAGACTTAGTTCTTAGCTTTATGCTACTCCTTGTCAACTTTGTGCTGTGGAATGTCACAGGGCTGGCAGCTGGTGGTGTGGAGATGTAGAGCCCAGTCCTGTTAAGTGTCAAAAATATGCTTGGAAAGTACTGCCATACAGTAGAAAGACAAGACATTGTAACTGCTGAAAACAAGATGTGCTACTTATAAAATCCATGACCTCTTGTTTCCTACAGTATCAGAGAACTCCGTGTTGGTTCTAATTGAACATATAAGTGTAGTTGAGAGATGTGTTTCACCACCATTCCTCAATAATGCAGCAATGAGGAGATTATCCTTGCTTCCTCTCCAAGGTGACGTCACTGCATTAGGTCTCTTGTGCTGATAAGCAGGACTTAGAAAAGGTTTATGTTTTTAGCACGAGCATTTAAAAATATAATACTCATTTCAATCGAATAATTTTAGCTTTGCTAACTCTTAATATTTATCTTGCAAGATCATTGGAAAATTCTGTAATCATTTCTTTCCGGTTTGGAAAAAAAAAGAGAGAGAGAGAATGGGGTGATCTAAGGATAACTAAGCTCTGTGTTGTAGTATTCCTCAACCACTGTATCACATCTGGCAAGTATCTAGAATATCTTCCAAACTGATATGCTGTAAAATGGCTAAATAAATTCAACATTTAGGAGTTCAAACATATTGTTAACATTTTAGTGCTGAAGCTGGCAATAATTATTGAGTATATTTGTTCTCTAAGACAGTGGTTTTCAACCTTTTTTCATTTGCTGACCCCTAAAAAATTTCAGATGGAGGTGGACCCCATGAAAATCTTAGACATAGTCTGAGGATCACAGATTGAAAAGCACTGCTGTAATAGAAACTCCAGTTCTAATGTATGATTTCACATTGCAAACTTTCGTGTCAGACACTGCACTGGCTGAAGATGTTGTACCAGTGATAGGGCACTCGCTTTTTCATACAGACATACTTGTGCAGTCTTCCATATCTTGTTGAGATTCATTTTGACTAATTTCCTTCAGAAATTGCTAAAGCCTCTCCATGTTCTCCATGGGCCATGTTTTAATTACTACCTCTGGTCTGTTGCACAGACACCTAAAGCCTCTTCTATTAGATATGGAAGAAGAGAATTAAAGGGCTAGATGCTCAGGACTGGCCCTGTGACACTGGCACAGCTCAGGGTGGGGACCACTGGGCACCAGCCTGATTCCTAAGGAGCAAGTTATATGCTCTTCTTGTGCAAATGGTACATGTAATAATTTGATAGCAAAATATCTCTGCTAAAATGAACAAAAAAATCCTAGTACAATGATCATCAATCTAATGGAAGAACTGAGGTTATAAGAATCATGAAATATAAATTGTGATTTCTGGCATAGAATATTACCAACCAAGTAAACTATAATTAAGTTTGCATGACAACTCCCATTATAAGACCCTGTTTTTGGTTACTTATAGCTTAGAAAACTTAAACCTTTTGGATTGAAATTTTCCATGCAAGATGGCTTCCCCAGGCTTAAATTTTTGGGGACATTTCAGCTAAAACAGTTCTGCCATTTCTAAGAATGAGATTAGGGGAAAATACATTGTTTTGTCCATATTAAAAAAAAATTGTTCAACTGTTTTGTTGAGAAGCTGTAGCACTTTCATGCTGCAGAGCAGAGACTTGAAATTTCGCAAGTAGGTTGCCTGGGTGTCAGGAATGTGCAATTTGCCATGCGTGTGAAAATTTCCCCACATTTGGCCAAGTTATAAACCTCTGAAATATCTCAGTTTGCACATGCTGAATAGAGTTTTGTTACAGTTTGGAAGCTATAATCTCTGAAAACTCCATCTGTATTGAGGTTTGGATCAGGCCCAACATATTTCCTACATGTTGTCCAGACTCTGCATGCGCTGTCCCCAGAGAGTGATGGATGGTCAAAGGCGAAGGGGTAAAGGGAGAGCAATGGCAGCAGGAGCCAGAGCGTGGAAGGGACAGGAATAGAAGGATGCATATGCACAAGGGCACCTGTTACACAGGCAACATTAGGCATTTCCTAACTCTTGAGTGCTTGATTTTTCAGCCTTGACCACTGTGACAAAGTTTCTCCTCTACCTTGGTGGGTCCTGTGCTTATTGGCAGATTTGCTCACCTCAGTGATCTTTTCTACAGTCTGAGTCAACTTCTCCTGTGTCTGATCAGGAGTTGGGAGGTTTGGGGGAAACCCAGGCCCGCCCTCTACTCTGGGTTCCAGCCCAGGGCCCTGTGGATTGCAGCTGTTTATAGTGCCTCCTGTAACAGCTGCATGACAGCTACAACTCCCTGGGCTACTTCCCCATGGCCTCCTCCAAACACCTTCTTTATCCTCACCACAGGACCTTCCTCCTGGTGTCTGATAATGCTTGTACTCCTTAGTCCTCCAGCAGCACACCCTCTCACTCTCAGCTCCTTATGCCTCTTGCTCCCAGTTCCTCACACACACTTCCTCTCCTCTGGCTTTCCCCTCCCTGACTGGAGTGAGCTCCTTTTTAAACCCAGGTGCCCTGATTAGCCTACCTTGATTGGCTGCAGGTGTTCTAATCAGCCTATCTGCCTTAATTGGTTCTAGCAGGTTCCTGATTACTCTAGTGCAGCCACTGCTCTGGTCACTCAGGAAACAGAAAACTACTCATCCAGTGACCAGTATATTTGCCCTCTACCAGACTCCTGTACGCCACTGGTTTGGATCTGTCACACCACATAAGTTTGTTTTGTTTTTATGTAATATCATTTGTAGAGTGCAGAGGCAATGAAAGAGTCACAAAGTCCCAGTCTGTGCCTAATCTATGACTGGCACAAAAATCTGAATGAATGATCCTATTGGACTAAGAGAGCGAGTGTCTGTAGAGACAATGGAGCTGTCTTTGAAAACCATGTTAAAAAGCATTTCGGTCTCAAAAGATTCAGAATTTCAGTTCAGGTAAGATAAGTTCCATCCCCTAAATAGATACTTAGCCAAACCTTTTGAAGGCAACTCTCTCCTCTCTGACATCCTCCCAAGTCCCATCCTTGCTGCCTTTCAGACCAAACAAATTCTTCAGTCATCCCTGACTATCCTCTTCACTTCCCACCAGCTCTCCCTCCTTTCTTTCCAGTCCAATGCTAATTCACAATTACTACCTTTTTTGAAAATAGGATAGAAAATTAGCTTCTTTAATTAAGAATGAACCTCCTAAAAGTTCACAATAGAGGGTTTTTTGGTCTTAGGAAATGCAGACGCTAAAATGGAGCAGGAGTAACTAGATCGAGACTTTTGAATCCTCAACTGGTTTCCCGCAGTTGCTCAGAAATCCTGACACACACTGCTTTCAGCCTGGTACCAAACACATTTCAGACACACACAAGTGTAAGTTTGAAACATGCTGAGTGGCAACTGAAGCTATCCCCGCTCCAGGGAAATCTCTGAATTATGTTTGTTACTCTTTCAGGATTGATTGTAGAAACATTTATAGGGAAAGGAAAGGCAATGCTGCCCTGTCACTAGGAGCCTTTTGACCCATCCCTGATGTGGCATTGGCTGAGTACTTTGGAGACTGAAGAGAAGCTGCTTGCCAGGCTGCACCACTGAAGTGGAGCAATGCAGCAGTAGTTGCTGTGACACATCTAGAGAGAAAGGGGGAAAATATGAGCTGGAGGCTAAGAGAAAGCTAAAGGATGATGAGTCAGAACGTACCTAAATGTAAACTGAAGATTGGACCTTGGTACTTAAAATCTAACTGCACCAGTTTGCTCAGCACAATAATCTAAAAGCTTATGTGGTAAGAGAAATAAACCACTGTGTAAAAAGATACAAATTGTGGTTGACTGTTAATGCTACAGATGGTGACCAACAATATTATTATTAGTATTTATTATTTATTAATATTCTCCAAGAGTCTCAGATTCTTAGATTTGCTTGGACAAAGTGGTGGTCAGATCAGATTACAGGCACTATTACAACACTCCTGATATCTCCCTTTAGGACAAAAATCCAGTTCAATCTCTGTTGGGCATTATGAGTAGGTTTGGAAATCATTTCCATGAATTCTTTAGTACGTGTGGGCTGATTTGCTCTCCATTAGAGTTCCCATATTGGATTTAATTTGGGATTGACACACTTGATGAGCACATTTGAAAAAGTTTGTTTCCAGAAGGGTTTTTCTTGCATTTTATGTCAGATGCAAATAGTATAGTACTCTACCTCCTGTGTCCTCTCTTTTTATGTGGCAAGCTGAGTAGTGTGGTGGACAGAGCTACACCAATTCATACAAGGTCAGTGTTGTCCTGACAATAGCCTTCTGTTGTTATCAATAGGTATGTGGCAAGCTGAGTATCATGGAGGAGAGAGCTGCGCCAGTTTATAGAGGACCAGGATAGTCCCAACATTAGTCTCCTCCTGTTTCAACTAAGGGCTTGATAGGTCTGACATCTCCACTGGTCACAACTGCTGGGGTACCATTAAAGGGGAAAGCTGGCTTCTTAGATAGCTGGGCTTTATAGGTCAAAACTAACCTGAAAACAAATTGGAAGCAGAGCAGGTTGTGGAGCATATTTAGCAAGCTGCCCTATAAGACATGAGACACTGGATTCAGCACTAGCTGACATTTCCCAGTGATCTTCAGATATAGCCCCATGTAGACAGCAATATTGTAGAGGTAATCCCAAGCCGACAAAGGAAGAGTTAACTGTAGCAAACTCACAAAGCAAACTAATGTTTTAGCTATCTGTGAAATGCATTGCTAAATTCTCAACACATTTTTCATCCACGCATGTGGGAAGGCTCAAATCTACTTCTGCTGAAGTCAAAGGTGAGATGTTTGAACACATGGGAGTTTTGTTATTTATTTCAATGGAGATGGAATTGGGCTCATATTCTCTTTTTAAACCAATGTTAAAATAATTCCTTTTGTTTGGAGAACAAATCTTAATACAAATCATGGACCCAATCACATACTCTTTATATTGGCAATGTTCTTGTCAGTGTGCTCTACATTAATTTCCATGAAATTTTATATATTGGTACAGAGATTTACTAAAAGCTTTGAAGAATTCTGTGCAACCATGTGACATACAATAACAGTTTTTTGAAAGCTGTAGCTAATTTTTATTTATTTGTCAATTGGAATGTGTTTATTGCATTTGCTTGGACTCAGTCTGGTAACTGATTATAACCCATAATTTCCTAGCATGTTCATATTGCATTTTGCTAAAAATTTGGATTAGTTTTAGTCCAACAATGGAATTATAGATGAATGAATTTCTAAAGCAAAAGAAAAAAAAAGAATTTATATCAGATGGAAAACATTAAAAAAAAACAAGGTAGAAAAAGAACAATTGAACCTTATTGTGTCTAGTAAAACAGTTTCATTACACTCAAATAATATGAATAATATTTATATTTTCCTTTTAATCAGTGGATCTCAAAAACATTGAGAAGGTGGATCACTAGGTTCCTCCTTCGCAATTCGCAGCTCCCACTTGTGGATTCATGGACTGTATGGATAGGGGCCAAGCTAGTCTTAATGGTGTCTTAGTGAACTTCATCATTTCAATAGCTAACTCTTTTCTTTTAAAGATTTAAAATTATGGATAAGTTGTTCTGTACATAGGAGAATTTGATCAGAAACATGAACAACTGTCCTGTGTTGCATATAGAGAATTCCAGTGACTAAGGGCCTGATACTTGAATTGCTGTGTGTGCACACCCCTGTTGACCTCAGGTGGGAATTACAAATGTGGAGTGCTTGAAGGATCAGACCCTAATCTTGTTTCTTGACATCAGAGAAGCTCATGTACCCTTGCACATTGCCACAAAAATTGCGATTCATCCTAAACTAGATGCTGGTGTATTTGGGGCACCCTCTCTGGAATCTTTTGAAATTAGCTGTAACCACAGCTAAAAATACATTTGGACTATGAGTAACCTAAGCTGGTTCCCTTCCTACCCCTTTCACTGCCACAGGGGCAGAGACTGTGACTCTGCCCAATATCACAGACATTTATTTCAGCTAGGTCAACATACAAACAAGTGGCTGGGGCCTGGATTATGCCTTGATTGACTGATGATTGTGATGAGTGGATGGGTCACCTAGTGCAAGTCATTGTCTCTAGCTGATAACTCTAAGATGGAACTGACAGTCCAGAAGGGCAGATAGGTCTGTGGCAGCTTCCATAGTTTCACAGGAAGCAGAGAGAGGCCTAGGATCCATTGCAAGTATGCTTAGGTTTGGGGAAGAAGAGAGGAGCTCATTTGCATGAGTTTTCCAATCTCTAGCATGGTTGGGTACCACCCTTCATTCCGTTTAGTAACTAAGCCGGACCATTCCCAAGCCAGTTCATGTAGCAGTCAGGAATGACCATGCTGATTACTGTTACATACATCTAGGTCAGGATTTGACCTAATGGCTTTAAAAAATTAAGACTATTGTTGCTTGTTAAAAATCAACATCAGAATTAGTTCCTCCTAACAACATCTCTTCTCCTGAAACTCTGAAAAGCCCCTACAGCACGTGAAGCTGTTAATAAAAAAATTCAAAAAGGAATATTCAATCTCTTGGTTCTTAGTTGCTACATATCCTCATTACACAATCTATTATCATAGTTAGAGTCACTTTTGGCAGCCCAAGTGATGGATTAAATATGCACAGAAGATGATGAACTACATCTCTCATTCATTGAGATGGTCACTCTAAGTCAGGGTTCAGGCAAACTGCCAGAACAATGCTCATGATGCTTGTATTTTATTGGTCGTGTAACCTACCCCTGCCACCTCAATTCTGTGAATAAATAAAGGATTCCAATTTCCACTGCTAGCATTCTGGCTTCCCAACCTCTACATTCTCTTTTTCTTACTTAAAAAAAACAAAGAGCTCTCATATTTCAAATAAAATATCTTGAATGATGCTTTTATTCAGCATATGTGACTGTTGAGATTTTAAGTTGCTAAATGAATGCATAGTGCATTTACAGAAGTCATATTGCTGTGGTTATGAGTTACACAACAACACAGTGTCAGTCTTCTGACTGGAATCACGCTATTTAGCAATACCATTTGGACGAGCGAGTTCACATACTGAAGCCTGTCCAACAGTTCTAAGAAATTTGTATCTTTGAAAGTATTCAATATATTTCTTTATGTGTTGCGGCATGTGTTATTGTTCTCCAGAAATCTCAGTGAACTTGGGGTCATTGGATTGCTTTCTTACTGCCTGCACTGAGACTGAGCAGCTGTCAGTGCACTAACTGTAATTTTAAATGCCTCTAAAATGGAACACAAAGCAGTGCTTTAAAATAGCTTCACTGCTATACCTTTAAATAGTATAGAGGAGGAGTCAGAGTCTGAAGAAAAGGTAAGTGATTCAAAGTGTAGTTTATTACTCTGCCCTGGGGTCATGCTGCTGTGAGATGGTGATTCCTAACTTTTGTCAGCTTCAGGCACAGTCTGTTTATTCCAGTTTCTTTGTAACTGTAGGCCTTTCAGCAAGGAAATAGTCTTCCACTGGTACACAAATAGATCTGAGTTTACCTCAGGGATGTGCACAATCAAACTCCTCTGGGGCCAGAGCGGGGAGAGCGAGCTTCTCCATCCTGGGCCAGGGCAGGAGATGACAACTCCTCTGGTCCTGGGGCTGTGGGGGAAGATCCAGCTCCCTGGCTGCCATGGGACAGTGAGCTCCACTGGCCACAGAGGATGTGGTGTAGAGTCAGCTCTACCGGCCCCAGGGCCACGGTGGGAAGATTCAGCTCTTCCAGCCTTGGGGGAAAGGGAGAGTGAGCTTCTCCACCCACCAGGGGCACAGGAAATACCCCTCCAAAAGCAGCCACATTTTTATTCCTGCTCATGCCCCTGCTTTGCCTGGATAGCCCATCATCTCTTGAGTTTATAAGCAACCAGCAAAATGAAATCTTTACTCCATGTATAATCAACCTGCTTTGAAAACATAGAAACAAACTGCTATCAGTTTCTCTATTCTTCTGAAAAATTCAGGTCAAAGCCGGTTAAGATGGACTTATTGGGAAAAGCCTGATTTGTCAGTTCAAATTGTTCAAAGTAGATATCAGTTTTTGAGAGTAGAACACAATGGTGAGAGAAGAAAAGCCACAAAGGGAGAAAGCAATGTATCATGGCACTTGGATGCACAGAGAGGACTGGGATGGTTCAAGATATTAGTGGAGTTTTTGTAGTGCATCAGTTCAATTCCAATCAGACTCAATAAGTGAAATGTGTTACGATCTGTAAATGGTTGGGAAAAGAGTTAGTAGTCTCTGTTATAGTTCCTAAGGGGCAATAATTCATATCACAAAATCATTGGCACTCTTGTTAGTAGTTTCAGTAGACTGGCAATGGCCGAGTGAGCAGAAAGCCTGAATTATACTTTCACCCCTAGTAGTCTGGAGATAGTCCAGCTCAGGGCTGAAACACATTCACATCTTACTGGGAGGGATGCTTACACAACTGCTGTAAGTTCTGCACTTGTGGATAAATAAAGAGTTTCTGTCTCTAAGTTTCTCAGTGTTACCTGTCACTACCTCCTATATTAACTTTTTAAAAAAAGACAGAGAAAAGAAGGTTGTCATAGTTCTTTTCTTTTCTTTTCTTTTCTTTTCTTTTCTTTTCTTTCTTTCAGCTAGCTAAAACCAAGAAATAGAGGAAATCATAGGAAAGAGTCAGATTTCATGAGATTTCCAGACCAAATTGGTTTACATTGGATAAGAAAGCTAAACGAATTTCTGAACCCTTTGAGCTTCACTGACAACTTTTAATGCTGGAGGCTTTACTGATCTAAACTATGCTCAGAGAAATATGTAGAGAAAAGATGTTGAGGTTTGAGGAGTTTAAGAAGTTATTGATACTCTGTTAAGAGGGTTTGCTGTTACAGGGTTTTCTGTAAGTAAAACTGAAATACTGTACATTGTATTGAAAGAGAGACACTGAGTTTTCTATAGAATATAAAAGTTAGGGAACAAGTGAAGGTTTTGCTTCTTTGATGACTTGAAAAAGACGTTGAATGCAGCGAACAATGAACTGAAAACAATATACAATTCTTCTTAGAAACAAAACTATAAATTGTTCTAAACATAGTGCTGATTTCTGCAAAATACAAACCATCTTTAGAGGAAATCAGTGAACACAAATAATTGCTGGATACAACTTTTAAAGAGCTAGGAAGTAAAAATCAAAAGAGAGGAGAAGACACGAGAGAACATTTTTGAGTGACTACACACATACACTATAGCCACCCTCTTCTCAGGTTGAAAGAGGGTTAAGGCATTATTGTTAATTGGAATCATGGTAGTATCTAATCTTTCTCAGGTAAATTAGAATTGTTTCCTTTATGCATGGGGATACACTTACTGCTGCACTTGTGACTCCGCTGTACAGGGCTACTCTGCTGAGAGTTCGGCAGTGGAACAGCTTTCTTTGGGCCTTCCACAAGGGTGAATTTCACTTAGTAAGCCTGGCTTCATTATAACAGTGTTTACCACAGGGCTATTCTACTCTGTATGTACACAGATTATAGAAGGAGCAGCAACAATCTATAGTTAGACTTGGAAGAATTCAATTTTGACATTTTAAAATAATTTTAACGACTAATATCAATATTTAATTTAGGTATTTTTTCCTGTATTTTTATAGATTTAAATGTTCACAATTGTGGGAAATTATGGATGTGGGGGGGGGAAGAGAGAGTCAATAATTATTTAATGACAGCAGACACTGAGATTCAAAAACTTAAAGCTTTATAACCGTTAAAACACACCACATGTCAAAACATACAAAGTAAATATCCTTAAATTAAACTATGATAAGTTCTCAAGCAGTATTTTTCATACTTTGCCTATCTGTAAATTTCAGTTATCGTTGATGGAAATATTTTTTCATCGATCTGTAGCTGTACAGTGAAATTGATGTTTACTGACATTTACTAGTATCTAATCCTTCCAAGCCTACTTATATTACAATGCCTAACACTTCCCATTGTGCAGTTTTTCTGACTATTTTTTTTGAGAGTTCTAAAGATTCCTTGCTTTGCAGCAGGACTTCGATGTTTGGCAAAGTGATACTTCTGGGTCAAGAAAAGCCCTGTACTGTCCCTGTGGATCTCTCTCTGTTCAGATTTGGTGAGTTGTAAAGCAGCCCACTGTTTGCATGTGTTTATACATGCTCCATTAGTGGCTGGTTCACACAGTATAACTTCATACTCCTGTTGCCTTCTGTTCTTGTTAGTCTTTTAGCTCAAGTGGTAGAGGTCTACGCTGCAGTGCCAGGTTTTAGACCCCACTGAAGAGGTACTGGAGTAGTGGGCGGGACAGTTACAGCTGCATATTATAGAATTTGGTTTTGCCCTGTCTCAATTTCACCATCTGCACAATGGGGATAATAATACTTAGATCTCAGGGTACTATGAGGGTTAATTAGTTGATGTGTGTGCACTATTTTAAACATCTGAAGCTCTATTAAAAATTAAATACTCTGAAAAATCAGGCCTGGTCCCTCAATGTATTTGATTGGATACCCAATCAGTAACATATCTACATTTAGAAAACATCCTACAAATTTTGGCCTGAATCTCAGTTCTGTAAAATAGGGATAATCACAGGGAAGTTGTGAAGTTAGATGCATTAGTCTTTGTGAGGTGCTCAGATGCATTAGTGATGAGCAGCATAGGAAAGCTTGTAACAAAATTAATAATTCTTTATTCAATGCAGTTTTTGGCTGATGTGCTGTTGATAGGGCCATACATTGAAGAATGAGGAAAAAATGAATAATTACATGATGACACCTATTTTTATAGGACCAGCTGTTCAATAAAGACTATCATAATATAGAAGCTGATTTGCCCAAAGCCGCACAAAGGAGCAAATTTAAGGTTAATAGGTTCATAGATTTCCAGTCCAGAAGGGACCATTATGATCATCTGGTCTGACTTTCTGCATAGCATAGCCCATAGGACCCTCCCAGAAATTCCTTCATTTAGCCCATAACTTCTGTTTGAGTGATAGAATACATTTTTAGAAAGACAGACAGTCTTCTATTTAAAGATTTCAAGTGATGGAGAATCCATTGCATTCCTAAATAAATTATTGCAGTGGATAATTACTTTCACTGTTAAGTTTGTCCCATATTTCAACTCTACATTGGCTCTTGTTATGCTTTTGTCTGTTTGATTAAAAAGCCCTCTACTATTAGACATTTTCTCCCCATGGAGGTATTTATAGACCATAATCAAGTCATCTCCTAACTAGACTTGGTTGGGAATTTTCAGACAAAACTGGTTTTTTGTTTGAAAATGCTGATTCATCAAAACTGCAATTATATGCAGGAAGGGACTGGTTTTCATAAATCTCCTGGTTTAAAAAATGTTGGAAAAAAAGATTTTGAAAGTTTTAAAACATTCTGTTTTAACATACTGTATTCAAAATGAAAAAGTTTTGGTTTTTGGTTCAAAACAACTTTTTGTTTTTATGTTAGTTGATTTATACTAAAAAAGGTTAAAATATTAAAAGGTGGAAATCAGTATGAAACATTTTGAATAATTTACCCAATCTGATTATTTTTTCAGATTATCAATTCATGAAAAATGTTCAAGATTGACTTTTTGTACATATTCGGTTCAGTACATTTTTTTAGAAATCTCAAAAGTTCTCGTGGGATGGGAAAACCAGTTTCCACCCAACGGTAGTTCTAACCTTCTGTCTGATAAGGCAGACAAATTGATTTTTAAGATTGCAAAAGCAATCTTAATGCTGCTACTTCCTAGCTTTTGATACTTAGCCACATAACCTTGAGACCATTCTTTTAACATATTTTTAGTATGTAATACAATTAAGTGTGTGTGTGTGTGTGTGTGTGTGTGTGTGTGTGTGTGTGTGTGTGAAGTGTCTTCTGTTGAAGGATTGTAAGATTAACTGGTATATCAGACATCAAATAAAATATTTCTGATTTGCATTACTATGGGCTTCCCACATACCTGCCCTTCCCAAAATAACCAAGTCTCTGTGCCTGTTTACACATTGAGATACTGGCCACAGATGGCGGTGATATCACACCCTGTCTGTATGTCTACATAGCAAAGAAAAACCTGTGGCTGGCCCATGCCAGCAGACTCCAGCGGGGGCTGCGAGGCTGTTCAATTTCTGTATAAACTGGTCTCAGGCTGGAGCTCAAGCTCTGGGACCTTCCCACTTTGCAGGGTCCTAGAGCCCAGGCTCTGTCCCAAGCCTGGAAGTCTACATAGCAATGAAACAGCCCCACAGGCCAAGTCCTGAGAGTCGGACTCAGCTGGCATGGGCCAGGCATGGTTTTTTTTTTTGCAGTCTGTAGACATACCCATACATTCCCGCATTCTTAGTGTATGTCTACACTACCCGCCAGATCGGCAGGCATCAATCGATCCACCAAGGGTTGATTTATCGCATCTAGTCTAGATGTGATAAATCGATCCCTGAGCACTCTCCCATCAACTCCTGTACTCCACCGCCGCAAGAGGCACAGGCGGAGTCGACGGGGGAGCAGAAGCAGTCAACACCGCGGTGAAGACATCACGGTAAGTTGATCTAAGTACGTCGACTTCAGCTACGTTCTTCGCATAGCTGAGGTTGCGTAACTTAGATCGACATCCACCCCCCCAATGTAGACCAGGCCTTAGTGAGTACTTAGATAAGATAAAGGAGTAATACTGGTATCTTATAGCAACAGAGACTTTTGCAGATCACCAACAATTCCTTATATTCTTCAAATTGCAAGGAATTTAAAATTATTTAAATACAGTTAGTTGCAGCTCATTGTTATGGAGACCAAAACTATGGTCAGATTATTCAGAACCCACAGAAATAAAATCCTTTAATAATATAGGCAAAACTCCTTAAGAGGTTATGAGGTATTTTTATTTATACTCCTCTGCATATGAGACATTGAAGACATTAGAAAACATGCATTGTCTCATGCTTCCTGCATCAATTATTGTTTTTCCAATACTGAATTTTTATCCTCTATTGTTTGTGTTCCACATTTGGGCTTTGGCATGTTGTAGGGTCTTGCAAGCAATAACTTGCAAACTTGAGGTTTTACAGTCTTGACTGACCACCATCTGTTTCAGACTACCTCCTGATATAGAATATTTGTTCATATTCAGCTTTCATTATTTTTAGCTCGCTCTGGAAATTACCACTCTTCATTTTATGTTTTACATATTTATGCTAGAAGATTTTATATTAAGCATATTAGAATGTTTCACGGCCGAGAGGAATCACTAAGCCAATTTTTATTTGAGAGAGTTTTTTATGTTTCTCTTTTTAAAAATGGTCATGTTTTTTCACAAGCAGTGACAGTGTTTACAAACACTACACAAATCTGGAACGGGTTAAACAGCTCCCGGGGTCCAGTCAGCCCTACCCACTGATAACTTCTGAAGTAGATATGAGGCTTTGAGGAAGAATGTAAAAAGGGAGAGCTCAGCTCAGTTGGTGACTGACTGGGAGGGAAAGGAGGCCTTCAGCTTTCACTGTGGGAGTGAAGTCTGCCTGGGGTGAGGAATGGAGGACCTCCCTGGGTGAAAGCAGACTTGGCCTGGCCTGTTTGCTTTGTTTGGTTGCCAGTGACCAACTTAAACTTGCACGAGCCCATGCGGGGCAGAAGTATTTGTTTCTTGGTATGCTGTTGAGCCCAGGAAGAGTGGATGAGTGTGTTTCTTTGTGTTTGTTTTGGACTTTGGGCACCCCGGATGGGGTGGAACTTCTATGTGACCTAGCCAGGGGGCTAATTCACCTCAGCCCAGAAGGTGTTGGAGGCTAGGTGGATCAGTGGAAGACCAGGAGTGAGACAAAGGCAGATCCATTGCCATACTGCACCATGAAGTACAGGGGCATGTGGGAGAGCATGGCTGCACAACCATTATTAAAGTCTGTGAGTAAAATTTTCAAAAATGCCCAAGTGATTTAGCAGTCAATCTTCTATTTTCAAAATTGACTTAGGACCAGATTTTTAAAGATGTTTATGCTTCTAAAGATGCAGATAAGAATCTAGTGGGATTTTCAAAAGTGCCTGAGCACCTAACTTCCACTGATTTCAATAGAAGTTAGGCACTTAGGAGCTCCTATGTTCCATTGGCTTTCAATGAAACATAGGGCTTGTCTACACAGTACTTTGGACCACAGGGGTGTGTGTGAGTGAATTGCAGCATACCTTAGTATTTTGCACTGAAACTCCCCTGTGTGGACACTGCAGACTCAAGCTAAAAAGTACCCAGTTTGTGTTAACTTAGTCCTTCTGAACAAGGATTACCTTAATGCAGACAAGATACCTTTTAGTTCATGCCTGCAGCTTCCACATGGGGGATTTACAGCATAGCACACTAATGCATGCTACAGTTCACACTCTCATAGTCTGAACTGCAGGGCTATGTAGACATAGCCTTAGGCTCCTAATCTTAGGCCATGTCTACATTTACAAGCTTTCAGCGTCACAGCTGTACCAATACAGCTGTGCCATTTTAAAAGCGCTCATGTAGCCATGTTATGCAGATGAGAGAGAACTCTCCTGTTGATATAATAAAACCAGCTCAATGAGCGGTGGGATCTGTGTTGGCAGGAAAGCATCTCCCAATGACATAGTGCTGTGCACCCCAGCATTTATCCCGGCAAAACGTATGTCACTTGGGGTGTGTATTTTTTCACATCGCTGAACGGGAAGAGTTTTGCCGGCATAAGTGTTAAGGTAGACATGGCCTAAATAACTTTGTCCAATAAGACTTAGGCTCCTAAGTGACTTTTGGGGATTTTGAAAATTTGCTGTCTGTGCACAAGTGATAGGTGAACCTCAAAAAGTACACAGGTTGCTTATATAAGCCCCCCAAATGAGTGTTTGTCTCATTTGCCCTATCCAAGCCAAGGGTCGATAGTATCTGTCAATAGTCCCACAGCCACCCTACTATATACAACCAAGATACACAAGTATCAGACGTGCAGGTAGTGGGTCTCAGGGAACCCAAATGACAATGGACATACTGAGAGACAAGGTGGGTGAGGTACTCAGAAACCAGATTGAACCCTACCAAGAGAAACAATCTATCTGAAGCCTATGGCACCTGCAGTCAAAAGGCCCAGAGAAACCATCCACAGAGATGAATGGGAGCCTTTTCATTGACTTCCGTGGACTTGTGATCAGGCCTGATCTGATGGGGAATGGTGGTCTGGGTTGGTGAGACTATGCATTATCTGAAAGAATTCAGCTGATTGGTTTCTTAAGTTTGTTTTTGTTTTTTTAGATCAAATTTTTCAAAACCTAAAGAAGGCTGAGATTTGGCAAAATTAGAATTTTAGACAAAGAACTGAGTAAGTTCTTATGTTATCCAATCTGGTTCTCCCCTCTTTAGTATAGTCTGCACTAGTCTTAGCTCTGTAACTTCTGTCTCACTTCTGCTCTGTGCAAGTATAGATATATTTTTTCCGTTATGTGCTAAGCTATTTATTAAAACTGGGTGGAATCTTACTTGTTTAATAATTCAAAAATAATCACTTTAAATTCAGAATCTGTTATCTATTACTTGATTCTTTTTGGTGGTGATATCAAATCTGATTTATTAAAAAAGTTTCAATCTATTTCCACTCAATTCAGGTTGGTCTGTTTGAAATCAGAGGTGATCCAGAATATAACTCACATTTGAAAAGAGTCATAGAAAAATAGGATACCACCACCGCCACCATCAATTATCTTCTCTTTATGAGTTTTACTCTTAGTGATAACAATTAGTTTTACAGCATCAACCCCTGTAGGTTTTGAAAAATAAAATAAGATGCCTTTGCAACAAATATGTTCAGCTTAAAACGGAGGTACAATAACAGAGGTGTACTCCAATGCTTGCAAAAAAGAAAAGGCTAAGGGTCAAAAGCTATTGTCTCTGCAAATGTTGCATTTTGTAGTTCCTAAAAGAGTAATTCATGATCCACAAAATATTTTCTTTAAAAAAACCGAAAAACATTCTGTGTGAACAACAGATATCAAATTAAAAGAATTGACCTAGTGCAGTGATTAAGAGTTACTTGCAGTCACATAATCTGATAACATACTATTATTTCTTTTGAGGAGACTAAATTATTTTGACCACAGCTTGTGAAGCTAAAATTGTGTTTAATACATCTATTACTTGACCAGAGGGCTATTTAGCAGTGTTTCTAGAGTCAGTGCTGTGAGTATCTATTTCTAGAGCACATCCTTCAGTTTTTAATTGCTCACCCCAACACATTCTACAGTTTCTTAAACCTAATTTTCCATTCACACACTGAGACAGACTATTTTTTTTCCAAACAAAGTCAAAATAACACAAGGCAAAATATTAAGATTGGGTTGAGATTGACAAAGAAAATAACACCATTCAAGTAAACTGCACATTTATCTATTCATAGCAAACATAAATCACCCTCTTTTTTTTATTTTTTTATTTTTTAGTGCTATTCTCTGGCTCTTCTTGAAGAATGTAACTATTGAAAAAAAACTGGCAAGATCCAAATAACTGAAGTACTGTCCTGGCCCCAGCGATTGGTTTGGAAATTGCAACCACAGCAATTAGCATTTCCAATTTCCAGTTCACAGAAGGTCAGGCAATGGGGTTATCCTTGGAGCAGTTATATTACCCAGAGGAAAAGAAAAACTGAAGGGATGGAGTTAAAGGGATTTTGCATTGTTGAGTTAGCACATGAATTGGTAATGACCTCAAGCAGAGTTTTGTCTTGTTTTCTTCCATCAATTGTTCTGCCACATACATGTCCATTGCTGAGCTAAGTAGAGCTACAATATCTGTTACTTTATTGAATCCCTCCAAATGCATATACCTATGGGTCCTCCTAACAGTTCAGCTTAGTGTCATTCAGTGTTCACTTGCTTTTTGAAATATGATCCCTTTCCCCATGTACTTTGGGGCACAGCATTATAGTACAGATGCTGTTTCTTTAATTGTCAGATTGAACGGTCCAGTGGGTTCAGAGATAATCCTTATATAAAAACAACAAAATCGCTTTCCAGATTCAGAGCTCAATCTTGGCTTCTGGTAAAACCGTCTCCTCCATCTCTAAGAAAACCGCATTGAGTCAATTTCTTCTATGAATACTCATGGAGCAAGACACTAAATATGAGAAAAGGTATCAGAACCTGTCCCTGTATTTGCACATGGATAAATCATAGAATCATAGAACTGGAAGAGACCTCGAGAGGTAATCTAGTCCAGTCCCCTGCACTCATGGCAGGACTAAGTATTTTATAGACCATTCCTGACAGCTGTTTGTCTAATCTGCTTTTAAAAATCTTCAATGATGGAGATTCCACAACCTTCCTAGGCAATTTATTCTAGAGCTTAACCACCATGACAGTTAGGAAGTTTTTCCTAACGTCTACACTTAACCTTCCTTGCTGCAATTTAAGCCCATTGCTTCTTGTTATAACCTCAGAGGTTAAGAAAAGCAATTTTTCTCTTTCGTCCTTGTAACAACCTTTTACATACTTGAAAACTGTTATCATGTCCCCTCTCAGTCTTCTCTTTTCCAGACTAAACAAACCCAATTTTTTCAATCTTCCCTAGGAGGTCATGTTTTCTAGACCTTTAATAAATTTTGTCTCTCTTCTCTGGACTCTCTCCAATTTGTCCACATCCTTGCTGAAATGTGTTGTCCAGAACTGGACAAAATACTTCAGCTGAGGCCTAATCAGCATGGAGTAGAGCAGAAGAATTACTTCTCATGTCTTTCTTATAACACTCTTGCTAATACATCCCAGAATGATCACTTTTTTTTGCAACAGTGTTATACTGTTGACTCATATTTAGCTTGTGGTCCACCATGATCCCCAGATCCCTTTCCGCAGTACATTGTTCCTTCCTAAAAGGAGTACTTTATATTTGTCCTTATTGAATTTCATCCTAGTTACTTCAGACCATTTCTTCAGTTTGTCCAGTTCTTTTTGAATTTTAATCCTATCTCCCAAAGCACTTGCAACCCCTCACAGCTTGGTATTGTCCACAAATTTTATAAGTCTACTCTCTACGCCATTATCTAAATCGTTGATGAAGATATTGAACAGAACTGGACCCAGAACTAATCCCTGCAGGACCCCACTTGTTATGCCCTTCCAGAAGGACTGTGAATCACTGATAACTACTCTCTGGGAACAGTTTTCCAACCAGTTATGCACCCACCTTATAGTAGCTCCATCTAGGTTGCATTTACCTAGTTTGTTTATGAGAAGGTCATGTGAGACAATATCAAAAGCTTTACTAAAGTCATGAAATAACCACATTTACTGCTTTCCCACATCCAGAAGGCTTGTTACCCTGTGAAAGAAAACTATCAGCTTGGTTTGACACTATTTGTTCTTGACAATTCCGAGCTGACTGTTACTTATCACCTTATTATCTTCTAGATATTTGCAAATTGATTGCTTAATTATTTGCTCCATTATCTTTCCAGGTACAGAAGTTAAGCTGAGGGCTCTGTAATTCCCTGGGTTGTCCTTATTTCCCCTTTTATAGATTGGCGCAATATTTGCCCTTTTCCAGTCTTCTGGAATCTCTCCAGTCTTCCATGACTTTTCAAAGATAATTGTTAAAGGTTCAGCTATCTCCTCAGTCAGCTCCTGGAGTATTCTAGGATGCATTTCATCAGGCCTTGGTGACTTGAAGGTGTCTAATTTGTCTAAGTAATTTTAACTTGTTCTTTCCCTGTTTTAGCCTCTTCTGATCCTATCTCATTTTCACTGGCATTCAAATACAGCAGTGGACTTCCCATGATACTCAGGAATACACACCATTTATTGTATTGTGAGAAACTGTTCATTTTCCTTTGTACCTGGTTTAATCTGTATATACAGTGATTGCCTTCTCTTTCCACTTTTGCTGTACCAGTGTGAAGTTTGCACTCCTGCGAAACTCCCACTGAAGTTATTGGCTGTTCTGCTTGAGTAAGAGAGCAGGAGGAGACTCACCTACCATGATCCACATAAGCAGATTCCTATGTCCATGCAAAGTTCCACTGAAGTCAGACCCAACCAACACAAGCTTGAGTTTGCAAATTTAGGTCTGCAATCTGATCTGTCTGAGCTATGCCCATGGTGGAATCTACTGAAGTCAAGTGAGGGTCTGAAAGGCACAGGAGACAGCTTGTGTGGATCAGATAGGAGGATCCAGGCCTTAATGAGGTTTGTAAAATTAGAAGTAAACTGTCATATAAGGAAACTACAGAGAGGAACCATTAGCACTATTATATTATGCAATTTCTAGCCTTATATCTTTCAGGTGCATGTATTCATATACATGCAAAATGACACAAGCTTGTCACTGACCATCAGTCTGAGAAAGAACTGAGTGAAGAGAAAAACATCTTATCTTAATTTGACAAAAGAATCAATGGAATTTTCAATATAGCTTGGGAGACAGAGTTATTCTAACAATACATCTCTTCATACAAAAAAATGGGAAAGTAACATCAATGTAATTGATCAAAACCTGGTGGAAAGTAAATAATTATGCTAATAAGGAATTTTTTTTGTTGAATTCCAAAGTATGGTTAGGGTCATACTGGAAAAGATTTCAGTGGGATCCATAGGATCCGTGTTTTCGTTCAGTGCCCATTGATTTAAGGGACAGTGACAAAAACAATTAGAAAAGGAGCCAGGAATATCTTCTAAACCAATATACAGGTATATTTGCATTTGATCTTTGTTATATATTTCAGGAATAACAAGACTTCTGTACAGGATAAATATTTGGCAATAATGCATCTGATTAAACCAAGAAAAATTACATGTATTATTAGTAGCTTGCTCCCAAATTACACAAGGAGAAATTGGATACATTTTCAGTAGCTTGCTCTCAAATCTCTTCATTCCATGAGTCACCAGAGTCACTCTGCCAAACTAAATATGTCTCTGAAAGGCTGGAAACTTTAATGGAAAGAAACATAAAACTCAAAATACGTAGGAAAATTTAAGCTTCTTCTTGGATGACCTATTGGCTAGTAATTCAGGAATTTAGGGGATGCAGAGGCAAGACATTACAACCTTCTAATCTACAGGAGTTTTGAAGTATTGCGGAATGTGAACATGCAAATTAAACTAAAATAGATGTCCAAATTAACTCTCAAAAATCTATTGTGGCTGATGAAAAGTTACAAAAAGAGGTTTTAAAAAAGCTCTTAGTAATAGTAGAAGCACTTGTCTGATAATTGAGTGTTGACTCACGAAATAGAAAATGTCAGTATGTTGTGTGTGTATATGCATCCCAAACAAAAACTCTGTTATAAACCAGTAAAGGTTGCTGAAGTGCATACAACACCGGCACAGCCATAAAAAGTACCAGGGAATTCCAAATTAAGATTTCCTCATTTTTTCAACCTGCAACCATGATTTCACCTTCTTCACACTATCTCACCCACATCCCCTATCCACGACATACACGCCTTCTCCCTCCACCACCACATAAACCACACAGCATTTAAATCTGACCATGTAGAGTTGTTAAAGATGGATGTTTGTCAGTTGTTTGGAATGTAGAATTGGTGTTGCATTGAAAGAGATGGCAAGTGTGTAGGGTTTAGATTTTTATCTCATGATTCAGTAACTAGTGTTGGATGACTGTTGGAGAGAATTGTTTAAGATGAAATAGTTTGCTGTAGCATTTATCATTTTGGGTAGTTGTTTGCAATATTTCTGGTAGTGTTATTTTGTGGCTCACCTCATTTGGAGGTAGAGCTGGTCAACAGGTGTTTTTGCAACACTTTATTTATCTTCAGTAATAAAATTATTTGGCTAGGGTGACTGGAATGAGTCACTTCCACTCTTCACTTTTCATAAAAAAAGTTTACATGATTTAGATTTAAAAATCTTTTTTCTTTTTTCTTTTCTTTTCTTTTCTTTTCTTTTCTTTTCTTTTCTTTTCTTTTCTTTTCTTTTCTTTTCTTTTCTTTTCTTTCACACACTCAACCATGGGTAAACATTCACTATCATACAAAGGCATGAAGAATAAAAAGCGCAAATATTTTTATATTAAGAATCACATGGTTTTGAATTAATGTGTATGGTCTAATTTTCAAATAAAACGGGACATCCTTCCCCATATTTATGCATTCACACAGGCAAACATAAGATTCATTTTGCATGCCACAATGGGAGATTTGGACATTCTATTATGTTTTCGATGCTGGAAAGTTGGGATTTCGGTTGAATTTCAAAAATAATATAGGGAAAATATAAATATGAAGGGTCAGAAAAGATGAAATCGGTATAGCTCTATTTAAGCCAGTGGAGCTATGCCAATTTATACTAGCTAAGGATTTGGCCTGAAAGCAACATCTGCCTTGATAGACTAGAGAAATCAGGTGTAATCTGCTTTGAGGTAGGTTCTTTGAAGGCCTGTTGTCTTTGACTCTGCATAGATGCTGTAGTTCTTGATGAAATTCTATCTCAGACTCATCTGTCTGCTTCAGATTTTATAGCAGTTTAATCATTACTATGACATTCCAAAGCAACTCTACAGGAGCTGGCATTGGACAGGGAAATTTAAGAATCAGAGATACATAAAAATTAACAGAAGTCAGAATTTTAACTTAAAGATTGCTGCCATAACACTGACAAAATAAATCCATCTCTAGAATTGTTTCTAATCAGCAGTGAAGTTTTGGGAGGGGATATCATTTAATTTTACTTTCCTGGATAGAAGTAAAGCAATTTGTCACCCTTTGCTGAGTATTATTGGTTAACACATGACTATGATGAGCTATTTTGGATCAGGAAGGCACTCAGAGATGTTTTAACTAGATTTACTTGTCTAAATCTGTGCTTATAATGACACTGTTAAACTCTCCATTGTTGTGTGCAGCCCACTCATCAGTGTATGTTACATGTTCCCTTCTGTGCCTGATGCACAGAAGATATGGATCTGTTAATGCTCTCCTATTGAGAACCTGGCTCCTTGGCTCAAACTGTGGAGATGTATGTTTTTAGCTCTGGTTTTTAGCTCTTTAATCTCTGATGCAGCAGTTTAGATGGTGACTGTCATATTTGCACTAAACCAAATTGTAAAATAGTTTGAATTTCTAATAATTTTTTCCCATTTGACACAAGGGGCCCTAGAGTTACTCCAGGGATGAATTTGGCCCAATATCTTTGCTAGGAGCAGCATGAAAGAATTTGATGCCACATTTTTATTAGTTATATTGAAATATAACTTAGCTGCACATAATCACTTTCATTTGTAGTCATAGTTTTGAACAAATGGGCTCATTTTAAGGAGGAATGTCGACATTAGGGTTTTTTTTCTTAATTGGAAATATACCAATCTCCTAGCACTGGAAGGGACCTTGAAAGATCATCAAGTCCAGCCCCCCTGCCTTCACTAGCAGGACCAAGTACTGATTTTTGCCCCAGATCCCTAAGTGGCCCCCTCAAGGATTGAACCCACAACCCTGGGTTTAGCAGGCCAATGTTCAAACCACTGAGCTCTCCCTCCCCTAGACATTTTGAAAAGCATTAGAACATATGCTTAAATCCATCCTTATTCTGCCAAGCACTTAAGACCATGCTTACATCTAAGCACACATTTAAATTCCATTGAAATCAGTGGGACTTAAGCACTTGCTTTGCTGAATAGACATAGACTGCTGAATTGAGTCCCTAGAGAGTCTGCCATATGAATTCCCTGTCCTGAAACACTTACAATATGGATTGCTGTTGTATCAATCAGTCAAGGTACTAACAAACTTCAACAGGACTTTATTTTTAAAGTGGAAACCTCTTTACCAAGCTGCTGCTGCACCCTCTGTAACTCTCACTCTGCCTCCTCAACTCCTCCCCCCTTCTTCCTGTTTCCTGTCCTTTCAGACTCCCAAAAGCCAGTGCTCCCAGTTCTAATAATTACATGCAACATCTAAACACCACATTCCCTCCTCTCTTAAGAAACTCTCCCAATTAAAATAAACATTGTTGTTCTAACCACAGGAACAAATAGGAAACAAGACACTATACTACTGGCAGAAATATTACACTGAAAACACTGTAGATACTACATAACATAGTCTCTAGTCTAGACAGGTGGTCGTCTGGGTCTGACAGGCCATCTCTCAAGCCCCGGTTTCAATGCAATGTCTTGTTGTGTTGATACTACGGTGAAGTCATCCAATGCAGACTGGGTGTTGGCATAATCTCCTCTGCCTCCTCCACAGGCAGGTGCAAGATAAGAAGCATTCCATACCTGCCCTTCAGAAAGTCAATAGATGTAAGGTCCCTTCTTCTCTATGATTTTAAGAGGAGCTGTGAATTTATGGTCACCTTTGCGTAACATTCCAGGTTTTTGTATTCTAACAAAGAAACCACACTCAAACTTTGGTTCTTTAGTACCCCGTTGCTTGTCTGCGAAAGCCTTATACTTTGCTTGGTTCTGTTCAACTGTTTTTCTCACATCATCCTCGGTTGGGGCCTCAGGTCGCGCCTTTAACAATCCAGCAATGTTCAGTTTAATATTCATCTGTTTCCCATGCAGTAACTCTGCAGGTGATCTTTGCATTGTGGCATGTCGTATAGCCCGGTATGCTTTCAAGAAATCGGTAGTGAAGGGTATCCACAATCACTCTTCCAGTTTAGCAGTTTGCAAACTCTCTTTCGAATTTCTTTTAAACCATTTGATTTCCCCATTGGCTTGACCTTCTGTGTAAAATTTTCCTCTCTGCTAGAAAAGTTTCAAACTCCAGGGAAGTAAATTGACTACCATTATCTGAAACTAGTTCTTTGGGGTTACCTTCCCTGCTAAAAACTGAAGAGAGGAACTTAATTACTGTAGCAGAAGAGATTTGCAATGTAAACGCTACCTCAGGCCACTTACTGAAATTGTTTATTAAAGTGATGGCATAATGACAGTCAATTGGAGCAGTATCACAGGATCCTACAATGTCAATTGTCACTTTTTTCGAAGCAGATTCAGGAAGAGGAACAGGCTGTAATGGAGAGGTACATGCCACTGCTGTCTTATCATGCATTTGGCACAAAAAAGTTCTTTAATGCAGTAAGTGCAGTCCCGTATTTATCATCTGCAAGGGGAAAAGTGTAAAATATACTCTCCCCTTCTGCTCCAAGGCAGTGGATTAGCAGAGCATGCTTTCTTACTTCAGAAATTTCTGTAGCACTGATTGCAAGCAGATAAGTCTCAAACATATGGATCCAGGCAGTAAAAGCAATTGGAGGCTCACCTGGGCTTTGCAGAAAGGATATAGGTGGGTTCAGAGGCAGAAGATCCATTCTCATCACCAAAATGTTGTATCAACCAGGCAAGGTACTAACAAACTTCAACAGGACTTTATTTTTAAAATGGAAATCTCTTCACCAAGCTGCTGCTGCACTCCCTGTAACTCTCACTCTGCCTCCTCAACTCCTCCCTCCTCCTTCCTGTTTCCTGTTCTTTCAGACTCCCAAAAGCCAGTGCTCCCAGTTCTAATAATTACAAGCAACATTTAAACATCATATTTGCCTTAGACGCTCAAGCATTTAATGCAAAAGGTTTGAATTAAGAGACTGTGTGGTCTTGGTCAAAATTGTATAATTTGTCTTTGTGACTCTAGCGGCTCTGATCAAATATTGCAAAGCCATTAATAATATCAGGAGAAATGCAGAGGACCATGTGCAAAGGTTTTTGCCAATTGCATGAAGGAATATGCCAGAAGTAAAATGAGTCAAGGGTTTTTCTTGGTATTTAAGGTTCAGTGAAAAAGTAAGAGGGGCAGCAATGCCAAGAATTAACGCTGAGCTTGCCAATTGCTTCTTTAAGCGACTTTAGCCAACATGAGACTAAACAATGCATTAAATACACATACAACTAGCTGCAGTTAAGGAATCACATGTTAAGTAACAGCTTTTTGCTCAGTGTTAAAGTTGAGTTACCATATTGATAAAGACAAACATCATGACAAGCTTTGTCATCTCTTTTGTCTAACGACTAATGAGAACACACATAATTTGAACTTTTAGGGAACCTAATGCACTCTCATTTGGATCTTTCACAAAGATGTACCTGCATGAAAGTTTGCCCACCGCTTCAGCTTCAGAGAAGCCAATCAGCTAATCACTGTGCTCAGTGTAGTGCCACTGAATGAAAAGCACATTTATTTTTATTATGGCTGGGAGACTCTCTAGGAGAACACAGTGGCATGAGCCCTCCAACCCTTTCCAATGTGGCAAAACTTGAAGACTCTCTCATAGGCCCTGCTTCTTTTTAAGGCATTTCTCCATGTTTCTTATGAATGGCAGTAAAATGTAGGTCATCACACCAGGGATTGAATTGGGAACTGCAAAGATAAAAAGTATAAGCTGCTGCATCTTGAGCTAAATAGCCAAGACTCTATAGGTGGAGTTTGGAACAACTCATATCCTCTGTGGATTGTCACAGAGCAGGGATCCATAGCACACACTCACTGATGGGTTATATAGATACAAAAGAGGTATGTGTCAGATCCAATCTGAGTCCACAATTATTTCAATCCAAAATTGCACAGTTTCCATGTTGTTACTACACAGGCTCATCTGTTTCACCAGGATATATTTTTGAAATGTCTATAAAAATTCTCTAACACAGTTGAACATAGTACTGTAATTGCAACTTTTCAATGTTTCTTTTCAGGGCTTGTAATAGATCATTACTTTCAGCTTGGGACATTTAGAGGCATGAGCATCTATATGGTTATCATAGTCCCCCCAGCTACAGGAGAGGTATGGAAGGCAATGCAATTCCATCTGTTGTAATCACGTTGATGAATTCTGCTGTCAGGCCTAAAAATCCTAAAGCCATCTTAAAAGCAGACTTTGAGCAGGGAGGGGAATCATTGTTCTGGTACTTAGCAGAAGCACTGTGCTGGTCACATAACTACCTATTACTGGGCCACTGATTTCCTTCTCTGTAGGATACTGACTCCTTCATTTATACCTTCTTCCTACACAGCATGGGAGGTGTGATGACAGGTCTGATTATAGGGATTCCTGCCCATTTGGAAGAATTATCCAGTATTCCCATCACATGTACCAAGGAGGGGGGATATCTCTGAGCATTCCCAGGGATACTGAATTGGTTTTGTTGTCTCAGTGGAAGAAAATCAATAGTAAAAATATGTCATAATAGTCCACACGGTTGTCAAAGGCAATGGGAGGGCTGGATACTGGGAAAACCTAAGTCTGCCCATCCCAGTTATTAGAGAGACAAGGTGGGTGAAGTAATATCTTTTATTTGACCAATTTTGATTGGTGAGAGAGACAAGTTTTCGAGCTCTTCTTCAGGTCTGTGTAGCTCCAAAGCTTGTCTCTCTCACCAACAGAAGTTGGTCCAATAAAAAATATTATCTTAACCCCCTTGTCTTTCTAATATCCTAGGATTGTCACAGCTATAACAACACTGAATACATTCCTGTTCTGAAATTCTTTCTTCTATGTAAGGAAACATGTGTTAGATTATTCTTCAACCTCTGAAGAATGTCGGAAGAGCTTCACTATGCTAGGTCCCTAACTTTAGCTTCCATTTGTGTACATGGCCCCAGGTACATATTACGTCTAAACTGGGCCTGAGAAATTAGAATGGCTCATTGAATTATCTAACCATCTGAAAGGCCGTTTATTTTTTAACACTTATATGCACTTTTAACTAAATTAATCATCCATATTTGGGAATGTGGCAATGCATGTTTCTTAAAGAAGAAGGAACTGAATTGAAAACAATGTGACTTGTTTCCTAGAGCAAATTGCACATGCTCTCCTCTCCCAAGCTAGTGCAATTTATTCATAACATAGACATGTAAGCTAGAGTAAACTGTATTCTGTTATTCTCTTTGAATTATATAAAGAAACAATCTCCTGTTAGAGAAATTGACTGGATAACACTTACAAGAATAGTAGAACACTTACAGCAAAATTATCCACCTCTGATCTGTGCTGTAGCTCTCTGGAGCATGTTCTGCTGCTATTCTTTACCTTTGAAGTCTCTAGTGAAATATGAATGATGGAAGAATAATCTTCCTATAACACGATTTTCCTGAGCAAGTTACACACAGATTTATCAGTTTGCCAGGTGAAATAAGCATGGGGTCTACAATGTATGAACCTGAAATAACAGGATGTGAGAATACAAGGTCTGTGTTGCCCAGAAAGCTATCACAAGGAAGGATGATCTTGTGGTTCACACACAAGACTGCATCAGGACAAGATCTGTGTTCTATACCTGACTCCGTTACAGCCTTCCTGAGTTTCCTTGGGCAGTCACTTAACTGGTTTGGTTTCAAGCTAAAGCAGGCGACCCTTGAAGGTGTCAATTGAGTTGTTTGTGTTCATTCTAAGGCTACGTCTTCACTACCGGCCGTATTGGCAGGTAGCAATCGATTTCTCGGGGATCGATATATATCTCGTCTCATCTAGACACGATATATCGATCCCCAAAAGCGCTCCTTTTGACTCTGGAACTCCACCAACGCGAATGGCAGTAACGGAGTCGATAGGTGGAGCCGCGGACATCGATCCCGCGCCGTGAGGATGGTAGATAACTTGATTTAAGATACTTTGACTTCAGCTACGCTATTCATGTAGCTGAAGTTGCATATCTTAGATCGATTTCCCCCCCTAGTGTAGATCAGCCCTAACTGAAACTCTGAGTGAATCATAGATATCTTAACCCATATTTAGGGAAATAGAAGGAAAGGTCCACATCGAAGGCAAACCAAAACTGCAGAATTCCACCTCAGCGTAGCAATAATTATCCTTTTAACTTCCTGCTTACATATGGTAATATCAGAAACAAAAGGGAGGGGGGTTCAGCGAGTATAAGAATTTGAAACAGAATCCTTAAACTCAAGATCACTAGGGCTGAAAGTGAAATGAGTGACCACTGCTGACTAATACCTTACCTTTATGTTTACCCCTAAGAAACCTAAACAGCTATACATACACTGGGTCACATTGTATGACATTAGTTGCCACAACTGCAGTAAACAGATGCAGTAGTCCTTTGCACAAGCAACAGAAATTCTGCATGTGGAGAAAAGACTGGTAGCAAGTATGCACAGGAGTGTCACACCATTACAGGGGCCAACACATGCTTCTCACAGTATTGTCCTCAGCTGCCAACCAGTATGGAAGGGGAACAGCACATGGTCACAACCTGCAATGGCATTGTGGCCCTCCTCAAACTCTTACTCAGTGAACACAGAGTGTGGGATTCTGGTTGCCTTTTAGTGCAAGAACAGAAGGAGGACTTCCTCTGCCCATGTGAGAAACCAAACAAGAGAGCCAGAATATGGGCTTTTATTAATCTACCACTTCATGGAATGTAGCAGCTGTTGAACATTACTGGATTTAGTGTTTAAAGCAACATGTGTCAAAGGATGGAGAATTGACTGTCTTTTCAGGGCAGATCACAGTGTTTGCATGGGCAGCAATTGGATGCCATGTTGATGGGCACTCTAGAAATTCTGATAAATAGATAGTGATGGGTAGATATGAAGCGCAATAAAGGAGGATTCAATTACATGCATGCAGGGTGGTAGACTGACTTCCCAAACTTCAGTGTGGACAAGCCACTGGGGCTAATTTTTCTTCTCTTGTAAAACATGAGATAGGATCTTTTCAGGGATTAGGGCTTCTCTTAGTCTCATCCAGTGGATGGCACCTTCCTAATAGAATACTTTGTTACTAGCTCAATACTGACTCCCAGAGAAGATTATCACTTACTGAATATACATCTCCTGCAGCAGCTTGTTGTTTTCCTTGAAGCTCTCCCATTCAAATACCAATCAGGCCCAACCCCAATTAGTACACTAGTTCTAACAAGGTAGCAACAGAAGGTGATGTGGTTGAACTGAAGGATTCAGTCTAGTAGCTAATAGACAGGTGCTCATATCATAAAACTGCCATCATAGTAAGTACTGTTTAGCACTCTTGATAGCATTTTCAGTACAGATTGCCAAAGATAAAAACAGCATGTGGAATGAACTACCCTCTCAGCCCTAGAGATGGTCCCTCCGGGCAGGGTTGAGACACATTGGCAGAATGGTGTGGGGAAGCTTGCATTGCTGCTGCACATGCTGTGTTTGTTCTGTGAATAAGCAGAAGACTTCAGTCTGCCAAGTTATCAATACAAAGCCTATTACGAGCACTGCATTCACTTAAAATACCGTAGTGTTTAGTACTTAACCATTAGTTAAAGTGCTTCTCCTCACTGGTAGTGAAGATAGCCTAGGTATATGTGCTGTATCTAAACATTTGTCTGTGCTAGTAAATGGAAATTTAAATTTACATATAATTATGCACACAACCCCACACCCCATATTAAAAGAAGATTATGAAGGTTGCAAAATCAAGCACTCAAAAACTCCAGAATTAAATTACCTGTGCCCTTTGCATATGCATTATGTGGCAGTGTTTAATTACATAGTCATCATACTACTTTTGCCACAGGACTCCTGCCTCTTTCAATGAATAGGATGGACAGTGTCACTTAGTGAGCCTCTGTTCTGTATTTTGTTTTCTCCCCATTGTTCAATCGGTGGGCCTAAGCCTTATTTACTTCACACTATTCAAACCTTGCTACGAAGAAAGAATTATTAATTTCCTCATGGGTTTTTCTATGGCGCTCATCACTATAACATCTGAATACTTCACAAACAATTAATTTATCTTCACAAAACCCCAGTAAGGTGATGGGGGTGGTATTAGCCCCATTTTACAGAGCGAGAAATGAGGCGTAATGAGACTGAGGTAAAAATATCAATGAATTTTGGCTGCCCAATTTGAGCCATCTAGGACCTTTGGTATTATTAGAACTATATATTCAAAGGAGAGCTGCCATTGACTTCCGTGGCAGCTGTGAGGAACCTTGTACTTTAGTGAGTTCAGACTGTTCTGCCTATTTCCTCCCAAGCTTGAATGCTTCTGCCCTGTCCCTATCCCAGTCCTGGCTCTTCCCCACCCTGGCTCCTCATACCAGTCCCATTCTCCTCACCTAGCCAGGCCCAGACCTCTAGTGCACAGCATCAGAATTTAGATGATGAAAGTCAATTTGAGAAGTTATCAACTTTTCAGTTGAGAGGTTGCTATGGAATGTTGACTCTGGTGAACTTAATACAGCACTTAGTAAGCATCTAGCCCCTTTTATTACACACATAGACCTAAAATGTAACCTATTCTCAAATGAGGCTTGGTGAAATAAAAGATAATTTTTGCCAAAATGGTGCATTATAGGCGTTGAGCCTCCTCAGGCTCATGGGGTTTTCCACTTACTCAGACCTATGAAGATTCACAGGAGAAGGGGAATGACCTCTGAGCTCTTCCCTCAAGCTACCCCTTCTTTGCACCTACTGAGGTCTTCCTTTGGGACCTGATCCAAAGCCCATTGAAATCAATGTAAATGCTTCTATTGACTTTGGACTTTGGACTTTCAGTTGGCTTTGGATCATGGTTGTGGTCCTCTGTGACAGCAGTAGTCCCCTGTAACCAGCCCCAACAGGTTTGCTGAGTGGAAAAGGCAAGGAAGTGTTGAGGGATAGAGTGTGTATAAGAGACACCTTACTTATTTTAGTCTGGGGAGAGCAGTATTGGGCTGGTTGAAAAAAAAATTGATCTAAACTGTTTTTCAATAGAAAATTTTCCTGGGAAGTGCCTGCTTCCTGTGGAAAATTTCAAATTTTTCTTGAAAAACCAAGAACAGGAAACCTAAAAAGTTTGGTTTTATTTTTCCACAGGGTAAAATAATAATCTGACCAGCGCTAGAGGCATGGTAACTTGGAGCAAAAGGAGAACTGGGATGTGTTAACCCATAGAGTTTTAAGTACTGAGGGTCAACATTTTCAGGAGCTCTTGAAGATCCACTAATCCTTCAGGAGCCCAAGGTATAATATGTTCTAAATATTCCTTTGGGGGAAAAAATCTCAGATAAAGTCTTCATTGTTAAAGTAAAAGTTGTTAGAGTAAGTAATAAACATCAGAACAATAAATATCAAGAATGTTATACTTAAAAAATAATAAATAAATTTTTAATATAATTAATAGGTTTAATTGCTCATATAATTCAACCATTTGAACTACTCAAAGAGTGTAATTATCAATGGTTCACTATCAAACTGGTAAGATGTATCTACTGGGGTCTTGCAGAAGTCTGTCCTGTGTCCAGTACTATTTGATATTTTCATTAATGTGTTGCATAAGGGAGTGGAGAATATATGTATAAAAATTACAGATGGCACCAAAATAGAAGAGGTTGCAAGAAGGCCAGGATTGGTATTTAAAGCTACCTTGATTAACTGGAAAATTGGACTGAAATCAACAAGATAAAATGTCATAACAACAAGTGCAAAGTGTACTCTTAGGAAAAATCAAATGCCCAAAACAATATGGGGTATAACTGGATAGACAGTAGAACTGCTGAAAATAATCTGTGGTTATAGTAGATCCCAAATTGAATATGAGCCAACAATGTGATGCAGATGCAAAAAAGTCTGATATCATTCTGGGGTGTTGTCATAAACAGATAAGTAAGAGTTAATAGAACAAAAGTACTTCATATCTCTGTTGCCTGTAAAGGGTTAACAAGATCAGTGAGCCAGGCTGTCACCTGACCAGAGGACCAATCAGGGAACAGGATACTTTCAAATCTTGAGGGAGGGAAGTTTTTGTGCGTGCTGTTAGTTTTTGGTGGTTGTTCGCTCTGGGGGCTCAGAGGGACCAGATGTGTAACCAGGTTTCTCTCCAATCTCTCCAATACAGGCTCTTATAAGTTCAGAATACTGAGTACTAGGTAGATAAAGCGAGTTAGGCTTATGGTTGTTTTCTTTATTTGCAAATGTGTATTTGGTTGGAAGGAGTTCAAATTGGTATTTTGCTGAAAAGATTTTTATTTGTACTTGTATACTTAGGCTGGGAGGGTATTCCAGTGTCTATAGCTGAAAGACCCTGTACCTATTCCATTTTTTAAAATTTACAAAGATAATTTTTACTGTTTTTTCTTTCTTTAATTAAAAGCTTTTCTTGTTTGAGAACCTGATTGTTTTTTTATTCTGGTGAGACCCCAGGGGACGGGGTCTGGATTCACCAGGGAACTGGTGGGGAGAAAGGAGGGAAGGGGGAGAGAGAGGCTAATTTCTCTCTGTGTTAGGATTACTGTCTCTCTCAGGGAGAATCTGGGAGGGGAAGAGAGAAGGAGGGGGGAAGGTGCACTTTCCTCTCTGTTCTAAGATTCAAGGAGTTTGAATCACAGTGATCTTCCAGGGTAGCCCAGGGAGGGGAAGCCTGGGAGAGGCAACGGTGAGAAAGGGTTTACTTTCCTTGTGGTAAGATCCAGAGGGTCTGGGTCTTGGGGTCCCCGGGCAAGGTTTTGGGGGGACCAGAGTGTACCAGGCACTGAAATTCCTGGTTGGTGGCAGCGCTACAGGTTCTAAGCTGGTAATTAAGATTAGAGGAATTCATGCTGGTACCCCATCTTTTGGACGCTAAGGTTCAGAGTGGGGAATTATACCATGCCAGGTGTATTATTAGGGATGTCATATGTAAGACACAGATGGTAATTGTTCCACTGCACTCAGTAGTGATGAGGCCTCAGCTGGCGCACTGTGTCTGATTTTGGGCATTATACTTTAAGAAAGATGTGAACAAATTGGAGAGAGTCCAGAGGAGAGCAACAAAAAATGGTAAAAGATTTAGAAACGGAAAGATTAAAAAACTGGGGATGTTTAGTCTTGAGAAGAGATGACTGAGTAGGAACATGATAACAGTCTTCAAATATGTTAAGGACTGTTATAAAGAGGACTGATTGATTGTTCTCCATGTCCACTGAAGGTTGGACAAGAAGCAGTGGGATTAATCTGCAGCAAGGGAGGTTTAGGTTAGATAGTAGGAAAAACTTTCTAACTACAAGGATAGTCAAGTACTGGAAAGGTTACAAAGGGAGGTTGTGGAATGCCTGTCTTTGAAGGTTTTTAAGAGCAGGTTAGACAAACACCTGACAGGGATGCTCTAGGTATAGTTAATCCTGCTTCAGCACAGGGAGCTGGTCTATATGACCTCTCGAGGTCCCTTTGAGCCCTATATTTCTGTGATTCTATGATACTTCCAGAAAAATGTAAACATCTAAAAATTAACATTAAACATTACAATTACAGCCTCAACTCTGACCTCAGAACATAGCTTTCAAAAAACATAGTACTTCAATATTTTATGATAGAAAGATAGTTATAAACATTTAAATAACAGTGTTGAAAGATAAAGAGCTAACAGTTCTATAGTAACTATAAGCCCTTGCACCAAAATACAGAAACAACACATTCCAAGGTCCTTTGAACACACAGTTTCTATCAGAATATTAATATTTTATAATTATCAAACTAAGCAGACATTGTGTAAAGAAGAATGTTGCGTATTTAATACATTTAACACATTTTTGTACAGTATACCTTCTACTATGGTAATATATATAATATCTAAAGTAACACCATGTTTTCACTGTTCATTATACTTATATATCTGACTTCCTTTGCCATACCATAGCAATTAGATAAAATACAGAATAACTGTATGAAATTAAAAAGAAGAAACATAGAAAAAAGGGGTCAGAGTTAAGGTTGTTATTGGAATACCTAATGTTTATTTTCACTTGATTTTCGTTAGGCAGTATAATCACTATAAAGGTATTCATATCTTTAGGTAACAATGACATCATTATCCTTTTGTATGCTTTAATGAGTAGGGTATATTTTTTTTACTTGTAGTGTTCTTGGTTTTTGTTTTAATAGCTTTTGTTTTATTGTAGGAACCCTAATTTTAAGTTGATGAGGTTATTTTTATTTCTGGTAATATAATATTTTAAAACTCATGAACAGGCTACACCTCATAAATGTATTTTATGTATGAACTTCCATCAGATCATTAAATGTATTTTAAACTATGTTTACAATAGATAAAGGACCTTGGATGTCCGTCATTACTGTTGGTGCTAGATGTATATTCAAGAGATGTACAGTACATTCATTAGCCTCTTATGAAAACCTTTGAAAGTGGGACAGAGGTTTTAACAGTCTTTCTAGGTCACAATAGGAATGGGATAACTATTTGGAAAAAATAATAGGTCTCTCAAAATTCAACCCAGACATTGAACCAAAACTTGAAGGTCCAGGTTAGTAATAACCTTCCATCTTTCTAACCTGTAGTTGTTTCCTTATGGCCATACGCCATACAACATTCGGAGTTGTTCTTATGACCTGTGCAGCTCTAGAACATATGAATTTTTAGGACAGTGGTTGTATATAAGCAGAGACCTAATGTACTTGGTGTGATATCGTCAAAGATATGGAAAGCCTGAAGGAGACCAGGGAGAAGGTTATTTGGGGTTGGGAGATCGCAATAAAAGCATGAAGAGAGAGATAACTGTGTCAGAAAGCTGATTGTGCTGGGGAGAACGGGGAAGAAAGAGAGGAAGTGACTTCATTATTGAAGTGAAGTTGGGGATGGCTGGGAAGAAAAGGAAGGATCTGAATAGACTGAAAGGATGGAGAAAGCTTCCAAAGATTTGGATCAGCTTCAGGTCAGTGTCCAGAATTGAGGCGCTTTATCTGAGTCTTTTGTGGTTTTCCCAAAATGAAGGCTAGTAAAGGCACAGAGTGAGCCTCACACCAGCTAGAGTAAGCTCACTAGATGCTGAATGGCTTTTCTTAAGTAAATCACTGAAAGTTTCGTTAGAGGAGATGTCTTTCAGTGGATTCAAAAGCTGCAATCTGAGTAGTTACCAGACTGACATGCACTTGACATGAGTAAATATGATGTGACAGACCCAAACCAATGGGGTACAAGAGTCTGGTAGAGGGCAAATATACTGGTCACTGGATGAGTAGTTTTCTGTTCCCTGAGTGACCAGAGCAGGGGCTGCACTAGAGTAATCAGGAACCTGTTAGAACCAATTAAGGCAGACAGGCTGATTAGATCACCTGCAGCCAATCAAGGCAGGCTAATCAGGGCACCTGGGTTTAAAAAGGAGCTCACTCCAGTCAGGCAGGGAGGAGCCAGAGGAGAGGAAGTGCATGTGAGGAGCTGGGAGCAAGAGGCACAAGGAGCTGAGAGTGAGAGGGTGTGCTGCTGGAGGACTAAGGAGTACAAGCATTATCAGACACCAGGAGGAAGATTCTGTGGTGAGGATAAAGAAGGTGTTTGGAGGAGATCCATGGGGAAGTAGCCCAGGGAGTTGTAGCTGTCATGTGGCTGTTACAGGAGGTACTATAGACAGCTGCAGTCCACAGGGCGCTGGGCTGGAACCCGGAGTAGAGGGCAGGCCCGGGTTCCCCCCAAACCTCCCAACTCCTGATCAGACACAGGAGGAGTTGACCCAGACTGTGGGGAAGATCACTGAGGTGAGCAAATCTGCCAATAAGCGCAGGACCCACCAAGGTAAAGGAGGAACTTTGTCACAACTGGTTTTAGAAGTGGGATTTTGGTGTGCACAGTGCAGCAGAAGAAGGAGAGTGATTAAAAAAAAAAAGGTAGACGGGTTTTTTTTTTCACCACAGTGGATGACCTAGTAAGGGCATTGATACAAGCTATGGTGGCCCAGCAGGAGGCTACCCTTGTCTAGGTAGTTGCCCAACAGGAGGCGGTGCGGCTGCAACAAGAGACTAATCGCCTGCTGATGGACCAGGCTTCTCAAGACCGAGCTATGTTGCGGGAACTGGTAAACCAGATAAAGACCCTTACAGAGCTGAACCGCAGCCATGATGGGACGCAGATCATACAGGCCAGCCATTAGCTGCAGAAAATGACGCGGGAGGACGATGTAGAGGCATACCTTCTGGCCTTTGAGAGGACAGCCCTATGGGAGGCCTGGCCTCGAGATCAGTGGTCTGGCATCCTTGCCCCATTCCTGTGTGGGGAGGCCCAGAAGGCTTACTATGATCTGTCTGAAGAGGCTGCAACAGAATACTCCCAGCTGAAAGCAGAGATCCTGGCCAGATCTGGAGTAACGACCGCAGTGTGAGCCCAGCGGTATCACGAGTGGAGGTACCAGGAAAACAAAACCCCACGGTCCCAACTGTATGATCTCATCCATCTCACATGAAAGTGATTGTGAACGGAGTCCCGGAATCTGGAAGAGATACTAGAGGTTCTGGTCATCGACGGATACATGAGGGGACTACCACCAGACCTTCATGCCTGGGTAAGCCAGAACGAACCCTCCACTTATGATGAGGTTGTTGCACTGGTAGAGGGGTGAAGGATGGCAAGGGAGCTGAGCTGACCAGTTAAGAAAGAGGCACCCCGGGTTAAACTAGCAGCACCAAGCCCTAAAGCTCAGGTGACTGGGCCACCAGGAGGGCCCAGATGGAAAAAGAGAGGGGCTGAAGGCCCACCAGAAGCCGCAAAGGGTCGGAGCACTGAGGGAGAAGAGGATCATGATATTAGATTGCCCAAACCAAGAGGCTGGGGAATGCCTAGGGCTCCATACAGATGTTATGCCTGCAGGGAGTGAGGTCATATAACTGCACAGTGTCCCAATGCTGAGGAGCCGATGCAATGTAACCTGGGGAACTGGGCAGACCCATGCTCCCTAATCCACAGTAGACTGTCAACCCCCAGTCTTTTCTGAAATATCCCCAGATTTACTTCCCAATCCCAGACAGGGTAGAAAGTCAAAAAGGGAAAGGAGGGCAGCTAAAGACTTGGGAACCCGAATACTGACTCAAAGCCAGAGGGTCGCTCTTGTAGGTAGGCAGACCCGAGCAGCTGAAAAGGAGGCCACCCAGAAGGGAGAAGCACCTGATTCTGACCCCGACCCTAACACTTCTGAACCAGTAGAGACAACAGAGACTGGACCCCTAGATCTTGTGTAGATTAACCCCAGGAGAGGAAATTTTGGATGGGACCAGGCCGAAGACCCAAGGTAAGACAACATTAGGAAGGAGGTGACTGAAATATATGGGGTCCCCGTGGAAGGGAAAACCCAGGGACCAGGACCCTACTTCATAATGAAGAAGAATCTCTTATACCGGGTTGCACCAGTACAGGGGCAGAAGGTAAATCAAATCCTAGTACCTCAAAAACACCAGAAAGCTGTATTAAGTCTTGCTCATAGTCATCTTTTTGGGGGGCATTTGAGAGTAGAGAAGACCCTGGCACGAGTCCTACAACGGTTCTTCTGGCCCGGAGTACATGAAGAAGTGCGGAGGTAATGGGCGTCCTGCCCAGAGTGTCAGCTGTACAGTCCCCGTCCCCACCTGAGGGCACCTTTAGTATCCCTTTCCATCATAGAGGTCCCCTTTGAGCGAATAGCCATGGACCAAGTAGGATCCCTGGAGAAGACGGCTTGGGGCCACCAATATACTTGTTGTTTTGGACTATGCTACTCACTAGCCAGAAGCCATCCCCCTGCGGAACACAGCCTCTAAAACTATAGCCAAAGAGCTGGTGGGGATCTTTGCCCGAGTGGGGCTACCAAAGGAAATAACAGACCAAGGAACCCCATTTATGTCAAAACTAATGAAGGACCTCTGTACTCTGCTCCATATACATACCCTGAGAACTTCAATCTACCATCCGCAGACTGATGGATTGGTAGAAAGATTTAACCAAACCCTCAAGGCTATGATAAGGAAGGTGGTAAGTCGGGATGGGAAGGATTGGGACACCCTACTACCCTACCTTATGTTCGCTATCCGGGAGGTACCTCAGGTCTCAATTGGTTTTCCCCCTTCAAGTTATTATACAGGCATCACCCCCGTGGCATACTAGACATCGCCAAAGAGATCTGGGAAGAGGAACCCAATGAGGGGAGAAATATAATAGAACATGTAATACAGATGCAAGGTCAGATAGTCCGGGTCGCCCCTATTGTACAGGAACATTGGGAAAAGGCACAGGAGGCCCAGAGAACCTATTACAATCGCCAGGCAAAAGTCCGACAGTTCCAACCAGGGGATCGGGTGATGGTGTTGGTACCCACAGCAGAAAGCAAGCTTCTGGCCCAATGGCAGGGGCCCTATGAGGTGGTTGAACCCCTGGGGGAAGGAACCTACAAGGTGCGGCAGCCAGGATGCCGAAAACAAGAACAGATTTATCACATCAACCTTCTGAAACCCTGGCACGCACAAAAGTCATGCATAACTGTCCAAAAAGACCTAACCCAGGAAAACAAGCCTTCCAAACAGGTGAGAGTGTCTCCTGATTTAACACTAGACCAGAAGAATGAGGTGTCTGAGATGATCTTCCGGAACCAAGATGTGTTCTCGACAAAACCGGGTCGAACAACCAAGACATATCACCACATCATCACAAACCCTGGGACCAGAATAACAATGAGGCCCTATTGGGTGCCAGCGGCCAAAAGGGAGGAAATAAAAGCAGAAGTAAAAAAAATGCTGGAGTTGGGGATCATTGAAGTGGTCCAGCCCAATCGTGCTGGTGCCCAAACCTGATGGCACCACAAGGTTTTGCAATGACTTCCGGCGACTAAACGAAGTATCCCAGTTCGACGCGTACCCCATACCTCGCATAGATGAGCTAGTGGACCGTCTGGGGAATGCCCGGTACTTGACTACTCTAGACTTGACAAAGGGGTACTGGCAAATTCCCCTTGCGGAAGATGCAAAGGAAAAGACTGCATTCTCTACACCAGAGGGTCTTTTTCAATATACTGTCCTCTCTTTTGGACTATGTGGGACTCCAGCTACTTTCCAGCGCCTCATGGACAAGCTATTATGCCTGCATAACAGTTATGCTGCTGCCTACTTGGACGATGTGGTCATTCATACCCCAGACTGGGAAAATCACCTAGAGAAGGTGGAGGCAGTCCTTGATACCTTCAGGCAAGCTGGCCTTACAGCAAACCCTGTCAAGTGCGCTGTAGGGTTTATAGAGGCCAAATATCTTGGCTACATTGTGGGAAAAGGTCTGGTAAAACCCCAAGTGAATAAGTTCGAGGCCATCCAAAATTGGCTCCTACCATGTCGCAAGAAACAAGTCCAGGCATTCCTAGGTGTAGTGGGGTATTACAGACGATTTATCCCCTACTTTGCCACAAGGGCAAGCCCTCTGACAGACCGAGTAAAAGCCCGTGGACCTGATCTAGTAAGATGGTCTGACGCAGCAGAGGAAGCATTCACAGACCTTCGGACTGCCCTCTGCAGTAACCCTGTACTGGTAGCCCCTGATATCACCCAGGACTTTATCCTGCAGACAGATGCATCGGAAGTAGGATTGGGGACTGTTCTATCACAGATGGTCGGGGAGAAGGAACACCCAATTCTCTACCTCAGTAAGAAACTCCTTCCGAGGGAATGAAAATATGCAGTGGTGGAGAGAGAGTGCCTCGCCGTAAAATGGGCCATGGAAGCATTGCGCTACTACTTGCTCTGGCGCAGATTTGTCCTCGTGACCGACCATGCCCCTCTTCAATGGATGCAGTGGAACAAGGAGAAGAACACAAGGGTGACCAGGTGGTTCTTATCCCTCCAACCTTTCCAGTTCCATGTACAACACAGAGCAGGGAACTGTCATGGCAATGCTGATGGCTTGTCACGTGTGCACTGTCTGGCATCCCAAGCTGCCCAGCCCCTTGTTGTTGAGCAGGGGGGAGGGATATGTGACAGACCCAAACCAGTGGAGTATAGGAGTCTGGTAGAGAGCAAATATACTGGTCACTGGATGAGTAGTTTTCTGTTCCCTGAGTGACCAGAGCAGGTACTGCACTAGAGTAATCAGGAACCTGCTAGAACCAATTAAGGCAGACAGGCTGATTAGAACACCTGCAGCCAATCAAGGCAGGCTAATTAGGGCACCTGGGTTTAAAAAGGGGCTCACTCCAGTCAGGCAGGGGGGAGCCAGAGGAGAGGAAGGGCATGTGAGGAGCTGGGAGCAAGAGGCACAAGGAGCTGAGAGTGAGAGGGTGTGCTGCTGGAGGACTAAGGAGCACAAGTGATATCAGACACCAAGAGGAAGGTCCTGTGGTGAGGATAAAGAAGGTGTTTGGAGGAGGCCATGGGGAAGTAGCCCAGGGAGTTGTAGCTGTCATGCAGCTGTTACAGGAGGTACTATAGACAGCTGCAATCCACAGGGCGCTGGGCTGGAACCCGGAGTAGAGGGCGGGCCCGGGTTCCCCCCAAACCTCCCAACTCCTGATCAGACACAGGAGGAATTGACCCAGACTGTGGGGAAGATCACTGAGGTGAGCAAATCTGCCAATAAGCGCAGGACCCACCAAGGTAAAGGAGGAACTTTGTCACAATGGAAACTTTGATATTTTGAAGTGTATCAGTGGTAAAGCCAGAATATACTCGATGCACGGGAATCTTAGAATAAGCCACCTTTCAAATAGGAAGTGACACTGAAATTCCCTCTGTTTCATAGCTTTGCTCTTTTTGAAGTGCAGACCACCTGTAATTGTTTAGTATCAGGGGTTAGCAGTGTTAGTCTCTATCCACAAAAACAGCGAGGAGTCCATTGGCACCTTAAAGACTAACAGAAAGCTTATGCTCAAGTAAATCTGTTAGTCTTCAAGGTACCACTGGACTCCTCATTGTTTTTGTATTTGTTTAGGAAGGAATAATGGGTTTGAGTCACCACTGTATTATTCTGGTTTCATACCAAAGAAACTAAGGAAGTGAAATATTGCAGTGGTCAGTCAAGGCCAATTTTGGGGCTTTTGCTCAGAAGAGGAACTCGTGCGCTAACTTATGTTCAGCCTCATAGTACAGTCAGTTGAACTGTTGGCTGTATTTGTGATTATTGTTTTTTATTATCCCAATGCAAATTAATTTTGTCTTCACCTGAACTGAATTGATGTAGTGTAGGGATATTTGGATGTTGTAACTTTCTGCCTGCTGCCTTCCAGGTTTCCTCTCTCAAACCAGATGTTGGAGCGTAGTGTGTTTTTAACATGATGTGATATGTACTTAACTTGTTTTCTATTGCCTGATATCTTAGTACATAGAACATCCAATAGTATACAAATTGGTACATTCATGTACCACAGCACCTACTACACTGCCACATGGACCTATCAGGTCTAGCATGTCCTGTCATTCCACTGATTTCAGTGGAAGGCCAGCAGAAGGTAGCAGCACAGCAGGTGGAATAGAAGCAGCTGGGAAGCGGTTAAAAGGAATAACATAGCTGAAAAAGAAAACCCATTAAAACCTCAGATAAGCTGAACTCTGACTATGCTCTATGCTTTATTGAAACTTCATGTTCACTTCAGATTTGGAGTACTCCGAGATTTAGGATAGTAGCCATACTTCACAGTCAGGTTTGATTATTCTTGTGCATGCAGGCAGTGGTTGCAAAACCCAAAGGATTACATGGAAAAATGTCGAAGCTGAACGATAGAAGAGGTTGACTTACTGAAATAAAAGCCTCTGTCTCCACATACGAACTGGAGAGCATCAACCAGCTCAGCACCACAGAGTGTCTCTGGGCCAGCAGTGGCAGAATTGGTTAAGGTAAGCAAACACAGGCCAAGGTAGAAGAGATGAATGTAGGACACAGTGTGCATCTTCACCTGCCAAAGAAGCAAAAGTACTGCATCAGAGTTTCCCAGTAGAGTCCTAACGAAAATGAAATACTTCACCCCAGTGAATTGGGAATGAGTACACAGTGTAATTTGTTAAATAAGAGTAACAATATATTAAAACAGCTCTCAAGATAATACTGCAAGTCTTTACATTTGCCTTTGCATGCATTTTATAACCTGTTTTTTTCTTCCATGTGAACATTCATGGTTCATGTTTACACAGAGTTAAAGAACCTTCAAGAATGGACTTTGACTTGTTGCAGCTGCATGTGGAAGAGGTAGAAAGAAGGCAAGGGAATGCAGGGAGGCCAAAATAACTAGGGTGGGAGAGAGAAAGAAGGAAACAGGAAATGTTCAAGAAATTAAGATGAAAATTAGTCATGGTTTATGGGCCAAATTCAGTTCTGTGCCAGCAGGTATATCTTCATTGAAGTTAGAGTTACACCCATTGAGCTCATGTCTGAACTTGACCATATACACAAGAGATTATAATTACTTTCTCTCTCTTGTATTTGTGGTATAGACTCACTCTTTTCTTTCCTAGAAAAAATATTAAAGGTCCAAATTCTCAGCTGATGTAAATTGACAGAGCCCCATTTGTCTCCATTTCTGTATTGATTTACAGCAGCCAAGGATCTAATCCAATATGTGTAGTGCTACACAATCCCTAGGCTGTAGAAATGACATAGCAGTTTTAGAAAATACCATTGTCAAATAGTAGGAAAACCCATTTATGTCTATAGTAGGGGCAGTGAGTGAGACAAACATTCTGCAGACTTACGCCCCATGCTTACCATGTTGCAGATTTCAAAAGAAGAAAATATATCAATAATTTGGAAAGCTTTCCCTTTTTTCTAGATGGCATTTCCGCTGTGAAAATAACCAACAAATCCAAATCCCTTAATATGTCATACAAAGTATGAGAATAATTATATTTCCATTTACAAGAGTCTTTAGCCAATTTTGCCATGGAAAACCCAACAAACGTTATTGCCCTAAAATGACTTCAATGATAGATGCAAGAACATTAGATTATAAATGACTGATAACATAGAGCATCATTTCCTGTAAGGATTCCATATTTTAACAACACCAGTTTCTTCTTTCCCCTTCCCTACTCTTGAATTTCAAATAAAAAAGTGATGCACCTGCAATTTAAAGTAGCTCTTACTTCAGAGGAGATAAATCAGAAAGCTATTAAACACATAGCCTCAGTAGACTGAAAGGCTTTGTATATATAAGAACATTATGTATTTAACAGTTTGTTCTTGAATAACATTTGGGACAGCAATAAACATAAATCCTAAGCATTTAACAATTTTATGTTTTTCAAGAGTTTTCAGCTGGGTTACATGGTAAGATAAATATCAGCGTGTAGCTAGGACAAGACAGATTCTCCGGTGTTTTTCCTTTAGTGCAGGCCAAGAAAGCTGCACAGTCCAACCACAGAGAATTTCTGAAGTTTATCCCAAAATATAAAACAATCAAGAACTTGCAGACAAGTTAAAACGTTGAAAAATGAAATGGATTCCCATGGTCATAGGGCTCAATTGATTGATTTATTTTTTTTAAAAGTTAGGTACTGTTCCCTCCAAACTTATTCTGAAACTGGATTTATTTTCTTTATCTTTTTAATTAAATGTGCCATTAGTTGATTCAAGATGTTTGTGATAAGATTGAAGTTCCCATTTACATCTGAGGGCAATATAAGAAAAATACTTACAGAAATGTAACACAATTGGTTACAGGTTTTTTACAACAGGTTAGTGTCTTTATTGTGTACCCAATCTGAGTAGAAAACTGAGGTATTTAAAAAAAGCACTGGTTTGTAGGTGGGGTTTACTGAAGTATTTAATTACATTTGGACACCAAATATGGGTAAACACTTCCGTTAATTGCATCAAATGATTGATCATATTTTCACAGCTGGAATTCCATGGATCTTTCTTCAGTAACATAACCAGCTATTACTGCAGGCCTGTTCCAGCAGTGCAAAATAGTGGCACATAAATGAACTGACATAAGCTGAACACTCCAGACCTCTTTTACACCTTTCATGTTTTCTGACTCCATCCATTGCAAACACTTTAAATCAGTTGACACAAATTGCATGTAAACAATCTTTACATTCATGATTACAGTTGTCCATTTAATTACATTTGCAGTCATTATAAATACTATGTATAAATACCAGTAATGACGTAAGTAGCATGTATTACAGTGTAAAATAGAATATAGGGTTATATGTATCTATTGAAGTACAGGTTGCATATGAAACTGCTGGAGCGAATTACTAAACCAGAGTATCTGAAGAAACGTAATTACAATGTAATAACATAGTATTCATTAGTAATTATCATGTAAGTAAAGCATATGTTTGGGCCAGATCTTCAGCTGTTGTAAATCAGTGTCATTCCATTGACTTCAATGAAGCTATGCCAATTTATACGGACTGAAGAACTAGCCCATTATTTTTAGGTCTTTTAACTTTTAGCATTGCTTAGCTATTTTTTTATTTGTTCATCTTTCAGGTATGTTGGAATGAGGTGCCTAACTGGACACCAAAAAAATTGTTCAATTGCAATTCACATATTTTACTTAGAAAAGCTATTATGAATTATAGTAAGGAAAGTGGATGAATTCTGCTTGTGACAGGCACTTTTTTTTAATGAATTGGGCCCTCAGGTAATTCTAGCTGTGGAGGTTGTGTCAACTTCTTAAAACTGTGGTGCTTACAAATTGGAAAAAAAAATCCAAACACAGTTCTTGAAAGATATGATTTTGCTGAGAATGGAAACTTGAATGGGGGCCAGTTAATAGAAACAGAGGTCAGTGCATCTGTTGCAGTCAAATTTACCTAAAGAGAATTGACACTCCTGAATAGAAATGATAGTATTATAACATGAAACTTTGCCTGAAAAAGCCCTCCCAACAAAGGGAAGAGTTGACAAGATGATGGGGAATATTTCCACTTTCCTTATGCACAATTGTTTAAACTATATGAATATGCAAGGTCAGCAAGAGTTGTAACTGGTTTCTAATATAAAAGGCAAACTGAACTTCATTTTTAGTTTTAATATATGAAAGCACAAAAATAAGTACATGTAATATAGTGGCAACACACTGCTGCAGTGATACCATCACCTATAAGTTTGAACACCATAAAGTATGAATGTTTTATATATTGTTTGCATAGACTAATAGAACAGTACTTTAACATTTACCATATGTATAATGCATATATCAATATAAACCTCTGCACCTGCAGAAAATATGTAAAAGTTCTTATTTTATGTTGAACAACATTAACTATAGATAATAATGTAACTGGAAGCTTTAATATTGATATAACAGAAATACTGTAAAGTTTTCCTAACAGAAGCAGAATTTTAAATAATTACCTGCAATAGTTTTACCTTTACAGTTGTTATCGGTATGTAATTGCAACTATCACATACAGCCATTTTTCAGATCATCTAAAACTGCATATTCAGCAATTGATAAATAATTTCCAGTTCAGAAATAATGTTACTAAAAAGTGCATTACACTCTCTTAGCCAGAAGCAGACAATACACACTAAAATAAAACTCCAAAATGATTTCAAATAGTAATAAAGATTTACCTTCAAGAAATCACAAAAGCAGCACTTTAATAATTGTGTTGAAAGACTGTTGATGTTTTCCATTGCTTCTTAAAAGTGCAAAGCCTGGAAATGAATTTGTTAGCAGAAATAATGAGAAAAAAGAAATCCAGAGAGATGTGAGATGTTGAGAGCAATGTCACATTTCAATATTGAGGACTTTATTCCATTGCGCAGACTCTATCTGCTCTGATTTTAGCAGTGACAGTGAGATTTAGCAAACAGAAGAGGGATTTAGAGAAAATCCTCACATTTATCTACATTACACAGACACTGTAGACAGGAAACAGCTGGGGGAGCATTTGCCTTCTCTCTCTCTCCCTCTTCTGGCAAAGTTATCAAGTAAGGACTTTTTTGGGCATGGTGACAAATAACATCATACCTTTGCATTTTAAAACTAGAGCACAGAAGCATATTTTTTTCCCCTTAAAAGAATGTGCATTAGTGACAGAAGGGTTAGCACATGAAAAAGCTTATGCTGCCATGGAAAAGAAAGTGTATTATGGTTAACTTTCAGCTGGGTATCTATCTATCAGCTTATACACCTTTGCATTGTTAGGGTTGGAAATTTGGTAGTCTATACAATGGGTAATAATTTAAGTCTCCAGCTTGTAGTGATGTTAACCCTGAAATAGCAGTTAGCAATTTGATATAAATATGAGGCTCGGTGAGCCCTTACTTGTGCTAAATAAGACAAAATACCTTTAACAACCTTACGGGAGAAGTGATACAATTTCCTAGAACTTACTGTAGTCAGAATATAGCAGTGCTATTGGCCTAGTATGGGACACTGTCTCATGACTTTGCTTTTTTTTGTACAGTAAAAATAAAGTGAAATTTCCCCTTTCGCTACTATACTTCATAATCATTCTTGGTAACATGTTAAATGCCAAGAGGCGGGAGATAATTTTATTTTGTTAGCTTTATAATATATAACTTTTGCCTTTTTATTTTTCCTCAGTTATGTGTATATTATAAATAACACCAGCTGGCCAGCAACATGCTCTCACGGGTTATGATGTCATTCAAATCCCTCAACTGTTAGTGGCTTGCAACACAATCCAAGCCAGCTGTTTTTCTGTTTATAATGTATATTGCATTTCAATTTTTGCCATTGAGAATAAAGATGTGATGCTATTTCATAGATACAATTTGTGCTTGTTATCCTTTGGGTTTGAGAGGTGGCCTATACAAGAGGATTATTAAACAACATTGCATGGCCAGGGACCAAACACATGCCACAGACGGTGCATTATTTCTATAAAAACTGTTTATTTACATAGCATTTTGTTCTTCTCTCTTTCCACTCCTCCATCTAATGAGCAACTACTTGGATGTTATTAAAAATCACGTTAGTTCATATCATTACATGTGTAATGGTTTAAGTCCAGTTTTCAGGTCCACCTTGAAGTACATCATATGAGTCAGGCAGAAAAGATACATGACAATGATTAATCAAACAACATTTGGTTATTCCAACACTCTCTCACTGGTTAATAGTCCTTTGATTAATTCTCTGTATACTGTTGTAGGTGGCTTAAAACTGCCCAAATTGAATACTCCTTGGTAGGGACTTCTATCTCCTAATCATAGGGTAGTAAGGCTGAATCATTTGTACTTTTGAGCTAAATTAAATATTGGTTGCTCAGATAACACCCAGCATTTAAGGGATCCTCATATTCATGTGTGGTACAGGTACTATATTTTATTATTTTACTCACCAGGGTGGCTTCAGTGAATTTTAACCTTGTCAATACATTTCAGAGTGTCTATTGAATAACCACATGATCATGCAGAGAATCAGACATGTCCTGCTGTAACTCAAAATGCATGTATCACCTTACTTCACCGATTTAGTAGGATTGTTTTGGAAAAGAGGTGATCAAAGCACTGTTCTCCTATAGGAGTAACCCTTATAGCAACGAAGATGAGTATGCTTGGTCCTTCCTCCACACTCTCCCCTAACCAGCAGAAACTCCAAACACAAGCCCTCCCTTACTCCCTCCTTTACTCACTCCCTCAGTCCTTCCTTCCTCCCTCCCACCTGACTAGCCCTTCCTTGGTTGTACTCCTAGCAAGATGGATAGCGATTATACTGGAAGATGCTCCTATGGTGGTTGGAAAGATTTGAGGTCTCTGGTCACTTTACAGTACTGCTAATTCTCCCTCCATACATGGATCCATTCTGAACTCCTGCAGTGAGGTGGAGTGGCTTCCCTCTGAGCCAGAGGGTGAGGGGCTTCTCTCTCTGTGCCTGGGTGGGTGAAGCCAGGCTGAGCTCTGCCCTCTCACTGAAAGTTGAGAGGTTGGACAGGAAGTATAAGAAGCGGGGACCACAGCTCAGTGGAAGAGAAGTCAGAGGAGGAGACAGATGCCTCTTGCTTGCTGCAGTCCTCTGGACTTGTGGCCAAACCAGGCTGTGGCTTGCCCCCAAAGGAGACTGAGCCCAGAGAGGAGCATCTGGGATTGCTGGCAGCCTCATACCATGAGGAGATGGAGGACCCATGGACGCCGGAGCCCCCTGCCCAGATTGTGGTAGGAAGTGTCCCAGGGAAATCAGACGTTAGTCCGTTTTGCTGTCAGTACTGGAATCGGTATGTTACGGTAGGATCCCCAGTGACCCAGTGGCACAGTTCTCTGCCACTGTCAGGCCCTGGGCTGGGACCCAGTGGACTATGGTGGGCCCTGGTCACCCTACCCCCTGCTGCCAATCCCATTTCTGGAGTGGCAGCTGCTCCACCGTAGGCCAAACGGTTTGTTTGCTGCTTTTTCCTTTCCCAGGGGCCAGAGCTCACTATACTGTTTGCTGCCCTGCCCTACTTGAGGGCTAAAGCCCCCTGACTGTTTGCGGCTCTACACTGCTTGAGCACCAGGGCCTCATATATCGTAGCCCTTGAGTCTCTAATTCCCCCTGTGACTGGGCTAACCCCACAGTGACACAGTGAAGTTGAGTGGCCTCTTTCCTATCCAGAGAGGGAAAGATAACCGCTAAACCCACTACAACTCCACATTCCTCACCTTGCCTAACTTTCTGATGCACTTCACTTCTTTCTACCAGTTCTTGGCCTAAGAGTAAGGTCTTGAACACGCAACCAGGGGGAGCCTCAGAGAGAGAGAGAGCAGACCATGTTAAGAAGAAGTTCCTGGCAGTGGCCCATTTACACATACTGCTAGTAAGACTCCTAACCTGAGCTCTCTTCCCATCAGCCACAAACTATCCTTCTTACAGAACCCCTTATCAGACTCCCACTTCCTTCCTTTAGAAAATTAACCGTTTCATCGGTGACATCTACCTTGGGTTTTGCTCGTTCCTGAACATGTAAGGTACACAGTCACAGCTCCTTTTTCTGGTGACCACATTCCAGTAACCTCTTTCTAGCCCTATCTTGAAGACAATATTTTTTAAATGGGTATCCTAGCTATTGGACATAAAACAAATAAAACTGATTTTTTTGGTGAGTTGTAATCATCCTCATCAGTTGCCCATTTTGAAACATTCTAACTTTAAATGGCAGTTTTTAAGAGTGAGAGGCAATTTCCTGAAAATATTTTTTTATAGATTTCAGTTTGGGGAATGTTTTTTATTATCATGCAGGACTGTCTATTAACTCTCACTGCTATGTAGAAGTAGGCTAACTACCAGAAAAATGTCCATTCTTTCCTTGCTACTTCTAATTGACTTGATTATATAAACCACAGGGAATAATGTGCCATATGATTATTATTTACATGGTTACATGGTGCTTACATGGTTACTTGTGCCTCATAAAATAAAGCACATCTGTAAACTACAGACTACATAGTAGTCATAAAAATGATCACCAAGAAATGTTTAGGTCACAAATAAGTATTTAATTTGAATGTATCTAATCAATCTAAAATTACAGAATGATTGCATGGGTGGTGCTTTGTTTGGTGAGAGTTCGTCTTAACTAGATCCTGAAATTATATGATACCCATACAGATAACTGCAAATATATAAGATAATTGAACTTGTGGAGATTTATATATCATCAGTGTCACCTTTTGCACTTTAAAGACCTGTATGATGTCAATTAGATACTGTTATGGTCATTTGTCAAGTTTTCCAACAAGCACAATTGCACCTTCTCTCTCATCCCTACTTATAATGGGAGGAGCTCTTGGTAAAAATCTGCAAGGCTGTTGCAGTAGCCTTCTTTAAATCTCTCCTTAAAACCCACTAATGATGTGATGTCTGCAAAACACTTGACAATGGGTAAGCAATTGAGGTGCTGCGACTTTTGTTTAATACACTAATCATAGCTGTATCACTGATACTTTGTGTTCTACCCATCTGTTGGTTAGACTTATGCATAGATTGTAAAGTCTTTGGGGCAGAGACCAAGGTGGTGTGAGGGAGAATGAGAAATACAATGTCACTATTCTTGAGCATGGAAGAAGGTGGGATGTAGGACAACAGAAGACCATAAACAGAAATAGTAGTGAGTAATTTTGCCTCATTGTACATCTCTCTTCTCCCACTCTAGCACAGAGACAGGGCAGTCATCTGAATGTGCTGCTTGAAAGACAATGATCCTGAAAGAAACATGCAGAGAAGCAGTGAGATCAACATGGTAGTGCCTTAGGAATGTGAGGAGATATCATGTTGTCTTGAATATCTGTGGTAAGATTCCTTCAGCTCTCATTCCCCAAGAAGTAGAGACCTGTCTGGAGTGATGCCTAAATAAATATGATTGACTAGCTTGCTACTAAATTAAGAGTCTTTGGCCTATCTGGCAGTTGTAGTTTTTGTGGCAGCTTTTTCCTTTGTGTCCTTATTGGCTAAATTAAAAGTTGATGCTGAGATTTCCAAAGGGATGAAAGACACTCAACTCCCATTGAATTTCAATGGGAGTTGGGTGCCTAATTGCCTTTGAAAATCCCAGCCTCAGCTCTGTGAAGTGGGGACCATCTCTTTTCATACATTCTGTAAATCACCTCGCGCACTTTTAGATGCTGTAAAATTATAGGTACTATCTCCTGAAACATACCAGGATTGTTTGGCTTTTCTAAACTCTTGTGAATGAGATGTAAAATTTCACATTAACCTTGGACAAATGTAGTTTTTATATCCCGGGAGGAAACTGGGCTTGAAGAGATGATGGGGGCGAACAATAGTTTTATTGATATGAAATTTTGTGTTACAGTAAGGGATAAAGTCAGGTGGACAATGAAAGACCATGTTCAGCATGCTGCAAGTAGTGGGGAGTAACTCATCTCATTTATTTGCTTAGCAGAAGTGGTAGCTACTAAAAGGGGTGCTTTAAAAAGTTTTTCCTGCAGAGGCTCCTGACTTAGGGTATTTTTCCATGAAGTTATAACTTTTTTTTTTTGGAAATGTATGATTTCTGTTCAGCAGGTTTGTTGGTTCTTTATTCTGCTGACTAACAAAGGAACAAAAATTAGAAAGGGCCGTGTGCTTTAAAATATATTATAGCCAGGTTACACATTTCTACACAAATCAGACAGTGTGAGGACATGGCAGGAAAACCTGGTTTTATCTTATCATAAACTGAAGCGATCTTGTGTGATGTTTGATAAGGAATTTATTTACCAATGTCTGACGTTCTATAAATTTCCTAGAAACAAACGTTAATGGGGTTGAGGGGGGAGGGAGATGACTCCAAATGGAAAAAGGCAAGCCAAACAGTCCATTTTCTTGTACTCACCACCAAGCCACATCCCATGCAAGACCTATGTGATGATAAAAGATTGTTACAAATATGTTGTATTATTCATCCATTATTAATATTGTTAGCGCTCCAACATATGACGTATGGGTCTACCAAAAGCCCAATTCACATCAATGGATATTGGATACTTAATGATATAGCAACCATCTCTCCCCATTTCCCTCCACCCCAAACAGTTTTGACTGGCCAAATTATATTTGCTTTTCACCCTGAGGTACAAACTAGATTGGGCAGCCTGGTGGGTACTTCTTACATTAGGGACAGCATCTACCAGTATGGAACCATTTTCCCTGATAGTGTTTGCTTAAATCCTTTGGTGGCTCTCACATCTCTGAGCAAGAGCTTGCCTGTCAAGCCAGTTTATTATTCACCATCAATCCCTTTTGTCACCAGTAGCTCTTCTTTTGGGGATTATTTCTTTATGTCCATAGTGTTAGGTTTCCTGAATGGTTCTTACTGCCTGGTCCATGGAGACTAGTTATGTTAACCCACAGTTTCACATTTCAGAGCATTCAGATAAATATGTGGATACTACAGAAATAATGAAATAAAAGAACATCTTTAGCCATTTGTAACTTTTCTCAAATATGTTTCCATTGAAAGAGGCTCCTAGTCTCACCTCTCCCTCTGAATTGCTGGGTGACCTTGGGCAAATCATTTCTTCTGTCTGTGCTTCATTTCCCCCATCTGGAAAGATGCTCTCTCACTTGCTCTCCTTTGTAAAGCACTGTGAGATCTATGGATGAAAAGCAATATACATAGTGATTTATTTACTTATTTGTGCATTTTTTTTAAAACATGGGAGCACCTTGGTGGCCAAAGTAACATCTCTACATTCAAATAGGTAATAACAAATTACCACATAACCTAGGTTACATCTACACTATGAGCTAGGAGTGCGATTACTCTGCTTGTGTACACATTTTTGCTCTAGCTCTCACTGAGCTAGTGAGACTATAAATAGCAGTGTAGCTGCAGTAGCTCTGGTAGCGTTAGCAGAGAAGCATGGCTGAGCCATGCTGAATACAAACCCACTGTGGGTATGAACTCAGCACAACTCAGTGACCTATGCTACCAGAGCGACACTGCTATTTACTCTTGCACTAGCTCGATGAGAACTAGTGCAAGTATGTGTGAGCGAGTAGGAGAATCACACTGCTAGACTGCAGTGTAGACATAGCCCTAGTGGTAACTCTCTGGATCATTTTTCCCAGGTATTGAGCATAGCTGGATGAATCTCCAGCAGCTGTTTGCTTTGACTATTCTTATCCCCCTTTTCGCACCCTATTCATAAAAATTCTTGTGAACAAGTTTGTCACACAATTGTTTGAGAGGATGGCATTTCTTTGTACCAATGCTAATATTAGTGCATAATAAATATTCATGGTTCATTATTCTCCTATTTAAGAAGCTCCAGTTGTTCAATCAGGCAGAAAAAAAAACCACACACAATAACATGGGCCTGATTCTTCTCTCACATAAGCAAATGTAAATCAGGAGTTGCTTAGCTGAAGTCAGTGGAATTACATGAACGTAAACCAGCATGATAGGAGAATCAAGGCCCACGAGACTTAGGAGACCAGCTGCTTGCTATTCATTATTTGTGATATGTAGGTGAAATGAACAGCTACAAATAACCTATAGACTGAAATTTGTTCCCATAAATGATTCGTCCATCAAAAATTCTGATTAGAGAATAAGACCCTGATCCTACAATAGGATCCACTAGCATGGAATCCCATGCTCGTGCAAAGTCCCATTTCAAGTTGCTGGCTCCACACATGCATTTGCTCTAGTGGATTGTCAGGATTTACATTTGAACAAATTAAGACCTGTTGGCAAAGAGTTGGCAAACAGAATCATGGGCAACCAGGAGCGCTGCCAGCTTTTTTTCCGCCCTAGGTGGCGGAAGGTCCTGCTCTCGAAATGCCACACCCGACAGAGGCGGTGGAAGGTCCTACCTCTGAAATGCCGCCCCCGACAGAAGTGGCGGAAGGTCCGGCCACCGCGGTTGCCACCCCCCACATATTAGCTCCCTAGGTGCTTGCCTAGGTTGCCTAATGGTTTGCGCCGGCCCTGTGGGCAACATTTGCCAAATAAAATGATGGGCCTATTTTTAAGGGGTGCGATAGCCTTTGAAGTTGTGGGTGCTCCACATTTCTGAGTGTCAGACCCTATTTGACTGTTGTTTGTAATTCTTAGTGATTCTGTTGCCCTTTCTCCTTCAGTGAGATTGGAGATGAATTTCTGCTTCTTTTTTCAAAATAAAAATAAATAACTGATCTGAAAGGTTTTATGATATGTAGAAGGATTAGTAAGAAAAATGACAATTCACCCATAAAAAGAGATTCATAAAAATATGTTATTAAAGGGTTAGCTGTGAAAATGGTGAGATGAAACAAGGTACATTTAGGGCTAAATTGGTCTTTGCTTAGGGTTTTTAAACCTATACATAGAAGTTTTGATTGAGGGAAGGAGGAGACAAATTATGCAAATTGTATCTGAAACAATACACACCTTTCTGATGTGACTGTTTTTATAGCTGTCACATTTATTTTGCTGCACTGGTTTTTTTTAGCTTTGTTTTAATGCATAGGAAATTTTCTGGATCAGATAATACTGCTGCTTCTTTAGAGAAGTGCTGCCTTTATGCTCTTTAATAGTTTATGATCTCTTTTTTTTTGGTGAATAAGGGCATCATGATCCTAAAACAGAACTGAACACTGCTGCAATTATTTTTTGGGGGGCAGGGTGGAGAGGGCATTCATCTGAACAGCAATTCTGATTAGACTGTAAATGCATTTTAGACTGTAAATGAATTGGGTTTTATGAATGGAGCAAAAATCTCTCCTTGTGAATGGATTAAAAAGGGTTCTCTTTATTTACAGAAACAAGCATTTCTACTTCTATTTATATGGTATTTAACGCAAGAGAAAGCACATGCACAAGATCTATGGCTTAAGCAGGTAGCTGTGCAACAATCCAATATTTTTCTCCCCGTTATCTAGTGGCATTTTTCTACTTTTACATCTTTTGCAGAGTGATTCAACCTTCTGCAAAACACAATAAACCAGATACTGAGCTGATATAAATTGGCATGGTTCCAGTGAAGTCAAGGCCATTGGAGGACATGCCACTTTATGCCAGCTGAAGATCTAGAGCAATATCTGATTTCTAATACTGTTAATAATTTAACAATTCTCCCTCTCTGGATATGATGATCTCATTAGCAAGACACAGAACATATTCTGGCTTCATTAGAAATGTCTAGAGCCACTTACAGATACAGTTTAAAAATATCTACATTTCATTACTGTAGAATTTGCCTTCTGAAAAAAAATTGTAAATTGTCTTTTTACCTGTGTATAAGAATGCATCCCTGGGGCGGTGTCTTTGTCCAGCCTAGGGGGCAGTGGAAAGTCCCACCACTGACTGAGCTGAGTCCATTGCCAGGGAGCCCATAAGTACTGGCTAGCTGCACCTTAGCAGCACATTAGACTATGTTTGCCAGGGAGCTGGAGACTGCGTTTCTCTTCAACAATAAACCTGGCCGACGTGCCTTCGTACCTTACTAGAGTCTGTGGTCATTGGGGGTTCTCTTCGGGTCTGCTGTGTCAGCTATCTGTTCAGAGCTGGGACAGCACACAGAGGGAACACACGCAGGCAGCCGAGTGATATTAACAAGGAACAGAGCAGAGCAGAGCACCACACCGGTAGCATCTGACAACACAAGGTACTGTCACTCTAGGTCTCTTGGGCTGTATTTCCTGTGGCACCTACTCTTCACACTGCTCCCTGGCTGTGCCTCCTCTTGGCCTCCTGGTGGCACCGTGGGAATATCAGCTGCCCTATGTTCCTGGGCACTTACACATCCCCAGCATGGTATGAGTGGGCACTGTGCTGATGGAAAAGCTGCCTTTTATTTCTTTTTAACTTTATTGCAGGAGTGAGGGGCATCCTGACAGATCCCAATATGGTTCTGTATAAACTTCCTACATTCCCCTGCAATTTCAGTTAGTTTACAGTATTCTGAACATTCTGGTGTGCAGTCCTTTGCAATGTAAAATAGCTGCCATGTGCCATTCTACTACTGCATGAAGTGAGACTTTTTTTGCAATGTACTTTTAGATTCTTCAGGATACACACTATTATATACTAATTTATTGTGTTTCATGAACAATGCAATCTATATTTAAAACACAATCACCTAGCACTTTGTGTAACATTATAATTAAGGTAACATTTGAGCTATAGGCTGGAGAGAGAGGTTCAGTAGGAAAGGGTCAGTTAATACGGACCAGATTCTGCCACCTTCACTCAAATTGAGTTGTACCTTATTACAGTAGTAGACCCAATCAATGAGACTACATGTGTTTTAAAGTATTATTTAGTGTGCATGTAAAGAGTGGCAAAATCTGGAACAAGTTAAGTAGAGGAAACTTGCAAGAAATCTACAGGGCTGGCCCACAACATTTTGGCACCTGAGGCAGGGAGCTCAAATGATGCCCCCATGCCTCCTCGCTTTGGCCAAAACTTTGAAAGGTCTCAATTCTGCCTTCTTCCTGTTCTACTCCTCTCATGGTAGTGCTCTGCCACCTACCCCAATAAAGGAGAAACTAACAACTTAAAATGCCTTGTTCAAAAATTTTAAGTAACACTTAATTTTCAAATGCCTGAACAGCAAATGTAACTTTTCTTGTCTGCATAGTAAACACTGGCATTTTATCTGTTTGAATAATCAGATTGGTGCTTTCCATGCCTTCTTGGTTGCAAAGATTTGAAATGCTTCCTGAAGGCCCACAGTCTGGGCCAGCTCATGCTCTGTTGAGATGGTTGCAAGGCTGACCAGCCTGTCCTGTGTCATTTTGGAGCATAGATGTGTTTTTATTAACTTCAGCTTGGAGAAGCTGCGTTCTCCACTGGCAACTGTTACACGAAGTGTTAGAAGTATGCGCAGAGCAACAAAAGCATTTGGAAAGAGGGTGGTCATCTTATTTGTGCACATGTATTCCAGAACAGCCTTTGGAGCTGGTCCTGCTGAAATATGTCTTGAAAGGGCTTTCAGTTCATCACCTAAATCATTCGCATCAATATCGCACATGTCATCGTGTGTCAATACTGTCTGTAGTGCTCTGCATTGCTGGTATAGTTCTTCTTCCGGTATAGTGAGGAGTTTTGGAATATCATACAACATCCCACATATACTGCTGTGTTCCTTGAGCTGCATGAAATGTTCTTCAACTGACTGTATTGCACAATCTAGCACCTGGTTAAAGAGTTCAACTTTGAATTGTTGTTTGAGGTCTCTTATGGGATTATCCTGTGTCTCGTAATCAAAATGTCTTCTTCTTCGGTGACTCTTGTATTCTTGAATGGGTGGGAAAATAGCTTCAGTGTGAAGTTCCTCTGCCAACTTCTGTGCACTCTTCAGAACTTTTTGAATTCCCTCATCTGACTGGTAAGACTGTAGGTATGACTTTGCTTTGTCCAGTTGTTCCATTGTTCCAGATATATCAAGGTCAACACCTTGGAGTTTCTTGCTTACAACATTTATTTCAAACAGTGTGTCATGCCACAACACTAAGCCACACAGAAATTGGAAGTGATATATGTTTCTGGTGATTCCATTTCCCTTTGCCACTGTTCTCCCACGAGCAGTTCCTCTCATAGTGTTATCCTTCATAATGGCAACTGTGGCATCATCTTTCTTCCCAATTTGGTGTTTGATAGGCTTTTTCACCTCCACTCGACTTTCCCATCTTGGCACTCAGTGGTTTCACTGTCAGAGAGGATGCTCCCAGATGTTGCTTCAAAATTTGTCATTGATGAGTTGATGCAGAGAAAAATACATAGATGCTTTGAATTACATTAAAAAATTCAGCAGCCTCACTAGAAGCTGATGCTGCTTCACTGACCACCAAGTTCAATGAATGAGGACTGCACGGGACAAAAAAAGCTTGAAGGTTTAACTCTCAGATCTGTGTCTGCACTCCTCTTTTCTTTCCTCTCATGTTGGCAGCATTATCGTAGCCCTCACCTCTCATGTCAGCTATCACAATTCCCGTATCTTCCAGCTTTTTAAGAAGCACATTTGTCATACCAGCTCCTCTAGCATCATCAATGTCAATAAATTCTAGAAAATGCTCTCTGACAGTCATCACTGCAGTGACATTTTCACTAGGTTCTGTTGTTGTTACAAAATGCACCATTAAAGTCATCTGTTCCATATGGCTGATGTCAGGTGTGCAGTCCAGAATAACAGAGTAATATCTTGCTGACTTCAGATCTGCCACAATCTTCTGTTTGACTTTTATTGCTAGTAACTGTATGATCTCATTTTGAATTGTTTTTCCAAGGTAGTGGGGTGTGTGCACATTTCTTGGGTGGTGACTCTTCTTAGATGTTCCTGGAGTACAGTATCAAACTCAGCCATCAGCTCCACAATTTTAAGGAAGTTTCCACTGTTTGGACATACAGCTGATCTGAAGTGCCACACAATGCTAGGTTTTGGGTAGCAAGCATTCTCACAATGGCAATGAGCCTTTTCAGAACATTTTGCCAGTAAAGAGACTCTGATGCAATCTTCTCTTGATGCTGATCATCTATGGTGGCCTTTAACCTCAGTCTCATCTCAAGCTCTTTCCACCTATGGAATGCTCTCTGGCGATTTGCTGCCTTCTCATGGCATGCCAGATTTCTAGCCAGATTTTTGCAGTCCTTTGTTCCTGTAGAACCCAATGTGGCTGGAACATTAGACTGGAAGAATTTGTAACAAAAACAGTATGTAGTATGCAATCTGGGTTTTTTAGTACATAAACCATGGCCTCTCCACTTTGTCATCATTGGGGATTTCACACCAGTAATGTGTTGGATGGAAACTTCTATTACCATTGTCTTTGGGGAACATGAAGTTTTTCACTTGCTGTGGCCCATGCAGTACAAGGAAGTCCCTCAGGCTACTGCTCAAGTGGGTCCACAGTCCTGGATCATGTAGACTTAAGGAACTAAACTCAGCAGTAGCTGTTTCTTGCGCCTCCACCACACTCTTCTCTGATCTACACTTTTCTTCAGGAATGTGCACGGTTACATCCATTAGAGATGGAGATATGGATGCTGCAGTAGCTGCCAGGTCACCTGAACTCTGACTAAATGGAAGATCAGGCATCTCCTCACCACTCACATCCTCACTGGGGCTAGAAGGCTCACCGTGAACATTTGTGTCTATGTATCTCAGGAGAGCTCCTTCCTGCTTAGATACAAAAGCTTCCTTTGCTTGCTTTCTTTTTCTGAATGCTGCCCCAGAGGGGAATTTTCTTCTTTCACTTATGACTGCTGTTCTGTGCCAGCTACAGCGACTCTCAACACTCAATTGAAGGGGACAAATAAGCAGGCTGGTAGCAGGGCCTGAGTGAGGGAAGATATCAGCATCTTAAGGGCCTAACTGGCTCCTACTACTTCAGTTGACTGCCTGTTCTCCTCAAGTGGGTTCAGGGAAACATGAAGCTCCTGAGAAGCTGGTGTTAATCAGTCAAGGCTCCTGGGAGTGCTAGAGAGGTACAGAAGAGGCTCCTCCTCCTCTCTCTCCCTGCAGCTCCTGCTACTTTCTGTTACTCCCTCTCACCTTTTCTCCTGCCTGCCTGTTATATCTCTTGTGCCCTCCTTCCTCCAGCACAGCACTTCACCATCTCTGTGCATCTAGAGCAGAGAGAATACATATGCACCGGCAGCAGACACAATTTTCTACATTCTGGATCCTAGTAGCACCCTCCCCCGCCACCGTCTAAAACATGAGGCGGCTTCCTCAGTTCATCTCATGGTAAGGCCAGCCCTGGAAATCCAATGAAATGCATTGTATCTTGCAATACATTTTTTCAAACAAATGTTAGGTGAACATCTCTGCTCTGAGTAAATTCAAGTGCTATAAAAAGCAGCTGAAGTTCATAATGTAACCATGTTAACACTTTTTATAGCTCTGTGAGAACACAAAAAAATTGTTTTTAATTGTAATCATTTAAAGAAACTCAACATCTGGAACATATGGTGTTATGTAAACTTTTTCACCAGCAAAAAGAGGTGTTCCTGCCATGTCCATGTTCAGTATCAGTGACCTGTGTATATGTAAAGCTGTTATCTTTCATTATACTAATAAGCCAGAGTTTGAATTGTGTGTGTGAAAATAATAGTGAAAGAGAGAGATCTAGAAAAGCATTTTCTTCTTTTGGTTAGGGGAACTTTAGTCCTCAGCAGACTACAGTCCAGCCCCACAAAACCACTACAATTAGAATGACTGGCAGACTCTGTTCTCATTGTCAAACTAGCCTTTTAAGGTAAATTTGTAAGAACTATGAAAATTTTGCTAACACCAAAGAGTAGAGAAAAGAAAGCGAGCCACACACAGATTCAAACATACCATTAAATAACTGATTTTGAGTAAACCATTAAATTAGATGACGTATATTAACAGAAAACATAGCATTTACTTATTTGTTCCTTAAATTTAAAAAACTCTTCCAAGGAAAACTTGACATTCAATATCTAATCAACAAGATGGGTGTGTCTTACTAGACTTACAGTAGACAGCTATGTCTAAACTTGTTCAATATGTTAAATAAAGATTCTATTTAAGGTTATAACTTAAAGAAATAAATAAACTAGGGCTTTGGGAGGTGGTGGAATATTTTCTATATATCCTTTCCATGGTAGTAGCTGTCAAATGTCTCCAGTGATGGGAATAGGTTAGAATAAATTTCTATTTCTAGGCATACCTTTTTGCCTTTCTGTATCCTACATGAATTAGGAGGAATTAGTATGGCCCAAATGCTCTTCTGCACCTAGATTTGTTCAAGGGTGCAGAAATAGAGAAGGGTGCAGTCAGGGAACTAGTTATGGCTTCTTAATTCTCAAGCTGCACTGGCTCTGACCAAAGCCTTGGCATGGCTATTCTAAATCCACTTTCCCCAGTGACCCCATCCCATCCCCTGATCTCTCTTGTGCACACTCTCATCCCTTCCCTTACTCTTCTCCTTACCCTCTGCTCTCATGGACTTTAAGGTCATGGGGGACTAGGGTGACCAAATGTTAAGGGGAAAATATTGGGACTGCCGCAGAGGGGCCTTTTTCTTTTTCACACTCACCCATCTGGGAGTTCAGCAATTCGGTAGAGAGCTCTTCAGTCGTGGACAGTCTTCTGGCGGCATTTTGGCGGTGGGTAATAAACCTTGCCACCAAAGAAAAAAGCACCCGCCGCCGAATACAGCTGAAGACTGTCCACGACTGAAGGACTCTCTACTGAAGACCAGGAAACAAAATATCGGGACAAAAGACTCTCTGCTGAATTGCCACCAAAGACCAGGAAACAAAATATTGGGACAAATAGCATATGGGACGTCTGGTCACCCTAGGAGGGACCACAGTGATCATCTAGTCTGACCTCCTGCACATTACAGGCCACAGAACCTCACCCACCCACTCTTGTAACTTCTGGCTGAGTTACTGAAGTTCTGAAATCATGGTTTAAAGACGTCAAGTTACAGAGAATTCATCATTTACACTAGTTTAAACCTGCAAGTGACCCGTTCCCCATGCTGCAGAGGAAGGCAAAAACCCACCAGGGTCTCTGCAAATCTGACCTGGGGGGAAAATTCCTTCCTTACCCCAAATATGTCGATCACTTAGATCCTGAGCATGTGGGCAAGACCCACCAGGCAGATACCTGGGAAAGAATTCTCTGTAGTAACTCAGAGCCCTCCCCATCTAGTGTCCTGCAACAATGCCTTTTTCCCTTTCTTCCTCTAGTTAATCTTTTAAATGTAAAGTAAACCAGAAAAACCACTGTATTTGCATGTGTATTGCTGGATACAGACTCTCAATGGAAGTGCTATTGTCACAAAAGACCCTTAATAGTTCCTTAATGGTTCCTTGCTTAATATGCAAGCCACAACTGCCAGAGAGAGCAGAGAAAAAAAAATTCTCTCTGGTTCCTTTTGAAACCAAACTGTTTCTCTCTGCTTAAAAGCCCCTAGCAGAGAAAAGAAAAATATAATATTCCTACTGGCTTCTGGATTCTATCTTTCCCATAACGGCTGCCACCATGTCATAACATATTCCCAGATTTGGACCTTAGCGTCCAAAATATGGATGTTAGCATGAAAACCTCCAAACTTAGTTACCAGCTTGGACCTGGTAAAGCTGCCATCACCCAAAAAATTAGAGTGTTTTGGGGCACTCTGGTCCCCCCAAAAACCTTCCCTGGGGACCCCAAGACCCAAATTCCTTGAGTCTTACAACAAAGGGGAATAAACCATTTCCCCCCCCCCTTCTCCCTTCCAGATGGTCCCTCCCTGGGTTCCTGGAGAGATACACAGAAGCAAGCTCCATGAATCTAAACAGAGGGACTCCACCCTCCCCGTTTCCAGTCCTGGAAAACAGAAGTACCGAGAGAGAGAGCCAAGTTCCCCTCCTTCACCCAGAGGGAATGCAAAGTCAGGGTAGTAAATCTAACACACACAGATTTCCCCCTGACTTCTTCCTCCCACCAATTCCCTGGTGAGCTACAGACTCAATTCCCTGGAGTTCCCCACTAAAGAAAAACTTCAACAGGTCTTAAAAAGAAAGCTTTATGTAAAAAGAAAGAAAAATACATAAAAATGGTCTATCTGTATTAAGGTGACAAATACAGGGTCAATTGCTTAAAAGAAATATGAATAAACAGCCTTATTCAAAAGAACACAATTCAAAACACTCCAGCAACTACACACATGTAAATACAAAAGAAAAAAAAACAATAACCCCTATTGTTTTATGATCTTTGTACTCACAACTTGGAAACAGAAGATTAGAAAGCAGGAAACAGAAAAATCCTTCCCATAGCCGAGAGGGACAGACACAAGACCAGAACAAAGGACTCACACACAAACTTCCCTCCACCCAGATTTGAAAAAGTCTTGTTTCCTGATTGGTCCTCTGGTCAGGTGTTTCAGGTTACTCCTTTCCAGGTGAAAGAGACATTAACCCTTAGCTATCTGTTTATGACACTGGCCCTTGAGGATTTTTGCTACTGGCAGTCACCAATGGGCCATATGCCATTATAGGCCATCTCATCATACCAGCCCCTCTGTAAACTTGTCAAGCTCAGTCTTGAAGCCAGTTAGGTTTTTTGCCCCCACTGCTCCCCTTGAAAGACTGTTCCAGAACTTAATTCCTCTGATGGTTAGAAACCTTCATCTAATTTTGAGCCTAAACTTGTTGTTGGCCAGTTTATATCCATTTGTTTTTGTGTTCACATTGGTGCTTAATTTAAATAACTCCTCTCCCTCCTGGGTATTTATCCCTGTGGTGTATTTATAGATAGCAGTCATACCTCCCCACAGCCTTCTTGTGGTTAGGCTAAACAAGCCAAGCCCTTTGAATCTCCTCTCATAAGGTAGGTTTTCCAGATCATGCTAGTAGCCCTTCTCTGCACTTGTTCCAGTCTGAATTAATCTTTATTAAACATGGGAGACCAGAATTGCACACAGTATTCTGGATGAGTTCTCACCAGTGCTTTGTATAACGGTACTAACACTTTCCTGTCTCTACTGGAAATACCTCACCTGATGCATCCTAGGATTGCATTAACCTTTTTTCACAGCCACTTCACATTGGTGGCTCAGAGTCATCTTGTGATCAACCAATACACCCAGGTCTTTCTCCTCCTCTGTCACTTCCAGCTGATAAATCCACAGCTTATAGCAAAAATTCTTGTTGTTAGTCCCTAAATGCATGACTTTGCAGTTTGCACAATTATATTTCATCCCATTTCTATTACTCCAGTTTGCAAAATCATCCAGATATTCTTGTATGATATTCCAGTCATCCTCAGTATTGGCAATGCTTCCCAACTTTGTGTCATCTGCAAATTTTATTATCACTCTCACTTTTTGTGCAAATGTTAAGTAAGATTGGTTCCAAGATCGATCCCTGAGGAATTCCACTAGTAACCTCCCCCCAGCCTGACAGTTCACCCTTCAGTATGACTCGAAGTCTCCCCTTTAACTAGTTCCTTATTCACCTTTCAATTCTCATATTAATCTCATTTTCTCCTATTTAACTAATAATTTTTCATATAGAACTGTATCAGATGCCTTACTGAAATCCAGCTAGATTAGATCAACTGCATCTCTTTTGTCTAAAAAAAATTCAGTTATCTTTTCAACAGAGGAGATCAGGTTAGTCTAGCATGATGTGCCTTTGTAAAACCATGTTGCATTTTATTCCAATTATCATTCACCTCTATATCCTTAACTATTTTCTCTTTCAAAATTTGTTCTAAGACCTTGCATACAATTGAGGTCAAACTAACAGGCCTGTAGTTTCCTGGATCAATTTTTCCCTGTCTTAAATATAGGAACTATATTAGCAATTCTCCAGTCATAGGGTGTGACCACTGAGTTTACAGATTCATTGAAAATCCTTGCTATTGGACTTGCAATTTCATGTGCCATTTTCTTTAATATTCTTGGATGGAGATTATCTAGGGCCCCCTGCAGTGATTTAGTCCTATTGAGGTGATTTTTCCACCTTGGATGTGGTAATTTTTGCCTCCGTATCTTCATTGCCATTAGCCGCCCTGCCACTACCCCTAAGCTTTTCATTAGCTCATTAAAAACTGAAGCAAAGTATTTATTTAAGTATTGGGCCTTACCTAGATAATCTTTAATCTCTACCCCATTCTCAGTGCTTCGTGGTCCCCCTTCTTCTTTCCTTGTTTTCTTCTTGTTTATATGGCTATAGAATCTTTTACTATTGGTTTTAATTCCCTTTGCAAGGTCCTGCTCTGCCTGGCTTCTGGCAGTTATCACTTTGTCCCTACACTTTCTGACCTCCAAGAGGTAATTTTCCTTACTGATCTTTCCCATCTTCCATTCCATGCAGGCTGTCCATTTTCTCCTAATAACCTGTCTGAGATACTTGCCATCCAACTTTGTCTGCAATCTTCCCTACACATTTTCCCCCTTGCCTGGAATGCAAACTTCAGCTAGCTTCTGCAACTTTGACTTAAAGTAATTCCCAGCCTCCTCCACATTCAGATCCTTGAGTTCTTCAGTCCAGTCCACTTCTCTAACTAATTCCCTTAATTTTTTTAAGCTAGCTCTTTTGAAATCAAGGACTCTTGTTGCAGATTTGTTTATCCTTCCATTTAGTTTAAACTGAATTAGCTCATAATCGCTTGAACCAAGGTTGTCCTCTACAGCAAGTTCTTCTATGAGGTCCTCACTACTCACCAGTGCCAAATCAAAAATGGCATCTCCTCTTGTTGGTTCTGCAACTATCTGGTGAAGAAATCTGTCAGCTATCACATCCAAGAAAATCTGAGGCATAAACATACACACAGCTACCTCATTAAGGCCTGATCTACACCGGGGAGGGGGATCAATGTAAGATACTCAACTTCAGCTACGGAAATAGCGTAGCTGAAGTCGAAGTATCTTATTTCAACTTACTTCCGGTCCTCATGGCACGGGGTCGATGGCCGCAGCTCCCCCGTCGACTCCGCTACCACCACTCATTCTACGGGAGTGTGTTCTGGGATCAATATATCGCATCTAGACGAGATGCAATATATCGATCCCTGATTGATTGATCGCTACCCGCCGATAAGGCGGGTAGTCTGGACATACCCTCAGTAAATAAAATCCATTGACTCTGAATATTGGTGACACTAGAGCAAAATTTTTGGAAGCCTTCTTGATCCATCTTTGAAGATTCAACAGCTAACCTCGAAATGATCTGCAAGCACCTTCTATCCATCTATTTGCTGGTCGGCCCCTACTGAGATGACCTGCCAACATTCCTTCCATGATAAATTTCTTGAGGCTATTTCCATCTCTACACCTGATGCGGCCAAAGTACATAAGTTTGTGCCTGTAGATTTCTAACACTATGGTATGCTTCTCTCCAATATTGTTTCTAACATAAGCATTTGTCTTCTTTTCTGTCCAGGAGATATGCAAGAGTCTTTGCCAGCACCACATATTGAAGACTTCAGTTTTTGTCTTGTTAGCAGCATTAATTTCCCATGATTCACATCCAAAAGTCACTAAGGAAAAAAAATTAAGCATTTAACCAGTTGAACCTTCATACATTTCCAGCTGCCACGTTTTTTCCAAACTTTTGTAAGTGAGGCCATGGCTGAGCGAGACAATCCTAGTCTTTTTCTGATTTCTTTTGAACTGCCCTCTTGGTTATATAATATACATATGATCCGAGATATTTTAATTCATCTACTACTTTTACAACTTGACCATTAATTGTGATGTTTGCTTTTGCATTTTATTTTTGTTAATCATGTCAATATGCAGGCATTTCGTTTTTGCCATATTTAGGAATAATCCATATTCCTCACTAACTGTTTTTACAGACTTACATTGCACTACATTAGTGGCTGTAGTAAAGAGAATCATATCATCATCAATCTTAGGTCAGTTAAGAGGTGTCCACCAATTGAAATCCCAGCTCTTTCCACTTTGTCAAAACTTTCCAGGGCATCTTATAATAAATTCTGTGTGCATGTTGAAAAGGTTTAGGGGCAGAATACAACCTTGGGTCACACCCTGCCCAGTAGAAAACCACTTGCTCTTGCCTGCTGCTGTTTGCACCATGGTCTGTTGTTAACAGTAGAGACTTATGATGAGTTCAATGAGGTGCTTTGAAATCCCCATCTCTGCCAATATCCTCCAAAAATGGTCATGTTGGATGGTACTGAGTACTTTTGAGTAGTCAGTGAAACACACAATCAGTGTGTGATTGTGCTCCCTGAATTTTTCAATGATGTGAAGGATATTCACTATTTGATCACATGTGCTTCATCCATCTCCGAAACCAGTTTGTTGTGGTGGTAGTTCTGCTTCTATTATTTTCTTCATACAATTCTAGATTATGTAGGGCAGAACTTTCTTGTGTATGATATTATGGAGACAATACGATTATTACTACATTTTGTTACGTCTCCTTTCTTTGGTAAGGGCAGAAAGATTTGTCTGCTTGTATGGTCAATTTCAAGTAATCCATATATCATTATCCACCTTCAAATCCTCATTATCCCACTTCAACTCCCTCCTCAAAACTCTCCTTTGCTGAGTGTTATACTCTCTGGAGTGGCTCATGACTGTGAGTGCATACTTCAAGGTAGACTGTCAAAGACAGGGCAGACACTCCCAAATGGTGGTGTGTTCTATAATTAGATTTCACCAACCAAGTAACAAATGTGAACTCCTGGATTACTATGCCAGTCTCACCATGGAGTCACAGACAGTCCCCTTGGGCACTCCAGTCTATCTTGCCATCCAGACAAATTGGACTTCGTGATAAATGGTCATTTACACCAAAAATCACACTGCATTCAGATTCCTTCCAGTCCCAAGAGACCAGTCACTTACCCCCAGGTCAATTGGTGCCCTAGATCTTACATCAGTATTCCCCAACCTTTTTCATCTGGTGAGTGCCAGATGAGCCACAGAGGACCATGGCGGCAAACAAGCATCCGCCGAAATGCTGCCGACAAGCAGTGTCATCCAGAGGCGGCGTTGTTGAAATGCTGCTGAATTTTGGCGGCATTTTGGCAGATGCTCGTCCGCCGGCCAGTACACAGGCGCACTTAGACGCCCTAGTGGGCACCATGGCACCCGTGGGCACTGCATTGGGGACCCCTGTCTTACATCAAAGACAATGCCTGTAGCTAATCCTGAAATAAACTATCTAAAGGATTATTAACTGGGAAAAAGAATTAAGAGATTTACAGATTAAAGCAAGCAAACATATACACATGAAAGAGTTATTATCTAAATCCTAAGAGTGACAGAATTGTAGTGCTCTGTCTAATCAAAGTGTCTTTCAGGGCAGACCCAGGAGGATCTGGCTTTAGTCTCGAGACTCTGGCCCTTCAGAGTTCAAACGGCCAAAAAGATGCAGTTTCTTCTTGTCAGCGATTTGATTTCCCTTCCCCCAGAGTTCAAAATGAGAAGACTAGTTCGGTCTCCTCTTCATGTTTGAGTGTGTGTGTGTGGGAGAGGGGGAGGAATCAACAAAGTCTTTTGTCCTATGATGTTCCACAATGGTTTGTCTGGTATCTATGGGCCTCCTTTTGTTGTGCAGGAGAGAACACCTTCTTTGGAAAACTAATATTTCACTCTTGGTAATGTTTCTCTCCAGATTGGGGGTGGGGAGTTACAGTTTCAGAGCAAACACTTTTACAGTTACAGAGCAAACGCTTAAATATTGCCTTGTAACAATGGTTTTCAACCTTTTTTCATTTGTGGACCCCTAACAAATTTCAATTAGAGGTGTTGACCCCTTTAGAAATCTTAGACATAGTTTGCAGACCCCAAGGAGTCTGTGGACCGTAGGTTGGATGCCACTGTTTTATGTTTACAACAACCATTCTCGGACTCCTCAGACATAGTCATAGTCGGCACAAAGGTCCGCCGATGACAGGTAGAAAACCACTGCCTTATACCATGGGCTATAGATGTTACAGGTGAGATTAATTCCTACAGCAACATACAAGCATTTCATAGCATCTATACACTAAATACATTCTTATAAAATTAATACCTTTTTGAGCAAAACTAACATACAAGTGATCTAGTCTGGTCCCCAGCTGTTCTTAGTTCTTAGTTAATGTCAGCATCACACTGCCATGCCTAGAAAAAACTTGACAATAGTTAAGCTGTTGATATGCAGGGACCCCAGTGATTAGTGCTGCTCAGTATTATCTCATTGTTCACTTAGAGTTAGCGCTTAAACTACTTGTTGAGCCTCAGTGATTTATGTGGAGGTTTATGACATTTTGCAAAGACATATGATTGACCCTGGTGTGAATTAGGGAATTGGATTTGTGTGAAATGTGTAGTTCTAAGATACAATTTCCCCACTATACTTATAATCCTCATTATTCAGGACGCACTACCAGAGAGCTCCTGTAGCTAGCACATGTACATGGACAACAAAGCCTGAGCAGTGTGATGGATGCAATGTCAGGTTTACATTACACAGGTAGTGAATTCAAATCTAGCTGTACATATTCTTTTATTAATAGCTGGCTGCCTGTAAAATCTTTTTTAGGGGAACATTGGCCTTCCCAGAAGATGCCTGAAAACAAATGCTATATATATTGTTAGGACAGTGGGTATGGCTAAATGGAAGAGGGAAGGATACTCCTTGGGCTTGTTCTGGGAGGGGGTGGAAAGATGTCTGATGAAGGGATATAGTGAGTACAGGGGCCTATTAGTGGGAAAAAGGGAAAAGAAACATGCAGATTCCATTAGGAAGCTGGTGATTGTTGCTTTGTTTGTACCAGTTTCATCCAGAGGATTTGGGATTCAATCATCCCTGGGGAGAAGAGATGGGTTGGAGGGCGAAGTGTTGTCTATAACTTAGACAAGTCAAACTTGACAGTTTTTGTTGGCCCAAACAGGATAAACCAAAAGTGGCAGATATGAAAATCCTATATGGTAGCCAAGATAGGCTCATGTGGATCCCAACTTTCCTGAACTTTGGGCCCTATCCTGATAATAAGTCAAACTCTGAAGCTAAGCATCCCCATGCATTGTAACTGAAATTGAGGTTAAAAATTAATATTTACATTTCCTGTCTTGGGCCTGTCCTACAGGAGTTACCGATAAAGCATTAAATAATACTGCAACTTGTGGCCTCAATATACTGGCTTATATTAATGGCAAAGTCTGCATCATTCATTAATTAAATCTCCCTGAACTGTTTTTCTGTTGCTCTCATTTCCTTGTATCATTGCAACCAAAAGAAGTTGTAGTGGCTGGATGTTTTTAAAATAAACAGAAAAGCCCTTGCTGTTATTGGACTAGATGTTCCTGATAATATGTTGCCAACAGAAAAGTTCTCATCCTTGAAGAAAGCTTTACAAGTGGTCATGACACTCTCAGTCATATAAGCCTCTCTTTGGAACAGACATCCAGTGCCCTCAGATCACTCTCCAGACTGGCTCAGAAACAGTCTGACACAAAAGAGGCTAATTAACATGCTGATTTTCATGTGGAGGAATCTGGTTTCTAAACAGATTTTTACCAGCAATACAGCTGACAAACTGATTCTGCTAGGGCTGCTTCCTTCCTTCCATCTGAATGAAAATGGAAATGGAGAGGGGGGAAAAATTTCATTCCCGTGATGATGCTGACGTGGTGAGTTCTTTTGAGCTGAACTCCTGTCATGTCAAGGTTCTACTTGACTGAAGCAAGACACACAATTTCAGGGTAAGACAACAGATGGTACTTTATTTAAAACAGACAAATGTTAACTGTGCCATGTGCACAACAGGACACAGTGTGTTAGTCATCCTCTCTGTAGTACATATGCCAATTGGGTAGAAAGATGGTCCTATGGTTAAGGTGCTGGACTAGACTGGGAATAGAAGCTTTATCTTCACACTTCTTCCATAGACTTTGTATCTCTTAATCCTGCTGTGTTTCAGTTCAGTCTATAAAAGTGGTTATAATAACACTTCTGTACTCTAGTTTGCAGGCGTGCCTAGTCTGCATATACAGGTGAATGTGAAAGAAGCCATTTGTAGGCCTCTAGGAGGAATGAAGACTCTGGTAGGATCCAGAAACTAGACAAAACATTGACCACTGTGGGGGGCATATGTCCTCACTGGGTTGGGTCACCACTGTTTCCTTTGACTAGAACAGTCTGTATTTCAGCTGGATTGACTTGAAGCCAGTTACTAGCCTTCCAGGTCCCAGGAGGGATTAAATATACCCCTGTCCCCACTAAAGGAACAACTACCTAGAGTTGATAACTAATTGCTCCAGACTAATCCACTGAATGTGCACATTGGATTGGTAGGGTATTGTATTGACTGCTATTAAGGGGTTCTGGAGATAAGAACAAGTTAAAATAAGTTTTAGTGCATTACAAAGAGCCCATTATAACATTATGCCCTTTGGATTAACAATAAAGAAATGTCTTCTTTGTCAGTTTATCAAAGGAAAATTAACGTTCTTGGACATCAGTGATATTGAACATAAGCCTTTAATCAAACTGACAAGAAAAGATAGAGAATTTATTTGAGCTGAAGAATGTGCTTATAGCCTTAATGTTGGGCCTCTGGGATTTAACTCCGTATCACCTACTGATTTTTCTAAAATACAGATACTGCTTTTAAACAAAAAGAAAGCAAAACAAAATAACAATGCCCCTCCCTTTTTCATTTCAGTATAAAATAAAGTAAACTTCATGATAATGATAATGTCATCTTACATTTACAATATATAATATGCTATTTTTCATTCCACAAGGACATTATTCTATATACTGTAAGTGTATATTGAGGAACCACTGAAATGCACCAGCTGTTTAGCAGCATGCAGCAATACCAGATAGTAGTTTAGGCCTGAAGAGCCTGATTCTCCTTTACATTAATGTTTCTTTATATCACCTGGTATTGTAAAGGGCTCTTTATGTGAACCTAATTATAATTTATAGAGCAATATAAAGGGGCCTTAGTGCAATTAAGAATCAGGCCCCAAATGTAGAAATCTCCATCCATTTGAAACTGCAGTGCAGTTGCAATATTACCTAAATCAGAGTATAGTCAAAATTGTAAGATCAGGAAAATTCCCCTACTCTTGGAGAAAGATCCAAGGGATGTTTAATGAACATAAGCAGTAAGGACCATATTTTTGTCTAATTCAAAAGATAGCTCTCCCAACAGCATAATGCACCTCTCCCACACCAAGCTGGAACACTGGTTCAATACTAATTCAGAAAGAAAATTGCCACCTACTAACTGACTACTGTGATGGAGTATACCAACCCCATACTGGGCCAATGGGGATGGACCAATCACTGGGGCCCAGGAGGGAATGCCCCATTTCCCCTGCTGCGCATGCTTCAGGTAGGCAGCCCAGCTCAGTCGGGGCTGGCTGTGGAGTAGGAAGGATATATACTGCAGGCTTCTCCATAGGGACTGGTGACACTATGGGCAACTCGTCGACTGCAGAGACTGACAGGGACGCCACCGCCGCCAGCTGAGGAGACGCCTGGGACGCAACTTGTAGTAGGAAGTGACCCAGGGGAGTAGTAGAAGCAGATGCCTCAAACCTTAGTGGGGAAGTCTCCGGCTTCATAGGGCTCTGGGTTGAACCTGGTGGAGAGGGAGGAGCCAGGTTCTCCTACCACACCCCATAGACCACTAGGCATGGCTGCTGTTTGCTCTTGGTCCCAGCCCGGAGGCTCAGGGACCATAGACTGTTGTACTGTTCTGCCCCACCCCAGAGGCTGATTCCTCAATTGCTACTGCCTGCCCCAGCCAGGAGGCTTAGCGGCTATAGACTGTTTGTTTGTCCAGTGCTGCTCGGGGGCTACCTAGAGGGCCAGAACCCCAACTGTTGTTTTCGGCCCCAGCCCAGAGACTCAGGGGCTACTGGCTGTTTGTTTGCTCAGCCCCACCAGGGGTCTAGAGCAGGTACCTGATCTAACAAGGAATCCTGACAACTGAATGATGGGGTGTACCAACCCTATACTGAGCCAATGATGGCAGCCTGGCCAGACAACAGGGCCCTTTGTCACAACCACACCACATCCGGGAGCCTCTTGGGTGTTCACTGGAAGTGTAATATCCAAATAGTGAATAGACCTGACCCTCTTTACATCTATTGCAATCTCAGCTCAAGGTGGTATGACTGTGGAACTGAAAACCCTCTTCTTCATGCATCTGCTGCTTCACTGAACCTCATAGTTCATAGTATCTCAGCCCTAAAATGATGTAAAGAACTAGTGAAAAGGCAGTAGAGAGTCCAAGAAGATCCTTTCCAGTCTTGCTGCTCCAGTAGAAAAAAAAACGGGTTTCTGGTGTGATCCCTTAAAAAACAGAATGGGGAGCAGGCCAATCAGCTGCTCCCTCAAGATCAATGTGTGGAAAGTGGGTCTACCAGCCATCCTCTAAAGATGAGAGTGACAAGAGTAGGCTGGAAGATGGCTTAAGGTAAGAAAGAGATTGGGGCCTGTCACAAGAGGTTCTTGGCTGGATCTGTTGGCAGACAGTCTGAACCAGGTCAAGACTAACTCCTGAGTTTCAATGAAACTTGACTAAACTTCTGATTAGTTTTTGGTTTATAAACAGTCTAAGGCACCTAGTTAAAATGTGTTCAATCGTACTGAACTTCTTTGAACTTGAACATGGGATTGGAAGGAACTCCTTGGGTCATCACGTCCAGTCCCCAACTTGGTTTGTCCATAAATCTCAATGTGAATGCTAGTGCCAACTGTGCAAAAAGGCTGGCATCTGACACCAAGGGATAAACCTTCCGATTTTTAATTTATAATTTGAACAACACAACTATGTCTCTATTTGAATGCCATCAACTGTAGGTTTGGGCATTTGTTCAATATAGGTTCTCATGGAAATTACCATGTAAATACTAAAAACGTTTTTGCCAATAAATCTTGCAGGCAGCTGAAAGAAAATGTTGAGCCACAGGAAAAAGAAACTTTTTCATCTGGTGTGTGATGACCAGGTCCTCCTATATTTGGGAGTGTCAAGTTTAGCGTGACATCTAACCACAGTCCTTTATAGTGGTTAATGTCTAAACTTGAGCCAAGTGCAGATGTCATTTGAGATTGCAGGAATTTGGAATTTCAGATAAACCACAAACCTGGATGAACAACTGTTATTTCAGATGCATTAACTCTTAATCTAAAGAAAATAAGGTTGGAGAGGAAAGAATAATAGAATTTTTCCCTGTATGAGCACTTATAGCTATGATTAGTCCTTAGCCTATTAGAAAAGATTAACCCGTAAGTGTGTAAAATTTTAGCCAAACCAGAGCTGAGGATCATAGTGCTTTTAGTATCCCTCAGATCCATAAAGAGACATTCAAAATTATCTGAATTTATTAATTATAAAGATTTATTTGGGATAAGAAATCTTAGGTTAAAGCCAGGGATGGGAGAATTATACAAAAATGCATTGAGTCAAAAATGTATCCATGGTCTTAAGACATTTTGAAAAGATCTGACTTGGTGAATGTTACACTTCTAAATTTTTGCTAGTTTATGGTATACTAGCACCATCCAACTAATGGCAGTGCTTGGAGCACATTAGTGTGCACTGTCCTCATGGTGAAAGGTAGCTGTATAGCAGTGACCTATGGGCTTGCACTGTTGTCAGGAAACAGCATAGTGATATCTGTGAGTACAGCAGGACCTCAAGATTAAGACTTTGTGAGGGTGTGAAAGAAAAGATGAGAGAAGGAGAGAGGGAATGTGTAGGAGAGTTGGGGCAGGTGGAGAACCCAAGCTCCATGATTCCGATTAGTAATATAAAAGTTGCACAGAAATACTCTTCCTGAGATGATTACACATAAATTTCATCAAAACTGACTCCCTGCAGCTGCAGCTCTGGGCTCTAACAGAATGACGAATCAATGCTGTTGTGCTCAGTTACTTGTTCTTATATAATTAGTCTTCTGGGGTGACAGAAAAAATGTAATTAAAAAATAAAGGGGAATATAACAGGAAAAAAAACTGTATGTCATCAGCTCATCTTCATCTCCAGTACCATTAATGCTACCCCACCATTCACTGTTTACTTAGCTGAAGATGCCCTCTACACTTTTGACAGCAATGGGACTAATACAATTTATAATTAAAGTTAATTTCTATGCAGATACACTCATTCATGAAACAGTATACTCACCATGAATGACAAAGCATTTTGTTAGGTCACTAAGATTGCCCAATTATAAGGAAAGAGAGACAGCAAGAGGATTGATAGCTTCCTGAAGGAATGAAATAAAGGACAAAATTCTCATTTTTTCTTGTTTACAACTGGACTGCTGTGGTAAGGCTGAGGGAGAGAAGCAGACCATCCTGATGAAGGGTGTTTATAACTTCAGTGTCAAAAAGAGGAATGATCAATGAAATTGTCGTCCAACTTTTCCATTCATGACACACTGTGAATACAGTTTTATTACATACTTTATGATGAAATGTACATAAATAACGCCAGTATTGGCTGTCTTTTCAGGTAATACATAGGTATATATGGAACAACTTACTAAAGGCTTTGGTGAATTCTCCATCACTGGAAATTTTAAAATTAAGGTTGTGTGTTCTAAAATATATGCTCTAGGTCAAACTGGAATTAATTTAGGGAAGTCCTTAGGCTTGTGTCCTGCAGGAGGTCAGATTACAATGATCTCTTTTGACTTTATAATCTATTAATCTAAAATGCACAAGTAAATGTTCTATTGTGTTGATAAGGAAGTACCTTTGTGAAGAGAGTGACAGAAAATGTAATTTGTACTTCTACAGGACTTTTCATGAAAGATCTCAAAGTGTTTTACAAACACTGATTAATACAGTTTCATCACTCCCTTTTAAGTATTTGTTAGAGCAAAATTTCATTTTGAATTTTTCATACAACTCCAATTATTATCCTCGTTTTACAGAGGGGCAAGCATATGCTGTTTTATTTATATAGATTAATCAAGTTTCCCGAGAAGGCTGCATGAAGAGTCAGTGATAGAAGGCCTAGAAGTCAGGAGTCCGGACACCCAGTCTCTTGTTCTATGCCTATGTAAGCAGAGTCAGGATGAGCTCTACCCTGACATCTGGTGGTGAATTATGGTGAGTGTGGAAAAGAATTTCAGGGGCTGATCTTGTTTACATAGGCACATGCACCCCACCTAGCATACATAGCCCATGGCAGCCTAAAATGGTCACTTTGACAGCTGTGGGATCCCCAATTTCTCTGTTATTGGGGCAAGAGGAATAAAGTGTTGTCACCCTGATTATGTGAATGAGGAACTGTGAAGTTATTTTATGACAGAGGGTCTCACCATCAACTAAGTAGCACTCGCTAGACAAGGGACATGAGTTCCAAAACCCAGTGAATTGAGAAAGGCTGGGAACAGGTATCTATACCTGGTGGTGTGGGCCTCATGTGTGAGCCAGAAACACTAATTGCACATCCTCCTCTCTCCACTGTTGAATGTCAGAGCTGATTTTTGATTCCATTAAAAATCTAGTTACTGGTTACTGAGCTGAACTCACTTTGAACTAATAGTGCACCAGCACTGGGGCTCCCCTGCTAAGAGCTGAAATCACTAAAGAGCTAAAATTACTGAGCTGAGATCACTAAGTGCTGGGCTAACTTGTGGGGGAGCCTGAAGCTATATTGCGGAGCAGAGCAGTTTGTGGGGATGGCTGGAGCAGATCATGGGACAGCTGGTGGAGCAGAGCAGCTGGCAGAGCGGAGCAGTCTGTGGGACGGTTGGAGCAGCCCAGAGAGCGAGCGGAGCCAAAAGGTTTGTGGGGATGGCTGGAGTGGATCACGGGACGGCTGATGGAGCAGAGCAGCTGGCAGGGCGGAGCAGAGCTGAGCAGTTTGTGGGGCCGACTGGAGGAGCAGAGCGGAGTGGCTGGTAGAGCGAAGCAGTTCGTGATGAAGGCAGAAGCAGAACCCCGGGGAAAGGCAGGGCAGTCAGCCCCAGACCACGTAAGGTGCCCCTTTCTACCCAGGCTGTGGGGGGTGGGGAACCCTGCAAATATACTCTTGAACTCTGGGGATGCACTGATCCAGGACAGAGACTTTTGGGTTGCAGGACTTTTGGGACTGTGGGTGATTTATGGGTTGCTGTACTCTAAGGATATTTGGGGTATTGGACTTTGGAGTCTTGGGGTGATTTTTGGGTTGCTGGACTCAAGAGCCCAGAGAAAAGGGCACAGCCCAATTTCCTGGGGTGGGTCTTTGCTCGTGGTTTGGTCTATGAACTCTAGCTGAGGTGTTTTCCCAATTTAATGCTGAGGTTGTTTATCTCATGTTATTAAACATTTTCTGGTACACTGAGACTCTGTGCTTACGAGAGGGGAAATATTGCCTCTTTGAGGTGCCATGGGGTGTGTGTAAGATTTTCCCAGGTCACTGGGTAGGGGGTCAAGCTGGTTTTGCATTACGTTGTAGGGAAGGAACCCCTATATACTGAACCCGGCCTTCGCTGCTATCAATTTGGCATGGCAGAAGGGTTACACCTCGATCACATTCCTTCCCTAAACAGCAACAACAAATCCCTGTTCTAGCTGTAAGAGGGACATTGCTTTCTGCCCAAGAAAGAATGAAAAAGCAGAGAACCAAAGGAAAGAAAGAAAAGCTACTATAGATCTAGCATTCTAAGTTTCAGTTTGTTCAGTTGATTTATCTCTGGCTGGTTTGGAAACTGGCCTTGTGGCTGATAAGTTCTATTCAGGGGTGTAAAGAAAATTCTAAAGGTAGCACTGAATCACATTGTATCATTTGGAAATGCTTCTGTGGAGTTACGTGCTACTGTCATTATCATCCTGCCTATAGAGTTTGTACACAGGCTGCGAGAAGAGACTGTGACCTGGAGTTAGTCTTTCTGTGCTCTGGTGCACCCTTCAGTATTTGAACACTGAGCTATATCACATCTGGGCAGTCCTAGAGTTCTCTCTCTCTCTCTCTCTCTTAATAACACCAGCATTAAGTGAAGAAAATATTGTGTTTCACTGTTGGTTCAACCTGTGTCATCAGCGTGATTGATAGTTTCTGAATTCCAGTTGTGGAAGGAGCCAGAGAACGAGCACATGTATAGGTATAGGCAGGGGCGGCTCCAGGCTCCAGCACGCCAAGCGCGTGCTTGGGGAGGCATGCTGCGGGGGGCGCTCTGCCGGTCGCCTTCGGCGGCATGCCTGTGGATGGTCCGCTGGTCCCACGGCTCCAGAAGTCAGTGACGCTCGAAATAATACTGTTAATACCTTAGCAAAATATCCTGACTCTTCTCACAGCATATATATCTTTGAGACATCTATAGTTAGCCAAATGATGAAGATTTAACCAAACTCTTATCAGTAGCTAATTGGTAAGTGTTTGTGCCAAAGAAGACTGGTGTGACATTATTGATATAAACTGTGACCGTATAGATCATTGTTGGAGCCAGGGTCCTATGGTTGCACCAGTTCTTATAAAGAGGAGGCCAAGTGGGGTGTCTATGGGAAGTTGTAGTTTGCTGGTTATGATTATGCTGTCTGTATGTGTGTATCATTTTTGTATTTGAAGTTATGAATATTGGCTATGTATTTGTTTGATTCTCAGTAGCCTCAGTGAAGCATTTGGTCAACTTCTTGAGAAAGACTAGTCTCAGTAAGTCCCCAAACAAGAAACACTTAACTGACAATGGACTTTGGCAGACACCAATCCACATCTGAACTTTCCTGGGAATGTTCAAACTAACATGTGTACAATGGCGTCAGCCTACAAAAAGCTGAGACTCTGGCTACACTTGAGAGTTATAGCGCTGTTGGTGGCTTTATAGCACTGTAACTCATTGGCAAGGCACATACAGCACTGTATCTCTGTGGCTACAGCGCTGCTTGTACTCCACCTCGCAGAGAGGAATAAAGAGCATAGTGCTGCTGTTGCAGCGCTGGGGCGCCAGTGTAAACAGGGAGTAATCTTAGGGTTTGGCAACACTTGCAGCTGTACAGTGCTGGGAGTTAAACCTGTCTTTGTACAGCTGTGTAGGGAAAGCACTGCAGTGTGGCCACACTGACAGCGACCAACGCTGCAGTGTGGCCACATTTGCAGCATTTGCAGCGGTGTTGGGAGTGGGTGCATTATGGGCAGCTATCCCAGCGTTCAAGTGGCTGCAACGTGCTTTTCAAAAGAGGGGGGTGGGGTGGAGTGTGACAGGGAGCGTGGGGGAGACAGAGAGAGTGGATTTTTGGAGGTGACACTGTGTCAGCTCCCTGCCTTGCAAGTTCTAAGGACTTGAAGATACACAGCACCTACCTTCAATCATTTTAAAAGTTTCGACCCCTTCCCCCACCCCTCTCTTATTCACTAAATGCAAACAGACTTCAGATCAGATAAGCAGCTGCTCCAAAACGGACGCCCCTCTCCCCCGCTCCGGGCTGCTTCTCTCTTCAAGCAAACACTAGCTGTGGACATTCATCTCCTTGCCTGCCTCTGCTGGAGCAAACAGTAGCTGTGTTTGTTTTTCAGATAAGCAGCTCCGGGAGCCCTGAGTTCACAACAAAACAAAGAGAGGCATCACAACAAAACAAAGAGTGTTATCTTTACTTAAAAAGCATTATGGGAAAGTTCCGGAGGTCAGTTACAGCATAGTAAGATTAATCACCGTTTACACTGGCACTGCAGCGCTGCAAGAGCAGTGCTATAGTCGTTATTCCCCAGGCCGAAGTGGAGTACAGCCAGCGCTGTAGCCAGGGAGATACAGCGCTGTATGTGCCTTGCCAGTGTGGATGAGGAGTAAGTTACAGCGCTGTAAAGCCACCACCAGCGCTGTAACTCTCAAGTGTAGCCAAGCCCTTAGTATGCTGTGACTGACCTCTGGAAGCTTCCCATAATCCTTTAACTGAAGGTTCCACTTTTTGTTTTGTTGTGAACTCCGGGCTCCCGGAGCTGCTTATCAAAAAAACAAACACAGCCCCTGTTTTCTGTGAATGAGCAGAGGCAGGGGGGCTCCCTTTGGAACATCCACAGCTAGTGTTTGCTTGAAGAGAGGGGGAGGGAGAAGGCTTGAGGAGAGAAGCAGCCCGGCGCACAAGAGAGAGGGAGTGGGGGTCCGTTTCAGAGCGGCTGCTTATCTGGTCTGTTTGCCTTCAGTGAGTGAGAGAGGGGTTGGGGAGGGGGTCGGAACTTGCAAGGCAGCGTGCTGACACAGTGTCGGCTGCAAAAATCCACTCTCTCCCCTATGCTCCCTGTCACACTCCACCTCCCTCTTTTGAAAAGCACATTGCAACCACTTGAATGCTGGGATAGCTGCCCATAATGCACCACTCCCAATGCTGCTGCAGATGCTGCAAATGTAGCCACGACAGTGTGCTGGTAGCTGTCAGTGTGGACAGACTGCCGTGCTTTCCCTACTCAGCTGTACAAAGACAGGTTTAACTCCCAGCACTGTACAGCTGCAAGTGTAGCCATACCCTGAATCATTCATAGACATGTGACTTGCCCAGGTGACTGCAAACTCCATCTTATTGAGGGGATTTTACACGGGAGAACAAAGGGGTTTCCACCCACAAGAGAGAGACTATATAAGGCCCTGGAAACCCCTCCATTTTGTCTTCAGCTGGCTCAAAAGATAGCCCCTCCACCCAAAAGAGATGCCTAAAAGAAACTGGAACAAAGGACAGTAACTAGGGTGTGTGAGTAATTGCTGTACCCAGAATAGGAAGGCATCTAGTCTGTGAAAGAAGCTTATTGGAACATCTCTGAGAGTGAGATTTACCTGCATTTAGTTTCCTATTGTATTAGGCTTAGACTTACATGTTTTTGTTTTATTTTACTTGGTAATTTACTTTGTTCTGTCTGTTATTACTTGGAACCACTTAAATCCTACTTTTTATATTTTACAAAATTACCTTTTGCTTATTAATTAACCCATAACAAGTATTAATATCTGGGGAAGAAAACAGCATATCTCTCTATCAAGTGTTATAGAGGGCGGACAATTTATGAGTTTACCCTGTATAACCTTTATACAGAGTAAAACGGATTTATTTGGGTTTTGGAGCCCATTGGGAACTGGGTAACTGTGTATTAGAGACAGGAGAGCTACTTAAGCTGTTTTCAGTTAAGCCTGCAGCTTTTAGGGGACGAGGTTCAGACCTGGGTCTGTGTTTGCAGCAGACTAGTGTGTATGGCTCAACAAGGCAGGGTACTGAAGTCCCAAGCTGTCAGGGAAAACGGGCTCAGAGGTAGTCTCAGCACATCAGGTGGCAGTCCCAAGGGGGTCTTTGTGACTCTACCCATCACAGAATGGTATTGTTTTAGTTAGGGGTAACTGAAACCTTGTTATAGATATTTTATGGAAGAATTGTGTTATTCATGCCATATGTCATCCTCCAGTCTTGGTGAACATTGCTATAATAAGGATTGCAGAACTGTGGGTAGTGATTCTTTCCAACCACAACTCATTAGGATCTGGATGGAAAGCTGAAGATTTGCTAACATGCTCCTCAATAATCTATATCCGACTACTTAACATTTGACTTATAGGTGCCAACTTAGTCCTACCTGTATCTTGTTTACCTTGACCATTTAAATGTCTAGTCCTTGTCTGGCTTGGTCATTTTAAAATAGATGACACATCTTTCTCCTATCTTGATTTCTTTCAGAGATGATATATTTTGACTCAACTACTATATCTTTTTTCACTCTTACTTTGGAAAAGTAGTAAGAATAACTAATCAGTGGCACTGATAATAAAAAGTAATAAAAGAATATGTACAGCTAAATCTGAATTCACTACTTGTGTGATATAAACCGGATGCTGCATCCATCATGCCACTCAGGCTTTGTTATCCATGTCCATGTGCTAGCTACAGGAGCTGTCTGATACTGTTTCCTGAATAATGAGGATTACAGTATAGTGGGGAAATTGTATTTTTGAACTACAAATGTCACACAAATCTAGTTCCCTCGTTCACACCAAGATCAATCATATGTCTTTGCAAAATGTCATGAAAATTTGACTTATGACAAGGTAGAAAGGTATTTCACAAGCCCCAGTGTGTGAAGAGTTAACCCTGCCTGTCCTCTGGGTGATCAGGGTTGTACGTATCAAGGTAGAGGGGAAGTGGTCACGGTGATGGTTAACTCGAGGGAAGGATGTATTTTTTCCTCTCCTAGCTGTTGAGAAGCTGGAAAGGTCTCTTGCAGCTGGCACTCACTGTTTTGAGTGGCTTGTTTTGGTCTCGGATCTTTCATTTATGACTCAATAAAAGAAGACCCTGAGGTAAGGCACTGAAACTCAGCTGCTGTGGAGAACATTATTCATTTTCCCTGGCTGGTCACTCTGCCCACAGACTCAGTATGTCAAGCATGTAGATTAAACAAATAATGATGAACATCAATTTTCTTGCATTTATTTATAAATCTTTCCATAAATAAAGTCTCTATTCAAATAACTTTTTCAATATGATGTGATTAGGTGTGTGCAAAACACAGAAAGACTAGATTTCCAGTACTTGTTTATGCTCCTTTTTACCTTCCTCAGCAGGATTTGACTTCCAATTTTTAATGGATTCCTTTTCCCCTCTAATTGCCTCTTTTACTCTGTTGATTAGCTCTGGTGGCATTTTTTGGTCCTCTTACTGTTTTTTTCTTGTTTGGCGTATACATTTAGTTTGAAGCTCAGTTATGATGTTTTTAAATAATTTCCATGCAGCTTGCAGGCATTTCACTCTTGTGACTGTTCCTTTTAATTTGTATTTGTCTAGCATCCACACTTTTGTGTATTTCACCTCTGAAGTTAAATGATACTGTGGTGGGTTTCTTTGGTATTTCCCCCTTCTACAAGGATGTTACATTTAATTATATTATGGTTGCTTTAACTAAGCAGTTCAGCTATATTAACGTCTTGGACTAGATCCTATGCTCCACTTAGGACTAAATCAAGAATTGCTTCTCTCCTTGTGAGTTGGCAGTAGGTGCTTCAAGAAGCAGTCATTAATAGTGTCTAGAAATTTTATCGCTGCATCCTGTTCTGAGGGTGGCATATACCAAGTCAATATGGAGATAGTTCAAATCCCTCATTATTACTGGGTTTTCTGTTTTTGTAGCCTCTCAAATTTTCCTGAGCATTTCACAATCACACTTACGCCCCTGGTCAGGTGATTGGTAGTATATTCCTACTGCTATGCTTTTATTATTCAAGTATGGAATATCTAGCCATAGAGATTCTATGATATAGTTCAATTCATTTCAGATTTCTATTGCATTTGACTGTATGCTTTCTTTCACATATAGTGCCATGCCCCCACCAGCAAGAACTGCTTGGTCATTGCTATATATTTTGTACCTTGCTATTAATGTGTCCCATTGATTATCATCATTCATCAAGTTTCTGTGATGCCTATTAAGTCAATATCCTCATTTGATACCAGGCGCTCAAATTCACCCATCTAAATATTAAGACTTCTAGCATTTATGTATACACACTTAAAAATTTGTCAATATTTAGTTGTCTGCCTTCATGTGAAGTAATTGAATGGGACAGTTTTTTGTTTGACTATTTCTCTTCAGTTCTAATTTGTACTTTACAAATTTCTATTCTTTCCTATTTACTACAACTGGAGAAATGGTCTGAAGTGAATAGGATGAAATTCAATAAGGACAAATGCAAAGTACTCCACTTAGGAAGAAACAATCAGTTGCACACATACAAAATGGGAAATGACTGCCTGGGAAAAAGGGATCTGGGAATCATAGTGGATCACAAGTTAAATATGAGTCAACGGTGTAACACTGTTGTGAAAAAGCAAATATCATTCTGAGGTGCATTAGCAGGAGTGTTGTAAGCAAGACACAAGAAGTAATTCTTCGGCTCTACTCCACACTGATTAGACCTTAACTGGAGTATTGTGTCCAGTTCTGGGTGTCACATTTTAGGAAGGATGTGGACAAATTGAAGACAGTCCAGAGAAGAGCAACAAAAATGATTAAAGGAGTAGAAAATATGACCTATGAGAGAAGATTGAAAAAATTGGGTTTGTTTAGTATGGAGAAAAAAAGACTGAGGGGGGGACATGTTAACAGTTTTCAAGTACATAGAAGGTTACTACAAGGAGGAGGGAAAAATTGTTCTCCTTAACTTCTGAGAATTGGACAAGAAGCAATGGGCTTAAATTGCAGAAAGGGCAGTGTAGGTTGGACATTAGGAAAAATGTCCTAACGGTTGGAGTGGTTAAGCACTGAAATAAATTGCCTAGAGAAATTGTAGAATCTCCATCATTGGAGATTTTTAAGAACAGGTTAGACAAACACCTCTCAGGCATTGTCTAGATAATACTTAGTCCTGCTGTGAATGCAAGGGACTGGGCTAGATAATCTCTCAAAGTTCCTTCCAGTCCTACGATCCTAAGATTCTATGATGATATAGAGTACCCCCTTTGATGAATCCTTCCTTAAGGGATGTTTCGTAGTTTCTTCTCTCCCTCGTTGACCCTTGGAAAGCTAGGAAGAGAGCACTATTGTTACTTACTTGCCTCAGGTCACTCATGATCTTCAGAACTAGACAGTAGTTTTAGAAATATGTTGCCTTTTTGCTGCCTGAATTTTTATGTTTTAACTTTTAGCAGTAAACGTGTCACCCATCCAGAAGTCCGATTAATTGGTACGTACTCCATTATATCAAAAAATACTAAATAATGAGTCAGAATGGAGACTGATTATTAATGCAGAATGCTTTGCAAAAGCCAATGAATAGAATGACAAAAATAGATGGAATAATTGCGAATCTCAAAAAGGATGTTGAGATGTACATCTTACATAAATCAAAAGTGAAGTGTGTACAAGACAGCATGAGTCATCCTGTGAATAAGGGGACGATGAATTCAAATGTTGTGTGCCAGTAGTAATAGATGGTACCACACGGGTTCTGTCAATCTGCTACATAATAGTGATGCACCTGATCCTGCATTCCAAATACAGGAAGTAAGTGGGAGTTTTGCTTGTATGAGGAATGCAGCATAGAGCACCATCAAATTTCGGAAGTTAAATAAGAGTTGCATTGGCTTGCCTTCTGATCCCACTCTGGATTCAGTACATGGGAAAATGTTTGTTAACATTAATGGGAACAGAAGTAAACACCTAGATAAAAATAAAGTATTTTGTTGTTGGCAAAATAAAACCTTAGATAAATTGCAAATAATCTGTTTAATATTAATTTTAAGCCCCATTCCCAGTATAAAAAGCTTCCATGTATGTCATTTCAGTAATGGATTTTACCATCCCCTATGGTTGTGCAAATCAAAAGCCAAGTAGGAGAGAGCAATTCACTTGAGAGACAGTGTTAGATTTATTTGCATTTATTTATATTGCATGTCACAATATACATGAAAACAAAATGTATAATAAGTACAGAGCATGAGATTTTGGTAACTTCACTTGGGTAACGTTTGTTCCTTTTAGTCCTGGTAAGTGAAGCTACAGAGCTGAAAAATCCAACCTGGTGTAAGTGGGCATGATTACATCACATCAGGTCTTAATTTGGTCTTGAGTGTTCATCTTTGGAGCAGAGATTGTCCGTTCAAATTCAAATGGTGTCTTTTTATGTGGGAAATTTAGAAGGAGGATAGGAGGACCACAAATGATTCTGAATGTTTCCATTGGTTTTTAGGCTTTTGTGCTGGTTTGCAGAACTCAGCTTTCAAGTGCCTTCAGAAATGAACATGTACCTCCATCTTTTCTGTTCCTATGTGTAGATTCTCATGATGAAAAGTTTCCAAATGTTTTCTATTTTACTGCTTCTGTGAACCTGAGCTCTCTGCATTTTCAGTTGTCACTGCTCAAAACAAAGAATAGTGGCTTTTTTGGTACTATGGAATTTATTTTATTGGTGCTCTAAGAGCAGAAAGACTTGGCTAGAAAAGGGATAAAGAGAGACTGGAAAGGCAGAGGGGAAATACGATTGAAGGAAAGAGTCTGAAAGAACAGACAAGACCGAAAAAGGAAGAAGGTTTGGAGGAGAAAGATGAGCCTGGAAATAATAAAAAGGGCAAATGAATTTTTGGAGCAGAGAGATGTCTTGGACTCTTAGAGCAGAACAAAACAATGAAAGAGGATTTGGGGGCCAGAGAGCGAGAGAGGAATCACACGTTGGACAGAGGGATAGGGAAATGGAGACCAAGCAATAGGGCTGCAAGAAAGATAGCTCAGTGGTTTGAACATTGGCCTGCTAAATCCAGGGTTATGAGTTCAATCCTTGAGGGGGCCATTTAGGGAACTAGGGTAAAAATCTGTCTCAGGATTGGTCCTGCTTTGAGCAGGGGGTTGGACTAGATGACCTCCTAAGGTCCCTTCCAATTCTATTTAAGATGTCAGGGAGAGATGGAAAAATGAGATTTTGGGAGCAGTAGAAAGGCTCTGAAAGGACAGACTTAAGCAAAGAGTATTGCTGAAGGATCCAACTCTGTAAAATGTCAGCCAAGGTGGCTGTCTGTAAATCTCAGAGTTTGTTTATTTTTTCTTGCCATAATATATAAAGGAATTTATTTAGTTAGGGAAACATATTTTTATTGCATTCTGCAGAACCTGTTCTCCTTTCTGTGTACATTCTAATGGGAAATAGTTCAGCAAATCAATGGGAGAACTTACCATTTTTAGAATTGGAAATGTCCAGAGAGAATACAGATAATTTATGCAATGCAAGTACCCAAAAGTTGGAATGTATCTCACAGGCGAAGGGCTAGACTGTGTAGCTCTTAATCACTTTGTTGAGCTTTTAGGCTTGGATCCAGTAAGTTACTTAGGTGCTTAAGCCTCATTTTTAGGTACTACAGCAATTCACAAAACTTGCGTTCAGCTACTGCCTTCCCTATAGGCATCTTAACTCACTCGACACCTACATTTCTGCAGCAAAAGTTCCCCAGGCACCTATTTTTCTGGCTCTGGGCACACACACTGCTGCTTAACTGAACACCAATGTCTCACCTAAGCCCCAGAACAATCCACAAATTGGAGGAAATAAGTGTTCCTCCACCTAATTTGTGTGTGGGCCACAATCCAGTAGGTGTGCTCATAGGCTGCCAGAACTACCGAAAACATGTGGGAGTGGGGAGGATGATGATGATGACAAACTCTTCTAACCTTTAGCTCAGTAGTTAGGGTACTCACCCAGGATGGTGGAGACCCCTGTTCAGTTTCTTCCATCTGTCTAAAGGAGTTGAACAGGGCTATGCTACTGCTCAAAAGAGTGCTCTAACCACTAGGCTCTGGAATAGTGTGATGTGGGTTCCCCTCAGTCTTCTATTGAGGTACTTCCACTTTAATTAAATATTAATTGGGCCAGCAAGAGTGTGACTGACTCTATAGTCCTGTGGTTATGGCACTCCCCTGAATGGCAATAGATCCCTGTTCAAACCCCTTCTCATAGAATATCAGGGTTGGAAGGGACCTCAGGAGGTCATCTAGTCCAACCCCCTGCTCAAAGCAGGACCAGTCCCCAACTAAATCATCCCAGCCAGAGCTTTGTCAAGCCTGACCTTAAAAACCTCTAAGGAAGGAGATTCCACCACCTCCCTAGGTAACCCATTCCAGTGCTTCACCACCCTCCTAGTGAAAAAGTTTTTCCTAATATCCAACCTAAACCTCCCCCACTGCAACTTGAGACCATGACTCCTTGTTCTGTCATCTGGTACCACTGAGAACGGTCTAGATCCATCCTCTTTGGAACCCCTTTCAGGTAGTTGAAAGCAGCTATCAAATCCTCCCTCATTCTTCTCTTCTGCAGACTAAACAATCCCAGTTCCCTCAGCCTCTTCTCATAAGTCATGTGCTCCAGCCCCCTAATCACTTTTGTTGCCCTCCGCTGGACTCTTTCTAATTTTTCCACATCCTTCTTGTAGCGTGGGGCCCAAAACTGGACACAGTACTCCAGATGAGGCCTCACCAATGTTGAATAGAGGGGAATGGTCATGCCCCTTGATTTGCTGGCAATGCCCCTACTTATACAGCCCAAAATGCCGTTAGCCTTCTTGGCAACAAGGGCACAGTGTTGACTCATATCCAGTTTCTTGTCCACAGTAACTCCTAGGTTCTTTTCTGCAGAACTGCTGCATAGCCATTCAGTCCCTAGTCTGTAGCAGTGCATGGGATTCTTCCGTTCTAAGTTCAGGACTCTGCACTTGTCCTTGTTGAACCTCATCAGATTTCTTTTGGCCCAATTATCTAATATGTCTAGGTCCCTCTGTATCCTATCCCTACCCTCCAGCGTATCTACTACTTCTTCCAGTTTAGTGTTGTCATAGTATAATTCCCAATTCTGAACCTTAGAGTCCAAAAGTTGGGGTACCAGCATGAATTCCTCTAAGCTTAATTACCAGCTTAGATCTGATAAGCTGCCACCAATCAGGAATTCCAGTGCCTGATACACTCTGGTCCCCCCAAAACCTTCCCTGGGGACCCCCAAGACCCAGACCCCCTGGATCTTAACACAAGGAAAGTAAACCCCTTTCCTCACCGTTGCTTTTCCTAGGATTTCCCTCCCTGGGTTACCCTGGAAGATTACTGTGATTCAAACTCCTTGAATCTTAAAACAGGGAAGAATGTCCCTTCCCCCCCTCCCCTTTCTCCCTCACCCGGAGGCAAAACAGATTCAAGCTCCGTGAATCTAAAACAAAGGGATTCCCCCTTCTCCCCTCCCTCCCTGTTAAGTACAGACTCAATTCCCTTGAGCCTCAACAAGGGGGAAAAATCAGACAGGTCTTAAAAGCAAAACTTTTAATAAAAAGAAAGAAAAAATAAAATGTGTCTCTGTACTTTAGATGGTAAAAGTTACAGGGTCTGTCAGCTTATAGAAACTGGAGAAAAAGCCTCCTCCAACAGAAATTCAATTTAAAATACTTCCAGCAAACTACACATTTGCAAATACAGAAACAATCAAAAGACTATAACCGCCTTTCTTACTAAAATACTCACTATAAAAGACTGTAGCAGGGAGATTGGCAAGAAAACTGGTTGCCCGTCTAGTCCCTTCCAGGACCCAGAGAGAACAAAGCCAAACCCAAAAACACAAACAAAGGCTTCCCTCCACCGAGATTTGAAAGTATCTTGTCTCCTGATTGGTCCCCTGGTCAGGTGTTTGGTTCCCTGTTTGTTAACCCTTTACAGGTAAAGAGACATTAACCCTTAACTATCTGTTTATGACAAGTGTCATCTGCAAACTTGCTGAGGGTGCAGTCCACGCCATCCTCCAGATCATTAATGAAGATATTGAAAAAAACTGGCCCCAGGACCAACACTTGGGGCACTCCGCTTGAAACTGGCTGCCAACTAGACATGGAGCCATTGATCACTACCCATTGAGTCTGACAATCTAGCCAGCTTTCTATCCACCTTATAGTCCATCCAGCCCATACTTCTTTAACTTGCTGGCAAGAATACTGTTGGAGACAGTATCAAAAGCTTTGCTAAAGTCAAGGAATAACACATCCATTGCTTTCCCCTCATCCACAGAGCCAGTTATCTCATCATAGAAGGCAATTAGGTTAGTCATGCATGACTTACCAATGGTGAATCCATGCTGACTGTTCCTGATCACTTTCCTGTCCTCTAAGTGCTTCAGAATTGATTCCTTGAGAACCTGCTCTTCATAAGGGGGGAGGGGACTTGAGCTGGAGGTCTCCTTATTCCAGGTGAATACCATAACCACTGAGCTAAAGGTTTGACAGGTCTTCCCTCTACCCCAGATGCTTTGTGTAGATCTAGGTAGCCTTTGTGCACACTTATTGGACTGGGCCCTGCATGTGAGTTCGGCAGAGGAACACCTATCTTGGCCTGCTTTGTGGATCACTAGCAGAGATAGCAAAAAGAACAGTAGTACTTGTCGCACCTTAGAGACTAACGAATTTATTTCAGCATAAGCTTTCATGGGCTACAGCTCACTTCTTTGGATGCATAGAATGGAACACACAGACAGAAGATATTTATACATACAGAGAACATGAAAAGGTGGAAGTACGCGTACCAACTGTAGGAGTTCAATCAACTGAGATGAGCTATCATCAGCAGAAGAAAAAAACTTTGAAGTGATAATCGAGATGACCTATAGAAGGTGTGATGAGAGCTTAACATAGAGAAATAGATTAAATTAGTGTAATGACTCAAGGTGCCACAAGTACTCCTGTTCTTTTTGCAGATACAAACTAACATGGCTGCTACTCTGAAACCTAGCAGAGATAGGTGCCTTCCTGCAGCCTGGACTTAGGTACTGATTTCCGCAAGAGGGGCAGGGCTTAGGTCTCTCATCAGTGTATCCCATTGGCTAGTTTAGATGGCTCTCTGCCTAGCTTGCTGGCTTTATGAATCACATTTTAAGGCCTCCTATCCATACAGGGACCCTACGCACCTAAATGAGGCTTTATGGATCACAATGTTGTTTGTGTGATTTTGTAGGCACCTAAAAGTTAGATTTTGTGATGCTGAGCATCACAATGCCTCAGTACCTTTATGGATTCAGGCCTTACTCACCACAGTAGTCCAGTTGGGTACTGGTGGTGCTACTTATGAAGTGCTCACTAATGTGAGTAAGGATTGCCTATTGTAGTTCCCAAATTAGCACCTCTGATGGTGAATTTAAATAGGCTGCATGATTAATAGATGTGGTTTGTACTAAATGGATTAATCAACCATGAGTGGAGGGTAATGGTGGTAAAGAAGGAAATGGGAAGATATAAATTGGGTCAGGTGCACCCCAGCAGTACAGAGCTTCCATTAAAGAAAATAGAGTTTGGAAGATTTTAGCCAACTGTATATTTATAATGAGATACAACTGTTAGGACTAGATTCTTCCACCCTTACTCATGCAGATGAGTACCTTACATCTCTACTAGTCCCATTGAAATAGTGAGACTGCTTGAGAAATAACATATTACTCATCATAAGGTTGAGAGACTCTGACCCTTATTGAATAAGATATTAAAGCTACTCCTTCATCCTTTCTTTATTTCCCATGACATGCAAACGAAATCCCAGCATAATATCATCCTGCTTCCAAAGATTTTATTCAAAACACAACCTGTTCTTTAGCTTTCACCACCACGTGTAACTGGGAGCAAACCCAAACTAAAGATGGCTAATCTTTGCAGTTTTCCATATGCTTGGTGTCCTTAAGAGTTTTTCCAGTGGCCTCATCATGGATTAACTATATCTAAGCTTGTAGATATATGGTGGCAAAACTCATTTCATTTCTCATGGCATCTCCCACAAATGTGATTCTTGATGGGATGTGATAAAACCTAGTGCCGTAATGATTTGGGATTGGAATCTGAAAAAACAAAAATTAAAATTCTTTTTTTCTCTGAAAATAAGCTGTAGGTTTGGATCCTTCCTCAGCTTCATTTTTATGTTTTCTTGTTATATTCCCTAAAAAATTTTTTTTTCTTCTCTGTGTGTCACATTGGCACATGAATGTTAAGCTAATATAAATAGAGGCAGCAAAAATATGTTCAGACATTTTGTTGTAAGCTTGTGTGATATGGCCAGAAGGGATAACCATTCTCTCTGCTTGTCTTTGGATGTGGTTTATCTCTCTTCCTGAGTTGAGGAAAGAGCACAGCTATGTGCAATAAGTACAGGGATTGTCAGGATAGCAGGGTTGGGCTAGCTGTTGTGAACTGAGTAATTCCCCAGCATGCTGCGAGGGAAGTTAGGTGGCAGGCACAAGGAGCCGGATTCTTCTTTGGGGAAAGAGAAAACTGTTGGCCTCTTTGAATTCTGGTTCAACACTGACTTACACCTTCTGTGTATCAGAGCAAATGGTTGATGCACAAAAAGAGGGCCAGTATCACAAGGCTTGCCTTGCAATTGACCTCAATGAGACTTCATCCACAGCATCTCATTGGGATCTGAGTGAATACAGACCCCCTTTAGGTCAGAGAGCTCTGCCAGCTTGCATGAAGTTTACATTAAAACAAGGAAAGAGAAATGAAATCTCAAACCTTTCAGATGGGGAAACATTTTTTGAATTACGATTTATGACTTGGTTTCATAATCTGTTACTGGACAGCGGCTGGTCATACAAAGTGTGGAGTCTATTGGATTAGTTTGTATAACAGATGGTTCTGTTTTCAAATTTACTCCAAATGTTCAGATGCTGGACTAAATTAATATTTACCATGTGATAATACCCGATGGGTTTAGCTTTAATCTTTGGTCTTTCAACAAAAAAGAGTGAATAAAGACCATCAGGGTTCACTGACACTTGATTTTAACATGACAGATTAGGGAGTCACAGCACAAGCAATGCCAAATAACAAGGATGAGGAGAATATAAGATTGTTGTTAGAAGTACAGTATATACAGTCTTGTGTTTTGCACTTCCACAGGCCTTTTCATCTGAGGAGCTCAAATCCGATTACATATGTTGGCCCAGAGCCTATTTTCCTTGCACCCTCTAGAAGTCCCACTCGAACTAATATAAATTTTGAGGGTGTAAGGAAAGCAGGATTGGACCAATAAATTAATTAAGCCTTACAACAGCCCTGTGAGATTGGGAATATTGTTGATGTCCTTTTCCAGATAGGATACTTGTAATTAATGGATCATCTGTGTGTAATTTTGAAGGGGGGGGGAGTGAAGCCAAATCATCCCCCAAAGACCTACAAACAGTACATTATGTTCTCTGTCTCAGGCAGTAGACTGACTCTCTCTCTCACACACACACTCACATATATATATACACACACATACATCTGTATTAAACTCTTTCTCTACCTTTATCTCTAATTACTTTAAAAGAAAATTAAGGTGGCAAAGTCAAGCACTCAGAAATTGCATAATGCCAGAATTAAGGTTGCCTGTGAAACCTTAATTGGGCCCTTCATGTGTGTGCATTTTGATAGTTTTTAATTACATGATAACATACTTTTTTCCCACAAGATCTCTGCCTTCTTAGGTCCACAGGAGGAATGGTAGCTCTTCAATCATTCTATTTATCCTCGTCATTCAGTGTAAGGCCCCATGCATCATTTACTGTACACCATCCAAGCCCTGCCCTGAGTACAGACTTATTAATTTCCACCTAAGTGTCTGCATGGCTCTCATTAGCTTTTTTACAAACAATAATGAAATTTTCTTTGCATCACCCCCGTGAGGTGAGGCAGCATTTTACACATGGGGAACAGAGGCACAGAGATTAATGCCAAAATTGCTAAAAGTTTCAATGCCTTTTAGGTACGTAGTTTGACATGCTTAAGGCCTGAGTTTTCAGAGTACTTAGCATTATGTAGATCCTACTGAGCTTCCATTGACCTCAGTTACTGTTGTGATTGCTCAGCAGTTCTGCACATCAGACGTCAGGTGTCTCAAGTTGTCCACCCAGAAAATAAGGAATACACAATTAGTGACCACTTGTGAAAAGATTGGTTTAAGCGGCTTGCCTAGCATCACATAGGAAATCTATGGAAGAGGCAGGGCTAGAATCCAGTTCTCAGGGCTGGTGCAACCATTTAGGCGACTTAGGCGGTCACCTAGGGCACTGGCATTTGGGGGGCGCCATTTTCTTTGGCAGTGACCGAGGCGGCCGGATCTTCGGCCACCCCAGTCGCCGCCGGCATTTAGGCGGAGGGACCTGGGGCAGGGGAGCGTGGGGAGGGCTGCCTGCAGCAAGTAAGGGGGGCGCGACACACAGGGGAACTCCCTGCCCCAGCTCACCCCTGCCCCACCTCCTCCCCGAGCACGCCGTGGCTGCTTCACTTCTCCCACCTCCCAGGCTTGCAGCGCCTAAGCTCATTGGCACCGCAAGCCTTGAAGGCGGGAGAAGTGAAGTGGCCACAGTGTGCTCGTGGAGGAGGCAGGGCAGGGGTGAGCTGCTTCTCTTCTCCCACCTCCCAGGCTTGCGACGCCAATCAGCTTAGGTGCCGCAAGCCTGGGAGGTGGGAGAAGTGAAGCAGCGACGGTGTGTTTGGGGTGCTTGTGCACGGAGCTGGGGCATGGGGGGTGCCTCAGGGCAGGGGGTGGGGGGTGGGGAGCTGCCACAGGGGGGGTGCCTCAGGGTGGAGGGGGGAGCTGCCATGGAGGGAGGAGGGCACAAGGTGGAAGTTTCACCTAAGGCGCGAAACATCCTTGCACTGGCCCTGCCAGTTCTCCATGGAAGCATTCAACTGCTGTAGCCACAAGACTGTCCTTTCTCTTCCTGCAATCCCCTGCTTCATTCACAGCACACGTAGAGTTAGATCTCCAGAACTCAGCCCTCAGTCAGGGCTCAGTCCTGCGATACACTGAAGACCTCCGATTGCCTAATTGTCTTGGCCATGTATACTGTTCTGACTGTGTCACCTCAGGCTTTGATTGTTGTATTCTATTACTTTTCCTACCCCCTGTTCATTTTATTCCCTTTCCATTCATTTTAGATTTTCCCTCCACAGTGGTGAGTTTTCATTTACCATAGGCCTGATCCAACTCCCATTGGAGTCAAAGGAGTTTTGCTATTGACTTCCGTGGGAACAAAATCAGCCCCTTTCTATTCTTTCTCTCGTCACCCTCCCACAGCTGTCATCCATCTATTCTTGTGTTGTATTTCTAGTTTTTTTTAATCCTCTGTCCAGTATTATAAACTTCATATTTTTTAAATATTCCCCTGGTCTCTTCATGTGCTGTAATCTGACTCTTTTGCTATTCAATCTCCCTAACATTTCACACACCCATTCCCCCATCTCTGTTTCATTTTGTTTTGCATCCAAATCCTGGCTTCCCAGTTTTAACTTCTCTGACTGAAATAGGAAACAGAAAAAATAAATGAAAATACAAAGCACTCTACACAGTAGCTGAGTAAGGCATGGGTTTGGATTAATCAAAGGAAATTCATTTTTCAAATTTTAATGACCAGCTAGGAATTCTACTCTACTTTAGAGATGCAGTAAAAGTTCCAGCATTGGGAATTGAATTTCCAGACAGAAGTTTCAAAAATAAACTAGCATTTCATAAATATCAAATTATCCTACTATATTCATATGCAGAGGTTCTCTATCATTATACAGATGTGATAATTATCCATGATTATTCATTCATTATAATTTAAGAACTGATAATGAGCAGGCAGAAAAATTATTCACTAAAAAAGGAAAATACCTACAGCTTTAAAATCCCATCTGTTATGTAGTTGGGTATTTTTTTGTTTTGTTTTGTTTGTTTGCTTTGTTTTTCTACTTTGCAATCAGGACTCAGTTCTGCAAAGCATTAAGCATATTCTGAAACACATCTGGTTCAGCACATTAAGCTCACATCCCATTGACTTTCTGAATCAGAGCCTCCTCAATCACACTTAATTCCTGGAACAGGCTCTTTCTTCCTGAGTAGTAGGTTGAATCCATCAGCCATTTGATGGAGCCAATCAACTGCATAAAAACTGATTTTGCTATTTTATCAAGTGTTTTTTTAGTCAACAGTATCAGATGATCTACTTTTCCAAAATGGGGCCCTCTCTACTAGAGACTGAAATAATCTATTTAGCCACAGAATAGGTATAGCACAGGCAACAGCAGTGCAAGATTCTCTCCCTATTCCCTGCCAATGTACCTCAAGCCCTTACTGGAAGGTCAGCCTCTAGGTGGAAGAGGACAGTTAAGTCTCCATGGCCTAGTCAGTCACCAGAATTCCTGTTGAGAGTGTCAACAAGGATATCAATTGTGATAGTGTTTCTTGTGATACTCTCTGGGAACTGGACAGAGACCACCAACCTCATTTCACAGAGGGACCCAAACTGCTATCAGGTTAGTAAGACAAGGTGGCTGAGGTAATATCTAGAGCTCTGTGTAAGCTCGAAAGCTTGCATCTCTCACCAACAAAAGTTGGTCCAATAAAAGATATTACCTCACCCACCTCATCTCTCTAATATCCTGGGACCGACACAGCTACCAAAACACTGCGTAAGTCAGGTTAGTAACAATTTTCCTCATCACTGAGCTAGAATGGGTTTGAACCAGCGACCTAGAAATGCATAGAATACCATTATTGTGAGCTGTAGTTACAGTACATCCAAACAGGGGAGGGAACTCACCAAATCCCATGGTGCTGGTGATTATTACTTATTATTGCTTAATATTTATATTGTGGTATCAGTGCTAGGCCAACTCGGGTGGGCTGTGATGTTCCAGGTGCTGTCTAGGATAGACCCCAAATGCTTACAATCTGAAAGTGGTTGCATGTCATTATGCAGGTTGAGGTCATGTTGTATCATTTTGTATCCTGGGAACTGGCTTGGAGGAGAAAATGGACAGTGGAATGAAGGTGTCTGGACAGAATCTATTCAACTCCTGAAGGCCTACTGCCACTAAAAGGTGTGCACATGTGAAGTGTATGGAGCTAGATTAGGGAATAACCCTTGTGCTCACAGGCACTCTCTCAATTTCTACCTCACCTACACAGCCCCATATGGAGTGGCAGTAGAGAGAGGAATTTAACAGCTGTGTTCTGAGCATCTGGTCCTGAATGGTGGTTCCTATCCCTCTCCAGTGGAGCAGAGCAAAAGAGACAGAGCTGCATGTTGAAGAAAGGAAGCAGGTAGGGGATTCCCAGCTTGGGTGATTCTTCTTCTGTCAAGTCCTGGTGCCTAAACATCTACAGGCAGGAAAAGTTTGGAACTTTGTTAATTCCACAATCACGGATCAGTTTCTCCTGCTGCTCCCACTTCAGCTTCTCCTGCCTGATGTGTCCTTGTTTCACCAGCCAGTGAACAGACAGAAGGAGGTGGGCTAACCTCCCTCAAGCTCAGGAGAGGATAGGAAGAAGAACCCTGCCTCTTCACTTAGCAGAAGTGGAGCTACGTTCCCAAATACTCCTCTTTCTTTTAGCCCCTGCCCAGAATCTCTATCTTGCTGGACAGATGCCAAAGATGTCAAGTTAGTGAATCCTTTTTTCCTGGGTGTCTATCAAGTTGCAACCTGAGCAAAAACCAAGGAAAAACCCTCATGCTTGCTGGCTGTGTATGAAGGTTTAGATGTCTATGACATCTATGGACAAGAACCTCTGCGTTGTTTGTCAGAGGACAATCCACAAGTCACTAACTGAGCATCTTTTATCATGTTGGTGTGATGTCAAGGGGCAAGCCTCTGTGAGGTCACTGACCCAGCAACTCTATCTTGTTGGTCTGATGTCAAGACAAGGGCTTCTGTGTGGTTACAAGATCAGCACCTTAAACTTTCTGTGCTCTTCTCAGGGCAGAGATTACTGTGTGGTCTCTTGTTCAGAGACCATACATCTCTAACTTTCTGGGTTGATATCATGACTCCTTAGTTCACTGGCTGAGCAGCTCTAGTTTTCACAGAATCATAAAAATGCAGAACTGGAAGGGACCTTGACAGGTCATCTAGTCCAGCCCCCTGCACTGAGGCAGGACTAAGTATTATCTAAACCATCCCAACAGGTGTTTGTCTAACCTGTTCGTAGAAGCCTTCAAAGGTGCAGATTCTACAGTCTCCCTAGATAATTTTTTCAATGCTTATCTCCCCTTATAGGCAGTGGTGAGAGTAAGCTGGTATGGACCAGTACGGCATACCAGTACAGATGAATAAAATAGGCCAGGTTTAACCGTAGTAATAAAAAATCAGATTAATTACTTGAATTAAATATATTTTACCATCTCTAGAAACAAAATGCTCCCCTTCAGTTTTCAGTTTTTACTTCTTGTCGGGTGGGAAGGTGTTCATGTGATTTGGAATGTTAGCTTTTGAGTGCCATCATGGTAACCACTTGCTCTTATTGGTCAAGTCTGTCGTCTCAGGAGCGCAATTTACATTAGAAAGCACCTGGTGTGACTCTCCCCTCCATTGGCACAATGTAATTAAATGTCATTGATTGCAGAATCACACATTGCATAATTCAGCCTTCACTAAGAGGGAACAACTCACCAGAGTGGAAATGTTGCTGGAAGGGGACCAGTGTTGTGAAATCCATGAAGGCAGAATGGATTGCAGCAAACATCGCTCTCTGCAAGAAAACAGACCATCCCTATGCATAGTTGGAGAAGGAATCAGAGTTGACCTCAGAGAATATGGGAGCTGAAAAGCGGCAGGCAGGGGGGTCTAAGGAGTGCAATGCGAACAGGACCCAGGAGTGTGATTGTGCAGAAAGCCCCTTGCTCCCCACCCAGTTCGCTCTTGGACTGGTTCTCTTGTGGGCCGCCTGCTCTCCAGCATGCAGATCCACACGTGTGGGCCTTTGGGGGACGAGGCAGCTTAGGGAGCAAGTCTTGTGTGCACACTGCAGAACGGAAGGGGGGCTTTGCACTCCGTGCCCAGGGCACTGTGCTATGCTTTCAGCCCTTGGATTCATTCATTATTCAGCCAGCTGTGGGAGGGAGAGCTCACCTGGCTGCAACTGGGGAGAACCAAAACCAGGGACCCTCCTTCCTTCTCCTGTGCTCGAAATCTTTGGGGAAGTCTCTGCAGCAGTCCCTGTTGCAAGTGGCTGTGAGGTGCCAGAGGCAGGAGCCAGCAATGGGGCAGGGGCAAGGTATGGGGCTTGGCAACACGTGAGCTGGGTTCCGAAGCAGCTGGTGTCCCAGGTGAAACTTCTCCGTCTTGCACCTTTTTCCCACTGTTTGCTGGTCAGGGACACCTCCCAGGCCTCTGCCCGTCTTACACACTAATGGGTATGTTTAAATGTAAAAGTGAGGAAATGGGGGATTATCAGTCAAAAAGAACAGCAACAAATGAAGAAGCTGAAAGTCATCCACAAAAGGGTATGTCTGTACAGCCAACATTAAAGCATTGCTGTGGCAGCGCTTTGAGGTCAGCTGTGTAGACATACCATTAAAGCTACTACCAATACTTTAGAATAAAACTAGGAGACAGCTGCTGCATCAAAGTCACACAAATGGATCCATGAAGTTAAATGTGTAAGAGTGGAGGTGGGAAGGGGGTTTGCGAAACGACTGCACTAGTAATAAATTTGTTACTTTCACCCCTGCTTATAGGTAGGAATTTTTCCGAATATCTAACCTAAATCTCCCTTGCTGCCTTTTAAGCTAATTACTTTTTGTCCTGTCCTTAGTGGATAAAAGAACAATTTCTGGGTTTATGACACAGTACAGTAACTCCTCACTGAAGATCGTCCACTTAACTTTGTTTTGTTGTTACATTGCTGATCAGTTAGGCAGCATACTCATTTAAAGTTGTGCAATGCTCCACTCTTACATTGTTTGGCTGCCTGCTTTCTCCACAGCTGGCAGCCTCTCTACAGCCCCCTCCGCCCTAGCGCCTCCCTCCCGCCGCCAGACTCTGCAGATCAGCACCTTCTCCCTCCTCCCCCAGCCACCTGCCAGAGGCAATCAATTGGCTTGCAGCGTTTTGGAAGCAGAAGGGAGGGGGAAGGAGCGAGGACTCAGTGCGCAGGATCCTCCTCCCTTCCCTGCCTCCTGAACGCGGCAAGCCAGCTGATTGCCCCAGGCGGGAGTGAGAGAGGAAGAGTGAGGACTTGGCGTGCCTCTCTCCTCCCTCCGCTGCCTCCCGAATGCCACAAGCCAGCTGATTTCTGCCGGCAGGAGGAAGGGGGAGCCTGCGCGCCGAGTCCTCTCTCCTCCCCCCTTCTTTCTGCTGGGGCAATCAGCTAGCTTGCCGCTTTCGGGAGGCAGGGGAGGGACGGAGGAGGTGTGCAAAGTCCTCACTTCTTCCCCCTCCCTACTGCTTCCAAATGGCGCAAGCCATCTGATTGCTCTGGGCGGAAGGGGAGAGCGAGGACTTGGTGCACCTCCACTCCCTCTCCTGCCTCCTGCTGGCGGCAATCAGCTGGCTTGCAAGGTTTGGAAGGCAGAGGAGGGAGGGGGAACCTATGCGCCAAGTCTTCACTCTTCCTACCTCCCTCCTGCCCAGGGCAATCAGCTGGCTTGCAGCGTTTTGGACACAGGAGGGAGGGGGGAGGAGCAAGGACTCGGTGCACAGGCTCCCCCTCCCTCCCCTGCCCCCCAGGCAGAAGGGAAGGGGGAGGAGTGAGGAGGCGGGTCAAGGGTGGAGCTTGGGGGAAGGAGTGGAGTGGGTGGGCCGAAGGTTGAACCCCCCACCTCTGGTGCTTGCAGAGTAGGGGAAGCTGCCCTGGAACCTAACTCCCCCATTTACATTCATTCTTATGGGGAAACTGGATTTGCTTAACTTCATTTCACTTAAAGTCACATTTTTCAGGAACATCACTACAACGTTAAGTGAGGAGTTACTGTACAAGCATCTGAACAGTCAGTGGATTCACCTCTTCGACACCTCCAGTTTGAGGGATTTTTGGAAAGGTTCAGATGGGCAAGCATCTCTAGCTGGCTGGGATGATGCAAAGGTCCTTTTGAGATTACTGTCTCATCACCTAATTTTGCCTAGCCAATGGGGAAACATAGGTCTCTGAGTCCCTTTCCAATATTTCCAATTGTCCAACAGAGAGAATAAAATTGATACACTAAAAGTGATCATAATTATCTCATTGTTACACTGTGCTCCACTCAATCTGTTTGTTGTATCCTTCTGTTGGTTGTCTTCTTTTACTTACATAGTGACTGTCTTTTTGTTACCTGTTTGTATAGCAACTATTATGATGGTGCTGGGGCTGCTCAACAGTATTGCACTACAAATAAAATGTGTATATATTCACATTGTCTTGTTTCATTCCTTCCTTGACTTACATGTTCATATGCCTTTATTTTTGACTGAAGTAATACAAAAATAAAAATAAGCAGGAGTTATTACCGTTAGAAACATGCTCATACGGCCTGCTATTAAGTGTGAGGCTCAGAAGCAGGCCCTCCAGCAGGAAGAGATAGGTCTGTAGGAAACAGAGGCCCCATCACCTGGTCTTGATGACTAGGTGAGTCACAGACCTGAGCTGGTTCAGGGGCAAGGGGAGGTAGAGAAGGAAGAGGAACCAGGAGGCCATGACTGAGGAAAGAGTCTCTCTTGGTGCTTGAGGAGGTGGTAGATTCTTGATGAGCTTGCAGATCCAGAGATGGAGGAGGAAAAGGGGGGACCAGAGGCCCTAGGAGGAATCATAGAATCACAGGACTAGGAGGGATCTCGAGGGATCATCTAGTCCAGTCTCCTGCACTCATGGCAGGACTAAGTATTATCTAGACCAGCCCTGACAGGTGTTTGTCTAACTTGCTCTTAAAAATCTCCTATGACGGAGATTCCACAACCTCTCTAGGCAATTTATTCCAGTGCTTAACCCTGAGAGTTAGGAAATTTATCTTAATGTCCAACCTAAGTTGCCCTTGCTGCAATTTAAACCCATTCGTTCTTATCCTATCCTCAGAAGTTAACAAGAACAATTTTTCTCCCTCCTTGTAACAGCCTTTTGTATACTTGAAAACTATTACGTCACCCCTCAGTCTTCTCTTTTCCAGACTAAACAAACACATTTTTTTCAATCTTCCCTCATAGGTCATGTTTTCTAGACCTTTAATCATTTTTCTTGCTCTTCTCTGGACTGTCTCCAATTTGTCCACATCCTTCCTGAAATGTGGCACCCAGAAATGGACACAATACTCCAGATGAGGCCTAATCAGTGCACAGTAGGGCAGAAGAATTACTTCTTATGTCTTGCGTACAACACTCCTGCTAATACATGCCAGAATGATGTTCACTTTTTTTCACAACACTGTACATTGTTGACTCATATTTAGCCTGTGGTCCACTATAACCCCCAGATCCCTTACTGCAGTCATTTCCTATTTTGTATGTGTGCAACTGATTGTTCCTTCCTAAATGCAGTACTTTGCATTTGTTCTTATTGAATGTCATCCTATTTACTTCAAATCATTCCTCCAGTTTGTCCAGATCATTTTAAATTTTAATACGATCCACCAAAGCACTTACAACCCCTCCTAGATTGGTATTATCCACAAACTTTATAAGTGTACTCTCTATGCCATTATCTAAATCATTGATGAAGATATTGAACAGAACTGGACCCAGAACTGATCCTTGTGGGACCCTACTTTATATTCCCTTCCATCTTGAGTGTAGAACACTGGTAACTACTCTCTGGGAATGGTTTTCCAACCAGTTGTGCACCCAATTAATAGTAGCTCCATCTAGGTTGTATTTCCCTAGTTTGTTTATGAGAAGGTCATTCGAGATGGCATCAAAAGCCTTACTAATGTCAATATATACCACATCTACCACTTCCCCCCATCCAGAAGGCTTGTTATCCTGTCAAAGAAGGCTATTAGGTTGGTTTGATTCAATTTGTTCTTGACAAATCCATGCTGACTATTACTTTTCACTTTATTATCTTCTGGGCGTTTGCAAATTGATTACTTAATTATTTGCTTTATTATCTTTCTGTATACTGATGTTAAGCTGACTGGTCTGTAATTCCTCGAGTTGTCTTTATTTCCCTTTTTATAGATGGGTACTATATTCACACTTTTCCAGTCCTCTGGAATCTCTCATAGCTTCCATGACTTTTTAAAGATAATAACTAATGATTCAGATATCTCATCTGTTAGTTCATTGAGTATTCTAGGATGTATTTCATCAGGCCCTGGTGACTTGAAGACATCTAACTTGTCTAAGTAATTTTTAACCTGTTCTTTCCCTATTTTAGCCTCAGATCCTATCTCATTTTCACTGGCACTACCATGTTAGATAGTGAAAACTGAAAAAAGTCATTTAGCACTTCTGCCATTTTGACATTTTCTGTTACTGTTTATCTCCCCCCTCACCCTCCATTGAGTAACGGGTCTAACCTGTCCTTGATCTTCCTCTTGCTTCTGATGTATATGTAGAATATTTTAAGAACATAAGAAAAGCCATATTGGGTCAGACCAACGGTCCATCTAGCCCAGTATCCTGTCTTCTGACAGTTGCCAAATCCATGTGCCCCAGAGAAAATGAACAGAATAGGTAATCCTCAAGTGATCCATCCCCTGTGGCCCATTCCCAGCTTCTGGAAAACAGAGGCTAGGGACCTCATCTTTGCCAGTCCTGGCTAATAGCCATTGATGGATCTGTCCTCCATGAACTTATCTTTTTTCTTGTTACCCTTTATGTCTCTAGCTAGTTTAATCTTGTTTTTTGCCTTGGCCCTTCTAATTTTGTGCCTACATACTTGTGGTGTTTGTTTATATTCATCCTTTGCAATTTCACCTAGTTTCCTTTTTTTGTAGGACTCTTTTTTGAATATCAGATCATTGAAGATCTCCTGGCTAAGCCAGGGTGGTCGCTTGCCATATTTCCAATCTTTCCTACTCACTGGGATATTTTGTATCTTTAATAATGTCGCTTTCAAAAACTGCCATATCTCTTGAACTGTTTTTCTCCTTCGACTTGCTTCCCATGGGATCTTACCTACCAACTCCCTGAGTTTGATGAAGTCTGCCTTCTGGAAATCCATTATCTTTTTTGTGCTGTTTTTCCTCCTACCATTCCTTAGAATCATGAACTCTGTCATTTCATGATCACTTTCACCCAAGTTGCCTTTCACTTTCAAATTCTCAACCAGTTCCTCCCTATTTGACAAAATCAAATATAGAACAGGCTCTACCCTAGTCACTTTCTCCGCCTTCTGAAATAAAATCACGTGGCCTTGTTCCCAAGACAGCCTAGGAACTGTATTTCCAAGGAGACTGGTGCAAGAACACTTTGTAATGTGCACACTGCCTCCTGCTGCAAGGCATAGAGAGTGCTGTGCTTCCCAGAGGTGGTCACTGAGCCTCTCCTCCTTTCTCCCCCAGGTATGTGTGCTGGACACTTATTTTTGAATTTATTTGTCAAATTCAGAAAAATGTGAATTTATCAGTCAAGATCATATCATCCACATCAACCGGTGCTCTCGGTGAAGCTTGGAGTGACTGCTGGTCGCTAGTTTTCCTTCTCTGTCTCCAGAAAGAGCTAAACTGTGTTGAGAAGTCCACAAATGTCTCAAGTTCTCCCTCACACAAGATCCCTCATACCAACAATGGCTCTCCAACCATGAGATGCTGACCATGTATACTCATTTCCCGTATGACATTCTCCTCTGATATGTATGAGACATATCACTGCTTTGCCATCAAAGACATGCCCTGCTTGACTCTCTCCTTTCAAAAAAACTCTGCACTCCAACCTTCAGGCACAAAAGTAGGGGGGAGGGATAGCTCAGTCGTTTGCACATTGGCCTGCTTAAACCCAGGGTTGTGAATTCAATCCTTGAAGGGACCACTTAGGGATCTGGGGCAAAATCAGTACTCAGTCCTGCTAGTGAAGGCAGGGGGCTGCACTCAATGACCTTGCAGGGTCCCTTCCAGTTCTTTGAGATAGATATATCTCCATATATTATTATATTAAGACATTTGGCTTGGTGGAGCTTTTTAAAACTGCTCCAACCATAGGCTCTTTAGATGAGAATGTGTTCTAAGACTCAGAGTTTAAGATCAAAGTGGCCCAAATGTGCCTTAATTAAACATTAGCAGAATTTGTGAACAGGAGACACATAACTCCTGTAAATGGTTATTCTTCTTTTATTTTATTAAATAATATTTCATAAGTATGTATCTTGACTGAGAAAGTTCTCATTGCCTGTCTGACTCCTATCTCAGATTTTATGAGATCATTTCACTTTAATTCATTGCATAATTTAGTACTATCAATTAGGAGCCTTTTTAGATATTCAGATTTGATCTACTGATGAAGTAAACTGTGGTGTCAGAGGGTATAGTTTATCATTCTGCAAAAGACCTCTGCATCAGTGAATTGGTGCTTTGAAGGGTTATGTGAGATTTCAGTCATACATTGTTCTTATGCAGGACTTCTACAACAGTGAATTCACCCAACATGAATAGTCCAAAAATCTGCTTATACTAAATATAATACAGTGTAATTAAATTAATGATCATAAACCCAAGAATGTACAATGTTCCCTGTAGCAATACCAAATTGATATGACTTGTGTATGATTGGTTGCATTAGATACCCTATACTGATATTTGTACTTAGTCTGCGTGTACCAGGGAAAGCTTAGGTACTGTCTAATTCTTTGAATCATGTGGCTTGAACAAACCAATTGTATTACGGATTAGCAAGATTCTCTTTTGTGTACTGAAATGGAAGTCTAACAATTCTAGCATTTAATTGTTATCAATCACAAAGTATTATAGACCTTCTCAGAGTCTGCTCTTTTCATCCTTAGCTTATTTGATCTTTAGCCAAGTAAACAGCATGATTCAGTATTCTCCCAAGATACACTATTAAAGTTTGCAAACGTGACTGGTAAATGATTTAATAATTTAGATGAGATCATTAATAACATTGCTTGTCAGAGACCTAACTGGGATAATAACTTTCTTGTGACTTGCATCAAATAGATTTTTTTTAAAATTGATTTCCAAAGGTTTCTAGATGTCTTTCAATTGTTTGCCAGTGACTGAAATAGCTTTTAGCTGTGGTATGTCTTGAGGTTTATGCATTCATTTCTAAGAAAATGCGATAATCGGTTAACCAAATATTCCTCTTTAACCTAACTCTTTAACCTAACAACTTCAGCAGTAGTTGCTATAAATAAAAATAATTATATATAATTTTCATCATAATATTATGCTGTTACTAACTAGTTTAAGATGGCAGCCTGTTATTGTCACACATTATGTAAGTCTAATATAGAAGAAAAATATTTAAAGCTGATCTCTTGTAGAACAATAATTAACATTATAGAATTTTGATGAGTATTATGTATGCCTTTTCTTCTTAATATTTTCACATCAAGACATTTACATATTAGCATAGGGTGAGATTATGACTTTAGACATAGTAGCTATGAGTAGCCCCGGCAAGGACTGTGACTCTGAGACACAGCTCCTTCCCCTTTGTTCTGGGGAAAGAATAAATTACAAAAGCCCTTTTTGTGGAGCAGCTTACTTCCTGCCCTGTTTGCCCAGCCATCTTATCTGTCTGTCTAGTGGGAATGCTCCTCCTACTCCCTTCTGTCTTCCTCCCTCCCACCCCCCAACTTGCTTACTTGTGGGAGTATCAAGTGAGTAACCATTGCTCACCCCTTCTTCCCCAGATGGAGTTACAGTCTGAGTGGCAACCTTACTCCCTCTTGCTCCCCTGTGTGGCCCAGTAAGCAATGTGAAAATCTAGTCCCAAGGGACAAAGCATCAATCTCCACCTAAGTAAGGAAGCTAAGAAAAATAGCCTGGAAACTGCACTGCAAACTGTTAAAGCAATGGGGAGGAAAGCAACTCAGTACAGACACAGTGTCTTCACAAATCTGTGCAACCAATCTCATAGCCAGTTCCTTCTTTGGCTGGCCTGGTGTAAAGAACAAGGCTAGCGGAATGGTCACCAGAAGGTCCCCAAGATTTGTGCTGGGGCAGAGGTCCTGACCATGATTCTTAGTTTGTGAAGCAACACCCCATTTACCCTTCTGTGGAGGCTTGCACTCCACTGAAGCTCACTCCCAGTTTGCAGTGTGCATGGTAATCAATAACACTAAGATTTTGTCATGGTTATTTTTAGTAAAAGTCACAGATAGGTCATGGGCAATAAACAAAAATTCACAGAAGCCGTGACCTGTCTGTGACTTTTGCTGCTATGGCTCCATGGTTTCCCTCACCACTGTGGTAACTGGGAGCTGTGTGGATTCCCCTCCATGCAGGGCAGCTGGAAGCTGCAGCGGGTGGAGGGGGTGGAGAGGAGATGCCCTCCGCACAGGGCAGCTGGGAGCTGCAGGATGACGATATTTCCCAAAGAGAAAATGGGACACCGCTAGCCACTCGCCTGAGCATCCCCGCCCCCCCACACAAGGCTGTCTCCGGAACCCTGAGAAGGGCCCCCTCAGGAGTCTGTCACCTGTTGCTGGAACCCTGCAGGGTGTTCCCTGTCGCCTGTTGCTGGAACCCTGTCAGGGCCCCTCTGGCTGTCAGCTCCAGAGCCCTGCAGCCCCTGGGGCTGAAGCAGAGAATGTCAGGGAGGTCTCTGGAAGTCCTGGATTCCGTGATTTCCATGACCTCCATGACATATAAATGTCACCTGAGTAATCTGTATTCTACATGTATGTTTTTTCTACTGGTTCCCCTAATTGTGCATTATCAGCAATGATCCAACTTTTGACTCTTGTGCACTTCCATTACCAGGTTCAGAATAGGGCCTGTAGTAAACATACACAATAAAAGCATAGGTTGTTGAATCAGTATAATTCATGGTGTGTCTTGTACAGAAAACAAGACAGCTTGGTTAATTTGAAAGACAATATTTTTCCTTTGCTATTCAAATGACTTCATGCCTGCTGTAATGCTAAACACATCAGTTAACACTGCAACATGATTTTCAGGCTCATGTTGTTATTATAAAGCCTTGAGAGTATACATGCTGTGGCACAAAACAAAGCAAAGGACAGTCCCTGCCCTGAAGAGCTTACAATCTAACAGATAGGCATAGGAAAGAAATGACAAAAGTAGAGAGGCAAGGGTGGGAAATGACATGATGATTTCATTACTCTAATAAGCTCCCTTTTTGTGGGCAATGCAGTTCTGAGCTGTTAGAGAGGAACGGAAGAGGAGAGAGTAGTGGTCTGTTGAATGAGGATAGGGATGTTGCTTCAAACATAGGGGACAGCATGGCAAAAGGAATGGGAGAAGGAAACAAAGTGGGTATTTAGGCTAGGTTTTGCCTCAGACTCATTTTCACAATAGAGTGGGTTTGAAGATGCAATAAGAGACTATGTCTGAGATGTAGACTGTGGCAGAGTTGCTCAGGGTATGTAAGATGAGGGAAATTAAATTGAAACAGGATGTAGTGGACAAAAGAGAGTCAGTGAGGAATCTTAAGGATGGAGAGGATGCAGACCTTGGCATACATTATTGAATCAAAACTCTACAAAATCAGTAGAGTTACCAGCTAGGCATACACAAGTAGTTTTTAAAGACAATTTATGTGGACAAGGATCATTTTAGCTGGATGACTCCACACAAATGAAGCAATTAATGATAGTACTCAGCACTTATATAGTACTTTGTGGGCTTGCTGTTCTCTCATCTTGCACCTTGTGTAGTCTATTAAATCTGTGCAAAGCAGGCTAAACTCCTCCAGGCTGGCCAAGAAGCACACAGAACAAATCTGAAGAATGGCAGAATGACCAAGCTGGCTTTGAGCCACCTTTGTGGTTCCCTAGTCCTGGAGCCACTACACTTTAACCTGATCCTGGGCACACACTCCCTTTGTACAGATGTGAACTGTGGTATACTGAAAACTGTATTAATTGTAAGTAGGGCTGTCAAGTGATTTAAAAAAATTAATCGCGATTAATCATGCAATTAATCGTGCTGTTAATCAATAATTGAATACCATTTATTTAAATACTTTTGGATGTTTTCTACATTTTTAAATATATTTATTTCAAATACAATGCAGAATACAAAGTACTCACTTTATATTTATTTTTTATTACAAATATTTGCACTATAAAAATGATAAAAGAAATAGTAATTTTCAATTCCCCCATTACAAGTACTGTAGTTCAACCTCTTTATCATGAAAGTTGAACTTACAAATGTAGAATTATGTACAAAAATAACTACATTCAAAACCAAAACAAGGTAAAACTGTAGCACCTACAAGTCCACTCAGTCCTACTTCTTGTTCAGCCAATTGCTTAGACAAACAAGTGTGTTCACATTTGTGGGAGATAACGTTGCCGCTTCTTGTTTACAGTGTCACCTGAAAGTCAGAACAGGCATTCACATGGTACTGTCATACCTGGCATCGCAAGATATTTATATGCTAGATGTGCTAAAGATTCATATGTCCCTTCATACTTCAACCATGATTCCAGGGGACATGTGTCCATGCTGACTACAGGTTTTGCTCAATAATGATCCAAATCAATATGGACCAGTGCATGTTCATGTTTATCATCTGAGTCAGATACCACCAGCAGACGATTTATTTTCTTTTTTGGAGGTTTGGATTCTGTAGTTTCCGCATCAGACTGTTGCTCTCCTAAGATTTCTGAAAGCATGTTCCAGACTTCGTCCCTCTCAAATTTTGGAAGGCACTTCAGATTCTTAAACCTTGGTTCAAGTGCTGTAGCTATCCTTAGAACTCTCACATTGGTACCTTCTTTGCGTTTTGTCAAATCTGCAGTGAAAGTGTTCTTAAAATGAACAACATGAGCTAGGTCATCATTTGAGACTGCTTTAACATGAAAACTATGGCAGAATACAGGTAAAACAGAGCATTTTTTCCCATTTCACATGCTGTAAATCAGAAACAACGTCAACATTTTTAATAATGGTCATGAAATTGTTTTTCTATTTGTTTACAAATTCAAATATCTAGCAGGATACAGTAGTGTGCATGTGTTTTATATGTTTTATATTAGGAGTTAGTTGGCTTTGCAACTACTTACATAAATAAAGCTATGCACATCCTTGTTTGCAGGATCAGGGCCTTAAACTAACAAACTTAAGCTTTGGCCCAATTAGTAGATGCTGTAAACATAACAAAATTATTTTTTTATATTGAAGTGAATATAGAAGACCACGTAAACCCCAATTCAGCTGTCCATCCCTATGCTATAAATCACTTAAGCACACACTAAGACTTTTGACTTCGGTGGGAACAGAGTTAGGTTCAGATTTTCAGAAGTGCTTATTGTTGGCCTAAGTCTATGCTTGAGCCCTGATTTTCCACCATTTACGTCAATGAGAGCTTTGCCACTGACTTCAGCAGGGACAGCATGAGGCTCTTGTTGCCAGACTGATACTTTTACTCACTTTAGACAGTACTTTACACTACAAGAACCTCATTGAAATAAAGAGTAAGATACTACTCACTGTGACTACGGTTCTCACACTTTGATTTTAAAGTAGTAACTTTTTACATCAAGCTCTTAGCTTCTGGGTGAGCCAGAACAGTACTATTACAATAATAATTATTACCATAGCACCTAGGAGCTCTAGTCAGAGACCATATCTTTTGGAAGATATCACCTCTTGATTAAAAGACTTCAAGTGATGGAGAATCCACCACCGCTGTTGGTAATTACCCTCACCTTATTTTCAGTCTGAATTCGTATAGTTTCAACTTCTAGCCATTGGATCCTTTCATGCCTTTGGCTGCTAGGTTATTAAGCCATCTACTATCAAAACTCTTCTCCCCATGTAGGTGATGAAGTCACCTCCTTACCTTTTCTTGGATAAACTATATATATTTAGGATCTCTAATCTCTCACCTTTTTCCGACCTTGGCTCATTCTTGCAGCCCTTCTCTGAACCCTTTCCAATATTTTGCCATCCTTTTAAAAGTCTGGACACAACTGAACACAGTATTCCAGTAATAGTCTCACTACTGAGAATGAAGCCTAAAATATCTTACTGAATACATTGCTCAGATGCTGTTGTGATAGGAACCATATAAGTACTTAGCTAGACAGATATACATAATATCTGTAGTAGCATTCCATTCAAACCTTTCTTTTAGTTTTGATTTGTGTGGTTCTGTTAACTTGCCCTGTTCATTTTGGTGTAAGTTTTGAGTATTCCAAGAAACATAAAGTGAAACTCATCCCAAACCACATTCCTTCTCCCCACCCTCAATCTTATTTTGAAGAGATACAAAAATGTGCATTTTTGTTTCATTGAAGTCATAAACCATTTGGACTCACTTTTCTCAAGATTGGGTCATGGCTTTCTCAAAATATTTGCAATCATTTCAAGGAACATCAATTGTATTTAGAGATTGTAAGGAAGCCTTAAATCAGCTGAGTTTCAGAACTCACTTGTGAATATTTTTCTTCACTCTAGTTAAAATGGCTGAGCTTTTAATATTTGAAAATTGATTACCAGTGGCCAACTCCTACTTGCCTTCACAGGTAAGTAGCCCCATTGAAGCCAATGGGTGCTTAACTGCATTTTTTTCTTCTAATGTGTTTAGTGTATAGAATAGGAGTGAGGGGAAAATGCAGTTCATTCAAGTCTGGGTATTAACAATAGAGTTTGATAAACATGAAAATGAACCCATGTTCCTGCTACAGTTGCCAACTTTCACATGGTAAATAAGCACCCCGACTTTCACAATAAGCCATAAATTAAGCTAATCTCATTTCAAAACAAGCCAGTCCCTAAGAACCCCAACATGCTGTGACTAGATCCCCCTGGCATGCAGTCTGGGACTGTGGTGGGCCCTCTGTGCACCCCTGACTCTCTCCCCTCCCCCATCCCTGCTTGCCCCCTGCCTCTGCTTACCGGGAGCCAACCAAAAAAAAGAAAAAAAGAAAGGCAACAAACTACAAGCCAAAAACAAACCAACAACCAACTCACAAGCCAATTAAGTAAAAAAAAGCCCAATTTCTGCATTTTTTCATGGGTTTGGCATGTCTGGTTCCTGCTAGTATCCTGGGAATGTGTTTGCATCCTTGCGTTAGCAGTTTTCTGAAGAGACAACACAATGTGATGACAATTGTCACACAACGTGTTGTTTTCTGACCAGATTCAAAACATTCTGGCTTAGTTAGGTAGACATAAATGCAGGTGATTCACTTAGCATGGGATTTCTGCCAAATTTTCCCAGCCATATCACAGACCCATATTACATTGCAACTGCCATGGTTTATCCATGTTTCAGAGCTGTAAAAAGCAAATCTAGGTCAATTTATGTTTTGGACTGAAAACAGTAAAACATGGCTGTTTAAATTTAGTTTTTTTTTAACTTGACGCAGTCCTTTATGCAAACTGAAAATGAGAAAAAGAAGGCTTTGGCAGCCTTGCAAACTAGACCCAGCTCTACAGTTCAGATAAGACTGGACTTCATATTAAGGGCATGTCTACACCTACGGCTAAATCGGCACTGCTGCAATCGATGCAGTGGTGTCTTGGGTCTGGTGAAGACAAGCTAAGTTGATGGGAGAGCACTTTCCTGTCTGCTTCTGTACTCCACCTCCCTGAGAAGCATAATGTAAGTCAGCGGGAGAGCATCTCCCGTCGACATAGCACAGTGTAGACGGCGCTGTAAGTCAACCTAAGTTATGTGGACTTCAGTTACATAACTTACAGCTTTAGTGTAGACCAGCCCTAAGGCTGAGATTCGGTGCAGTACTTCTAACTAAGGGTGAGAGGGCTTTGGTAGATTTAAGCTACTTCCTACTCCTCACCTTAATAATTGATGATATAGATAGAATTATAATAAAGTGCATTTTCAATCTGTCAGGTAAGTCTGTTTTTAAAGGGGAATATGTGTTTACAAGTCTTCTGTTTCCCTTAGAAGCAGAAGAATTAAGCCCTACAAATGTCCTTTCAAATAACACTTTCAAAGCAGTGCAGCAGGATTAAAACATGTGAATCTCATTAACATCAAATAGTGTCATATTGCTAAATCTCTGTGCTGTTCCTTGAAAATAAAATTCTGAATTCAATCCAAGAAGTAGACAGCTATTGCTCCATCTTTAATCCAGCTCCTTAGTTGTAAGGCGTCACAGAGCTATGGGTGACTTTTAACTCTGTCTTATGGAAAGCTATGCAACACTTTTGATAAGAAACCTGGAGTCATTCAAAACTCAACTGGTTTTTGGTTTCATTGGCACCTCAAAATCCAGGCCAGTTTTTCTGAAAGGTTCAGAACGCTTTTTAGTGAACCATAGACTCAGTTTTGAGAGAGCATGAGCCAAGTAACGATTTTGCATCTTAACCAAGGGAAATTGTGGTTCCAACTGAGCTCTGGGGTTCATTCCCTTTATTGGGTCAGATTCTACTCTGTTACACTAATCTAATTCTAGAATAACTCAGTTAAAGTCATTAGTGTAAGTGATAGCAAAATCTAAACCTAGGGATGCAAACCCTTGTGAATCAAAACCAAAGATAAGGGGCCCAAACCTACCCAAAGGGTTTTTCCATTGACTTCAATGGGAGTAGGACTGAGAACAGAGCAAGGGCTACACTTAAAAGTTTTGCCAGAATAGCTGTGTTGGGTAGTAGTTGAAAAATATCACATCCTTAACTAACATAGCTGTGCTGGCAAAAGCCCTACTGTAGTTGCAGCTCTACCAGCACAAATCTTCTTTTGCTGGTGTAACTTATTTCATTCAGGGGACTGATATAAGCTGTACTGGCAAGAGCACTTTTTTACAAGTATAACCTGTTTCTCCAATAGAGGCTCCACTATTGCTATATCAGCAAATCTTTTCTAGTGTAGACAAGGCCCAAGTTTTGCACAAATCCTTAGAAACCAAAAACACCATGTTTCACACAGCCCTGCTCGTATATGCTACAATACTTCCACACAATGGGGTGAGTTAAGGACATAGTTTCAGTCCTAGCTCTGAATTTCCTAGCTTTTGTGGGCTTAAGTCATACCCTTAATGTTATTTGAAAGTATTTTTTGTGGTTTAATATATACCATAACTTTTTCTTTTGTGACAACTGGATTTACACTGGCTTAAGCCCTAATACCACTGGAAACTGGAAGCAGGCTCACAATGTGAGCCTGTAGTCCAAATATTTTAAACAGACAGCAACCATTCTGCACTGATTTGGTTTGCATTGCTGCTGTTCTCCCATAAAATTTCTATGTGGCATGTTAATTAGAATGATTCTCTTACGTCAATACCACACTCCACTTGTTGGCCATTCAGTCAGCTAAATGTTAAAGTAAAGTTTTTGTGAATGCCTTTTAAACTCAAACGTCTAACAAACGGTTGGAAGAAAATACCTCTTTTTTTTTTTTATCAATTCTTCGCTCCCTCTTCTTCAATTAAGAAAAGCTGGAGCGAGAGCTCTAAGAAACCACCCAGGACTTCTTTATAAAGAAGTAAAAGAGACGCACACTTTTTCTTGCTTTTACTTTGCAGATCATCTGTGAGGAGGCAATTTTAACATTGCCTTGTTTCCCTTAAAGTTTTTATTTGTGAATGAGAATACTGGGCATTTGGCAGACAAAGAGTTAACCTTTATCTCTCGTATTTTATCACATACTTGTTTCTTTTACATATGCTAAGGTCCTTGGCCTGGGCCTTTTTATGTCCTCTTTGTGCTGCCCAGATAGTGCAAAGGGGATGGAAAGCTTGGGTAGGTTGTTTAGGGAATCTTCAAGTGGTATAAAACTGGCATAGCTGGCTGGGTGTCACCTGCCCTGCCTTCTTTCCTCCCCCTCTATCCCCAAATGGGAGTGTGGCCAGACAGCATGTTGGGCTCTGGCAATCCTGGCTGACAAAATAGTCTTTGGCAAAACACTGATATTGGTGAAAGCTAGAACAGCCTTGAGTGTGCTAAAAGGATCTGTGTGGCTTGGTTTCTCTCTGCCACTGGTTGCTAGTAAAAAAAAAGTGATGTCCAACCGAGGGGCGTGGGCACTTGAATCTGGAGGAATGTGCTCAGATGCTCAAAGGCTGCACCAAATGGACAGTGTTTATATAAGGCAGAAAGCATTGTAGCAGTGGTTGCTGATGCTCCTCTCAGGAGATCAGCTCTTCACTACTAAGAGGGGTCTTTCAAGAATATAAGTTCCTTTTTGTTTTTCATTCTTTCTGGGCTGTGGGCTCTAACTAAACAGCCAAGAGCTGAAGACTTGGACTTGAAAGAGTTTGTTATGCTGACTATCTGAAAATAAACCCTGGGGGAGGGGGACCCTTATTTTGAAATAGCTATGCCTGTTTGACAAACAGGTTCTGTTAAAGGCTCAGCCAGGAGGCTGAACCAGGTTCCAGCTTCCCATTAGGAGTTGAGTGCAGAAAAGTGGCAGAAAGCAATTGCTCAATCCTGTAAACTCTTCACGCGTGGAAATACCATTTGAATCAGTGGGTGATCTTTGTGCAAAAGGCTTTCGGGGCTTGCCCCTACATGTCTACGGTATTACTTTAATGCTTAATTTTTCAAAGCTGCTGAGTATCCACAGACCCCACTGACTTTGAATGGGATTGTGGGTGCTCAGCACCTCTGAAAACCAGGCCCTTAACCTTCAAGACACTTTCACTTAAAGCTAATTGCTCAAAAGGGATTTAAAAATGCAGCAACTGGTATTTGGGTTTATATACAATTTTTGCTCAAGGTGACAATTCCTGGTAAAAGTTACACTGCAGGAAAAAAACCAAAAAACCCAAACCCAAAAATCGTGACTTATTCATAGTCTAATAATACTGTGCTTTTAAAACTTATAAATGCTTTTAACCACAAACAATTTGGAGCTGCAATCTATTAAGTTTCAAGTCATAGGAATTTCATTTTTCCCCCTCAGCCCTTTCTTGTAATTTACACAAGTATTTATATGAAACTCACAGATCGTACTATATTAAAACAAATAAGTTTGTGTGAAAAGGCACACTAAGGTCCACACTTCCCAGCGTAGAGTTCTGAAATGGAGAACAGTCTTCACTTTTTTTTTTGTATATTTCCTATAGTTTGGCTTTCTTTGGGAATTACATCATTTAGATTTACAGGGCCAACTCTTGCTTGACTTACGCATGTAGCGTCACTGAGGATAATGGAACATTTATCCTTTTGCTTCCTTTGCTTTGACTAAAGCAAATATAATTTGACCTGAAAAGCAATATTCCCAGAGTATTCTTTAAAGAAAAGTCCTATCATGTGACACACAATCCTCTCCCTTATACTGTTAATAGTTTTAATAGTGCACTGCTCCTAATAACCACAATACCAAGCAGTTCTACTTCTTTAATCAAACAGTGACATTTAGGAGGTTTCAGGTAGGGCTGAAATATGTTCATATCAGGGTACCTTTGCCAGAGTGACAGGGGTTGATTAATTTTTTTTCAATATAATAAAAATGCCAACAAAATTCCATTGGTGTATCATCCTGACAGGATTTTTCTCCTGCCTATCTTTGAAACTTGATTTTTTTTTTAAATCACACGCTACAGACCATACTGTTAGAGTAATGGCTTTATTATCTGTTTGGGTTGGTTAAGCCAGGAACTAATGAAATCTAATGACTAAAGCCTGTCCATAGATTTTATAGGGTTGCTCATTATGTGCTATTCTACTTTTGCAGATTTATTAAATATTTTATGGAGAGGGCTTATTTCACATTTTATTAGGATTTGTTAGGACAGCGGGTCTTGGTATTTGGGAATAGATGCCTGGCAGATGGGTGAAAAAGTTTTACAATGCTGTTTAAAAACTGATTAAATGCAAATAATGTTTGTTTTGGGACTTCCATGATTTTTAAAGTTATTAAAATATTCATTTTATGATTCCTCCCACACACAGTGGTCATAGAATATAATGTGGACCAAATTCTTCTCCCAATTTCACCAATAAAACGCCACCAAAGAGAAAGTGGTTGCACCAGCTTGAGAGTAGAATTTGGTCCTGTTGTATAAGTAAACACTAGAAGCCAATCCTTAATTTTATCTCTGCTCAATTTGTTCTTGGAAAGATGGGGTATTTTGGAGAATTGATATTATGTACTGTTCAATTCCACCTAAGTGAGGAAAGTACTTATAAAAACAAAGTTTATAGAGTATCACTTGAGGTTACTTGCATTGTGCCAAGTGTCTGATCTAACACAGAGGTGTCCTGGAATCCCATCCTTTTGAATGTAGAGAGAAAATACTTTTTTTGTAAGCTTTGGACAATCAATCAACAACTATCAGTGGCATACAAATGGAAAAAGATGTTTTTTTCACACATCAATGAATTTAAGCCTTGTTAACCTAATGCGACACTAGGCAAATACCATGTCTTGTTGCTCATTAATCTTTTAAAAACCCAACTTGTTTATAAGTTTTGAAAATAAAAATTGCAGGGCCAGATCTTCCAGCCTTTGTACAAAACTTTCATGGTCTTCAGCGTATTCCAAAATTGGGCCAAAATAGTTTGAAGATTTACAGTGGTAGCAAATAGTAGCTAGATATTTCACTGAGGAATGTTCTCTAACTCATCTGAGGATGTTGTTTCAAAATTTCTACAATTTGTTTGTGGTAAGCCTTGTTTTCCAACTAAAGACTAGCATGTTCTGGGTATATACATGTCTGGGTTTGGACATGTCAGAAATATAGACTTAACTCACACAGATTTGGCTCTGTATGTTCCCTGCAATCTCTGAAACATTGTAAACGCTGCAGATTAAAGATGATGAGTATATTGCCGAGAAATTCCCCCTTGTCTAAAATTATTAAAATTCTATTTTTCTCCCACAGCATCTTTTTTTGTCACTTACTGTTTCACTGAAGATTATCTTGAATGTGACATTGCCAATACCAGTCATTGCACCCAGGCAATGCATGGTGTTTGCATATTGAGTGAAGCATTTTGAGATATTCTTAGTTAACCGGAAATAGGAAGAGGACTTAATACAGGAAAAAATATAACAAAGTTTAATTAGAACTTATTTCTGTGCTGAATACTCCTCACAAATATTATGAGATGTGATAACTGAACCGTGCTTGAGTCAATTAAAAATTTTACTTTGCAGTTGACCTTTCACAAATTAATGATCCAGTTTGGATGGAAGGGAACTAGTGATCTGCCAATTGCAATGATTAAATAAAGATACCAAAGGAAACCACATAGGCTGTTGCCTAGCATAGAACCAGAGCGTTTTTCTAGCAAGCATAATGAGCGTTATTTTCCAGGTTTTAAAAATGATTGTGCATTGGACATAAATAGGAACTGGGAAAGAGTAAATGTGGATATTGGCTATTAATAGTACTATATATTATTATAATTTCAAAGATTTTTATGAAATAATATAATGAAGTATTTGAGCTTTGAATCCACATTTCAGCAAAATACTTAAGAACAAGCTTAACTTTAATGCATGATTGAGTAGTCCTATTGAAGTCAGTGGAAGCCAGTGGGATTGCTCCTGTGCTTAAAGTCAAGCTTATACTAGAGTGCCTTGATGAATTGGGGCCACAGAGCAGTTATGCTATAACTCCTCCTATAGCTATAGCTACATGTACAGAGTACTATGTACTGCAGAAATGCTTCAACTGGGACCTGTTTTTAACCTTATTTTGTAATGTAGGTATTACTTTTTAATACTGGACTCAAAATTAACATAAACTCATGAACACAACAGAATCTTAGAGAACCTACTAGTGCTTTGAAATGAACAAACTTAAAATTCGGAATTATAATTGTTAAGACATTTTTGTAATAAAATCCATATAACATTTAGATTAAGCTGAGTTTCAGGACTATTTGGCTGAACATAGGCCAAATTCCAAAGGAATCTGGACTGACTTGAGTGGGAGAGGATGGATCAATTGGATGGAGCCAGGCAAAAAGGAGGTTGCTTTCATTTGCCTTGCTTTGTTTTGCATTTAAATTTGAGTTCTGGATTTGAAATAAAAGGCATGCAATGCCAACACTCTTTTCCTCCTCCCCCCACCCCGATTAATACAATTAAAAGCACAGTTCTGCTTCAATCCTCCCTCCACATAATGGAAGGACTATTGTTGTTCTTTTTCTGTTTTTCCCTGAGCAAGATAAGGGCAAATCTGTTTGTGGCTTCTTCCTAATTTTGGGAGTTACTTTACTGTTGACCCAGTCTGCATAATCTATTTGCTCTAGCTATTTCTACCATATTCATCACCTGTGCTTTCTGGGTGCCAATAAAATTACAATAAGCAACAATCAGTCATAGATATTGTACTCTTAACACATACATAGCCTCTTCCCCTGAGTTTCTGTTGAAGGGTTTTAATGTTGAGGTTATTTCTTATCATGAGGGAAATGTTTTCCTAGGCAATTTTGTGGGTTATTGTGAGAAGGCTACATCAAAAGCTTTGTTTTCGCTTTTATTCTGAAGGTGGTAAGATCCATTGTTAACCTGTTTTCTGGAAGACAGGTGTTCCCCAGCTTTTGTGTCTGCTTCTGGGATTTCCCAGCTCCCAGGCTATGGAAGCTTCTCCCTGAATACAATCAACTTCAAAGCCCTGGATGAAGACAAGAGTCTTGGAGGATTGTTGGAGAGAGGCAGACTCGGAGAATGCAAGTGTCCAAGCCACTGACAGCTATGAAGCTTAAGTCCAGAATCTTGACTAAGATCTTGTATTGTCAGGGAACAAGTTCAGTGAATGAGTCCTCAGAGTCATATGCGCCTATCAACCTGAGTTGTTTGGTATTGTGAATGCCTGGGTAAGAGTTGGGTGTGGAGGCTCTCATCCTGCCTTCTGTGCTTCAATGACTTCCAGTTGTATGACGAGGCCACATTCTGTGAAGAGACTGTTGTGTCCATTGCCTTGTATGAAGTCTTATTTTCCTAGGATCTGGAAAACTCCCCTTGGACCTGGGCAATCTTTTCTCCTTGCATCAGTTGGTGCTTGCATCTGAGAATGAGTGAAGGCAGATGGTTCACTATCACAAAGAGTTCCTTGAGGGAAAATTGTGCATCTGCTACTGTGAAAGAGGAGGTTCTTTGTTGATTCTTTCATGCTTGTGGCACAGGATACAAGTGTACCTGGAGCTATAGTTTGTTAGGTAGCCTTTAGGAGCCAAAGTGTCAATTTGTTGACCTTCTGTATTGCCCATCTATTTGAGTGGGCATTGGTGGGGGATGGAGGGAATTTCTCTGCAGGTGGTTTTAAGCTGTGTTGGTCACATGACTGATAATAAAGGTCCCAATTCAGCAAAGCACATAAGTGTGTCCTTAAAGTTAAATATTTATGTAAGCCTTTTGCTGAATTGGGCTCCAACTTATGTCTCAGAGGGTGTGAAGAAGTAATACTTCTGCTTTGTTTTTTGTTTTTTTAGTTGTCCTGTGTTGTTGTATGTTAATGGTACCTAGAGCTTTGTGTGGTCACCTTTTTGTATGTATGAAATTTGTATAAGACCAAAATCTAAATATATGTATTTTAGCAGACAATAACTGATTATTTTGTTCTACTAGTTCTTTGAAAACTTGATCCTGTGATTAGGTAGCATTCTTCTATAAGGTCTTCTCGAAGTTTCTTGGGCTCATGAGTTTTGGTGGGTGATTATTTTGTTTTTCTGGCAGGAGTGATGGAGCGCACATTGGAGAGGCTGATGGACTGACTAAGACTGACTGTGTCCCCTGTGTCTACATAAGTAGGTCTAATCTGTCTGTCTGTTTCTCTGTCCTTCCTGCTATGTGACTGGGTACTACAGTCCTTTGTGAGGCAAAAGTCTCATTGAAGTCAAATGGAATTTTGCCTGAGTAATGATTCCAGGACTGGCTCTATAAAGATAAGCACAAGCAAGTATAGACTGGAGGAACCAGAGTATTCTATCTGTGGATCATTAGTCCCCTCTGTACGAGCCTTGAATGTAAAATTGCAACTTCACTTAAAAGTAAGTCAACATTAATTAAAAGGTGAATATTTATATCTACTTCATGCACAGATTACTTGGTTTGATGCATTCTTTTCTGACAGAGAAGGAGCATTAGAATAATTTGTGTTAGTGCTAATTTTCCTGTCTATTTGGTCACTTCAGTCCTATTTTAGCGGTACATTCAAAATAAAAATAAGTTATCATCTGCCTGTTTTGAAGGCACTGGCGTCCATTGCAGGCATCCTGGCATTCACTGTGATAAAGAAACTGAATGGATTCTGATTTGTTTTCCTTTGTGAATGAATATTCAAATAAGTTGTGCTGTCAAGACATGAAGAATCTCCATATGATGTTCACTGTGGAGGTTAACCCAGTCTCAAAAAGATCAGAGTTAAACTATTGAATGGACATTACTTACAGCATTACCACTGAAATAAATTGGGGAAAATACTTCATCACATGAAAAACAAATAAAGTGTCTCATAAAAGTGTGTCCCAAACCCAAAGGAAACAAGGGTTCCAGTGAAAAATTGAGGAAAAAAATGAAAAAACTTTCAGGGAACGGTGCCATTTTGTTTTACAGAAAATGAATGGATAAGATCCCATTTCTGTGGAAAACTGCAGAGGTACCTCATATAATTTATAATTGATTTTCCACTAAACTGTTGAAAAATCTTTTTGCTTCTACTGTTAAAGTGCAACACCAGCAAAAATCTGCAGAACATCTTGGCAAATTCTGCAAAACTTAAGTCTGTCTCAAAAGCTTTGAAGCATGGTCTTTTCCCTCCTCATATTTGCAAATGAGAATAAAGTGAATGTGTGGAATACATTAGTTTCATGGATCAGTAAAATATGCCACAGTATTGTAGTATCTTTTCCTAAACAACAGTAAATTTTAGCAAACTATTACAAATGAAGCTGTCAGGTGAGTTTTACATTAAAAATCAGTTCACATTTTAGATATTAAATGTTTTTTATCATTAAAGTACTCTGGGCTAGTCTGTGGCTCAGTTGCCATGTGGCAAAGCAGAATACAGACCCAAGCTTCAAATCTGGATTTAATTTTTCACTCCTTGGAGATGTGAAAGCCTGGGTATGACACCTTCTTAGAGTCAGCTCAGAGGTTTTCTTATTGGATACTTTCAGCTCTCAGTTATCAATTCAACACCAGCCTACTGCAGTAGCAACCAAAAGGCATTATTAACTGGAGGTGTTTAGTGGTCTCTGTGAAAAGAACCGGTGGTCTCATTCTAGTTTCTGGTGAACTTGCATCCTTATAATAAAAAGTTCTACTACAATTAACACTAATTAGCAATTACAGCAGAGAGGTCAAGGTCATGGAAACTGAATGACCTTCTCTTCCCTAAAATAGTCCCTTCTGTGCAAGGCTGAGGCATCTTGATGGGGGATAGTGCACTGAAGCATGTACACCGCTATCTTGATATAATGCCACCTGATATAACATGAATTTGGATATAACACGGTAAAGCAGTGCTCCGGAGGATCAAAGCAAGTTCAATATAACATGGTTTCATCTATAACACAGTAAGATATTTTGGCTCCCAAGGACAGCGTTATATCGAGGTAGAGGTGTATTTCCATTGTTTATATTGTATCTGTTCTGTGAAGGCAGAACTCTGAGGCTGAAATCCTGGCCCTATTAAAGTCAATGTGAATTTTGCCACAAACTTCGATTGGGCCAGGATTTCACTTTTGGTTTCCAGGGCTGTCAAACTGACACCTTTCACAAAGCACTGACTTGACTTAAAAATTATCTCCACAGCATCGTTTCCTCAGCGTTTCATGGAGCAGCTTGTTGAAGCAATTAAACGGGAGTCTCTGCATATCACTCTGGGACATGGTCTGCGCTTTGCCCACATCCCATTTATCAGCATAACCTGTACAATAAGCTGTAGGTTAGCCTTCAATGTATCAAGTTGGTCCTGCTGGAGGTCTGAACAATCTCTTGAAGCCTTATATTCTTGGATTTGTATGTTTCATTTGATATTGATGAGGCTTTTAGGTACTTTGTTAAAGCAGATTTCCACTATCTCTGCTTGTTAATATAGATCTGTTTAGCCAGACTGGGATCCACTATTGAGTTCTTTATGAGTATGATTTATACAATACTCACGTTTATAATGTGTTGGCAGCACAGGACAGATTACTTCTGTTACACTGTTGTTATGCATTTGCAACAGTGTGTCCTGTCTGATAGAAATCCAGAGCTGGATAGCTCTATATTTTCTGAAACAAAATGCTTCAGAGAGATGTAATATTAACTGGCAGTAGATATTTGTAATTATTATTAATTTCCTACCCATGTGACATCCAAACCAGTACTGACAACATTACCTTTGCAAATATTGTTTAAAATGTGTTACAGCCAACTCTGCCCTTCAAACAACATATAAAGTCTGTAGTTTTGGCATCCATGAAATATTTGCACTCTTTACTGTCTCAATCATCTAATATTAAAGTGGGGATTTCTCCCCTTGATACTTGCTGTTTCCAAAATAGGGCATTGCAATAATCTAATCAGATCATTGCACAAACAACTCAGGTAGGATTTTTACTGCTATCAGAGGTCTGTTTCTTATACCTGGTATTTCAATCAAATCTCATATTCATATCTTCAGTCAGGCCCCAATCCCACAAAGCACATAATTTAATTGGAACTATTTATATGCTTAACTTTATGCATGTGCCAAAGTGCTAAATTGAACTCAGTGTGCTGGAGGCTAATTAGAACCCACATTGTATTCAAGATAATGCATATCAATAAAGCACTGAGGGGGGAAAAATGTGGAATTTGATCCAGTTTGTATTAGTGATCTGCTCTTGCCCTTTGATCTCGGCTGCACCTAGAGTTCCAGAGACGCAGCTGTACAATAGATGCCCATTTAATGGTGCAAGGCTTCCAGCTCCAGAGCTTGCTGCTGCCTTGTGCTTTTGGCTGTGGAACTCCTGGCAGTAGTGATTTATGACTATGATGTGGTTTCATGTTGTAAAACGACACTAAAGACTCATTTATTTAACATGACTTATTCATAATTACTGAGGCTGCTAATTTTATTCCTTTGTAAAGTTCTCTGGGATGTGTGTCATGATGGGCACTACGAAAGAGGTCTTTTGGTGTATTAATTGATTATTTCGATGACACTCTGAGGCTGCACTGGAATTAAAATATTGATACACTATGAAGAAAGGTTTTTGGGAAAATGTTTAGAATAAAATACATTGAATCCATAAATTTTAAAAATAATTGTACGTAACTGTTCAAAGAACTATATGCCTGGCTCCTTGGTTGTGCAACTTCTACTAACCGTAAAACCCAATGCAATAACTTGCAAATTTATGGCTGAGTGAATTGCCAGAGCTCAGAAAATGGTAAGCTACCTTATCATACAGTGGAATAAAGGGGTAGAGCAGCACTAGTAAACCATAGAATGCTAGCCTTCATTTCATATTATTTATGGTTTGTTACATTTAGTCTGACATGATTTAAATGTAGTGGTTTGTAAGTAATTTCCCCTATCTGTTTATATATATATATATTTTTTAAAAGAGTGAATCTTTTATAAAATATAATAAATGTGTTATTTGCCCAGGGAAATCCTTTAATTCATATAAATATAAAAGGTGGGAGTGTGAGATAGTGGTTAGATGTGGGATTTCTGGGTCCTGGATCCATTTCCCACACTGACTAGCTAATGGCTTGAACCACTGAAGTCAGTAGGAGGTTCGGCATGAACTCTGAAGCTCCCTTTGTTTTAACAATATTGAATACAATTTTTTTCCCCCAATACAAATAGGCGTGATAGTCACATCTTGTTAAGTATGTTGCAGAAGTCAGGTGTAAATTCATCACAAATTGGACACACAGGTGTGAAATAACACTTGTCAGTTGTGCTGGTAATGGTCCCTATTTCAATCCACATATTATCTATGTGTTTCATTTTTGGAAGGTATTGTACAGCAAGGGCCAAAACATATGTATCAGGTGCCCTAATTACTATGGATCCTTTGACACCAAGAGACCCATATGTGCCTACATGTTGGCACATATAGGATGCAGAAGCATCCTTGTGTCCACTTCCTCTTGAGTACTGTATAAGTCTTGGGCTTCTTCAACACTTCTGCCAGTGATGGACTTTGTTACTTCACCACTGGAAAAGCCTCCAGCAAGCAGTGTTTGTGTTGGGTTTGCTCCTACAATCTCAAGTGCATTTTGAACCATGTTTTCACAGAAGAATTTTATGAGTGACTGCTTGTTGGATGCCATGTTTAGAAACTTTTTCCATGGAGGCACAGGGCGTCCATCAATCACTTGGTATTTCCTGCACCCCACCTTAGATTCTGTCTGGTGCTGTCTTTCTGCAGTTTTCACAGAGTTATTGTTGCCACATCTGTCAAAGGCTTTGCTTACAGAATTAGCTTTGTCAGATCCTTTTAGGAACCACCTCAAGTACTCAGCAGCCAGTTCATTGTATGTGTGGAATTTGTCTCCAGCCATTGTATGTATCACAGTCATGGCATCTCTGATGTACATTGTGATTGCTTTGTTGCATGCTCATAGCTCATAGATTCTTTCAGCTTGAGCTTCCAGCTAATGCCCTAATTCATCGTTGCCTTTTCTTCTCATTATTCCATCGGCATGGAAGAGGGACATAGGCACAGGTTCTATTGGGTGAATAAGAACAATTGCCATTGAAACATCATCTCTGCATCTTGCTAAGAACAGAGCTCTGTGGAAAACAGTTTAGGGACTTATAACTGCAGTGATTGCCCCTCTTTGCCAGATTTAAATTTGGTCTTTGAGGCCGTGTTAGCAAATGTTTTTATGCCAGATATCTTGACTGCGCTGACGAAGCTATGTGCACCATCAGAATCAAGTGCACCTCTCCCAAATCTCTTCATATTCACTATATGCTGTTTTCAGTAGAGACTCTTGTACATCTGATTTACATGCAGTCTAGTGCTATGTTGATAAGCACCTCTGGATGTGATCCAGGATCAAATGAGTTTGTTATATTGTTGATGACATGGTTGGTAAGAGCTGTAACATAGCCTTCTTCCCTCTTCAGTGCAGAGGCAAGGAGTTGTTTGTGGACTTTGTCTTCACTCCTTATTAGGCCACTTCTTTCTCTCACAACTTTTATATATTCACTCAGGATATGTCTTGTGAAGGTCCATCGCACCAAGAGCAGCCTTTTCCCTTGTCAATCCTACAACCCCACTACTGCCCTTTAAGTCTCTAACAGTTTTCTCTCTTCCCCATGTCACTCCAAATTCTACCAGGATTCTGGCACACAGCAAACTCCTCAGATTCAAAGGCAGGGTGTACTTCTTTAGGGAGAATTACTGTAACAAGAATGTAGATTGGCATCTCCCTGGCATAGCTAGGCCTGTTGCAGCAAAGTATGGAAGCATGGCACGTTGTATGTGTAGGTGAAGTTTCCAGCAGGGGTGCTAGAACAATTTTTATAGTGGGGATGCTGATAGTCATTGATCCAAACTGTAAACCCTCTATATGATGGAAACCACTTCAAGCCAGGGGGTATGGCAGCCCCCAAAGCCCACCAAGTTCTAGTACCCGTGGTTTACAATCATGCTCTCACTTTGCATGGACATTTTGAAGTAGTATCTGCATAACCTAGAGAAAATGATCCCAGAGCTTGAATGTAGGCTATGGGGTACCATCCCCATGTCTGAAATTCCTCCAGTAGTGGTAGCATATGTTGAGTTATAGCATCATCAAGCTCTTTAATGACACGTTGTAAGGATGTGGTGTCTTCAGACTCAGACACCTCAGACCTAAGTTACACCTTTTGAGTGTCAGCCAACGTTTGCCAGACAGATGCTGAAACTATATGAGTACCTCTTCCCTGCTTGCCCTATTTAACAAATGAATAAAGTTTTAGAGCACTCAGGGCCTCAAATGCTAGTAAAGCTATATAGAGCATGGGTGAATTGCTTACCAGCAAACACTTGTTCTGCAGCGCAAACTGCATGCACGTTGGAATCAATGAGAAAGTCTAGGAATCCTGCATCACTACCACATTTCCCAGTACATGCAATAAAACAGCACAGGATATGAAAACCACCCAGGCCAATGACATTGGTATCAAGCTCATTTGGGGGAATCCATTTCATTTGCCTAGCAACAGCATGCAGCTGCTGATCCACTTTCTGAATGGCATGCTGCTGCCCTAGAGCTTCTGACATTTCCATACATTTTAGTACTTTAGTATAGACCTGGACCATGTCTGCTGGTTTGGCATCCACAAGACATGCATATGTAACTGCTGTGCAGGTGCTCTTTTTTTCATGCTTGTGCTTGAAACCAGTTCAAAATGGAATTGCCTGCATGTATATAATATCAACATCATTTGGTATTTGTAGGACATCCAGAGGTAGCAGTCTTAAGACACCAGGAGAGATCTTAAACAGTGTTCGTTTGAAAGTGATGAGTTTATTTTTCATGGCAAGTCAGTTCTGGGTGTGTTCTAGGTTTTTCAAATGCTGACCCACTGCATAAGAAACTCAGGGCAGGTCTACACTACGAAGTTAAGTTGACCTATGTTACGCAGCTCCAGTTTTGTGAATAACATAGCTGGAGTTGACATAGCTTAGGTTGACTTATTGTGGTGTCTACACTGTGCTGGGTTGATGGGAGAAACTCTCCAGTCAACTTACTTTACACTTCTCATTCCAGTGGAATACCAAAGTCGATGGGAGAGTCGATTTAGCGGATCTTCACTTAACCCGCTAAATCAACCCCCAGTGGACCGTTTGCCTCAGTGTCAATCCACGGTAAGTGTAGATGTACCTTCAGATTGTCTGGGGAGAGTAAGTGACTTTTCTTTCCTATGCTTCAGTGATAATTCAGAATCACAGGAAATATCTGCAGACTTCTCAATATACTGTTCTAGCCATTGAATGGAAGGTATTCTTTTGATCAATGGTCTCTATGTAGATGGCTATATAATCTCCTTCATGGATGAGATTTCCACCAGCATGAAGTGGTACCTTGTATTTGGAATCTTTCTATTTCCGATTTTGCAGAACTAGTGATGAACTGATGCAGAATCCATGAAGGTGTAGTGTGTGTCAATTAACTTGTGAGATCCAAATTCATGATATAGCTGTGCAGCAAGATTTATGTGCAGTAGTGTGATAATTTTGGAACTGTTCAATACTGTGCACTCCATAATTGAGAGGTACCTTCTTTGAATGTCTTCTGAAGGATGATACTCATTGTTGGCTGCATTATATGCCCCTCTATCAACCAAAAGACAAACTACTTCACCAATTGGAGAAGAAAAATAGCTGACCTCTGTAAACTACAATCACCTGGCTTTGGTTAATATTGAGACACATTCGTTGTGGCTATTTCAGACTGAAGGTTTGAAGTGATGTTATACAAAATCACTTCTTCTTTTGAAAGCTGTTCATTGGGCTCACTTGCCAGAAGAGCACCCACAAAACATTTGGACGACTTAAGTTCATGCTAACCAAGCTGCAAGTAATGTTGTTGTGCTACATAGAACAATCACAGAGTTGCCTTGTCCATGCTTTTCGTTGAATAAAATTAGAAAAATACTATGGTGCTGCAATCTTGCCTGTAATTTGCTCCTGCTTGCAGTTACTACATCTGAGGGAAATGCAGATTTATATCTTTGTAGTTGCTTGGACAGGAGAAGAGCTTTCTTGTACTTAAGCTTGTTGTCTATCTCCTCAATCAGCTGATAAAATGTTATGCCATAAGGTGACTGTATTGTTGCAGTGTCACTAGATGGTTTTGCTTTAAGATTAGTTTTACTCAAGTAGACAGAAAGGAATGTTGAATGATAAACTTCATTCTTAGCAATCAAGTCTTCCACAGATATTCTGTGCAACATGTTGTCATTGCCTCTTTGAAGTGCTGCCTCCCTTAGATTAGTTGAGCTCTCAGATGTTTGTATTTTATTAAGTTTCTTGTCTTTCTGGTGTGCGTATGTGTGGTTTTTAATCAAGCAAACAATGGAACAGGACCGATCATTGGAGGACTTGCTTGGTCTGGTGGCTATGCAGGCAGGTGAACATGATCTCTCTGATCAGATTCAGAATCTGTTTTCTTTCCTGGGTTTAATACAACTCTGATATTGCCAAATTTGACTTGCTTGTGTGAAAGCAACCTCTGTGATAGTGTTGGTGGCACATCATCTAAAGTGGAAAACTCATCCAGTAGCTGTCAATAAAATTTCTCTCTCATGACTTCTGCTGTCAGCATCACAAAATTTTGTCCAGCACTGGTGGTTTTTGACAGTTTTTTAATTCTTTTGATTTTTCTTGACAATACATTTTTTTCAAAGTTTGAAGAGTCTTTCCTCTTTGATGTAAGTTTTAAGGGGCTTGTATCCTCCTTGTCTTCATGTACTGTAACTTCCCTATAGAGGTAAAATTCTCAGAGTATATTGTGAGCATTCCCAGCACCACTATCACCATTTTTATTTTATATAAGTATACAGACTTGTGCTAAATTAGATCTATACGTTAGTATCAAAATTGCCATTTTAGTTTAGTAAATACTTTGATTGAAGCCCTGTATGAAGCTGTGGATTGACATCTAACAGTAATAATGACCCGTGCATAAATGTCACTGAATTAAAGGGTAGATTCAGGATATTTCAAAGGCTTATACTGCATGCATACGCAGTTGCAAATTAAAAATTGTCAAAAAAAAAAGCTTACAAATGGAGAAGCATTACATTAGGAATTGATGTACATAAGAATGGCCATACTGGGTCAGACCAAAGGTCCATCCAGTCCAGTATCCTGTCTACAGACAGTGGCCAATGCCAGGAGCCCCAGAGGGAGTGAACCTAACAGGTACTGATCAAGTGATCTTTCTCCTGCCGTCCATCACCAGCCTCTGACAAACATAGGCTAGGGACACCATTCCTTACCCATCCTGGCTAATAGCCATTAATAGACTTAATCTCTGTGAATTTATCCAGTTCTCTTTTAAACCCTGTTATAGTCCTAGCCTTCACAACTTCCTCAGGCAAGGAGTTCCACAAGTTGGCTGTGTGCTGTGTGAAGAATTTACATTTATATGAATGTACATTTATATCTTTACAACATGTGCAAAATATGGGCACGCAGTCTGCTGCTACTGGTTCAGAGCCTGCAATGTGAGACTGATTTGGTCAGCAAATTTCAATCTATTGTAATCACTTATGAAATACTTTGATATTTAAGAATTTGCGATGTGAAAACATTCCATGTTAATTATATTGCAAAGCATTGATATTCACCACGGTAAACAGCTTCTTCACTTCTGAAAAAAAATACTTACCCACGCAAACCAATAAAAACCTTTTAATACAATGTCATTTGGTAGCTTTGACCAATAAAAACCACATTAAAGTGTTGAAAGGAACTTAAACTGTTGTCATAGTCACGTTGCAGTATTTCTGGAACTGTGCAAAAATGACACTCTCATTTTGGGTGCCATTGTTACACTTCACCTACAGGATTACTGCACCACTTGACAGCTCCACATCATACTTCACCTAAACACACACAAAATAAGCTTTCAAATGATATATGACCCGGGTATGTGTAGGGTGGGTACACTAAACTCCAAAAATACAACCCTTTTTGGAGAATTGCTGCACACCTGTGTCCTTCATAAGTCAATTGCCCTCTCCAACCCACAATTACACCCAAGGTATTAGAGGAAGGGTGATAAGGCCCTGGTATTGCCAGGCTTTACTTATAGGAGTAACTTTACACATGTGAATACTCCTATTGTTGGGCAGGAACTTCTTACTTGTGTCTTAGATAGCACCAAGGAAATTGTTGGCACTTAAATTATAGTAACTTGCTACAGTAATTCAAAGTTTTAGTACAGCTATTATAAGGCCCTACTCACAATGCCTATAATATGCAGCAGTGCAGCCAATAGTTAAGGATAGTTATTATAAAGACCCTCTTTTTAGATGCTTATGACTCTGCTGGGAGGGATAGCTCAATGGTTTGAGCATTGGCTTACTAAACCCAGGGTTGTGAGTTCAATCCTTGAGGGAGTCATTTAAGGATCTGGGGCAAAAATCTGTCTAGGGATTGATCCTGCTTTGAGCAGGGGGTTGGACTAGATGACCTCCTGAGGTCTCTTCCAACCCTGACATTCAATGATTAAACTTTTCCCATATCAAATGTTTGCTTCAACCTGAGTGGTGTGGTGTTCTTGTGGTATTTTTTGTGAAATGTTTAGCTAAAGTGGTTTAGTCGTTTCTTAGAATGAAGTTAGGGAAAAATATATTGTGTTGCTCTGCAAAAAAAATCTTACATTTGTTTCATTGAGAAGCTCTAGCTCTTCCATTTTTCAGAGCAGGGACTTGAAATTTGGCAGGGGACAATAAGAGACACATCATGTCAAGGATGTGTCTCTTACTGTCCCCATGAAAATTCATCCAAATTTAGTAAGTTATGATTCTCTGAGTCTCACTTTGCACATGGTCAGTAGAGATTTGTTAATTTATCAGCTAAATTCTCTGTGGAATTCTCCCTAAGCACTGGGCATGCCGCGTCCCCTGCCAGCTCCTTTGAGCCGACGAGAATGTGTCATCCTCACAGAGCAACTGAGGATGCTCTGGCCCAGGACTGCAGGTGCTCAGTAGGTTTTTTCCCTGCTATTGGTGCTAGCTGTTGGGGCACTAAGCTCCAGAACTCAAAGCAAAGACTCTTTCTCTACTGCTGACTCCAATCCAGAGGGATGAGGAATGGGAGTGGAGGGAGGAAGAAATACAGGGTGGGTGGACAGAGGCATGAATTCAGGGGGAGATAAAAGCCTGAGAGGAGGGGGAGTTGGGGATAGGGAATGGAGATGTGAGGAGGAGCAAAAAATGGAGTGGGATTCTGGAGGAACAAGGAGGAAGAAGCCAGGGGCAGGAGGAGGATGGGAGGGCAGGAAAGGGGAATGATAAGAATGAGAGGGTCAGGAGCAAGACAGGGTCTAAGGATCCAGAGGACTAGAATCTGGGTCTGCAGGGCTCCATATGACCAGTGCTTCTACACTGCCACCTGGCATTATAAACCCTTGGAAACTAAGCTCCACAGTGACATCCATGGAAGACCCAGTGGGAAGCATCACCCCATGACCTCTGATTGGTCAAGGAATGTTATTTAAGCATAGAAGTAGCTATCTGTGCAATTTGGCAGTACCTGGCCTGGTGCTACAACAGACCCTGCTCTTGTTCCTTGCTTTGGATCCTGGCTCTGTACTTTGGCTCTGACCCTTGGCTTATCTCCTGATCTTTGACTGTAGTTATTGTCTCTGACTAGACTCCAGATTCCTGACTCTGGCTCTGACTTACAGCTTGACTCCTAGTTTCTAGCTCTGACCCTAGCTTGTGGCCTGATTCCTGTTCCAACCACCTTACTCCTGCTCTGGCCCCTAGGCCTAACTCCTATTTCTACCCAGTAGACCACATCACCCACATCCTGGTTGTAACATGAGGGGTGGGAAGAGTGAGAAGGAGCTGGGGAATAGTTGTAGAAGGGGACAGGGCAGGAGCTGAAGGGAAGAAGAAGATAATAGGGAGAGAGACAGGAAGTACAGAGGAAGTAGTGTCTGTAACCACTAGAATACAAACCCTCTACAGAACCTGTAATTGAACCCCTTATTCCTGAGTCCCTGCATTCCTTTGCGTTGAATAAATTCTGTGAAACCCACTTGAATCTCCATCAAGTGGAGGAGGTCCACATAGATGATAAAAGCCTTCACCTATTCTACGGATCTAAAAATCCTAGGCCATGCTGGGATCAGTATGGTTCCTCAGGATGAATGTTTTTTTTTTCAACTTTTAAGTTATTACAAAACTTAAGAAATTACATAAAAAAACAAGTTATATTAAAAGAAGGTTAAGGTTGAAAAGTCAAGCACTCCAAAGTAATGAAATACCAGAATTAAGATTGCTTGTGCAACTTTCATTCAGATTTCTTGTGTGTATTCATTATGATACAGTCTTCAGTTACATTTCAATATGCTGAAACTGGTTTGGTTTTTTTTGTTTTTTATTGATGATGCAAAGGTATTAATAAATTGTTGTGCAGAAGCTGAACATTCTGACCCCTGGAAGGAGTGGGTTAGATTATTTGGTGCTTTTGGTATTCATGAAAGTAGGGGAGGCAGTTTGGGATTTTCACGTGAGTACATTTGCTTGATATTTCAGCTAAAATGGTCAACAGAGAATAGTTCATTATGTTGGCATTTAAATTATCATCTTTAAGTTTCAGTGTTAGTTACTTGAGATGAATTGGACATTTCAGACCTTTCCAAAACACGGTTTCAGAATCTCTGCAGGTTCAAGAAGAGAACAATACCAGTTTACATTTGGTTCACGTTTAATATTTTGCTAACTCTGAGACCTAGAAGGAAGCTGAAATTCTGGAGTATAATTCTGCAGCAAAGGCTGGGTTCTGTAACAAATTCTGAATCTGAAGGACTGTAGAATATCTGGCATCCTGACTACAGGACAGTGGTGTAAAGTCCTCTATATTTAAAGGAAGATCAAGAAAACAAAGGCAAATGAGGCAGACTGGGAATGTGGAGCATTATATTATTTACAAGAAATGGCCATTGCATTAACTACAATCCTTCTCTGCTCCTTGAAATATGATGTTCTAAACTGACCTAAGTATGATAATTTTGGTGAGGTGCAGTGTGCCTCCCCCAGACTAGTACTGTTTTTTTTTTCACTCAGTAATTTTCAGCTCACCATCTTAATGGGTTAAGTTATTATTATTTTTATTTTTCTAAGTACATGGTTATGCTTTGATTTTTGATGGAGTCCAAAGTTGTTATTTTAATCTTTAACGTCTGAGCCTAATTCACACAGTACTCCAGCTTTACCTCAGTGTGACTCCGTTGAAATGGATGGAGGTACTCTGGGATAAAGGTGAAGTAACAAAATGGTGATCAGGCCCTGAAGATAACATTTTGAAAAGTGACCAGTGATTAGTTTTTGAGCACATAATTTAAGAGCTATTCAAGGATTTTTGGATGGCAGGTGTTCAACCTATTATGGCAGGGGGGCTCCTTTAAAATATCTCATGCTGAGCATCCAAACACGGAGCCCTATATATTTTGTACAGTTTCACTGTTACTTTTCGGTAAAGTATTCCCAAGTATAAATAAAAATGAAACCGCATACAGTTAACTTGGAAAGTTGTCTAATGGCCAGCATTTTCTGGTGGGAAGTTAAGTTCTTAGAACTATGATGTCATCTATGAGTCTGAATGTTCATTAAAGATCTCTTTGTAGTGTGCACAGGTTATGTATACAAAAGGCACCTGCATGCGTCGGGTGAAGGCTACAATGACTCTTGAGTTTCAATATCTGGCTTAATTAATTTTGGCTTCTGCACAGTGTTTGTGTGCACTGTATAGTAGCCAAAGCAAGGAGAAGAATTTTAGCAGCTGAAGCTGTTTTGACACCTTCCAAATGACTACTCAAGGGAACTATAGATGATGGATGTTGTTGGAATTTTTTAAACTTACTTTTTCGTGTTTGAACAGGCAGATGATCCTGGAAAAGGGGGCGTTATTAGCTTCATTTCTGGCAAGTCTCTGTGATTCAGTTAACTGTATTATCTGGTCTCTCGAAATTCAAGTGAATTGTGGTTGCATTATACTCTTGAGCGGTGGTTTTCAGATTCTTGCTTTAATGTATCTGATTCCATCATCATCTTTGTCTTTGGATCACTTTCTCAATGAGATTCTTGTTGGGTTGCTTTGGTTTGGTTTTGTTTTTTATGTGTGCAAGGTCCAGATTTTTCTTGTCACTTGTGTTACTTCAGCAGATTGTGCTCACATTTTACAGATCAGATGGAATTTTAATTGGGCAGTGTTTTGGATTAATAAATGTCCTTTTTCTGGGGAGATGTGTACCTGTGTAACTCCTCATGAAGAGTTATGAAGATTTTAATGTCAGATGCTGATTTCAGAGACATTAGTATAAATCTGGAGTAATTCCCTTGATATTACCAGCTGAGATCAGAATTTGCCATTAGTTCACTTTTTACTACAGTTTTGCAAACTGTTCACAACAAGCTGAAAAACAATTTGCAACTTACCTATGTTGGGTTTTGTTATTCTCAGGAATCTCAACCCAGGCTTTTGAAAGATTCATAAACCTATGCCGATTTATGGTTTTGGAGCCACACCCAGCAATATTTGCAGCTTTGCACTGTTTCCATTTGAAAGCAGAAAATAATCATTGGTCATTTTGATTGTTCCATTTTGTGATTTTAATTTTAATGCAAACTCAATTTGAAACTCAAGTAGTGTGAATCCAACCAGAAAAAAAAAGAAATGAGTGTTTTAAAAGGACCATGTGAAAGAAGTATTGCTCAGCTGTGATTTCTTCCAACAATTGTAAAATTGGGACACTTTAATTGAGGAATCATCTTCTCTAGAACATCAACTCAGAGTCTCATAAGTCACAGGTAGGAAAAGACCACTTAGGTCCTCTCCCTCCCAGTATGATACTGCATTGTAGTATGCTTGGCATCTACTAGTCTTTTGTCCAGTCTACTTTTAAAAGTGTTTCAAGTGAATATTATGCCACAGCCAAATACGTCTGTCAAGAGAATTTTCCTGATATTTAGCCCCTATTTCCCTTACTTAATTTCATTCCATTACTCCAAGTTACATTCCCATGTATCATCCTAAATAAATTTCTCACCCACTGCTATTTACCACCTTCAAATATTTGTGGATGGTTGTTGTTCCCAGCATCCTCTTTGTCAACGTTTAGCCAACCTATGCTTGCTTAGCTCTTTTTTAACCTTTCCTTACAAAGCAATTCCCACTAATCATTTGCGGTGCCCTTAGTGCCATACCTTTTGTTGCTCAGAAGAGCCTGAATCCTGCAAAACCTCATGCTTTGTACGTAGTCCCATTGACTTAAATTGGACTGCTCATGGTGCACACTCAAGCATGTAAACCTTTGCAGGATCGGGGCCTTAGTGTCAACACTTTCTAATGGCAGAGCCATGTTTTGTGAGTGGCCAGTTAAGATGGACAATATAGTTCTAAAAGAGAGTCCTCTACATAGACCAGATCCTAAACTGCCTCACTTTTTTACAGTCATATTTACTGGTTTCTCCAAATCAGAGATGCACAGACAATGCCATTCCTATAGTTCAAGGCCCCTCAGTTAAAGGAAACTTAAAGAAAGTAGCAAGCTGAGAGATTCATCCTGTGAATCAGGCTGTGGCAGGTGAACATTGTCAACGGTGGAATAGCCTACGGATGTTTGAATTTTAAGGAGAATTATAAATCTTCCATTCCAAATTTAGCTTTTTAGGACTGACCTGTACCTCTGGCAATCCCTGTGTTTCCTCTCTGAAACAGACCAATTTCTCATTTTATTTGGCATTCTCTGTCAGACAGTAACTAATACAGCCTGTTTCAGAGAATGGTGCAAAAACGTTATGATGTACCTGGACAACTGTTCAATTCTGTACCATAGGGAACATTTAAAATAAGCTCTGAACAGTCACAACTGTCCATTTCAGGTGGCAGGTTATGCATGAAGAAGCCTTTGTGTGGTTCTCTTCATTTTGGTTTTGCCCTTTGTAATGGAAGTAACTTGCAGTTGTTATGCCTTTGTTTTCTGCATACTGTGCCTTCACATTTCTAAGAACTCTGTCTCCTGGCAGAGACAGCAGCCATTTTGTTCTCAGAGTTCCTGTATTCTGTTATAGCAAAGGCACATTCACTATGTTTTGACAGGGAGACTTTCCTTTTTGTCATTTTGGTTTTTCCAAATCTAAAATAAGAATATTTTTAGACTAAAAGGTGTATGTTTTGGCTCTGATATATGGAAACATAACACCCCTAGTGATACTAGAAACTCTTTCACTAAAAGTCGAACTGGTTGAACCAGCTCCCTTTTCTCATCAAGGAAATAAGGAAATCTGCTTTAGCTACTTCTTAATAAACAAGCAGATCCTGAGATCAGTAAGATGATACATATATAGTCTTTTTAAAATTACAGATAAAAATACCCCACATTTTATATACAAATCATTTCATACTCTATTTCCTTGCCAATACTTGAAAAATCATTCAGTGATAAGTAACAACCTGTGTGTTGTGAACATTTCCATTGCCTATTAGAACCCTACATCCCAGACCAGTGCAACTTCTCAGGTGTTTTGTAGAGTTCTAGCTGAGTTAAATTGTTGACAACATTACGTGTACATGTCAGTCAAAGAGTTCTTACATTCTTCTTGTAAATTTATCCTATCCCTGTCTCACCGTTTACCCTTTCTCCCTGTAATGCCTGTGACCTCCTGCCAGACTTTCTTGAAAACTAGTTTACTTTTTGTTGGCAAGAGCAACAGTAGCAGGAGCAAGAGTGAAAGAGAATGTCCCGTGAGAATGAACAGCATGTAGAGTGTGAGAAGGAGCACCAGCGATAGTTGGAACTGCGGCAGCTGCTTCAGCGGGCAGTCCCTGGCTTGGTAAGTGGGGATATCACATTAGAACATCCCAAAATCAATTCTAAATTAATTTTCCAGTATGGGAGAAAAGCACATGGCTAAATTCTCTGTTGGTGTAAATGAGAACAGCTCCTTTGTCTTAAATCAAGTTTTCTTGACCATTTGCAACAGCTAAGCCTTTGGCCCACAGATTTCATTCCTTCCTTATATCCGAACAAATATGTATATCCTGCCATGTGGACAAATGGGGATGATCCTCTCAAACACAGGTGCCTTTTGTCTGAGGAGACTTTGATAATATATACCCACTTAAATGCAAATTACTATTCCAGTTGTGACTGGGTCAAAACAACCCTCCTGAAATATTTTTACCTGACACCGAATGCCTGCCACCTGGTATGTTGCTGAATTATGCTACTTCACTGTTAGATTTATACTCAACTGGGTACTTAATAGAATGGGATTTTTATAAATGGAAATAAGCAATTAATGACACCACTTCTAAGATGTGGCCAAGGTACTGGAACAGGTGCAGCTTCACAAAAGAACTGCAGTACTTCAGCTGAAGTCTCTTAGGATTTGTCCACATTACAATATCTGTAGAATGGTTCAAAGGCAAAACTAAAAGTCATGTCACATCTATTTTACAAGGTGGAGAGTAGTTTAATAAAGAGAAGTAGCAAGAAACTTTGTTACCAGATCCCCAAATGTGTTTATTGTTATAGTATAAACAACCCTAAATTAGAACCAGGTATCAGCACCAGAGAACACAGAAGGGAGCTAGAAATTATGGCAGAGTGGCTGTGATGCCTTAGTTAAGAAGGTTGTAGTCTATTGTGCTCTTAGAGTGGGAGTTCAAGCTGTTTATTTGTTACTAAAAATGTTGTGCATCTGTCCCAAATTTTCAGCACCCAAAACTGAGAACAGCCTGAATTTCCTGAGAAGTTTCACCTTCAGAGCTGGATGATTCTTCAGGCCCTTAAAGTTGTACATTACAAACTTTAGAAAAGCAAATGTTTGTATTAGTGATTTCTACTGGGGCTATGTAATTTTTTTTCTTTTTTGCTAATTAACAAAATACTAGTGTTCTTCATAAGTGAATCCTTCTACACTATGATTAGCCAATAGAAAGACCTTCTGCTTCAGTGACTTCTGCTATCTGATGCAGTGTGAACAGATTAGGAGCAAAATACAAAATTGCCTTTTGATACATCTCAGTGCTATTTCCTGGATAGGGGCATAGCGCTTAGGGAATGGATTTTAATTTGATTTGCATCAGAGAAGAGTGGAACAATTTCACAGTGACCATAGTCTGACAATTTAATTGCTGATTCATTAAACACTAGGTCCCTCATGAAACTGAAATCTAAGGCCATGGCTACACTTACAGTTCTGCAGCACTGGTAGTTACAGCTGTGTTCGTACAGCTGTGTAGGGCCAGCGCTGCAGTGTGGCCACACTGACAGCTACCAGTGCTGCAGTGTGGCCACATTTGCAGCACTTGCAGCGCTGTTGGGAGTGGTGCATTGTGGGCAGCTATCCCACAGAGCACCTCGTCCCATTTTGGCGCTGTGGCTTGTGGGAAGGGGACGGAAGGGTGCGGGTCTTTCCGCTTCCTGTTCCAACGCCCCGTGGTGCTTTGCTACACATTCCGAGCAGTTTGGCAGCATTGTGAGTCTGCAGCGCGATTTCTGTTACAAATGGAGCCCGAGCTGCTGAGGACCTTGCTGATGAATGTTGCCAGCACATCATGCATGGCAGTGGAGCTATTCCTTCAGCTGCAAAGTGACAGTGAGGAGTCAGACAATGATATTGATTCGCCTGACGCTGAAGACAGTAAATTGCTTGTGGCAGTAACAGACGTGCTCAGCACCATGGAACGGCGCCTTTGGGCTCGGGAAACGAGCACTGAGTGGTGGGATCACATCGTCCTGCAAGCCTGGGACCTGGGATGACTAGCAGTGGCTGCAGAACTTTCGGATGAGAAAAGCCACTTTCATGGGACTGTGTGCTGAGCTCGCCCTTACCCTGCTGCGCAGGGACACGAGATTGAGAGCTGCCCTCCTAGTGGAGAAGCGGGTGGCTATTGCAATCTAGAAGCTGGCAGCTCCAGACAGCTACTGATCGGTGGCGAACCAGTTTGGAGTGGGAAAGTCCACCGTTGGAATAGTACTGATGCAAGTTTGCACAGTCATTAATCGCACTCTGCTAAGAAGAACTGTGACTCTGGGGAACGTGCAGGACATTGTGGATGGTTTTGCACAAATGGGTTTCCCTAACTGTGGAGGGACAATAGATGGGACGCATATTCCTATTCTGGCACCACCCCACCTGGCATCAGAGTACATTAATCGCAAGGGGTATTTCTCTGTGGTTCTCCAAGCGCTTGTGGATCACCGTGGGCATTTCACTGACATTTACTCAGGATGGCCTGGAAAGGTGCATGATGCACGCATCTTTCGGAACAGTGCCCTGTTCAGGAAGCTGATGGCAGGGACTTTTTTCCCAGACCGCAAGATCACAGTAGGGGACGTCCAAATGCCCACTGTGATCCTTGGAGACCCTGCTTACCCCTTAATGCCATGGCTCATGAAACCGTATACAGGGAAACTTGACAGGAGCAAGGACCGGTTCAACTACAGGCTGAGCCGGTGCAGAATGACTGTGGAGTGTGCTTTTGGCCGTTTGAAAGCCCACTGGCGTTGTCTTTATGGGAAGCTAGATTTGGGGGAAAGCAGCATCTCCGCTGTTATATCCGCGTGCTGTACCCTCCATAATATTTGTGAAGGGAAGGGTGAAAGATTCAGTGAGGAATGGACCTCCGAGGTTCGACAACTACAGGCTGAATTTGCACAGCCAGAGAGCAGGGCTACTAGAGAGGCCTAGCAAAGGGCTTCAAGGATGAGGGATGCCTTAAGGGAGCAATTTGATTCTGAGAGCCAACAGTAATGTTTGGTGCCTTTGCTGTGCTCATTTTTCCCTTGGGGTACAGTATTTACCACTTTCTGCAATAATAAAAACTATTGTAAAAGCCATGAAATCCTTTATTCAAAATACAGTACATAAAAGGGCAGGGGAGTAGGGTGGTGGACTGTACATTCAGAGGTTTGAATATGTCCTGTTTGGATTGCTGTTCAATGTCTGCTGCACTTGAGGATTAATATGCTGCAGCGACATGGGGGTGGAGTGCACAGGGTAAGGATTGTAGTTATCAGGGCTGGTAGGTGATCGTACAGGTGTTGGGGGCAGTTGGGGGTAGTAAGAAACAGGCTGCTGGAGAAGGGTGTTTTGTGCAAATACTGGGGAACAAGAAAGAGAGCTTTGGGAGGGGTGTGGGTTACCACGGTACAGATCTGCCTGCATGGCTATGAGAGACTGGAAAGAGTCAGTTTGGTGAGCCAAGAGGCTTATCAACTGCTTCGAGGTTTTTCTGGTAGCCAATTCCTTTCTCCTGCTTTCTGTTTGCCTCCACTCATGCATTTTCTCTCTCCACTCCTGCGTCTTCCTACTTTCTCTGGTGTACTGATTCATAACTGCTTTGATCAATTCTTCTTTTGATTTTCGCAGATTTTTCCTCAAGTTCTGCAAGCGACGGGCAGGCGGTGATCCGGCTGCATTATTCAAGATCACTTAAAAAAACATAGATAGAAACATGTAATACACAGAGTACATTGTTTATTATCACACAGTGAAGGAGTTTGTAGACTTTTTGTAGCATCATTCCCACATACCTAACATAACACAGAGAGGCCAGGGAAGCGAAGGCATGGCGAGCAATGGGGTGAGTGTTTCTGCCCTGACTTCACCTGGGTGGGGGAACTGACTGATGGCTCACTGGGGTTTCTCTGCACTGGGTAGAGGAGGGAGCTGGGGGCCTGCACAGGGGACAGGAGGGAACAGGAAGCTGCCGACCTGCAAGGGAGGGGGGCTGGGAAGCTGCCGACCTGCAAGGGGGGGGGACTGCGAACCTGGCGCCCTGCACTGAGCAGTATCCCTACATTCTCAACAGGGTTTCCTACTGCCAGATATATCACTGCTGCGTGTTACCTGGGAAGAGATGGAGGGTCTTCTACAGCAATGTGGATTCCGCCCTGGTCACTATGCAGCTTGCCTGTGTGCAGCCATGGTCCCCCCACCCCTCGTGGCACAGTGGCTCGGATGAGTTAGCCTGACCAGGACAAGGACCACAGTGGCTCTCCCTATAAACTTGCGCAAGCACATTACCCACGCTCTGGCTGCAAGTTTTCAAGAGATTACCGAGGCCGATTACAGAGACATGATAGAGCAAATCAATGGGCTATTCCATGTTTAGGCATGCATGCAGGCAGCCATAACCCCCACCCTCCTCTCCCAAAACATAAAATCTGCTTACCCGGAACACGCTCCTCTGCTTCTTCTTCACCAACAACTTCCAGCTGCTGCGACTGGCTAGCCTCCTCCTGGCTTGAGAAGAGCTCCTGGCTGCATGCCTCCTGGGACTCCGGGGTGTCTCCCTCCACCCCAGTAGCCTCACTCTCCGCTTCCTCTACACCCTCCCCCACTTCTCCCTGCTCTGAACTCTCCATCGTGCTCCTCAGATTGGCAGTGGGGTCACACCCAAGTATGGCATCCGCTCCTTGTAAAAACAGCAGGTCGTGGGGGCAGCTCCTGAGCAGCGATTTCCCTCACGGGCTTTGCAATAGGCACTGCGCAGCTCCTTTATTTTTACCCTGCACTGCAACGCGTCCCGTTCATGGCCCCTTAGCAGCAAGGACTTTGATATCTGCCTATAGGTATCATAATTTCTCCGGCTGGAGCGCAGCTGTGCTTGCACAGCTTCCTCACCCCAAACACTGATGAGGTCCTGCAGCTCGGAACTGTTCCATGCTGGGGCTCGTTTGGGGCGTGGAGGCATGGTCGCTGATTGATTGATTGATTGATTGCACTCCACACCTGGCTGAGCAAACAGGAAGGGGATTTTTAAAATTCCCGGGGCATTTAAAGGGGGGGTCAGCTGAGCCCAGGGCAGTGGAGTGTGAAACGATTACCAGAGTGGCTGAAAAGGTATGCTGGGATACCTCCTTATACCCTGGAGGCCAATAAAAGTGCTGGTGGTGTCCACACTTGCTGACCAGCGCTGCATCACCAGCGCTGGAATCGTTACACCCGAGGCAGACCAGGTGTACAGCCAGCACTGCAACCAGGGAGTTGCAGCGCTGGCTGTGCTTTGTAAGTGTGGCCACATCCTGAGTTGCAGCGCTGTAACCCCCTCACCAGCGCTGCAACTCTCCAGTGTAGCCAAGCCCTAAGTGTATGGAATTTTACAGAGCTGGGCAGAAGAGAGGATATCAGAGGGAAGATGGGTGGGTGCATGCACGCTATCTGAGGAAGGCAGTGCTGGCATTCCTACTTGGCCAGAATTAAAGTTGTGGTATGTTCTGCGGTGTATGGTGGCAGGCATGTGTCTCTGGGTGAGGAGTATAGAATATATACCACTGGTAGCTTTAACTTTTCATTTCCTTCCATTCTAATTTTGTATTAGGTATATTATATCTAGAACAACTTTAACTTTCACACACTGCAGTGCTTTCGCGTAGTAATATAAAAGGGGGAAGGAATAGCTACTACCTCCAAAGGAAAGCAGGCTGGTACTGACACTACCGGGACACTATTTTCACCACTGTATTCCAGAGATGGATGACGAGAGGGACGAGTGCTATGGTTTCAGAAACTGAGGCATCTCTCATATGACCACTACCCAGATAACACGCCAGGATCCGATACAGGGCTTGGAGAATTCCTGCCCTGAGTTCCAATTTTGTTAAGTGATTTGAGCCTGAAAGCAGGGGCAGGAGTGTGTCTGTTTACTCCTGCAGTTAAGTATCCTTAGCATACCAGAGTCTAACGTGCATTACAAACACTGTACCATGAACATGCCAGATGCTGATTTCATGGAGTATCTGCAGCCAGTGCAGATTAATGGAAAGATTATTCAGAGTTAGAGGGAAACAGGCATAACACTAATGCTAGTGAAACACATGGTCTGACTCACCCTGAGCAAATGCTTCTTAACCAATATGACTGGGATTAAAGAGCTGGGCATGGCCTGGCTTTCTGGTACTCCTAGTAATCAAATGAGGGAGAGGGTATTCTGAATGTTAGTATTTTGGATGTTGTGCCAGTGAATACTATGCTGAGCAATGACATTAGGGATTTGGGGAGGTATTATGCTCAGGTCCTTGAAAGCTGATGGCAGAGATACAAGACGTTGAAGCACAAAATTGACCCTTGCAGCTATTGGGGCTTTTGAGCATGCAAATGCCTACCAGGTCACTTAAAAGTTGATTTGTCTGTAGAGAATGGGGAGAAAATGCCAGAAGAAAATCAGTGTCAAAGTGCCGGACAGCTCTTGATTCGTTATTGTAACCTATTCCTGTCTTGTGCTGCTGTTGCTCAGTTCTGTCCCTCATGTCTGTCCTTAAGCTTTCAGCTAAAGCCGTTTCCTGACTCTTATCATGTCAAATTCAAGCTGCTCATCCTCACCTACCAGGCCCTTATTGTGTGCACCCGCCTGTATATCCAATTTCATTTCATCCAACTCCCCCTCTCACATCTTGACCTCCTTATCTGGCTGCAGTTTTCAGTGTTTGTAGCCCACAGAAGACAAGAGAGCAATGAAATGGCCTTTGAGCTAAGGGCTGGTCTTAATACTAAGGTACATCAGTGGTGGAGGGGTTGTGTAACTGCCCCACTGGTAGCCTTTAGGTGTATTTATGGTCCCTATCCAAACATGGCTGAAAGGAAGCACAGCGTGGCCCTGCCAGCTGACACCCAGGCCCCACTGTGCATCATGCAGCGTGCCAGGTGTGTTCCCCTCTGTGTCTTGCCATTAGCTGGGCCCTCATCTACTGGCTGCTGAAACACTGTAGTGGTTCTTCTCAGTGCTGGGGACTGGCTGGGTCTGGGAAGTGGGACAGATCCATCATCCAAGGGCCTTGGGCTCACCAGAAGGGAGATTAAATTATGAGGCAGGGCAATACAGGAAAGGCAGGGACTCCAGGAGCATTGGGCTGGTGTGTGTGTGTGGGTGCTGGGAGGGTTCAGGCTGGTGGCATAGGGGAGGCAGGGGCTCCAGGAAGGTTGGGCTGATGGGGTGACGTTGGGTCCATTGAGAGCTCCTTGAAGGTTAGGCTGGTACAACAGCCCTAAATGTGAGTGGCGCAAACTAGGAAGAGGGGAGGAGCAAGGACTCAGGGAGATGCTCTGCTTTTGTGTTGCTATGGAGCCCTGCCTAGAATCTAAATCTGTCTTCCTTGAGAAGGACCCTGAAGTAGATCATACCTATGGTTTGCAATCCCTGTACTGGTGGGGATGAAGTGAGCCCTATATCTGCCACTCTGATGGCCTGATTTTCCAGGGAGATCAGTTCTTTATAGAATTATGGTTAGCTCAGGACTACAATGAAAGCTATTAGCTTCAAACCACTTTTGCACTTCTTCTATTTTTAGGCTGGCCCACTCTAATTTAATCTCTACTGTCTATGGCCAAAGAAGGCCCTTCCGGCATCTGAGAATATCTGGCATTTAAAGGCACGCTGTCCATGTTCCCTTCATCCTGGCCACAGCACTGTGATCGTGACCGTGAAGAGAAGTTGCCCAGAGTTGTTACTGCGGCTATCCTGTGCCACCTGAGGATTCCCAGGCCAGATCCGCTAAGTTTACGATCCCTATGTTGCCTGAGTGACATAAAGAGTGTTAAATACATCAGAGAATCAGGCATCTTGAGTATTATTTGAAGGCCCTTTACTAAAACACATTAATTACTGATTTTTTTTTAGTCCTCCGCCAGGACATGCAGATGAATGTATTTTGCATGCTATCCCCAGAGCCACAATGATCCCTTTGCTTCTTAGCAGTTTTGCAGTTATCTTGGTATCCACTGAAGATTTCATGCTGCAGCATTAGGGTGAGCACTAAACAGACATAGGGTTGAGGTATGAGGGAGAAATCTATGATAATTTGATGTATATACACCAGTGGTTCTCAACCTATTTACCAGTGTGGGCCACATATGCAGTTCTCTGTGTGTTATGTGGGCTGTAACCACACAATATATATACTATCTGTATGGCCCCAAGGATGTCCCATGGGCTGCAGGAGCGTGCTGATTGGGCTGCAAGTGGCCCACAGGCCATAGACTGAGAACCACTGATATACCATCAAACATTTTTATCCCATATGTACTTCTATGTGGTTACCTAGATCGGTACTTGCTTGGAATCTCTAGGAATCTTGATGTTGGAAGGTCTTTTCTCTTCACCGCTATGTGGCCCCTTAAACATTTCCCTCTTGGAGGAGGTGATTATAGGAAACTCTGAAAGGTGAAACTTTGGCACTTGTTGCCTCCTTCTGCAGCTGTGTCTAACGGAGGTGGGGATCTGGCTTAATGGTAAATGAACCTGAAACTCTAGGTCTTTTAGATCTAACTTATACTGTAAGTCCTTTAGAATAGGGACTGTCTTTTTGTTCTCTGTTTGTTCAGTGTCTAGCACAATGAGGTCTTAATTTTGTGACTGGGGCTCCTAGGTTCTATCACAATACAAATAATAACCTTTGTATTTGTGGTTTTCCATAATATAACTAAATAAAATAATACTTTTCACAGGCTTGTTGGGTTTCACTCATTTTGGAGGCAGATTCCCTCATTATGGATACATTTTAAGGCAGTTTTTGAAGTACATCACTTATCTAATGAAGGATTTTGCAGCCTGGGTTTCTATGAACCATTGCCAATTTCCCTCTGCATATGGTGAAATCTTCCTCTTTCAAACTATCACAGTTTACAGTTTATTAGTGAAAGAATATTTGTTCTGATGATGAAATGCTTGTGACTCAATAGCCTCCTTCAGAGTGTTGGTGGATGGAATTTCTCCAGAATTGGATTGAACTGGCTTCTTCTAGTTTTTAGAGAAGAATCTTTCTCCATTTACTTGTATAGTTTTAAATGAATAATAATAAAGAAAATACTTAGTACATATATAGCTCTTCATCTATAGATGTTGAAGTGCCTGTTAAAGATTATTTATTCTCATAATTAAGCTAAATTGAATTAATCTTGTAATAAATGTGTGTGCTGTCACCATTCTAATTGACCTTTGCAATCCTACGTATTCATTACTCCAATCTGAATAAAAATGATTTGATTTTGCTTCCTTTCAAGGGTTTACCTCTGTTATACCAATAATGGGACAGGTGCTCAGGTGTGATGTGGCCACTTTGCATCTTGTCACTAATGTAAGTTGGCCATAGCCTTAGTTTAATAAGCTCATGGAAAATCATCTCTGAGTGAATGAGCCTGCAGTATCACACAGCTGACATATGGACTATAATTGAATGTTTGCATGTTGTTATACAGTTTTAAAACTAGAGCTGGTTGTGAGTTTTTGAGGGCACATTTTTGTCAAAAAATACTGATTCATATACTCTGACACTTTTCACAAGAAAGGGTCAGTTTCAACAGATTTTTCAACTGGCAAAAAAAGTTTCAAAACTGTCAAAATGCCCTGTTTTGGCATTTTTGGGAAAAAAAGTTTTTCAGTTTGAACTGAGTTTTGTTTAAAAATTTAAGCTAAGCAGAGTTTTTAAAAAGGGTCAAATTCAATGCAGTTTCAAAATTGTTGAAACAAAATGATTTGTTTGTGAATCTTAGGGTTTTTTTAAAAAACTTTTTCGGTTCACAAACATTTTTTCATATTTAGTATTTTTTGTCCCAATTTGGGATTAATTTTTTTTTTTAAATCTTGAAAATTTTCACAGGATAGGAAAAATGTTTCCTGCTCAGTTTTATTGATGACCTTCAGAATGTTGTGTTGATTCTTTTATTCTTGTCAACAAGTAAATGCACAAGGTGGAGGCATTTTCTGTTTATGGAATCCAGGTTCAAGCCAAAGGCTGAATCCTGGTCAGATTTGCACAGTTTTGCTTAGAAATCTATTATGAACTGTTATCAAGTGGGGCAAAGAAGGATCCTGCCTTGTTCATATAATACTTTCTGTTGAAGTTGGTGTATGGGGCAAGATGCTGTTTTGCATATACAATTCTCCTTAAAACAAATGAAAGCAGGTCCAACAAAAGCATGCTATGTGTGTGTGTGCGTGTGCAAGAGAGATATCTGAGAGAGAGAGAGATAGTTGCAGTGTTTTCTGCACTGCAGTGTTTTTATATTGGCTGCAGATTAAAACAAATTCCCTATCCTTAATTGCATACAATATGACAAATTTATTGCTGGTGTAAATTGGGCTAACTGCCTTGACTTCAGTTGAGTTCTTGCTGCCTGTGCCAGCTGGGAATTTGTTTCAGCATCTATCAGCAGTGAAAAGCAAAATGAAGAGGGAAGAGTGGGAGCTGTAGAGGGAGGGGAGGTCAGGGATCTTTTTATGCAGCTACTCAAACACATTGATTGTAGTCTGGGATTTTTCAAAGCTGCACACGTTGAGTAATATCTGCCAGTAAACACAGCTCAGTGGGTGAGAATTCTGTCTGCCTCTTGTTGAGGACCAAAAGTAAAGAGACACCCAATGAACAGTTTCTGTCCCTGTAGGTCATGCCCCTAACTGGGGTTCTTGTCCCTGACTTAGTCCCATTCCAGATTGACTCTCACTCTAGCCATCCCTATCCTCCTCCTCCTCTGCTGCACTATTGGTGGTCTGTTGCATGCTTCACAGATGTTTTCCCCATGCTATTATAAGATTATTTTTCAAGTGGCTTCTTGGAACAGATGTTCCAGTGTGTGCACCCTCCTTCCCTTGGCTGAAAGTGCTCTGCACAGAGAGCAGATTGCATTGCTGCTCTCCTTTTGATCTAAAGAGGGGGAGAAAAAAGCTCACATAAATGATGCTGGTTTTGTGTCAGGCTGCTTGGCAATGGTGCACCTGGGTGTGTGTCTTCTGCTTTCCTTCTCCCTCATCGCTAGTGCAGCCTGCAGATGTTTTTTTCTGGGCCTTTCTTCTTCAGCCCATTTTTTCTCCTCTGTGACCCAATCCCTTATTCCCACTGCTTTTCAAATTTTCTTTCATCTTACTCTCTGGCATCACCGCTTCCAAATGATTCTCTTGACCATTGCCAACACCTCTTCTTCATCTCCTTTCTCCTTTTGGCAACTACCACACTGGATGGATGGATTATTCTCACATGATTGGGTACAAGTCCTGTACCCTTTTTGCCTCTTCATTTTGAGCATGTGGCTTAGCTTTATTCTCTGTTTTTGCTACAGATGCTTGGTGTTTGCAGTCCACCTTTAGCTCTGCTGTTTCTACTCTTTGATTCTGTTCCTCAGTTTGAGTTGGTGATACTGTAAAATTCAGGGGTTACCATCTTAGGCTATGTCTACACTACAGAGCCTATTCTAACATAGCTATGTCAGCATAGACCTCTAGTGTAGACACAGTACATACTGACAGAAGGTAGAGTTCTGCTGGTATAGGAACGCCACCACCCCGAACAATGTTAGCTATGCTGATAGCAGCCCTCTTCTGTTGCCAAAGCTGCATTTACGCTGGGGTTTTTGTCGTCATAGCTATGTCACTAGGGGCCCTGACAGACATAGCAATGTTGGTATAAAATAACTATAGTCCAGGCCTCCTGAGGATGTAAGGCCTGCCATCACCCTGCCTCCATTTTGTCCACCAGACCAATGTAATTGGATGTAGGTATGCAGTGTTTAATTTGTAATGAAAGAGGTGTTGGGGCTGAAGCAATATTTTTACATTTATAACTAATGCAGCAAGCCCAGAGGTGCTGGGCTAAGAACTGCCCAAGCCTAAAGGTGGCAGGCCTCACCCCTGGCACAAATTAAGCACTGTATGTATGTAACCAATTAACAGACTTCTATAATGCCCAGACATGAAGTGTCTACTATCCTCTGCATTCCCATAGCTGAGGCTTAATCAACCGGGCCTGAGCCTCTAGGGTTAAAAACCACTGCATTTATTTGACTTAATCCAGCCTTTTAAGGAGACACAAATCTCATCCTTGAATGGAATGTAACCTTCAATAAGGAGAATTTCCTGCATTCAGCTGACCTGAATCCAGCCTTTATCAAGAAAAATAAATATTTCAAATATTTGTCCTGACAGCCTTAATATAGAATATGAGGGCCAGATCCTCAGCTGGTGTAAATCAGTATGCTCCATTGGAGTCAAACTGATTTGCACCAGCTGAAAATTTGGCACTAAACATGCTTTTAGTAAAACTGGTCATTGTTGTTCTTATTCTGAAGTGTCCAGTATTCTCTGTAGCCATATCTTGTCTTTAAAGTATCCCTTACAGAAAAATCCTACAATATTTAATTTTATGGAATTGTTATATCAGATTTATAAAATTCTGTAGCAGATTTATAATTCTCTATTTAATTGTATAGGATGTCTTAAAAATTCTCTAGAGGGAATATAATTCTCTATTATAGTATAGGTTTTTATAGTCATTTCTTTTTAATTCTGCTGGTTTACCCTCTATTAAATTATCAAACTTTTCCATAAAAGATTTAAAGCACAGTTATAAGCCCCCATTTTTTGCTTGCCCTGTGTGACTATTATACTGTACTGTTGTACTACAGAGCATGTCAGAAAAAAAAATGAACACTTACTAAGTTGAATTTACCATGATTTTGGTGGCATTTCCTATATTAATTATATAGGGAATACCTAAGGTATTGCTGTAAATAGAAAGAGACAAGGCCCAGATCCTCAAAGGTATTTAAGTGGCTAACTCCCATTGAAATCAATGGCAATTAGGCACCTAAATAACTTAGAGGAGCTGTGCTCAGATCCTCAGTTGGTGTAAATTGCTATAGCCTCATTAAAGTCAATGGAGTTGTGCCAGTTTACAGCAGTTGAGGATCTGGCACAAATTCTTTAATTGGTGCTCACTATACTTGGCTTTAAAGCTTAAATAACAATTATAGGACCATTTCCATAGTGCTTTGTGTAGGAAAACAAGAATTGTCATTTGGGAACAGTCCAGTGGTGAATCTAGTTAGGTATCCAGCCTCCATCAGCGGCCAGTGTTAGATGCTTCAAAGGAAGATGCAAGATCTCCATAATGAACAAATATGTACTAAAATTTCTGGGGGTGAAGTTCCCTAATTCCAGGCAACTAGTGGTTGGTTTGCCATGAAAATGAGGATTGGTACATTTCTACCTCATTAGTATAATTATGAATGATATTTTTAGTAATATAAACAGCAAATTCTTTTGGGATTATACTAACCTCTTTAGTGATTTTATTTTGTTTAGTTTAGTTTATATAAATGAACCTAACCAGTGCTCTGGGCTCACGCACATTCAAAAACTATAACAATTTGAACTGACATCTACCAGCTGATCTCTTGCAAGATCTACCAGATCCCCCTAAAACCAGAACTCTTCAACCATCATCCCATTGACCACCACTACACATGGAGAAACTGTTTTTACTGAGTTGTCCTGAATGACATTTCTCCCTCAATTGTATGCAGTGTAGTTGTAGCCATGTCAGTTCCAGGATATTAGAGAGACAAGGTGGGTGAGGTAATCTCATTTACTGGACCTACTTCTGTTAATGAGAGAGACAAGCTTTCAAGCTTTTCCAGACCTAAAGAAGAGCTCTGTGTGGCTTGAAAGCTTGTCTCCCTCACTAGCAGAAGTTGGCCCAACAAAAGCTATTACCTCACCCACCTTGTCTCCCCTACTTGTCCCTCAGTTGTTACAGTTAGTTTAGAACATATCTGTGTGTCTGAGTGATTCAAATTGTTCTTTTCAGTTCATGTTACCTTGTTTAGACTACAGTATACTTCATTTGCATTCATGTTGCCAATTACCAACTTTGTTAGGTCTTTCTGAAATTCCTCACAATCATCCTTAGCCTCAACTTACTTATAATATGTGACATCTGCAGATTTGGCCACTTAGGCAATTACTGCTTGTCTTTGGTGGAAGTATAAATTCTTACTCATATGGCAATTTGTGGACTCTGGCTGAACTAAACAGTTTAGCAAGAGAAGATGAAAAATGAATCTTTGAATCAGCCTAACACAAGAACTAAAAGCATGCATTTAGTAGAGCAGGTGATATCATAATTGCACATAGTCCAGTTTGAAACCAAAATTAGTAGAGGAAGGCCAACCAGTGGTTGCTTGGATGATCATATTTGACTTATTGAGCTAAATTTGTGGTGGCAAAAATATTACTGGCAGTAAGCAATATTTTTTCCCTTAGAAAATTCAAAATGACAATTTTTGCAATTGTAATTTTTTAACTGACAGTTTCATTTTTTCTCCAAGCATAATGTGATATACACAGAAATGGGAGAGATCGAGAGAGAGAGAGAGATGTTAAACTGCCTTCACTGAAATTCTTTGAATACACCCAGTTGTTGCTGCAATAGTAAAAATAAAGTCCATGGAAATACATGTATATAAAAATAACCCATACAAGCAACTTCTGGAGACTGATACTAGTGCTAGATCCTTTCTATGTGCCAAGTTTACACTACAACTGTAGTGTTCTTGGTCAAGATGAGACTTTCCTGTAACCCACCTTTTCCCTTCCCCAGTGTGCCCTTCAAAAGAATGTTGAGCTGGACTGAAACTTTGGACACAGCCCTGTAGAAGGGGTTGACATGTAAGCTGCACCGCCCCAGATGGTATTGTGATGCCATGATAAACCTAAAGGGCACAATTCCTTCTTGCTCTGGGGTTCAGGGACAAGTAATTTTCCGCTGACCTATACAAGAAACAGCTTATTGTACCCTAGATAGCAGCTCAGCTGCATTGGCTAGACCACAATGGTTCTCAAACTTCATTGCATCATGACCCCCTTCTGACAACAGAAATTACTACACAACTTCAGGAGGGTGGGACCGAAGCCTGAGCCTGCCTAAGCTCTGCTGCTCTGGGCAGGGGGGCCAAAGCCCAAGGGTTTCAGCCCAAGGGCTTCAGCTTCAGCCCTGGGTGGTGGGCTTCTGCTTAGTCCTGGATCCTGGCAAGTCTAACACCATCTTTGGTGACCCCATTAAAATAGAGTCATGTCCCACTTTGGGGCCTGACCCACAGTTTGAGAACTGCTGGGCTAGAGAGTATTGAGAGCTATGGCTCTACCCATTACCTAGCTGCTCCATGGGACGCAACCATGCACCTAGAGTCAAGATCTGGGTAGCCTGTGCAGGGCTGTAAGGGGAGTTCTTTCTCCTTTTGTGGGTACTTATTCCAAGTCATAATCTAGCCCATAATGAATAGCAGTCATCTGGGTTTGAAGAAGTGATCAGCTATTTTATGAATTTGGTACATGTGTCCAGATATTTTTTTAAAGAGATGCTACATCAAACTTTTTGAATAAGTTGCCATATGTCAGAACTTGGAACCTGACGAGGGTCACTTTCATGATAAACTAGAAACAACAGATGTGATCATACTGAATTTGTTAACTGTTCCAAACAGGGATAGTAGCAATAGTGAGAGAGCACACAGTAAACCAGATCATTAGAATGTGGATTTCCAAATGCAGTGAGCTAATACCTAGCAAGAGGAATGTGAAGTGATAACTATTGGTTGTAAAAATGAATGGCGCAGACCCAAAATGAATGGGACTGAATTTTTGAAGATAGATTTTACAGGGGTTGGATTAACACTGGACTCTGCAATCAGAATATTCAGACAATGTGGGAAAGTAATAAAAAGGAAAATAGGTTATGAAAATATTTACCATAGAAGGCTGTAGAAGGTAATTTGAGGTAACACAGTGTATTGGTTAGGCTGCAGTTAGAAATAGTGTAACATGTAGACCTGGTCAATGCGTATCAAAGTGTAAATTTAGACAATTCTCCAAAGGGGAAAAAAATCTTCATTAAATTTATGTTGAGAGATGGAGGGGCAATATTGCAACCCTGTTGAGGACTGAACCTCACATGGGCCTGGTCTAAAGCCCATTGAAGTCAATGGGAGGACTCATGTTAACTTCACATGTCTTTGCATCAGTCTTTTGGCCATCCCCAGGGCTTGACAGGTCTGAACGTTTCTGTCCAGCTTAGACTCTGATCCTGCAACTTGTAAAATGTGCCTGGACTAGCGCATCTACTTAGATTTGAAGTCCTTGGGGCTCCAACTCTTTGCAACAAGTTACAAGTTTGGGCTCTAAGACTGTGAGCTCTTTTGGGCTCTACCATAATATAAATATCTAGTGAAACTATTTCTCTTTGAAGAAGAGCTATGCCTTCTCCTATTCTGAACAGCAACCAAGCCTACTGTTGATACTCAGTAAGTAACAACAATGTTCCTAAAAGACACAGAAAAAGAGAGTTTTATTGTTACCCTTAATTTTGAATATTCCCATCTCTTGTGTTCTGTCCTTTTGTTCTATAGTTGCCCTTTTAGTCAATATCGAGTGTAATTATACAAAACTGTAATTTATTAACAACTTGTATAGTTGTTTTTATGTTTCAGAATTTCAGCAGGACTGCTCATGTGTCTAAAGTTAGGCACATGCTTAACTGGCTTGCTGAGCCAGGGCCTAAATCACTAGGTCACACCAGATGGGATTTTTGCCATCCTTATCGACACACAAACAGCAGTGAGGACAGCAGAATCAGGCCCACAGTAAATAAATGGCGGAATTAATATCTTAGACTTGTTGAAGACTGAATTTATCTTACTAAGCAACATCTTAAAAGGAGGATGTGTAATATAATGGGATGAATCACGAACTCTGACACACCACACTAAGGCTGAAGTTGGTAAAAGTTGCAGTTAGCTAGCTAGCAATGGCTGATAGAGTTTGCAAAGAAACTAGAATAGGCTTGTTTGATTTGGAGATTGTTTTAAGTAATATTTCTTAATTGCACAATAGTTTTTAGAATTTGACCCTGAGTTAGCAAGTAGATTGCAGCATTTCCAATTGCTAAGTCCATCTGTCCAAAGTTACCTAAAGGGATCTCTTCCTGATTGCTAACAAATGTTACAAAATAACATTTTTGTCACTTCAGTGAAATTGATTTCATGAGAAATTTAAATGGTGCTGTTGTAGAAGGCTTCCTTCAGTGAGACAGCCAAAACTTCTTGGACCTAGTTGCCAACTCTCTTCAGATTCTTCTTGGTCATACATCTGTCTACTTGCACTACTTTGCTGGATTCATAATGAGTTTTTATGGAAATATTTGCAGCTGCTCTCAATTAAAACAAAGATTGTGATTCCAGCAGTCAACATACGGCAAACATCAGCTGCCTAAGAGATATAAGCACTCTCCACGTACTAAAATTCAAGATCATTATAGTTTTTGATGCTTCCTATAAGGCTGGACTCAAGTACTGCAGGGATCGTGGGTGGTGGGACTTTGAGTATGTTTACATTTCGAGCTGTAGGTGTGATTCCCAGCTTGAGGAGACGTACCCACACTAGCTCTAATTGAGCTAGCATGCTAAAAATAGATTGTAGCCATGGCAATGCGAGAGGCAGGAGAAGCTAGACACCCTGAATATGTGCCTATGGTTTTAGACAGGGATGAATTCTTGGCAGCTAGCCCCTCATGCTGCTCACACCACTGCAGCCGCGGTTTGTTTTTAGCCCACCTGATTGTTCAGAGCTAGTGTGGGTATGTCACCTTGCACCAAGAACTGCAACTCCAACTCGAAGTGTAGACATACCCATAGTGACTTGGCTGCTTGCTCTGAAACATCTGTCGGCATCCTATACATGTGCCTAAAAGGACAACTATTAACAATTACATAGTGATCAGATGGGAAAAAATTAAGAGCTTTTTCTAATCACTTTGGGCTTGATTGTCGCAGCCCTTACTCATATTTCCAGTGGAAGAAGCCCTCCCGCCCTTTACTCCCCTACCTGTCTCTGCTCAGATGGTGCCCCAACTGCAGTGGGGAGGGCAGGGGCTGCTCGCTCCATTACATGCTTGTATGAGCCAATGGATGGGGAAAGGGCTGAGAGGGGTGAGGAGTGGAAGCTGTCCTGGCTCCGTCACCCCAACTTGCTTGCAGAGTAGCTGGCTGTGTACCTGATCCAACGCCCACTGAAATCAATGAGAATATTTCAGTTGACTTCAGTGGGTTTTGGATTAGGCACCAGGCACACAGGGTGAGTAAGATGCTACACTAAAAGGGGCAAAGTAACTTATTCCTCCCTCAGAATAGGGGGAAGCATGAAGGACTGTGACTCTCTGGGTGACCGTCCTTTCTCTACTCTGCTCCTGAGGCAGTGCAGCTACATGTGGCCCCGTATTCTGGTCAGATTGTCGAGTTACAAAACTATCACTATTTAGTCCACATTATGGGCACCCTTCTTTGTAAATGGCATGTCAAGAAACAGTTTGTTGTTGGTAAGAGAATACATGGGATACTAATGTGAAGTTTGCTGATTCAGCAGTGTTGAACATTCAAGGGGTAATCTAAGACTAAAATATTTAATAGAATCCATCATTTCAGTGGAGAAAGAATTACAGATCTTTAATACCCACAGCAACTATAACTTATTTTGTGACTCTGGCCAAGTACCAACCCCTAAATTCCCTGAAACAATTTGGCCAACTTTCTATTTGCAATAATCTGCATTAAATCTATTTCTGGGTTTTTAAAATAGTCTTTTTGCTTGAAAATTGTTAGTTTTTTTTCTAGGAAGAATACAGATAACATGGCAGATAAAGAGCTCACAAGCAAATAAAATGTGAAGTTAGAGGCCAAGCAAGTTCACTGTTACACAAGCCATCTAAGTCCACTGATTAGCAACCCATTGCTAGTCTTCTCCCTCCAAAATTATAATGAAACGTATTTTCAAACTGCATATATATTCTATCTTGTAATCATAAAGTGTCAGTGCAATAATAAGTGTAAAAAGTGCTGTGGGTTGAGCCCTTGGGGGTCATTCAAAATGTAGGAGATGAATAAATAACAACTTTTTGGTTTTTTATGGCTAATGATTTAACATTTTGATTGGCTGTTGATGATATAATGCTGTGCAGCTTAATTCAATTCCTTGTCTTTAATCTTGCAGTTTTGAAGTCAGTCTCAAGCTGCTGTTTCCATCCCTCCTCATATGTTGCTGCATTGGAACTAGCCCATGAATAACTTTTCTTTTTGCCAAGATCTAAATGAAATCCCCAAACCTGATTTAAATAGTTCTGTTCGATCAAAAACTAGACTATATTTTTGTTGTTTTGCAGCTGGGTGCTTCTCCTAGTTAGTGGGATGGGAACAAGGATTGCTTTCTTCCTCTCTTCCTTCTTGATTTGTCCATGGGGGAAAAGGAGTCAAGTATTTCTGCTGTTGTCGTATATTCCTAATGAGGTGATGGAAGATCCCTTATAGATGAGCTCTAGAAATCTCTCTGTATTGAATGACTATTAAAATGTTTACAGTTTCTCTGGAAATCACATAGTAATACTAAGACAGCCATATATAAAACTAAGGCAAACCTATCTGAGGTTTACAAGATATCCGCTCTAATTTTATGTTAAATTCCCTCCTTCACAGGGGCCCTTTACTGAAGAACCACCTGGCATCTGTTCACAGATTGACAGGGACCCTGTATGTATAAATGGGAGGATTTAAATGTTCATTCTAGTTCTAATGAAGTTGTTCTGTATTTGTACAGTGCATAATACAATGGGGACCTGATCCATAGCTGGAGTTCTGAGGTTCTACTGCAATACAAATAATTAATAATAATAATACAACATTTCTGATTCTAGCACAATTCCTCATTTTCAGGCTAGCAAACATCACTGAAATTTACCTCTAAAGCTGAAATGAACTATTTAAGTGCATCACCTATATCCCTTTGATGTGCCAAAGTGCTTGCCAATACAGTAATGTAACTGGCTAGAACAGTGGTTCCCCACCTATTTACCATTGTGGACCGCATATGCAGCTCTTTGTGTGTTATGTGGGCAAGAGCCACACAATATATACTACCTGTATGGCACTGAGGATGTCACATGGGCAGCAGCCGTGCGTTGATTGGGCCACAAGCCGCCAGTGGGCCACAGGTTGAGAACCCCTGGGCTAGAATAATCTAAGAACTTTTATGAAAGCACTATCAAAAAGCCAGAACTGGGAGAAAGTATGCATTTTCAAAGGTGCCTAAGTGCAGTTAGTTGGTCTGTTCCCATAGAAATTCAATGGAATTCAGGCCCATAAGTCCCTTAGGCGCCTTTGAAAATCCCAGACAATATCTATAAGGAAAGAATTCAACTCACGGGATGAAAGAAGGAAAAAAACCTAATCAAATGTTGATTATGGAAGTGAGGTAGGCTCCCGTTTCTCAAACTGTGGTTGGCAGACCCCTGGAGGTCTGTGAGGGTACTCCAGGGGGTTTGCTGGACCTACTGATCAACTCATCCCCCTCTCTCCCTCAATTTCTCCCTCTCCTTCCCAGTGCCTCCTGCACGCTGTGGAGCAGCTGTTCAGTGGCATGCAGGAGGCGCTGGGAGTGAGGGGGAGGAGCGGGGATGAGGTGCGCTTGCAGGAGGGGGCGGAAAGAGGTGGGGAAGAGGAGGCACTGGGGTGGAGTGGTGGTGGGAAGAGGTGGGGCAGGGATGGGGCCATGCGGGAAGCGGTGGAGTGGGGGCCTGGCCTGGGACTGAGCAGGGGATTCGAGGGTCTGCAAAAATGTTTTAAATCAAAATGGGGGTCCTCGGGTTGCTAAAATTTGAGAACCGCTGAGGTAGGCCATTGGTGTAGGAGACTAAGTCTGGCAGGTATTGTATGATCAGGCACACAGGAAGGCAGGAGTCATAAAATGTGCTGGTCTTTGTGGTGCTACTTTGGACACAGAGGGCCTTATTCTCATTTACAGTAATGCCATGTTACAGCAGTATAACAAGGTCTTAAAACAAGTGTAAATTACACTGCCAAGGTTGGTGTAGAGGGACTGCGGTGTAAAGAGAATCAATACCTCTGTGTCCAAAGTACTACACAAAAGAGCAGTACAGTGGCTATACAAGTAGTTTCTCATTGGCCTGTCAGATCATTTACTTTTACAATTAATTACTTTATTTATTTTTTAAATCTTTTTGTCTTACTAAAAACAAGTCATCAGATTAAAATCTTTGTGATGTGAGACTCTTCATCTGATCTAAGGGGAAAAAAATCTATTTCACCTTGTCATTTATTTTTAACAAATGTGGTTTTGTCCCAATAGTTATCTTGGTAGGTAACAGTTATCCTGCCTGAATGTTACATTCCACTGATATCTCCTAATCATTTTATACATAAGATTGTGAGTTAGAGAGACAAACAAACTGCTATGATAACATGTAAGAACTGGAATATGAGTTTATTTACACTGACCTCACCAGTGATTAGAAGTGACCTTCACTGAGAGTGAGAGGTGCAGTTTGCAATTATAATTGTCCTATAGGAAACAGAGTATTGAACATGCCCATTAGGGGCCAGATTCACAAGGGTGACTTTGGCTGAGACTTCTGGGTGCCATGCTACCAAGTAGAATTTACAACCGTGAGTTAGGTGCCCTGGCTCCCTATATAATGCATGGGGAGAGTTAAGAACCTAAAAAAGGATTCACAGAAGCCAGCGTGCTGAGTGGGGGAGACACCTAAGAGCTAACCAGTAGGAATTGCCAAGGAGAGCGGTGTGGCCTATGCCCTGCCCTTCACAGAGAGTTAGGCACTTCCATCCAGTTGGGATTCAGAGCTGCGAACCCTCTCTTGGAGCAGGTAACTAAGCCTGGTGCTTTCTCAGGGAAACAATGGCTGTGGCACCTCCCTATCCAAGTGCCCAGTGGTTAGAGCGCTTATCCAGGTTTAAATCCCCCCTTTGCCTGAGACGGAGCAAGGATTTTAACTTATGATATTCATGGGTGGAGGTACTGGAATCTGCATTGCCCACATCCCACTGGGCCCTCTAACCACTGGCCTATAGAGTTAATCTTTGTCTCTGGCTCAATGAATAGTTAAACTTTTTATATGAAATGGAACAACTTCAATAGCAGAGACTGAAAGAAACCCACTGTAAGATGCCCTTTTCTATCCCGGTGCTTAGGGCCTCATCTGGGAGATGGGAGACCTGGGTGTAAATCTCTGCTCCACATTTGGCAAAGGGAGGAATGGAAGCTGGGGCTCCCACATTCTGTGTGTGTGTTATAACCACTGGGCTTTTGCGTAGAAGGGGGCACCTCCAGTACCACTCCCCTGCCCCCCAACCTCCTCAGGCTGTGCTTTATGAGAGGCCTGATCCTGTGGATGTTCTTTAAGGCAGCCTCTGAGTACATCTACCAGATTGGGTCCCACAGGTGAGATAGGTGGGGCATGTGGGGAGGCCTTATCCTGTGAATCCTGCGAGGGCTTAGCTGTGAGTTAGGTGTCAAGCTGATTTGCAGTGTCAGGCTGAGGTGACTGTGCACATGTCCACAGCAGAAATGTAGGTACCTACAGAGGAAGGTGGCAGTGGAGCAAGGGCTTTTTGAATGCCGAGGTACCTAGGAGTTGGACTTAGGTATCTAAAGGGGCAGTTAGGCACTTAAGAACCCGTTGTGAATCTGGGCCTAGCCAACTCCTTTGCTGATGTGAAAAGGGAGATCCTACCAGAATGCTAAGGGCTAGATGCTGCCAGCTTTTCTCACTCTGGGCCTGATTGTGGCCTGTCTTGTATACTGTGCAAGGGAGTAGAGGAGTTATAAGGCTCCCCTTTCTCTCTTTCACTGGTGCACCATACTGTTGCTTCCTGCATGCTGTGGGAAGCAGGCTCATGATATAGCCCCTTACATTCTCGCTATCTTATTTTGTAATCAGTCCCATCGATTTCAGGGAGACGACTTGCAGTGTTAAAATACAACTCCGTAGCCAGATTCTAATGTCCTTAGCCAATGAGCCTTGTTGTGGAGTTAGGTGCCCCTCAAAATGAGTCAGGCCATCAGACTGTGGTCCAGAGGGCCAGTTTGTGTATCCCTTACAGAGCAGTTACTCCCATTAATATTCCCAGTGTTTTCAATGGGATTAACCCCACAGCAATGAGTTGTATACTGAGGGGAATAAGGGGTTCACAAGCTGCCCTGCTTAAATTCCTCTTTGCAGGAGACATACTGCACAGCTTATACGCATGAAAGAGAAACCTCAAGTGTGTTGGAAGTGGCATAAAGAATGCTTGTGTGCCAAGACTATGCCGGTTACAGAAAACAAGACAATGAACGACACGCTCATCTAAACATAAAACATTCAAAGCGAAACGAGGGAGACTTTTTTCACCTACTAGTAACCAATTAGGCAAGTTCACAGAGGTGTCAATAGATGGCAATTGTATAGTCGTCTGGATAATTGTAAGAAGCTTGATTGCTAATCTGGTCTATGAGACGCACTGAGGACAGGCTAAATGTTACAAGAGCTTTCAACTGTCTAGTGCTCATTTGGGGATCAGTAAGGGCTCGACTGTGCACTGGTCTAATGCAGTCATGCAGAAAAGCACGGGCAGCTATGTTATTGCCTGGATCTAGGCTCTGGGTATTGTGGGGAGAGCAAGGTAGTATCCCCGATGCTTGCTGCCATGAGCAAGAGGGTAGGAAGGGCTGAAGACATAGTTCCATCCTTCCACCAGGCACCAACCAGCACAGTTGTTTGGACATGCTGGGGGGAGCAAGCTGTGACCTTGTAAGGCCTGTAGCAATTTACTCCCAGTACAACAGGGGAGCTCAGGTGGAATTGTGCCTCAGAGGCATCTATGTATCACCCCTTATTCTGGGCCGGGCCAAAAGGCACAATATAGCCCTAAATATACCATGACTATATTGCCAAAAGCCAGGACACGGTTTTTTTGGCAATGTGTTTTAGGATTGAGAAATATTCATAAAAAGACAACTGCACTTTGAAAGCAATGTCATCTGGTGTCGCTGTTGCCTACATCTGTCTCCATGGGATTATTTCTCAAGAGTGCAGGATTTTTTTTCCGAGAAATTTAATACTCTGAATGAGGTTACCATGAAACGCTGAAGAAGTATTAAATGTAGCTCAGACAGACATTTTGTAGTTAAACAGTCCAAATGAAAAACATTTGAAATGACAAACTGGGACACAAAGAAGTTCCTGGGATACCAGGACAATCGATGAAACACTGGGAAGTCCTAATAAATTATGGTCACTGCACCTAAATATATTCACATAAAGTATCATGTGAAAAGTTAAGAGGACACATATAACATAAGGAACATATCTGCCTGGCCACAGAAGTAAGAGTAGCAGTTAACTTATGATTTCCACAGACAATATTCTAGCATGTGAAGAGTATAATACAATAAGAGGACAAGGCTATAAAACAGTTGAAGTGTGTACCTTTGCCCTTTTTGGCACTCCAGACCAATCTGGTATAAACCATCATTTTCAATTTACAAGTTGTGATTTTGACTCTATTAAATCCGGTCCCCTTTTTCCAGAATCAACAAGAGCAGAAAGAAATTCTGGAGAAACAATGGAGCAGGACAGCTTTCACTGGGGCCTACTTATCTACAGATCAATTCCCATAGAAGCAACAGGTGCCAGTTCTGATCATTTGGGACAACAGTTAAGGATTACAGGCTAAATGGAAGACTTGTTTAAATTGCATGTTTTTGGGGTATGTTAGACAACTTTCACTTATGCACATTTTTCTGACTAATTTGCAGAAATCTGGGAATTCATCAGCTGTGTATTTTTGCAGGCAGGGTCATAGGATGCAAACCTGACCCCTTTGAAGTCAGTGGCAAAATGTACATTGACTTTAATGAGGCCAGGATTTCACTCTGTCATTACCTTTCTTTGTAAAGAGCCACATACATGTGGCATTTTTGCAATGGTATCCATGATAGCTGAGCATCATGCGAGCAATAAATTATACATATACATTATAGAGTTGACTGGCAGTGGCTCCATAGTTGACATTTGTGTTCTAATATGATCTTAAAATGGGGGCATAAATTCCTGTTTTTCTTTAAAAGTAGGTCTCCAAATACTGAAATTTTCAGACATGGTTAGTTTTTATGCCCTTTACATAGAAACTTCAGTTTGATTTCTCTTTATACATTTCTAATAAGTAGTCTTTGGATTTGGGCTGCAGCTGAAATTTTTCCTTGGCAGGTCTTTCATTGTAGATCATGTATTTCTTAAAGAAACATCGGTTAATCTACACACAGTTTGGTGGAGGTGCAGGTCTTGACATTGTTATGGTATAATAGCTAGTTTTGTTCTTTTTAAATGTTGGACTAGGGTCAGGGAAGCATCTGAGTGGGTTTCCCTTAGCTCAGTTCACCACAGTGGATATTGCTTTGTGTGAAAAGGCAAAGAATTGTGCAAAAAGGCGGTACAGACTTCTTTTTAACTTAAAATAAATGGTTGCTTTGGGTCCATTTTAAAGTTGGAATGAAGGTTCAGGTTGGATTTTATTTTTCTACAAGCTGTCCCCATCCATAGATTTTGATGGATTTTGAGTAGCTGGCAAACAAGCAACATTAGTTTTAACTCAGAGCTATAATATAAAAGGGAGATTCATTAAAGGCTGGAGTGTAATTACATTTCTATTGCTACTTGACTCCTACAGTAGTTTTCTCTTGGGTGCAATTTAACAGTCATTTACAGTATTTTCGGAATGTGGCCCTGCAGCAGGGACTGAGCTGAGGCAGTCAAGTTATAACAGGCACAAATCCTGATCCCACTAGGAAAAGAAATAATTTTATTATACCTGTGAAATAATTTGGCCACTTTCTCTGTCACTTCATTCCAGACAGCTGTTTCTTTTCCTGCTTGCCACGTATAGCAAAAGGGCCAAATCCTATGACCTTTACTTTTCTGAGTAGGCCCAATTAAGTCAGCTGGGCTACTCATGTAAGTAAGGATTAATTGCCAGATATGTGTTATAGGATTGTGTCCCAGCACTTGGAAACAATGTGCAAACTGAGTCCAGCCTAGTTTAATTGTTTTTAAACTTAAGACCAGAACAAATATTTTTATTGGATTTCGTGCTGTTTATTTTATTGGATCTAGTCCCTGCCCAGCTCCTAAGTAATATGAACTATTCTGTGCAGATAAAAATGAAAGCATATGAAAATCTAAACCCTATCTGCAGTCATTCATGCATAAATTACTTCTTCTTAGCTATTTCTATTGCTAGGACAATGCAAAATGTTTTCCAGGCAAAACTGAAATGTGCACACTTTGCTCTTCATTGTAGTTTTTTTTTTTAAAAAAAGATGAATAATAAAAGTAAACAAATATCAGAGATCAGATTTTTTTCCCCCAGTACCAAATATGTGGTTTTCTGAATGTAACAAAAGCAATCATTTTGCAACAGTGTGTTGCTTTCAACCAAGTTGCAAAGAAATACCAAAGGAGAATCCATTTAGGAAAACAAAAACTATTATGATTCAGAAACAGATTTCTTTGTCAGGATACATGGACAAAGCAAGGTTCCAGAACAGGTTGTTTTGTGACACTGGAAATAAATGAACACATAGTGCATTTGAAAATAGTTTCTGGAACTGTGTGCCATAATCAAACATAGCATATACAACAAGGTTAATAGTCACTCAGTGTCAAAACTGAAAACTGTTCTTCAAGCACAATGAGCCCACACGGCAAAGGCACACTGACATCCCTGCAGTGAAGCCAGATACCACTCAGTACATTTTAAAATAATGGAACAGGAAGTCTCATATGTACTTGGTTTTGAACAGCATACTGTAAATGCAAATGATCAGAAAGGGTATATTAACTATCTACTGTACAGAATACAATTAGCTTTAAAGTGAGATATTTACATGGAGAGAGATTCATTAAGAATACAATACATCACACAAATATAGGTTCTGGTTTGCTGCCAAAAATGTATGCACTGCAAACAATCCTTTTAGGACCTAGTGAAAATGTAAAAGCTGAATTTGATTGACTTGTAAAATTAGATGTTATTCAATGAACTCAGACACTAGCCGATCGAGTTAATGGTATGGTCACAATAATAAAACCAAACAAATTAAGGATTTGTGTAGATCCAAAAGATTTGAATAAGGCTATGAAAAGTGAGCCTATCCCACGAGAACAGCTGAGAAGATCATGTCTAGACTTCAGAATCCAAGATTTTTTTTCAGCTTTAGATACAAGAAAAGGGTTTTGGCAAACCCAGTTCAATACAGAAATTCCTCTTCTGGAAGATATGTTGAAATGAATCGCTTGCAGGATTCCAGTGGTACCTGAGGTACACCAAAACGTCTTCAAGGATCAGGATGGAGTGTAAATAATTATTGATGATCTGCTCATTTGGGGTAAAAATGATTAAGTGCAATGAAACACTGTGTAATGTGTGCCAAAGAAAAGAAACTCACACTGAACAAGAACAAATCTCTGATTGGGGCTTGTAAGACTGGTTATGTGTGAAACATACTGTGATTATTGAGCTTGTAATCTCAGTGCTATTCTCTATTGTCATTTAGCAGCATGTGGAGTGGAGCATATTTTAAAATAATAAATTAGGGAATTTATTTCTGTAAGGCCTCATTCTTTGGGGGTCTTTCCATTTGTCCAATTGCCTTTGCTTGGGTGATCCCAAAACAATGAAGCCTTACAGAGATTCATCGGCATGTTAACATATCTATGTAAATTAATCCCTAATTTATCGGTGGGTTGTACAACACAGTGAGTAACAGTTTAATACATTGTAAATTACAATTTGCTCACCATAGGTTTGGAGATGAGTTCATAACAGATAATGGCCCACAATTTCCATGTTGCTCATTTCATCAGTTGTCTTGGATGTATACAGAGGGAAATATCAAGTAGCAGCAGGGAGGTTATATTGTGCCGTATTTGGCACTGGTGCAAATGCTGCTGGAAAACTGTGCCCCGGTTCTGGTGTCCACAATTCAAGAAGGATGTTGATAAATTGGGGAGGGTGCAGGGAAGAGCCATAAAAATGGTTTAAGGATTGGAAAACATATCTGATAGTGATAGCATCAAGGAGCTCAATCTATTTAGCTGTAGAAAGAGAAAATTAAGAGGTGAACTGATTACAGTCTATGAATATCTACATAGGAAACAAAAAATTGGTAATTGGCTCTTCAGTCAAGCAGACAAAGATATTGCAAGACTCAGTGCCTGGAACATGGAGTTACAAAAATTGAGAGTGCAAATAAGGTGCACATTTTTAACAGTGAGGGTATTTAACCATTCAAATAGCTTACCAAAGGTTATGGTGGATTCTCCATCACTGTCAGTTTTAAAATTGACACTGGATGTTTTCTAAAGTGTATTCTGTAATTCTAACAATTACTAATCCAGGGAACTCCTGTGTCTTGCGTTATATAGGAAGTCAGACTAGATGATCACAGTAGTCCCTTCTGGACTTATCTAAGCATTTTAATATCAGTTCTAGCGCACTGCTTCGAGCACTTACTATGCACAGTTAAATGGTTAGCAGAAAAGTCAATATAAACAACAAAGCACATGGTTTAAAAATATATGTAGTCCTGGTGGATTAAAGTGATCAATATGTTGCTTTGTGAAAATATTGCAACATGCCTCACAATATTTCACTATATCAGAGGGGTAGCCATGTTAGTCTGGATCTGTAAAAGCAGCAGAGTCCTGTGGCACCTTATGGACTAACATGTATTGGAGCATGAGCTTTCATGGATGAATACCCACTTCTTCTCAAACTTTTGTTCTGGTGACCCTTTCACAGAGAAATCCTCTGAGTGTGAACCCCCTTATAAATTAGAAACACTTTTTTATAAATTTAACACCATTATAAATGCTAGAGGCAAAGCAGGGTTTGGGGTGGAGGCTGACAGCTCACGACCCCCCCATGTAATACCCTCACAACCCCTTGAGGGGTCCCAACCCCCAGTTTGAGAACCCCAGCACTAGACTCACCAGTTCAGAGACTTATGGGCAGAAGAACAGAAATATTATTGCCAGTGTCTAAGCAGTTTCCTGAGTCAAAAACAATAAAGCTTAAAGTAGTTTCAAAAGAAATATACAACAAGAATCAAGAACATAAGATGAAGACTGTCCAACAATTACACCTATTGCAAGTGGAAGATGCTATTTAAAACAAAGTGATGAGCAGTCTTCTAAGGTAATAGGCAAACAATATGCACCAAGGTCCTATATTAGCCACCCTGAGGTCAATGTCATAGGAGGCAAACTTAAGAAGACACTGTCTTTCTGTGTCTTGAGGACAGACATGAACAAGCCCACTTAGACTCTGAACATGGAAAACCCACAGCAGCAGTAAACACTGGCTCCAGGTGATGAATCCATTTCTGCAACTGATCAGGTCACTGCAGAAAGAACTGTTTTGAGGACCTGAAGTGTGCCATGATGATAAACCATTGAAGCTCAGGTAGTGATTACGTACAGATGTTCACAAAAAAGCAGGAAAATCTTCTCTGTTTTGGGCAGTCAATTAGCCTGCCCTGTCCTGCCCTGTTCTCCACTCTAGACATATTTGTGTATTATTAATTTGCTAAATTAGTCTATTGGGTTTAGTTAACATATTTTACATGGACATTATTTTAAAAAAGGTGGAGGGGAAAAGGGTGTAGTAGCAACCCCAAGAGTCCAGTAGTTACTGACTCCTGCCGTATGGTAGAAGGTATAACTTTTTCTAACCCTGACCCATATCTTATAATTTACTAAAGTCAAGATATACCACGTCTACTTCTTTCCCCCTACCCACAAGGCTTGTTACCCTGTCAAAGAAGACTATTAGGTTGGTTTGATTCAATTTGTTCTTGATAAATCCATACTGACTGTTACTTATCACCTTATTATCTTCTAGATGTTTGTAAATTGATTGCTTAATTATTTGCTCCATTATTTTTTCGGGTACAAAAATTAAGCTGACTGGTCTGTAATTCCCTGGGTTGTCCTTATTTCCCTTTTTATACATTGGCACTATATTTTCCCAGTCTTCTGGAAACACTCCCGTCTTCCATGACTTTTCAAAGATAATCGCTAATGACTCAGATATCTCCTCAGTTAGCTCCTTGAGTATTATAGGATGCATTTTATCAGGCCCTGGTGACTTGAAGGCATCTAATTTGTCAAAGTAATTTTTAACTTGTTCTTTCCCTAGTTTAGCCTCTTTCACTGGCATTCACTGTGTTAGACATCCAATCATGACCAACTTTCTTGGTGAAAACCTTAACAAATAAATCATTAATCACTTCTGCCATTTCCACATTATCTGATATTGTTTTTCCCCACTCACTGAGTAACAGGCCTACCCAGTCCTTGGACTTCCTCTTGCTTCTAATGTATTTGTAGAATGTTTTCTTGTTCCCCTTATGCCTCTAGTTAATTTGATCTCATTTTATACCTTGACCTATCCAATTATGTCCCTACATTCTTGTGTTATTTCTTTGTATTCATCTTTTGTAATTTTACCTAGTTTCCACTTTTTGTAGGACTCTTTTTTGATTTTTACATCACTGAAGATCTCCTGGTTAAGCTAGGGTGGTCTCTTGTCATACTTCCTATCTTTCCTACACAGTGGGATTATTTGCTTTTGTACCCTTAATAATGTCTCTGAAAAACTGCCAACTGTCTTCAATTGTTTTTTCCCTTAGACTTGCTTCCAATGGGATCTTACCTACCAACTCCATGAGTTTGCTAAAGTCTGCCTTCTTGAAATCCATTGTCTTTATTTTGCTGTTCTTCTTACCATTCCTTATAATCATGAACTCTACCATTTCACGATTGCTTTCACCCAAGCTGCCTTCCACTTTCAAATTCTCATTTGGTTCTTCCCTATTTGTCAAAATCAAATCTAGAACAGTCTCTCCCCTAGTACCTTTCTCCACCTTCTGAAATAAAAAATGGTCTCCAATACATTCCAAGAACTTGTTGGATAATCTGTGCCTGCTGTGTTATTTTCTCAACAGATGTCTTGGTAGTTGAAGTCCCCCATCACCACCAAGTCCTGTGATTTGGATGATTTTGTTATTTGTTTTTAAAAAGCCTCATTCACCTCTTCTTCCTGGTTAGGTGGTCTGTAGTAGACCCCTACCATGACATGACCCTTGTTTTTACCCCTTTTATCCTTATCCAGAGACTTTCAACAAGTCTGTCTCCTATTTCCATCTCAATGTCAGACCAAGTGTGTACATTTTTAATATGGAAGGCAACACCTCCTCTCTTTTTTCCCTGCCTGTCCTTCCTGCACAAGCTGTACCCTTCTATACCAATATTTCAGTCATGATTATTATCCCACCAAGTCAATCTGTGATGCCAACTATGTCAGTTGTGTTTATTTATTAGCATTTTGAGTTCTTCCTGCTTATTCCCCATACTTCTCGTATTAGTATACAGATGTCTAAGATACTTATTTGATTTCCCTCCCCGCACTTCTGTCTTGTCTCTCCCTTATTTCTACTATAACAGCCTATGTTTCCCCCAAATTCTGACTCTTCTCCCAGGTCTTCATGTTTTTTACTCACCTGTGGGATATATGTCTGATTTACTCCTAGAAACCAGGTAAAGACAGAGGCTCCCCAAGCCTTTTTTTTATTATTATTAGTTTTATTTTTTTTTGTAGTTAGGTAAGACATTGCTAGGTAGACACTATGAGTAGAGTTGGTTGGAGAATTTTTTTTCCACAGAAAGTTTTGACTTTTCATCAATAAATATATACGTTATTCAGTGAAGACTTGAAGTTTTCTACACACAGCACACACTTATTATAAAAAAAAGTTTATTAAAAAACATTGTTAAAAATTTTTGACCATTCCTAATTTTTAGTGGAAGTAAATGAAATATGTCAAGTGTTTGTAAAATTAAGGGATGGGGGGAGCAAAATTCCACATATGAAAAGGAAAAGGAAATGAAGCAGGGCAGCTGTTTGGTCTGTGAAGAGAGAATGCCTGGGGACCATGTTAATAATTGCCTCCATCTTGTTGGTTTGCCTTGAAACTGTGTCTAGCTTCATGTAAGTGGAATGAAGCACAGGGTCAGCTCAAAGGGTGTTATCTAGAACTGACTGGGAAAAAATGGAGCAAAACATTTTAATGAAAAATAGCTTTTTTTCAAAACCAAAAAACTGTCATGAAACATTTTCAATTTCTTTTACATTTTCACTTTTTGTTGAAAACAAAAATTGCAGATTTTTAGTTTTCTCTTTATTCGCCCCCCTGCCCTTCCACCTCCTTTTGCCACTGAAAACAGTACAAGGAATTACGGTATGTCTAGGCTGGGGGTTTTTTTATTGTTGAATTTTCCTTTTTTCTCCTTTTGCTACTCTGTTACTTATATAAGAACATAAGAATGGCCATACTGGGTCAGACCAGTGGTCTATCTAGCCCAGCATCCTGTCTTTCGACAGTGGCCAATACCAGGAACAGACCAGGTAATCATCAAGTGATCTATCCCCAGTCACCCATTCCCAGCTTCTGGCAAACAGAGGCTAGACATACCATTCCTGCCCACTCTTGCTAATAGCCATTGATGGACCTATCCTCCATGAATGTATCTAGTTCTTTTTTGAACCTTGTTATAATTTTGGCCTTCACAACATCTTCAGGCAAAAAAGTCCCACAGGTTGACTGTTCATTGTGTGAATAAATGCTTCCTTTTTTTTAAACCCTGCTGCCTGTTAATTTAATTTGGTGACCCCCCAGTTCTTGTGTTTTCCTTGGTTTTGAAAAAGTTGCAGAGTGGCAAAAGAAAAAATATATTAAAAAAGAAAACATGAAGAAAAAAAAACTACCTTTGAACATCACTTATTTACTTGCATTCTGTGGCTAAAAAAGAGAGAAAAGCAAAAAAATGTCTGAAAAAAATTCATTAAACACAGTTGCAAGTCCTGTGAAATGGAAACAACTTGGACAATTTCCTCAATAGAAGCTGTTCCATACTACTTATTTTTTCTGCCCTTCTTTGTACCTTTTACAATTCTAACATATATTTTTGGGGTGAGGCAACCAGAACTGCACTCATTATTCAAGGTGTGGGGGTACCAGAGATTTGTATAGTGGCATTATGATATTTTATGTCTTATCTATCCTTTTCCTAATGGTTTCTAACATTCTGTTAGCTGCTGCTACACATTAAGCAGCTGTTTTCAGAGAACTATTCACAATGACTCCAAGATCTTTTTTTTGAGTAGTAACAGTTAATTTAGACTCCATGACTGTGTATGTATGTCTGGGATTATATTTTCCAATGTGCATTACTTTGCACTTGTCAACACTGAATTTCATCTGCCATTTTGTTACCCAGTCACCTACTTTTGTGAGTTCTCTTTATAACTCTTTGCAGTCAGCTTTAGACTTACCTATCTTGAGTAATGTTGTAGCAGTGGCAAATTTTGCCACCTCACTGTCACACCTTCTTTTCCAGATCATTTATGAATATGTTGAACAGAACAGGTCTCAGTACAGATCCTTGTGAGACCTTGCTATTTACCTCTCTCCCTTGTGAAAATTGACCATTTATTCCTATTTTTAGCCAGTTACTGATTCATGAGAGAACCATCTCTCTTATCCCATGACTGCTTACTTTGCTTAAAAGCCTTTGGTAAGGGTCCTTGTCAAAGGCTTTCTGAAAGCATAAGTACACTTTATCAACTGGATCACCCTTGTCCACATGTTTCTTGACTCCCTCCAAGAATTCTAGTAGATTGGTGAGGCATGATTTCCCTTTACAAAAGCCTTTTTGACTCTTCTACAATATATCGTATTAATCTAGGTGTCTGATAATTCTGATCTGTACTAGAGTTTCAACCATTTTATCTGGTACTAAAGTTAGGCTGACTGTCCTGTAGTTGTCAGGATCATCTCTGGAGCCTTTTTTAAAAAATAAAATCAGTGTTATAATAGCTATGCTGTAGTCATCTGGTACAGAAGCTGAGTTAAGCAATAGGTTACATACTACTGTTAGTAGTTCTGCAATTTCATATTTCCTTCAGAACTGTTGGGTGAATACCATCTGGTCCTGGTGACTTATTAGAATTTAATTTATCAATTTGTTCTAGAACCTCGTGTACTGAAACTTCAGTCTGGGACAGTTCCTCAGATCTGTCACCTAAAAAGAATTGCTCAGGTGTGGGAATCTCCCTTCCTTGTAGTGAAAACCAATCCAAAGAATGCATTTTGCTTTTTGCAACAGCCTTGTCTTCATTGAGTGGTCCCTTAGCAGCTTAATAATCTAGTGGTCCCACAGATTGTTTGGCAAGCTTCCTGCTTCAGATGTACTTAAACAATTTTTTGCTGTTAGTTTTTTTGTCTTTTGCTATTTGCTCTTCAAATTCTTTTGTGGGCTGCCTAATTATACTTTTACACTTGACATGCCAGAGTTTGTTCCTTTCTATAGTGTCTTGTACCCTGGTGTGTGTTTGGAAGTAGCATTACTCTGAAAGATATGCAGGTGCTGGGCCTGTCACCTGGCAGAGGTGTCCACAGAAAGACAGAGAGAGGTGTCAAAGGTACAGCTTACCCTGATCCACAACACATGGTGTTTTCTGTCTGTCTTTCTTCACCCCCCTCAATGAAAATTGGTTAATGTTTGTAAAGTGCCTGGAAGATAAAAATTGCTTCACAAATGCGAAGTATATTCTGTGCATCATTTGATAGCATGAATGCTGTGGTATTTTGAACTACAACTGGTTGAAGCGAGATGTTGATTTGAAATAACACAAACTTTTAATGTGTTTTCTGTCTCATCGAATGCTTCTGTTGTATCAGAAGTGTTGAAGAGTTGTTTTTCTCAGTTAGGAAACGTGGTATATAGAAAGATATTATGCACTCTTACAGAAAGTTGGAGAGTTTAGGATTAAACAGGCAGAGTTGTGTCCTTTTTGGACTAAAGTCTCTAAACTGGAGCTCTGCCTGTAAACATTCACAATAGTTGCACCTGCTCTTATATTATTGTTTCTCAAGTGTAGCACAGTAGCACCTGGAGGCCCCAGCTGAGATCAGGTCCTTATTGTACTAGGCACCAAGCAAACATACAGTAAGAGACATCTCTGAACTAAAGAGTTTACAGTCTAAATGGACAAGACAAAAAGTGATGGGGAAAAGGTATTCAAGCAGAATATTAGGAAGTGTGGGACAGATTAAGATGAAATCTTGCCCTCACTGATGTCACTGATGTGAATGGCAAAACTCCCACTGACTGTAATGGGGCTAGGATCAGGGCTGGCCTTAACATGAAGCGAACTGAGGCGACCACCTCAGGTTCCAGACTGGGTGGGGCGCAAAACTAGGACCCAGAGTGTAGAAAATTGTGTCTGTCTGCAACTGTTGCATATGTATTCTCCCTGCTCTAGATGCACAGAGATGGTGGAGTGCAGTGCTGGAGGAAGGAGGGCACAAGAGACATAACAGACAGGCAGGAGAAAAGGTGAGAGGGAATAACAGAAAGCAACAGGAGCTGCAGAGAGAGAGAGGAGGAGGAGCCCCTCAGGGAGCTTCCTGTTTCCTGCTGCTTCCCTGAACCCATTTGATGAGAATAGGCAGTCAACTGAAGTAATAGGAGCCTGTTAGGCCCTTAAGATGCTGATATCTTTCCTCTCTCAGGCCCTGCTACCAGCCTGCTTATTTGTCCCCTTCAATTGAGTGTTGAAAGCCACTATAGCTGGCACAGAAGAGCAGTCATGAGTGAAAGAAGAAAACGCCCCTTTGGGGCAGCATTCAGAAAAAGAAAGAAAACAAAGGAAGCTTTTTCTATCTAAGCAGGAAGGAGCTCTCCTGAGATGCACAGACACAAATGTTCACGGTGAGCCTTCTAGCCCCAGTGAGGATGTGAATGGTGACGAGATGCCTGATCTTCCAGTTAGTCAGAGTGCAGGTGACCTGGCAGCTACTGCAGCATCCATATCTCCATCTCAAATGGATGTAACCATGCACATTCCTGAAGAAAAGTGTAGATCAGAGAAGAGTGTAGTGGAGGCTCAAGAAACAGCTGCTCCTGAGTTTAGTTCCTTAAGTCTAGATGATCCACGACTGTGGATCCACTTGAGCAGTAGCCTGAGGGACTTCCTTGTACTGCATTGGGCCACAATTCAAAAAACAATTCAAAATGAGATCATACAGGCACTGGCAACAAAAGTCAAGCAGAAGATTGTGGCAGATCTGAAGTCAGCGAGATATTACTCAGTTATTCTGGACTGCCCACCTAACATCAGCCATATGGAACAAATAACTTTAATGGTGCTTTTAGAAACAACAGCAGAACCTAGTGAAAATGTCCCTGAAATGGGGACTATCAGAGAGCATTTTCAAGAAATTATTGACATTGATGATACTAGAGGAGCTGGTATGACAAATGTGCTTCTTAAAAAGCTGGAAGATATAGGAATTGCGATAGCTGACAGGAGAGGTCAGGGCTACGATAATGCTGCCAACATGAGAGGAAAGAACAGAGGAGTGCAGACACAGATCTGAGAGTTAAACCCTCGAGCTTTTTTGTCTCATGCAGTTCTCATTCACTGAACTTGGTGGTCAGTGATGCAGCATCAGCTTCTAGTGACGCTGCTGAATTTTTTAATGTAATTCAAAGAATCTATGTATTTTTCTCTGCATCAACTCATCAATGGCAAATTTTGAAACAACATCTGGGAGCATCCTCTCTGACACTGAAACCACCAAGTGTCACACAATGGGAAAGTTGAGTGGAGGTGACAAAACCTATCAGACACCAAATTGGGAAGATAGATGATGCCATAGTTGCCATTATGGAGGATAATGCTATGAGATGAACTGTTTGTGGGAGAACAGTGGCAGAGGGAAATGGAATCACCAGAAACATACATAACTTCAAATTTCTGTGTGGCTTAGTGTTGTGGCATGACATACTGTTTGAAATAAATGTTGTAAACAAGAGACTCCAAGGTGTGGACCTTGATCTATCTGGAGCAATGGAACAACTGTGCAAAGCAAAGTCATATCTAGAATCCTTCTGGTCAGATCAGGGATTTCAAAACATTCTGAAGAGTGCACAGAAGTTGGCAGAGGAACTTCACACTGAAGCTATTTTCCTACCCATTCAAGAATACAAGAGTCACCGAAGAAGAAGACATTTTGATTATGGGATAATGAAGCATGGGATAATCCCATAAGAGACCCCAAACAACAATTCAAAGTTGAATTGTTTAACCAGGTGCTAAATTGTGCAATACAGTCAGTTGAAGAACATTTTGTGAAGCTCAAGGAACACAGCAGTATATTTGGGATGTTTTATGATATTCCAAAACTCCTCACTATACCTGAAGAAGACCTACACCAACAATGAAGGGCACTAGAGACTGTGTTGACACATGATAACATGTGTGATATGTGATTTAGGTGATGAACTAAAAGATCTTTCAAGATGCATTTCAGTAGGATCAACTCTAAAGGCTGTTCTGGAATATGTGCGCACAAAAGATGACCACCCTCTTTCCAAATGCTTTTGTTGCTCTGTGCATACTTCTAATACTTCCTGTAACAGTTGCCAGTGGAGAACGCAGTTTCTCCAAGCTGAAGTTAATAAAAACACATCTACGCTCCACAATGACACAGGAGAGGCTGGTCGGCCTTGCAACCATCTCAATAGAGCATGAGCTGGACCAGACTGTGGGCCTTCAGGAAGTAGTTCAAATCTTTGCAACCAAGAAGGCATGGAAAGCACCACTTTGATTATTCAAACTGGTAAAAATGCCAGTGTGTACAATGCAGACAAGAAAAGATACCTTTGCTGTTCAGACATTTGAAAATTAAGTGTTTCTTAAAATTTTTGAACAAGGCATTTCAAGTTTTTAGTTCTCCTTTATTGGGGTAGTTGGCAGAGCAGTACCATGAGAGGAGTAGAACAGGAAGAAGGCAGAATTGAGACCTTTCAAAGTTTTGGCACAAGCGAGGGGGCATGGGAGTGTCATTTGAGCTCCCCACCCCAGGTCCCAAAATGTTGTGGGCCAGCCCTGGCTAGGATTTTGCCAAACATGATATCCAAGAATACACAGGAAGTCTGTGGCTGAGACAGAAATTTGAACATAGCTCTCGTGAGTCCCAGACAAGTGTCTTACCAATGAGATCATCCTTCCTACCAAAGAAGAAGGCTGACTTACACTTTTATGGCTTGACCTTGTCTTCTCACTCATGTTATTCGGAGTTCTATGCATGGACAGTTTACAGCAGGCCTGCACAACATACAGCCTGCGGGCCGCATGGAGCCCTCAGAGCCTCACTGTGCGGCCCACGGGGGGATTCTAAATCTCCTGCACAGGGCGCTCTGCGGGCAGCCCAGAGCCCTTTGAATCCCCGCCGTGACAGGGAATCAAAGGGCTCTGCGCTGCCTGCAGCGGCGGGGAGCCCAGAGCCCTTTAAATCTCAGCTGCGGCCGGGAATCAAAGCGCTCTGGGCTGCCCGCAGCCGCAGGGAGCCCAGAGCCCTTTAAATCCCAGCCGCGGCTGGGAGTGAGAGGGCTCTGGGCTGCCGGCAGCCGCACAGAGCCCAGAGCCCTTTAAATCCCAGCCACGGCCGGGAGTCAGAGGGCTCTGGGCTGCCCACAGAGATTCCCAGCCGCGGCTGGGATTTAAAGGGCTCAGGGCTGCCCGCGGCTTTGGGCACCCCAGAGCCCTTTGAATGCCGGCCGCCACTCCGGTGGCGGGGCCGGCTGGGATTTAAAGGGCTCAGGGCTCCCCGCGGCTGTGGGCAGCCCAGAGCACTTTGAATCCTAGCCCGCAGCTGCTGATTTCCCCCTCCCCGGACCCCTGCCCCAACTGCCCCCCAGGACCGTCACCCCCTATCTAAATGCCGCTGCTCCTTGTCCCCCGATTGCCCCCTCCCAAGACCCTGCCCCTAACTGCCCCTTGGGACCCCAGCCCCTATCTAAGCCTCCCTTCTCCTTGTCCTCAACTGCCCCCTCCTGAGACCCCCCCCCAACTTCCCCCAGGACCCCACCCCCTACCTGTCCCCTGATAAACCCCTGGGACTCCCATGCCTATCCAACTGCTGCCTGTCCCCTTATTGCCCCCCCCCGAACCTCCACCCCATCCAACCCTCCCTGCTCCCTGTCCCTTGACTGCCCCCTGGAACTGCCTACCTCTTCTCCAACTCCCAGCCTCCTTACTGTGCCACTCAGACCAATGTGTCTGGCTCCTTGCAGCTCCAGACACATTGCTGCCACGCTCCCCCGGAGCCCACAGCCCCCGCCACCCACAGCACCTGCATTCCAGTTTTGAACACCTCAAAAATTCAGGAGTGCTCAAGCTCCGTTTGGGCAGCTGTTACTTCATTTCTCCCAAATCAAATATACTGATCCACTGTAACTTGCTGTAGAAAAAGTAGGATAAAATTGAGCAAGAAATGCTTATTAGGACTGGAATTGCTATTTTCAACAGCCATTGCCTTTTTGTTTGTTTAAAAAGAAGACACTGATATTGCATTGGCAAATTCCCCATAGAAAGAAAGAGTGGAACAAAAGAATAATAAAGGCACCTCAACTTTCCTCATTTATGGAGGACAGTCTTATAATATGCATCCAGATATCCCCAATCACACAAGCTGAAAATTGTTCCACTTTACTGCAGCTCTGTAACCATATGGAAACCAATCCTGTCTGTGTTTTGTGCACATCCAAAATTCCTGCTGAATGACCCGCCCTGGGAGCGAGTTACCAGTGAGCCAGGGCTGGAGCAGCAGGAGGTGTGTGGGGGGCACTGGTGGGGGGGAGCCCAGGGCTGGGGCAGCAGTGGGGTGGGGGGAGGGCACTTGTGGGGAGGAAAGGGGTAAGCCCAGCGCTGGGGCGGCAGGGGGTGTGTGTGGGTGGGTTGGGGGGAGATCCCAGGACTGGGGCAGCAGGGGAGTACAGGGGGGATCCCAGGGCTGGGATAGGGGCAGCCAAATGTTTTTTTTTTGCTTGTGGCAGCAAAAAACCTAGAGCCGGCCCTCCCAGGTTTTCCCAGCCACCGGAGCCCCGGGCCCTTTAATTTGACCCTGAGGGCTCCCAGCCACCTCTTCAGCTGGAAGCCCCTGGTTGATGTAAAATAAAGTATCACCTCCCCACCTCAACCTTCCTTTTTGGCCCACAGCTGTTTTGGTGGGGCAGTTCTGGGGAAGGAGGGTTTGTTTCCGCAGGGCTGGGCGGCCCTGGAGCGGGGTGTTTCTGCGGGACCGGGAGGTTTTGGCCTTCAGCTGTTTTCTTTGGAGTAATGTGGCCCTCGCCGCTTTACGAGTTGTGCAGGCCTGGTTTACAGGATTGGGTCATTAGTACCTGCTATATCTCCTTTCTTCATCTCTTTAGTAGACTATAGTTTTGGTGGTGAGAGATGAATGAAACTCAGCAGGTTCACACAGGAAGTTCATGTGAACCTCCTGCATGGCACAATCCGAGTTTGGAATTTAGTTTGAGGTTTTAAGTTTTTTAAAAAGGAATGTCAACTGAAATGACCAATTTTTGCCTGGTTTGGGGTCAAAAGCATGTGAAAAAACAGAATTTCAGATAGTTCCTACCTAAAAACACAAACCCAGGAAAGAGGGAGGGGGCTGCTGTTCCTGCTGGGCACTGGGCCCTCGCTGCTGCTGCTGCTGCTGCTGCTACTGCTACTGCTTCAGCTGCTCCCCTGGCTGGGCTAGACACCACCACCCGCCCCCTTTCTCTGCTATCTGCTTGATGGCTGGGTGGTAGATCCCCCTGCCCCCTTGGTTGCTGCTGTTACTCCACCTACAGCCCTTGGCGGGGGGGCTGCTGGCCTGCTTCCCAGAGAAGAAGGGGAGTGAGGGACCCCAGCACTTGTTGCTGAGGACACCATCTTAGCGGGTCCCTCCTGCCTGGACACCAGACGACCACCACCTGGAGCTGCTGGGGATTCTGTGGCTGCTGCTAGGAAGCTGTTGGAGCCAAAGGAGGAGGAGGGGTAGAAAAGGACTGCCCGCTGCTGGGAGACCGCATGAAGACCACTGTGGAGGGGGCATTTCTGGACTGAGTCTTTTTTCGAACTGTGCTCTTGTGGTAGGGGTTTGGACTGTGTCTGTTGGGACACCGGGGGTGTGGCGTGGGGCCTGCCCTCAGTCCATCCGTGTTCCCCTTCGCCCCACCACCATTGTTACCCCCTCCACCAGCCCTGCTGGCTGTTTTCCTTCGACTTCAGACTCCTGCCTCTGGGACTGAGCTGCTCGCCTGGCTCACCACGCCTGCTTCCATCATTTCGGCCTGCAGCAGCAGCAGCCAACCATTGACTTTTTTGGCACAAGTGCCCCTGAGCGCACCCGCCCCCCGCACCCTGGGCTGACCCCGTCCCCTTTGCCACATTTGTCCGCTCCACCTATTTCCCTCTGCAGCCCGGATAGTCCTGCCCCAGCCCTGCAGCTAGCCCCGTGGTCCCTCCACCCTATTCCCAGCTCGCCCTTCCCCCCCCACCCTGTGATCCCCCAGCCCTGATTGGTCCCTTCCCTCGTGCGCCCACGCCCCTTCCCATGCACTTGTGCCCTTCCCCCATTTGAGTTTCCCCTTGTTCACTGCACCCCCCCATGCTGTTATCCCCCCTGATCCCCTAGTGCAACTAGAGGAGCTGGAACTCCCCTCTGCGTTGGTGACCTGTCACCCTCCCACCCCTAGGTCCTTGGTTGCTCCCCATGCCCCTTTAGTCTTCCCTTTCTGGCACCCTCCTCCCCTGCCTGCAGCCTAGTGAGGAGGAGTGGTCGCCTCCTCTCTTTCCCCTCCCCTTGCTGTTTGTCCCCCTCCCCGCTCTCGTTATGGCGGGGGACATGGCGGGGAGACCCCTCGTGATGCTCCCACCGCCCCTCCTCCACTTGCCCCCGTGTCCACTGCCCAAGCGTCTACCTCAGCTGCCACTGCCGATCCACCTACCACCACCCCTGCACCGGCGGCGGCAAGTACCAGGGAAACCTCTGCTGCTGCCATGCCCCTCACCCCTTCCGATTCGGGGAGACCACCCCAGCCGGTGGGAAGGGTCGGGGTGGGAAGAAGGGTAAGGGCCCTGCTAGAAAGGCCAGGCCCTCCATGGCAGAGACTGCCCCCGCTGCCGCGGCCCCGCTACCGGCTGCAGCACCCCTCCCTGCTATTCCCTCCACGAGCTCCGCGAGTGTCCCTCCCCCGGCCCCCAGGGCATACGCCCAGGTGGCAGCAGCCCCCCGCCTGCTGTTGCTCCTCCCACTGCTGCTTCCGCTACCATCTACAGTGGCCGGGGCCCCTTCCCCACCTTGACCAGGAAGCACAGTGTCCGTTGCCTCCTGGTGCCTGCCTCGCCCCATGTGGAGACCTACGTGCGGGCGTTGGCGAGGGTGGTGGGGCCCACGGCCATCGTGGTGGCCTCCAAAATGTATGAGAGGGTAGTCTTCTGGCATCGGAGGCCACTGCCCAAGAGGCGATTGAGACAGGCCTGGTGGTGGGGGGCATGTTCATCCCCCTGTAGCAGTTGGAAGACCTGGGGGTCCACTTGGTCCTGACCTCCATCCCTCCCTTCCTGCCCAATGATGCCCTGCTGCCTGCCCTTTCTGCCCTCGGGCACCCCATCTCCTTCATCAGCCCTCTCCCGTTGGGATGCAAGGACCCCGCCCTCCGTCACGTCCTCTCATTCCGCCGGCAAGTGCAGCTTCAACTGCTGCTGGCAGCACGTGGCAGAGAGGCGCTTGAGTGGTCCTTTCTGGTCCCCTACCAGGGAGCCCACTACCGGGTGCATTATTCAACGGGGGAGGCCCGGTGTTACCTCTGCCGGGCGATGGGGTACGTCCGGAGGGACTGCCCCTTGGCCCAGCATGGAGGAGTGTCTGGGACCCCCGAGCCCCGGCAAGGCGCCAGCCCTGTCATCACCAGTACCCCTGGCTGCCCAGCACCTGAAGCTGCCCCTCCTCCTCCTTCTCGGTCCACCACTGTGGAGGAGGGTGCGGCGGGGATACTGCCGGACGTGGGAGAGGGCTCGCCCCAGGAGGAATCCTCCCTCGCTTCTGCTGTCCCACCATTGCCTCCCCGAGTCCCTGAGCCATTGCCCTTGCCCCCCGACCTGACCTCTGTTGGCCAGCACCCGGATGATGCCATGGAGGGCTGGTCCCTAGTGCAGGGGAAGTGGGGCAAGCGGAAGGCTCGAGCCTCCTTACATTCGTCGGATTCGGAGGCCCCCCGGAAGAGCAGGAAGGGAGAGCACCGATGACAAGCCTTCCGCTTTGCCCCCTGATGACTCCCGTTCTGTGGTGCCGGCTGGGGACACCATGGCAGCACCGGAGGGTAACGCCGCCCCTCCTCCAGGATCCCTTCCCATGGAAGTCCCCGAGGGAGCCTCTCTTGCTCCCTTCCCACTCGATGCCTCTGTGAGCGCCGAGGTGGGTATCGCCTCGGGTGCTGGCGGGGAGGGCCCTGGGGTGGTGGATGGTGATCTCCTTCCATCTACAAGGAGATCAAGGCCTTGGGTCTGATCCCAGTCATGCAGGGGGAGGACGACCCTCTGCTAGCGGGCCTCAATCTGGGCGACCTCACCCCAGTCCCCCTGTCCCCGAGTTCCCTTCTCCTAACCGCTGCTTCTGCTCCCGTCTCTGAGTGTCCCCTGGAATCTTCCATCAGCCCGGCTGCGGGTGGCCCCCTTTGACAGCCGCCGAGCCCATTGGGGCGACAGCCAGTGCCCCGCTGCCGAGCCCCGGTTTCCAGGAGGTGTCCCTCTTGGGTGTGGAGGACCCGCCCTCCTTCCTCAGCAAGGATCCCATTGACGAACATCTATCTCTTGATGCCGGGGCTGCCACACATACAACAGTGGCTGAGCCCGGCATCGTTAGGGGTCTCCTTCCTACTTCCCAGATCCCTGACCCTGGGCAGGAAGGGCCACTGTCCAGCGGCTCAACTATGGAGGCTCAGGATCCTGCCTTTGCCCCCTTTCCCGATTCTCTCCCTGATCCCCGCCCTACTCCTGTCAGCCCTGTCCTTGTCCCCTCCACCTCCTGTGATGCTAGTGCTGCCCCTGGGAATACCCCCCAGGGAGCGGCTTCAGTAGTTTTTCCTTGTCCCGACTCACCAGGGGCTGCTGTTCTCTTTCCGCCGCCCCTTGTTGAACCGGGGAGCGGGGCAGGTCGCATGGCATCAGCCCATCGGATGCCACGTCGGGGGTCTGCCCCCTGCCTGCCTGCCTCGGTGGGCCACGGGGCTGTGACGGTGGCCCCACTGGGGGACAGTCATCAATCAGTGACCTTGCCTCCCCATGCTCTGAGGGAGGAGCTGCGGGAGTTCCTTGAGGATGTTCGTGGCTCCTGTAACAAGGTCCAGCTTGCGCTCTGGCGGTGGGGGGATTTCCATCAGATCCTCTGGGCCGCAAGGGCCCTCTTGAGGGAGAGTAAGAGGACCGGGAAGCAGGCTGCTGCGGCCTACCGGCGGGTCCGCCTCTTCTGTGACTCTTTACTTACCTACAGGGTAGGTCACGGATTACTGCGCGTCCTGACGGAGGCTGTGGGCGTGTCTGTTGGTGAGGATCCCCCCCAGCCCTCCTCATGGCACCAATTATCTTTGCCACATTAAACAGCCGGGGCTGTAGGATGGGTCTCCGCAGGAGCCAGGTGCTCTCCTTCCTTCGAGAGAGGGGGTAATCTGTGGTTTTCCTGCAGGAGACCCATACAGATCCGGCCGCTGAAGCTAGCTGGCGGCTGGAGCGGGGGGACGGGGTCTACTTTAGCCACCTCTCGGTTCGCGTGGCTGGAGTGGTGACCCTGTTCTCTCCCGACCTACTGCCCGAGGTGCTGGGGGTCTCCAAGGCTGTGCCGGCCCACCTGCTGCACCTCTGAGTCTGCATGAAGGGGCTTGTGGTTAATCTCATCAACGTTTACACCCTGACATTGGGCCCAGAGAGGTTATGTTTTTATCAGCCTTCCTTGGCTCCCTGGATCCTCATGAGTGCCTGGTCCTGGGAGGGGACTTTAACACCACCCTTGAGGAATGGAACCGCTCAGGGACCGAGCAGTGCCCGGCCGCCGCGGGCGTCCTCCAGGAGATTGTCAAATGCCACTACTTGGTGGATATCTGGCGTGACCACCACCCGGACGACGTCTCAATGTTCACCTTTGTCCGGGTGGAGGTCCATCGGTCACCCACTCCCGGCTGGACCGCATTTACCTGTCGCGTTTCCACCTTTCACGGGCCCACTCCTCCAGCGTTCGGCTGGCCCCCTTTTCGGATCACCACCTTGCCACCGTGACAGCCTCTCTCTGCGCGGAGAGGCCGGGGCCAGCTTATTGGCACTTTAATAATAGTTTGCTGGAGGATGCGGGCTTCATGGCGTCCTTCCGGGAGTTCTGGCTGGCCTGGTGAGGGCAGAGGCATACCTTTCCCTCGGCGCGGCGGTGGTGGGATCTGGGGATTTCTTCTGCCTTGACTACACTCAGGGCGCCAGCCGAAGGAAGGATGCAGTGATAGAACAGTTGGAGTGGGAGGTCTTGGAGCTGGAGAGGCATCTGGCCGCCAGCCCCGAGAATCCATCCCTCTGTGGAGCGTGCCGGGAGAAGCAGGAGGAGCTCCGGGCCCTCGAAGACCATCGGGCCCGGGGTGCTTTTGTTCTATCCCGCATCCACCTCCTTCGGGAGATGGATCGCTGCTCCCGCTTCTTCTACGCCCTGGAGAAAAGGAGGGGGGCCAAGAAGCACGTCACTTGCCTCCTGGTGGAGGACGGCACCCCCCTCATGGATCTGGTGGAGAAGTGCAAGAGGGCCAGGGCCTTCTATGCGACTCTTTTCTCCCCGGCTCCGACCGCTTGCAAAGTGCTCTGGGATGGACTCCCGACGGTCAGCACGGGTGACTGGGACCGGCTAGAGTTGCCTCTCACTCTGGCCAAGTTCTCGGAAGCCCTCCATTGCATGCCCACCAATAAATCTCCGGGCATGGACAGGCTGACCGTGGAGTTCTACCGCGTGTTCTAGGATGTCCTCGGCCCAGACCTGGTCACCGTCTGGGCCGACTCTTTGTAGAGTGGGTCCTCCCTCTCTCGTGCAGGCGAGCCGTGCTCACCTTATTGCTGAACAGGGGGAACCTCCACGACTTACAGAATTGGTGTCCCATCTCGCTCCTTAGCACGGACTACAAAATTGTTGCAAAGGCCATCTCGATGTGGCTAGGGTCTGTGCTGGCAGACGTGGGCCATCCAGACCAGACCTACACCGTCCCGGGCCGCACGATCTTTGATAACTTGTATCTCGTCTGGGACCTTTTGGAATTAGGGTGTAGGGATGGTCTGTCGTTCGCCCTCTTGTCCCTGGATCAGGAGAAGGCGTTTGACAGGGTGGATCACGGGTCTTTCCTGAGCACTCTGCGAGCGTTCGGCTTCGGACCCCGGTTTGTGGGTTTTCTCCAGGTGCTGTACGCTTCTGCGGAGTGTCCGGTTGGGCTCAACTGGACCCTGACCGAGCCGGTCAGCTTTGGGCAGGGAGTATGGCAGGGGTGCACCCTCTAGGGCCAGCTATACGCTCTGGCGATCGAGCCCTTCCTCTGTCTCCTCCGCAAGAGGTTGATGGGGTTGGTGCTTCAGGAGCTGGAGCTGTGGCTGGTCCTGTCGGTGTACGCTGACGATGTGCTCCTCGTGGTCCAGGACCCGGGCGATTTGGTGTGAGTGGAGGCTTGCCAGGCTGCGTACTCGGCGGCCTCCTCCGCCCGGGTCAACTGGGTCAAGAGCTCTGGCCTGGTGGTTGGGGACGGGTGGCAGGCGAGCTCCCTCGTACCCACGCTTCAGGCCATCTGGTGGAGCGCGGGTCCGCTGCTCTATCTCGGCGTTTACCTTTCTGCCACACATCCGTCTCCGCTGGAGAACTGGCACGGTTTGGAGGGCAGGGTGACGGAGCGGCTCCGGAAATGGACAGGACTACTCTGGTGCCTCTCCCTTCAGAGGAGGGCACTGGTGCTTAATTAACTGGTCCTGTCCATGCTCTGGTACCGGCTCAACACCCTGGTCCCGGCCCCGGATTTTCTGGCCAACCTCCGGACGGCGATTCTGGACTTCTTTTGGCCAGGGATGCACTGGGTCTCTGCAGGGGTCCTCCACCTGCCCCTGGAGGAGCGGGGGCAGGGCCTGAAGAGCCTACGCACTCAGGTCCATGTCTTCCGCCTCCAGGCCCTGCAGAGACTCCTGTATGGTGCAGGTAGTCTGGCGTGGAGCATATTGGCATATGCCTTCCTCCGCCGCTTCCGAGGGCTCCGATACGACCGGCAGCTCTTTCACCTCCATCTGAGAGGTCTTCCGCGAGACCTCTTGAGCTGCCAGTCTTCTACCAAGACCTCCTCCGGATCTGGAAGCTCTTTTCAACAACCAGGTCTGTCGCGGCCACCATGGGGGCCGACCTCCTCGCGGAGCCCCTGCTACACAATCCCCAGCTTCGTGTGCAGGTGGCGGAGTCCCTGCGGTGTGCCAGAGACTGGTCTTGGCGGGAGTCACCAGGGTTGGAGACCTCCTGGACTACGACCGGGGAGACTGGCTGGCTCTCCTGACACTCGCTCAGCGCATGGGGCTCTCCAGACCTCGCACTCCCCGGCACATACTTCAGGAGGTGAAGGCCGCTTTACTGCCTGCTGCTCGGGCTTACCTCGACTGGGTCCTGCGAGAGGGCATGCCCCTCCCACCCTTCACCCCAGGCCCCGTGGACATTTTTATAGGGCCCCTGCCCCGTGGACCCAATTGGCCCCCTCACCCTTTCACTGCGAGTCGGCTGCATGATCTGCAGCCGGTTCTGTTCCAGGCCGCGCCACGGAAACATCAGTACACGCTCGTGCTCCACACTCTCCACTACCTCATCCTCGCGTCCCGCCCTGATACCAAATGGCGGGACCTCCTGCCACCTTTCGAGAGTGAGAAGCCCCGGTGGGCTAGATTATACTCTGCCCTGGTCCCGAAGCCCACCGGGGATGTCAGTTGGTGGCTTCTTCACGGGGCCGTGAGCATGGGCATGTACTTGGCACTGTTCACCCCTGTCCCCAACACCTGCCCTTTTTGTGGCATGAAGGAGACCCTGGCGCACATTTATTTAGAGTGCGCCAGGTTTCAGCCCCTGTTCTGGCTCCTCTTGGAGCTCCTATTGCATTTTTGGTTGCACTTTTCCCCCACCTGTTCATCTATGCACTCTTCATCCATGGCCCCATGAAGTTGCGGGATCTCCTTATCAACCTCCTCTTAGCCCTGGCCAAACTAGCCATCTACAACACCAGGGAGAGGAGGTTGGCCAACGGGATTTCCTGCGACTGTAGAGCCTATTTCCATTCCTCCATCTGTCCACGCATCCGGGCAGAGTTCCTCTGGGCGGCGTCCACTGGCTCCCTTGACGCCTTCAAGGAGCAGTGGGCGTTGTCCAGGGTTCTCTGCTCGGTGTCCCTATCAGGTTCCCTTAGTTTAGCCCTATGACCTCACTCCCGATCCTGTTTTTTCATTAGTTGTCCCACGTACTTACTTGGTGTCCCAGACCTGTGGGTCCTCCCCTTAGGCTGGGGGGAGGTCCTTTGGAAGTGGGCGGGCTTTGCCCGCCCACCCCTCCTGGATACCAATAGGACCAGACTCCTGTACCCCACTGGCCTGGGTCTGTCACACCACGCAGGTTCACTCAAAACCACTTCAAACTCTCTTGAGACTCAGGCCAGGTTCACAAAATGGCATGGAAAACTACATCTGTTGTAGTTTCATGTTGGTAACAAAGCTGTAAAACAGATTAAACTTGGTTGGTTCCAGGATTCTTTCACTTCTAAACTTTGGCACAAATCCATCAGCAACCTAAAATGATATAGTACCAAGATACTTTCCAAAGAGTTAGTAGGCTCTTACTAAGAGTTCACTGAACAATTTTTTTATATGTAAAATTAAAACTGCTGCAATGCACTCAATGTAGAATAAAAGGATAGCCCTTCATGTGGACTGAAAGTGTGTTTTCTGGGACATCCCGTCTCGTAATATTACATGATGAATTTAAGACACACACAAAGTGACTTGTCAGCTAGATAAAGCTTAGTGAGGCTTAGCAGAATTTGATTTTTTTTTTTTAGTTTCAAGTGATTTTTTTTTTAATTTTTACAGATGTGGAAAGTTATGGGGGAGGGTCAGACAACAGTTTAATGACAGTACACATTGACTCAAAAAGTTAAAGCTTTATAACTCTTAAAACACAAATTGTCAATGTCACATGTCAAAATATACATAGTAAACATCCTTAAATCAAACTCTACTAGTCTCAAGCAGCAGTTTTCTTGGTTCACCTATCTGTAAATTTTGTTTATTATAGATAGAAATATTTTTCATTGGTTTGTGTGTGTACAGTGAAATTAGTGTTTACCAGTATTTACTGATTCTAAACCTTTCGAGCCTAAATTTAGCATCAGTCCTGGTTAGAATAGTGATCTGTTATCTTAGGATAACAAAGGGCCTGTTTTGAGTCTCAGCTGTAACAACAGCAGAATATGCACCTAATACATTCTACACCAGGAGCACAGTGTTGTCTGGTCATTAGCTGGCAGTACCATCAGCCTTCCTGGAAAGCCTCTGCTACTGGCAAAGTCATGATGAACCATCCAGAAAACAAAATAGAGAGCTCACTAACTGAGATAAAAGCTAAATAAAGTTATCTGCACAAGTATGCTGGAAGGGTTCAAGGTAGCAATGCTTACATCTGTTTCCTGCAGTACCTGTTGCATTATGCATTAATGGACTAAGTAGATTTAAGCCACGTTCTTTCTATATAATTTAATAAATCAGTCTGTCACACGAATAAAGCAGGAGGCGGTTGGATGGTGTGGAGATTCGGGAGGGGTGGTCAGGGGACAGGGAGCAGGGGGCAGTTGGATAGGCGTGGGAGTCCTGGGGGGGCCTGTCAAGGGGCAGGGGTGTGGATAGGGGTCAGGGGGATAGTCACGGGACAGGGAAAGGGGGGGGTTGGATAGGGGGTGGGGTCTCAGGTGGTCTGTCAGGGGACAGGGGTATGGATAAGGGTCAGGGAGCAGTCAGGGGACAGAGAGCAGGGGGGGTTGGTTAGGAGGTGGAATCCCGGAGGGGTGGCTGGAGGGGGGTCCTGGGAGGGGTAGGTCAGGCAACAAGGAGTAGGGGGGGGTTGGATTAGTCAGGAGTTCTGAAAGGGGCAGTCAGGGGGCGGGAAGTGGGAGTGGTAGGGTGGGGGCCAGGCTGTTTGGGGAGGCACAGCCTTCCCTACCTGGCCCTCCACACAATTTTGCAACCTCAATGTGGCTCTTGGGCCAAAAAGTTTGCCCACCCCTGCAGTAGATTCATCTGAGTTGCCCAGTGAAATTAGAAATAAAGACTGAGGCCTTCCTACAAAAAAAAAACAGCTTTGTGTGCCTCCCTTTAATAATGGGAACAGAAAGAAAGATGACGGAGCAAGAAACTAAGGAGGATCAAAATTGCAAGCCAAGCAATTGAACCTTAGGGTGGCAAGAATATAGTTTTGCTTTTCTTAATATTGTTTGTATTGTTTAAATTCCACAATGACTAGTAGTGTATAAATGCCATGGATAGTTGCAATTAGCTCCACATGTGCCATTAAGGAACACTTCTGTCTGATCTGTAGGGCACATGGTAAGTATTTCACCTAAGTAACCATCTGATTTCATTTCAGTGCTACCATCTGGTGGACAAAATGCAGATAGCAACAAGTTATATCATAATGTGGAACATTCTGATACAGTTGAGTTTTTGTTTTATTTTGAGGAGGAAACATAAGATATTATTAAAACAACTAAAACATCTGGTTTGGGGATAAAGTCATTTTACAATGGTTCTGCCAAGCCTCAGGGCCAAGCTTACAGAGAACAGCTTCCCTTCCAGCCCCTCCATAAAGCATAATACCAAACTGTAAAAATGCATATTGTCCAACACAAATGAAGAACAAAATATACTGAAGCTATGGTTCTCTTAGAGACATTCACCTGATGGATGAAAAGCCAGGGAATTGCAGAACAGTTGTACATTTCATTCGGTTTTCATAAGCCCATTTCCCTATGTTATTCAAGCTGTATAACTGTGAAGGCCAGTGAGGAGGGGGAAACAGTTTTGTGTTTTAATATGGGTAAGTCCTCCATGAACAAAGTTAAAAATCAGTGGGTTTCCCTCACAATAGGCATTCTGAGTAAATGGAGGGGAAAAGGGAAACCAAACCCAATAGCATAAATCCTGGTAATCATTTCTTTAAGAGCTCTGTTGAGCTGCCCTAGTAGAGATCAGTACCCCTTCCTTTGGAACATTTGAAATGTATGGTGCATGCCTGTAGAGATGGGCCAGGGGCAGACCTAGCCTTCCTCCTCCCCACCCACCACCTGACCTTTAGTGGCTTTGTTAGAAGGGCGCCAAGCCAGTCAATCCAGTTTTGTATAGTTCTGTTTCAGATGCAGCGGCTCCCCCAGCTTCTACCCATTTTTACAAAGTTCTTCTCACCCACCAAAAATTACATGAGACTTAAACCTGAACCTCTTTGTTTTTGACTTCTACAAATCCATCGGGAAGAGGCTTTAAAAATATGATTTCCACCTCAGGGTAAAATCCTGGTCCCACTGAAGTCAATGAGATTTTCCAATTGAATTCAGAGAGACCAGGATTTCACCCCAGTGTTGTCCATCTACTCTCTGCTAACTTTAATCACTAACAGCATTAGAGCTAGCCACTGACTTTTCAAACACCTCCCGTATCCTTTCACATATTGCCTTTGACCACCTGCCTACACCAGATTCTGAAACATCTTTATAATTTGATTCACGATCTCATACCATCTAGGATCCCATTGACTTTTAGCCATTACCTGACAAATCCTCGAAAATGAGATGCAACTTAGCAAAATTGAATCAATAATAATGTTTTGGGGCCAGATATATGTAAACCACCACCAGGCTCTGATCTTGAAGAGGGATGCATTAAATCCTTTGGCTGGTTTACTGCAACAGACTTTATACAATAATCTGCTGTATGTAAATACTCATATTTGTTCTTTCTCAAGTTTTGGGCATTCAGAGTCTGTCAGTTCCAATAGGTGAACCTCAGGTGATAAATGTGATCAAATACCTTTGAGAAGTTACGCTAATGAGTACAAGAACAATCCATGACAATTTCAACCTGGGCAATATAGTTAACAAAAATCTGGTTAAGTATCCCAAAACTCCAGCATCATGGAAGCTAAGAGGTATTTGCATTGCAAATGAGTAAGAACAGATGACTTTCCACCCTCCCCCTCCCCCAGGTTTGTTCCCATGCCCATTTTCATTATCAGAACCCCCACCAGCCTGCCTATTGTGTGAGGGAGCTGCCCATGGATATGATTGATTGCTACACTTACTACACTGGTCTTGGCCCCAGATTTTACCATAGTGGAGGGTAATACTCAGTTCATGAGAGTTATTTCATACAGTTGATATATTGTATGAGAATACATGAACTCTTGATAAAATACTCTCCTAGAGTTTGAATCATTTTATGTCTTTTATTGTGAAAGGGCAATGATAACTGGAGAGCCATAGATTTTTTTAAGGCCAGAAGGGACTACTATACTCATTTAGTCTGACTTGCATAGCACAGGCCATACAACGTCTCCCAGTAATTTTTTCATTAAGCCCATAACTTCGGTTTGGACTATAGCACATCTTTTAGAAATAAATCCAGTCTTGATTTAAAGACTTAAAATGATAGAGAATCCATCACATCCATAGGTAAGTTTTTGATTACTTTCACTCTTAAAAAAAAAGCGTGAAATTATAGTTTTGGCTGTTTGGCTAAATCTGGATAAGCCCCCAAAACCCAGATGTTTAACTGAACCTCTTCAGTCTGCATAATCAGTCTGTAAAATCCCTAAGAACAGCATTTTCCCAAGATATTGAAGTATTTTCTTTTCCAGTGTTCCCCAGAAAAACTCCTAGGTACAGAGTCAAACTTCAGTGAAAAATAAGCACACCTTTTCCAGTCTAAACAAAGTGTTCTGTCCAGCCTCTCTTTGAGTTTTTGGTGGAGTTTAAATTCTGTGCTTGTTATTATCTGTGCAGGTTCAACCATGATGATCAACTTTAGATGATAGTCAGGCACCGCCTCATAAAATTTACTGAGTTAGTTAATGATAAAAATGTTGTTGATGAACTCTCATTTGTATTGACTGTTACATTATGGTGGGCACCTGTGTATTTCTGTACAATTAGTCTATATTTTTTGGCATACTCTCTCACTAGCATCAAAGGATCCAAGTCAGATACTATTACTTATATATAGTAAAATTCTCACTTTTAGTATCCTGAATTTCAGTGGGACAGTTAAAATACTATTCAATATAAGTAAAGATTTCAGAATCTGGCCCAAACTATGGTTAAATTGTGCTGGGTGAACTATTTAGAGTGAACAAATTATTCCCGAATCATCTGAGAACAGACTTTGTTTTTTAACACTGGTTTTGCATTGTAATTTGTACCATGTGGCATATGAAAACATATTTCAACCTATGGATTGTTTTCTAACTATTTGCCTCAAACTCCCACTATATAATTGGTCAGGGTAGATGAGCCTCTCACCTCCAGAGCATATCCATGTGTTCAGGTGCAGTGTTGCAGAGTTTTTTAAAGTTTAGGGCTCCCTTTAGCCATTCTGGTTCCACAGCAATCTGTCCTTTTCTGTGGCCAAATCCTCTAGCCAGGTCACTGCTTAGTCCATTCTCCTCCTAAGGTAAACAAAAAATCCAAAAATAGGAAAATCAAAAGCTAATGGCCTTTGAGCCTGTCTCCTGACATCTGGAACTTGTCACGTTTGGCCTCTTTTAATACCTGATCTAGGAGAAAGATGGAGGAACCCAGGCCTTCCCTCTCCTCTAGGTTCCAGTCTAGGGATTCTGTTTTGGTCAGATAGGGACCATTTCTTTGATTCCTCAACCTCTTTCCTGAGCTGTTCTTACCTTCACCCTGCTTGCTCATGGCTTCATTGAGTCTCTGCTATCCAGGGCTGAAAGTAACTTACAGGGCTTACAGGTACTGCCGGTAGATTAAAGGGCCTGGTGCTCCAGCTGCTATGGAGCTCCGGGCCCTTTAAATTCCAACCGCAGCTCCGGCAGCCGGAGCTGCGGATGGGATTTAAAAGGCCCAGAGCTCCCGTGGCTGCAGGGAACCCTGAGCCTTGCCAGGCTGGGGCCGGATTTAAAAGGCCTAGAGCTCCTGCCACTGTGGGGAGCTCTGAGCCCTTTAAATCCTGGCCGCAGCCCAACTGCCGGAGCCGCAGGCAGGATTTAAAGGGCTCTGGGCTACCCACAGCTGGGGGAGCTCTTAGCCCTTTAAATCCCAGCCCCAGTCCAGCCGCTGGAGCTTTAGGGGGGATTTAAAGGGCTCTGGGCTGTCCGCTGTGGCTGGGAGCCCAGAGCCCTTCAAATCCCTACTGTGGAAGCCGGTGCAGTCTGGCACAGTGTACTGGCTCTTGCTGGTACACTGTACCGTACTGTACCGGCTTACTTTCACCTCTGCTGCTATCCCCACCTGAGAAACCTGGGTCTGTGGTTTCTCACAGCTTCTCCTTAGCCAGCTAGGAAGGTGTTATCTCAAAGACTGTCCCCAGCCCTTCTCTGCAGCAACTGGGCTGTTTTGTGAGCTGACACTCTGTTTCTTGCCTTTAGAGCAGTTAATGGCTCCTTCTTCCATACAGGAGTTCCCCTTCAGCCCTCTCTCTCGGGGGCTGGGGTTTGTGTCTCAGGCCTTTAGACTTGGAATAGTCAGCTGCAAAACTTTTGCCTGCTCCCTTCAGCTGAACATCCTCTCAAATTAGCCTTCCAGCCTGCAGGGTTCAGCAGGCCAGCCTTCTCCTAACCATGTCTGCCTTCCCTGTGAGGGGAGCCTTTCTGCTGTCCCCTTTCTCCCACTGATTGGGGAAGAGTGGAGCATTGCCTCTTCCACTGTGCCGGGGTCATTTAAAGAAACCATGTCTATCTTCTCCCAACGATTACTTATTTCTGGGACTGTGTCTTCTCTATCCCTATCCCTGCTTAGCTCTTTGTATTTCTTTATTAAGCCTTAAATTCTTAAAGGGCCATGCCAGGTGGTGGGAGGGGCTGACCACTATATGCTATCCCCTTTAAGGGTGGGCCGCCCTGTCACAGTCAGCTAATATGATATTGTTTCAGCTCCCTGATGGGGGACTCCCAAACATGCAAGAAACTTCCAGGTTAGCTGCAACGTTGAGTGCACAGACTTGTGGCAATATGTTTTGTATATAGCTACTCTCATATGTATTCATAACTACACCTTGCTGAAATCTTTCATTTTTTTGTTGAAAAATGTCCTTTTTATTAAATCTAGAAATTAAAATAGAATAGCAAAAAAAATCTGTTTTTCCTTGTTTTTTGTTTACTGAATTAGAAAAGGAAAAGGAGGGGGACGAGGAATGAGGGAAGGAAAAAAGGAAAAATAAAAACTGAAAAAGCAAAAATTTGATAAAATGTTTTTTAAAAAATTGAGTACATGAAAAGCTGTTCCTATTTAAACTTATCAAGTAATATTGACTTTCATGGTTTCCCCCGCATTAGGTGGGGAGAGGCAGCCTTTTCATCTGAGTCAGAACAAAGCACTGGAGAGCATATTATTAACAAGCTTGTTCTAGCAAGAAGATGATCCAGAAGATCTGATAGCTCTTTCCCATCTGCAACTTCTAGGATTTCATTATTTCCGATTGCTGATTGTCCAGGGAAACAAGTGTCTAAATGTTGTTCTCACACCTGGGTCTTGTGCATATGTCATCCCTTAATGTCAACTGGCAGAAGGCTCCCTATACTGTCACTCATATCAGGCCTTGCACACTCACTACCCCCAACACACTGTTGTATAAAATGTATCTAAGACGTATCACATAAAGTGTATGTGAACTGTTGACACGCTGGGCTCAAAAATCATTGTGTGGGATATGTACAGATTGGATATAAAGAATTATGTATGTGTGCTAGAAATAAGTTTTTCACATGCATTTGGAAGGCAGTGCATAAATCCAGCCTGCCCTAGACAAAGGAATGTGGGTTTATCTGTCTGACTGGCTTGATTCCAGGCAAAGGACAATGAAAATACATTGTCATCAAGCTACCAAGTAGGGGTAGAAATAGCCTGGTGAGCACTCTGGGGCATGAGTTTGCACCTCAGGAAGTCTTCCTTTCTGTTGAGACAAAGACAATGAACTTTGGGAAATACAAGGGGGAGCAAAAAGTCATTCTAGTTACCCATCACTTAAGGAACAAAGGGAACAGAACCCTCTGATTCCATGCAAGTTGGATCCCCTGGCCTAGAAGTCTAAGGATGCTGGTAACTTGATGTGAGAAAACTGCTTCAGCAAAGATTGCAACTTGCTAAAGGTAAGTTTTAGTCACTATAAAGTGTTTTGGTTGTTTTTTTTTGTTGGTTTGTTTGTAACCACCCTGTCTTTGTCTCTTGCTTTTTATCACTTAAATCTCAGCTCTTTTGTTCATAAATGTGTCATCGTTTTACTATAAACCATTTAAGTGCTGTTATTTTCAAGTGAAGTGGGAGTCTTCAGCTACACTAACAGGCTGGTGTGTGTTCTGTCTCTTTGGAGGCAACTAACAATTTCTGTGAGCTTCCAGTGAGAGGGACCTGACACTGCAGAGAGAAGTCTCTGGGGAACTCGGGACCTGGTGTTCATTGATAGTTGCCTGCATAGTTATCATTCTTGTTGTGTCATTATTGAATGATGACAGTAATTGTTACCTCTCCCCTTAATAACAATATCCCTATAGGCAGTTATCATGTCTCCACTTGGGCTTTTCTCTAGGCAGCTATGCAGGTTTCTATTTAACTTTCTTGTAGATTTTAATCTACTCTGTTTTCTATCATTTGTACAATTTTTCCCCCTCCACACACTCTAAGTTTTTTTCCCATGTTTGACAACCAAAATTTCTGCATTTATGTAGATCAGTTTATTCTAAGAAGCAGAATGAGGCCTATGGTCTAGGGATGAATATGACCCAGTAATTGTAACACATGATCTTCCCATGTGTTTATCTCAGTGGATGGAGAAAAAACATTTGATTTGACTTGGCTGCGAAAACTTGATATATAAGATTTGGCCAGCATTTGGCCTCTTAGAACGAATTGTATTGGTGTCAACATTTTGGGCACCAAACTGTAAGAAAGCCTTTGTCTAATCTTATTTTAACATTTTCTAAACAGGTCCTGCCCAGTAAGATACAAGCTGGCAAAGTTCCTTTATTCCTTGTGGTGTATAAACCTTTGCTGAAATTTCATGCTCTATATTAATAGCAAAATTGAATCATTATTAGCTCAACAATCAACAGCTTTTCCAGGTCATAACAATCAGGGCCTGCTCTGGCTTTTTTACCGCCCCAAGCAAAAAAAAACAAAATACGGGAGGGGAGCGGGGCCACTGGAGCAGCAAAGCAGGGGAAAAAAAGGTTGGCTGGAGCGGCAAAGCGGGGGAGAACAACACAAAAATGGCACGGCTGGAGCAGCAAAGCGGGGGGCAGGGGGAGAAACAACAGCTCTGCCAGCAAAGCAGGGGAAAAACAAAGCAAAACAAAACACCCTACAGGAAGGCAGGAGCCAGGGGACGCCCTGTGCTGCAGAGTGCGCGTCTGATCTAATGGGGGGGAAGGGGAGGGAGCGGGAGGGAGAGAGAGAAGGAGGGTGGCCAGCGCTTCAGCGGAGCGCTTGCCACACGGCCCCGACCACCACGCCGCCTGCCGAGAGGGCTCCGCTCCGGTCGGCAGGGAGGGAAGGACGTGGGCTGCCCTGCCAAGTTTGCTGCAGGGTGCTCCCCTCCTCCCCGCTGCCACCCCCTACAGGGCAGCTGGAGCAATGAACAAAAAAAAAAAAGGGGGCCGTGCCGCCCTAGGTTTGGGCAGAATGCTGCCCCGTAGAATCTACCACCCCAAACACAAGCTTGCTCAGCTGGTGCCTGGAGCAGGCCCTGGTAACAATCATTGGAATCAAAACCAGCTTTAGCATGAGCTGTTGGTCACCTCCCTGATAAATGTTGAATGAGACCAGAGAGATTTGATCACAACCAAGGAGTCTTGCAGAATTTATACATATAGTCCCAAATTTGAAAAAAAAATGGCCTATAATTTAGGGTGCTGCTGGTTTTGGTGCCCATCTTGAGACAGTAATTGACTAATTTTCATAGGTGCTGAGCACCCACAACTTCCATTAACTTTAAGTGGAATTGTGGATGCTTAGCACTTCTGCATAGGAAGCCCCAGATTTCAAAAACTGCATACTCACAAATGAAGGCACCTACCACTAGAGGCCACTTTTGAAAACTAGGTGAAAAGCATATTCTGCAGGCCATACTGTAGTTTCTAAAGTTCCTGGAACATATCAACCCCTCAAGGCTGGTGAGTCTATTAAAGTGGGGTCTGGTGAGTCTATTAAAGTGGGGTCCTACTCTGAAAAGTAAAACAGTATCTAAGGGTCCTACATTTGACTATCAGTGTGTATCCGGCCTGTGCCAGCTGACTGGGGCTCACGGGGCTTGGACTAAGCCACTGGTTAATTGCAGTGTAGACAGGGCTGGCTCTACCATTTTTGCCATCCCAAGCAAAAAAAAAAAGCCACCCGGACTGGGCCGCCCCAAGAATGGATGGAATGCTGCCCCTTAGCATGTGCTGCCCCAGGCACATACTTCCTCCGCTGTGCCTAGAGCCGGCCCTGAGTGTAGCTGTTCATGCTTATGCTGGAGCCCGAGCGCTGGGACCTTCCCACCTCGCAGGGACCTAGAGCCCAGATTTCAGCCTGAGCCTGAACATCTGCACCACAATTAAACAGCCCCACCGCCCAAACCCTGTGATCCTGAGTCAGCTGGCACGGGCCAGGCATGGGTATTTAATTGCAGTGTAGACATCCTCTCTCTGACCTGCAGATGAAATCTGCTCTATTTCTAAGTAAAAAGGTTGATTTTCTAACTGCTGGAACCCTTAATTCAACCTGGAATCTGAAGACCATGTTTTCTTTCTGTCTCAGGCACTACCAGAGACAATGATGTGGCAGTTAGTGTCTATTAACTGTTTGAATTATGAAAGGTGAATCGTAATTGACTCCAGAACACGTTCCTATAGCTCTTTGGTCTCTACATTGCTAACTGGCATGAAAATAAAAAACTTACTTTAGCCAATAAAGTAAACAGATATGTCTCTGAATGCACGCGGAGGGTAGGTACATTTATTTTATTTAATTTTATTTCTTTTTTTATATATAGTCATTTCAGAGAATGAATGGCACTTTTAAAGTGCAATAGAACAAATTCATCACTGACGTATCCTGGCAAAAACTCAGAACTGGTACTCCATCCTCTTCTTCCTTGACCTCTCGGCTGCTTCTGATACCTCCAGCTATGCTCCTTGTTGAAGTCCTGTACTCCCTCAGCCTTTTTGACTCTATCATCTCCTGGTTCTCCTCGTACCTCTCTCACCCTCCTTCATGCCTCCTATCATACTTAGATTGTGAGCCCTTCAGGGCAGGGACCATAGTTCTGGTATGTTTGTACAGTGCACAGAGGCACTCAGGCCTCTGGGTGCTAAAGCAATTCAAATAAACAATAATAATAAAATAATACTGTGACTCCATTGAAGGCAATGGCATTAAACTGGGCTGTACTGAGCTATAGTGTGTATTATTTATCTCCTTTGGTAATACATGTTATTATCTGTTTAAAAATAAAAGAGGGTTAAAAATGAATAGGGAAAAACTGTCATTGACTTCAATGGGCTGTATGTTTGGAACTACGATAGCTAAGCTTTGTAACAAACCAAAACCTAACAAGACCCAGACATCTATAATACAGACAGCCAAAACTAAGGGCATGTAATTAAATAAATAATAAAAAGGTAAGATATTTCCATACAGCCAAGATAAAGTTCAAAGTGAAAGCAAGACACATTTTTACTTATAAGGGAGATTTATAATCAGATTAGGGGAATATTTAAATATGAGAGTTGCTGTGTTTACGAGCTGCATAACATGTTCACATATGGACAAATGTATATTTCAATATCCTTAGACTAGTCTCTGTTGTTATGCCAGTATTCAGGCTAACAATAAGAAGTTGCTACTGCACATGAGAAGAGCTTTATCCAGCTCTTGGTGTTGGAGAAGTAAAAGGCAGATGCAGTGTGTTAAATGTAGAGAAGTTATTCTTGAGGGATTTATCTCCAGTATTGCATTTTGTAATCTGTGGATGAAAGCAGTACACAAGCATAGATTAGTGATGTTTCTACAGCTGATGAGTATACAGAAAAGTCAGTATGAAACAGATTTTGCATTTGGTGCTGGATACCCATGATACATCTGGCTTATCTTCTGTGCTTATGTACAATTCTATGTCTTTATTAAAATCCAGATTTTCTTTAAGACTCCTTTGGGAGTTTTGAAGAAATTCATGTAGGCTTCAGTATCAAACTTTCCTGTCTCTAATATGTTCAGCATAGAAGCAAATAAAACTTTCATTGTTGGCCTAAGTACCATTCTACATAAATGTTGAATTTCCCACATTGTCTGATAGCCTGTAGTTCTTTCCATTCTGGTGTGACCTTGCTAGATAAGTATCAGAGGGGTAGTCCTGTTAGTCTGTATCCACAAAAACAGTGAGAAGTCTGGTGGCATCTTAAAGACTAACAGATTTATTTGGGCATAAGCTTAAAAAAAATTGTGGGTAAAAAACCCACTTCTTCAGATGCATGGAGTGAAAATTGCAGATACAGGAATAAATGTATATTGGCACATGAAGAAAAGGGAGTTACATTGCAAGTGGAGAACCAATGCTGAAGGCCAATTCAGTCAGGGTGGATGTGGTCCACTCTCAATAATTGATGAGGAGGTGTCAATACCAAGAGAGGGCAAATTGCTTTTGTAGTGAGCCAGCCACTCCCAGTCCCTATTCAAGCCCCAACTGATGGTGTTAAGTTTGCAAATGAATTGTAACTCTGCAGTTTCTCTTTGAAGTCTGTTTTGAATTTTTTTGTTGTTGAAGAATGGCTACTTTTAAATCTGTTATTGAATGTCCAGGAAGATTGAAGTGTTCTCCTACTGGCTTTTGTATGTTACCATTCCTGATGTCTGATTTGTGTCCATTTATCCTTTTGCATAGAGACTGTCGGGTTTGGCCAATGTACATGGCAGAGGGGCATTACTGGCACATGATGGCATATATCACATTGGTAGATGTGCAGGTGAATGAGCCCCTGATGGTGTGGCTGGTGTGGTTGGGTTCTATGATGGTGTCGCTAGAGTAGATATGGGGACAGAGACTGCAACAGGGTTTGTTACAGGGATTGGTTCCTGGGTTAGTGTTTCTGTGGTGTGGTGTGTAGTTGCTGGTGAATATTTGCTTCAGGTTGGAGGGCTATCTGTAAGTGAGGATTGGCCTGTCTCCCAAGGCCTGTGAGAGTGAGGGATCATTTTCCAGGATAGGTTGTAGTTCGTTTATGATGTGCTGGAGAAGTTTTAGCTGGGGGCTGTATGTGATGGCCAGTGGTGTTCTGTTATTTTCCTTCTTGGGCCTGTCCTGTAGTGGGTGACTTCTGGGGACCTGTCTCGCTCTGTCAATCTTTTTCCTCACTTCCCCAGATGGGTATTGTAGTTTTAAAAATGCTTGATAGAGATCTTGTAGGTGTTTGTCTATGTCTGAGGGATTGGAGCAAATACAGTTGTATCTTAGGGCTTGGCTGTAGACGATGGATCATGTGATGTGTCCTGTATGGAAGCTGAAGGCATGTAGGTAAATATAGGGGTCAGTAAGTTTCTAGTATAGGGTGGTATTTATGTGACTATTACTTATTTGCATTGTAGTGTCCAGGAAGTGGATCTCTTGTGTGGACTGGTCCAGGCTGAGGTTGATGGTGGGGTGGAAATTGTTGAAATCCAGGTGGAATTCTTCAAGGGCCTTCTTCCCATGGTCCACATGATGAAGATGTCATCAATGTAGCATAAGTAGAGGACGGGTGCTAAGAGACAAGAGCTGATTTAGAACAACACCTCCTCATCAATTATTGGGAGTGGACCACATCGACCCTGACTGAATTGGCTTTGTCAGCACTGGTTCTCCACTTGTAAGGTAACTCCCTTCTCTTCATGTTCCAATATATATTTATGGTTGAATCTGCAATTTTCACTCCATGCATCTGAAGAAGTAGGTTTTTTTACCCATGAAAGCTTATGCCCTAATAAATCTGTTAGTCTTTAAGGTGCCACCGGACTCCTCATTGTTTTGCTAGATAAGGAATGCAGCACAGCGAATTCTCCCTTTATTTTGGAACAATCATCCCTTAATTCACAGAACTACAACTACTCCTTGTGGAACATAAAATCACTGGAACCAGGAAATTGGATGTACACATAGTCATCCTCTGAAATTTAGTGGGCAAAATTCATTTCTAGTCATACAACGAATCCGTATCACCAGTCCATGGGAATTGCACCAAGGATGGATTTGTCCTAGTATCAGACTAGAATGCTTACTGCATCAGCCACTCCAGAATTTCAATTTGAAAAAAAGAGAAATCAAGATGCTGCTCCTAAAGGAAAGTGGACTATAGCTGCCTGAGAATTTTTGAAAGTCACAGTTATGTTAATAGCTGGAGTTATGCACTATGCCACCCCTTGTATTCATGCAGGTTTGCTTTGGAAGGATGTACTTAAACAGTGACATAAAAGTTCCAAATAGAAGCTCAGTCTGTATTATTGTACAGACTCATCATTCACTTTGACCTTGGATGTCAAAACAATTATTTTAATAGGTGTGATATTTATGGGGAAACCATAGAGCCAAACTAGTGAGAACATTCTAGTTGTTCTTCATCCTTCTCATCTTCATATGAAAATAGCAAAACATCTAGTGAACAAGATACATGTGAGGTAGTGTGTGCAAAAGGCTCTGCCAAGATCTTTCATGAGTTCTTAGAATTTAAGAAGGAAACATTATGATAATCTAGTCTGACTTCTTGTATAGCACAGGCCAGGAAATTTCAACCAGTAATTCCTGCATCAAACCCATAATTTTTGTGGCAAGGTCATTTATTTGGCTTTTTCGCTCTCCTCTAAAGAGAGCAGGATCATGTGAGTAAGAAAACCATTACTAAGCCACTTTTTGATGTCAGAGTCAGTAGGATAATGGAAATCCCTAGTGGCCCATTTCCCTTTCATTTGATAGATGTCCTGGCCACTCTTGCTTCATTATACTGCATAACACAGACATTTTCTCACTCTCAGGCTTACTTTTAATTTAATTCAAGTAAGCACCAAATACCAGTCATTGATTAAATTAACAAGAATATGATTGCTCTATTTTATGTTTCAACAGCCAGGTTTTGAATAGTCTGAGAAAGTGCTACTGCATTTCTATTGTTTTTCTTCTGATGACTACTCTTATTTGTTCCATCAAGGGTAAGTCTATACTGCAGTGAAGAGTGTGCCTACCAGCATGAGTACACAGACAAGTATTAGCTCTGCTCAAGCAAGCACACTAAAAATAGCAGGATGGTGTTATTATAGAATCACAGAATATCAGGGTTGGAAGGGACCTCAGGAGGTCATCTAATCCAACCCCCTGATCAAAGCAGGACCAATCCCCAACTAAATCATCCCAGCCAGGGCTTTGTCAAGCCTGACCTTAAAAACCTCTAAGGAAGGAGATTCCACCACCTCCCTAGGTAACCCATTACAGTGCTTCACCACCCTCCTAGTGAAAAAGTTTCTCCTAATATCCAAACTAAACCTCTCCCACTGCAACTTGAGACCATTATTCCTTGTTCTGTCATCTGCTACCACTGAGAACAGTCTAGATCCATCCTCTTTGGAACCCCCTTTCAGGTAGTTCTTCTCTTCTGCATGGGTATGGGTGACAGCTTGGGCTAGTTGCCTAAGAACAGAGCCAAGGGTTGAATGGGCTTGTACTAGCCTAAGCTGGTGTCTGTGCTGCAGCAGTCACACTGCTATTTTTAGCATGCTAGCTTGAGCAGCGCTAACGTATATGCCTTCCTGCACTGGGAAGCACCCTCCCAGCTACTGTGTAGATGTACCCTCAAGTAAAACACTGCCACAGTAACCTCTATTACACAGCAGAGTAAAATCTTGCTTGCAGGTAGATGGTGGCACAAAGAATGAAGAATAACACTCTTTGGGGTAGAAGATTCTCTGTTTAAACAGTGACTAACAGTAAGGTCCTGGTCTGAGACTAGGACTCCTAGGTGCTATGGTACTACAAATGATAACTAATTAATGCACTTCCTTTAGACAGGGTTTTCATCAATTTACATCTGCTGGTAACGCTGTGTTCATTGTATTTACTGCTTGGATTAGATGCCTTCCCATAGCTAACTTAATACAATATTTTTGTCTTTCTTTACCACATCTCTGCAAGTAGGGAACTGAAGTGCTGAATTTAGTTGTCCTGGCCACAATATACCCAGCAGAAGGGATGCAAAGGTGGCTTTATGCGGACCCTGGTACATGCAATGTAAAGCAGCCTGAAGGTTACGATGCATTACACTGGCCACCCATGGCCCCCACAGAACATTTCTGGCAGTTGCAGATCACTGGCATGCCACCTCTCCAGATGGACTTCCTTTCCCTTGGCCACACTCTTACAGTGGTGTAGAAGCTGTTATGACATCCCTGGGTCACCTAGAATTGTGAAGACTCTGGTATTAAAGCCCAGTCTCAAACCCAGGCTCATTGGGTTCTTGAGAGGCAGCTTTGGCTGTCACACCACATTGGCTCATCAAATTCCTAGGGAATTCACAAAGGTGTGCAGGGCCACACTCCAGTCTTCCGCTACTTGCAGGGTCTTAACCTTGATTGGTCAGTGACCATAAGTAAATTTCCTGCTTCCTTTCTGGCCTTGTCTGAGCAACAAGCCACTGCCCGCTAGTTGCTAATCAGACCCTGCTTGAACCTGCCTTGCTGCCTTGCCTGACTCTGTCTTTCTGCCCCAGCCAATTCAGCTTTGCTGCCTGACCCAATCCCTTTCCCTCAGTTGCCTTGCTGTATCTTCCTGTTGGGATGGATCTCCTGACTATCAGACTTTGTGTGAACTCTGACTACTGATCTGGACTGCCTTTTGATCTGCCTGCCTCCTGGGGATCAGAGTTTGCTCAGACAGCCTTCGATCTCACCTGGTCTGCTCCTTCTCCAAGGAAAGGGGGGCATGGAACCCAGAGGGGTAGTGTTACTGGCCCCCTCCAGAACACCAAATCCTCAGGAGCAAATCACACTCTTACATGCACACTCTATGGGCTATGGTGGACCAGTTCCAGGTAGAAACCCACATCCTTCAGGAACAGATTACAGGAATGCAAAGGAGAATGCCCCATGGATCACAGCTCCTTCAGTATCTGAGCCCATGGTACCTTTACCAGAGCATCATGAGTGAACCCACGGTATGTTTTGTGAATCTGTGCAGGCTCCTGTTTATGTTGTGTCCCCAAGTCCACATGACTGATCAGGCCAAGGTAGGCCTGGTTGTTAGTTTCCTCACCAGCGAAGCCCTAGACTGAGTATCTCTCCTGTTAGAATGCGAGCATCCTGTGTTGGCTAGCTGAGAGTCCTTCTTGGGGCTTTTGCAGTGATTTTCTATGATCCACACCAGGCCTGCATCACAGAGGCACACTTACAGAGGCTCCATCAAGCTCCTGGATGAGAAGAGTTGCATATGCCTACTTCCAACAGCAGGCAGGAAATATGGCTTGGAATGAGTCGGTCCAGCTGCATCAATTTTAACTAGGCCTGAGCAATGAGGTAAAAGATGAACTGGCCTGCATGGAGTCTCCCAGAGGAATCAACACCTCATTGAACTTGGTATTTGGATTGACACTCAGCTTAGCAAGTTGCAAAATGAGAAGAAGGAGGATCCATTTCATGCCGAGGCTCCACCTCAACCTCTCCTGCAGGTGAACTCAGTTTGAACGTGGTTGAAGCTTTTTGAATGGGAATGTTTTGATCTTGATTGGCTGGTGACCTTATATAAACTTTCTGCTTCCTTTTTGGCCTTGTCAGAGCAACAAACCATTACCTGCTAGTTGCCACTTGGAGCCTGCTTGACTCTCAGCTTGCTGCCTCACCTGACCCTGTCTTGCTGCCTTACTTGACCTCACCAGCTGCCTTGTTGTATCTTCCCCATGAATTGGATCTCCTGACTGTATCTGACCTCTTGTGTGAACTCTGACCACTGATCTGGACTGTCCTTTGACCCACCTGACTCCTGGGTATTATGAGGGTTCCTCTGTATTGGAGAAATCTTCCTGCAGCCTTTAAATCCAGATGTAAGATTTCTTTGTGCCACTGGAGTGGTGCATAGCAGACTTGTCAGGGATGAAGATCTGTCCTGCACTCTAAGCACACTCTGAAGGGCAGGCAACGAAGAAACTCAGAATCCATTCTGTATGTGCTGGCCGCAGTTCCTCTTTCCCCTGCCAATATGCTTATGGTTTGGCATCTGTTGAAGCACCAAAGCTGTCCAGCTGATAAACTGACACGCTTTGGGTGGCCTTAGTCTCTTGAGATTTTACAACTGCTGTTTCTCTACCAGACGAGAGCCAAAGGCTTCCAAACTCTCCCACAGAGACTTTCCTTGTACACTGGTGTCAAGTTCAGAACAAGAATCCAGAGCAGACTTTTTATTCCTCCTAACACTCACATCCTTATACTGCTGCTCTCCCTCAGCTAACTGGTGTATGTGATGACCCCATGTTTTATGCACTAATTCACCCTGGTAGTCAGTAGTCTGGAGTAGTTCATAGCAGTATCCCTGCCACCCAGGAGTCCTCTCCTCGTGAAATATGAGGCATTTTGTATGCTTGACACTTGGATCCAAGCTTATAACCAGAGTTTGTTGCAGTGCACTGTGCAGTTCTGATTCCTGAATCTCTCTGCTGTGTTTGCGGCATGCTCAACACCAGGTGAAAGAGACTGTTTGCTTACAATGAGATAACATGGAAAAAACAATGTCTCCAGCAGGAATTTTAGAAGGATAACTTGACTGATACAGAGTTAACACTGCATCATCTCCATTTAAGGTTCACACTGTAGGTAGAGGTGCTGACTAATGTATATCTTGGACTTTGTGAAGAATGCTTTACTCATAGAACCTTTTCACAATATGCAGAGTGGATTTCCACCACTTCCCTCTTTCTGGCTTCACATGGTGGAAGGTGAGAGCATTCTGCACCAAGTGTTGATATTCCAAGATTTTCTGGGCCATCTTCAGTATTCCCATTCTGTTTCAACAACTGCCACATCATTAAATGCAGGCAGTGTGCAAAGCCAAGGTCACAGACACCCTTACCTTCATGCATAGCTCACACCACACTGGAACTGCTCTTGGATGCCATGAATACAGGGCAGGAGAGAATTCATTAAGTTATTCACCTCCTTTGTTTTGCACAGTGTGCGATATCTCAAAATTGCACATACATGTGGCTGCTGCTTCTGCCACCAACCAGCACACAAAAAAGCCGTTTTTTCTATTCACTACCCAAGCAGACCAAGTGGGTGCTTTCATTCAGTAATTTATAGACAGTGATCTATAGGTTAGTTTGTTAGAAGGATTTTCTTGAGCTTAGATTTCTCCAAAACAGAGAGCCCTGTATCTAGCAGCATTTAGAACAGCTGTAAGACTGCTCTTGAGAAGAAATACATTCTGCTTGATTCTTACCATCTGGGCACTTCCCATAGCCTCAGTTCCCAGAGGAATTCTCTCCTTGTATAAGTGAAAAGGACAACGCATAACTTCCAGGAATTCACTGGCTTTGGCATTGAAAAAATCCAAAAGGGAAAGTCCTGAAGAATTTAATGTGATGAATCCAATAGATTTCCAGAGAAATGACTCTAAAACTATATAGAATTTAATAGAGTGATATTCTTTCTCTAGTTTTTTTTTAAAAAAAACAATTTTATAGAATTCCATAACAGGGATATAATTTTCCAATAAATTCTATTGGATTGTTCAAAAAAACCTACAGTACACTTTTCATTTTCTCTTATCTTCTATATGACTTTTCTATAAGGAAGGACCACTGAGTATTTTTAGCACAGTTAGGGCTGTATTTGAGGGTCTCACCAAAAATCAGGTGAGTCATTCACTTGCTTTCTGACCTTATTGAGGGATGACGGTTTTGAGACTGCTTCTGCTCTGCCTTCTTAACCATAGCTATTGACCTGAAGGATTCAGCTGAAGAAGTGGCTCTTCCTTCCTTCATAACCTGCATCGAGAGCAGTGACACTTCATTACTGCTTCTTCAGCAGGACTACTTTTATGAGTGAGTGCTCACCAGCCTAAGTAGGAGTTGAACAAGGATATGGCAGAGCTTAGGCGCACTCCCTACAATGGCTGTCAGGACCCCAGCTACTGTTTTGCCTACACAAGCAACATATCCCTTTTACTCACTCCTTTTCCTCTAGGTCACACCCTTGGCTCAATTCTTTTAATATTGATACCTATGAGACTCGTAGCTGGGGATACTGATGGCAATTGCCTATACAGGGTTCATGACCCACAAAAGTTTAACTAGAAACCCAGCTAATTTAGTTTCCCTTTGATTTAAAGATGGGCAGAGAAGTCCACCTAAGGAAATTTAGTTTCACATGCAATTTAAGGTGCTGTAAAAGGGGACAACATCTTTATTCCTCTTAGAAACTTACACATAAAATTTACATCACTGAGCACTAGGATTTAGCAGAGGGTGGGGTGGGGACTTATAGACTGTCAGGGACCCCTGTTTCTGGATTGGTTTGGCTGTATTATGCTATACTTATAATCTGTTTAGCAACAAGTAACACTCTAGTTCCCCAGGTAGCTATTTATGGTACAATATAAAATCAGTGGAGCGTCTCAACAAAAGACTAACCTAGCTCTCTATTGGTCAGTCCAGGATAACAAGATACAAATTCCATGGACCAGCCCTGCTCTCCATCTTCCAAGAACCCTAGTATCTAAAGGTTATTATGGTACCTCTGCTGGAATGACTTTTCTTCATCAGTGACTATTCCCTGCAAAGTTTTCATGCTATGCAGTAACTCAAACAATCATCTCTTCCCCCTCACCAACATGAAAGTTTCCGTGCTGATAGTACTGCTACAGAGAACAAATCCAGGCAGTTCCACATTTTCATGATAGCCACTAATGTCTTCTTAGCAGGTCTAAAAAATGATCTTTGGCATCCCTCCTCTGGAGGAGCGTTAACCACTCTGCTGCTGGCAGAATTTTCTTTCTTCAGCATCCATTTTCATACTTTTTTTTAAGCCAATACCAGAAAAGGAAAGAGGATAACATCTGAGCTAGGATGACCAAAATATTTGAAAAGATCCATTTAATATCTTAAAATAATGCACAAAGTTAGATCTTCAGTCAGGGGTGGCTCTAGGGATTGTGCCACCCCAAGCTCAGCAGGCAGGTTGCCTACGGTGGTTTGCCTGCGGGGGGGTCCGCTGGTCCCGCGGCTTCGGCGGACTACCGAAGCCGCAGGACCAGCCGACCCTCCACAGGCAAACTGCCAGAGGCAGCCTGCCTGCTGCCCTCGCGGAGCCAGCAGAGCGCCCCCAGCGGCTTGCCACCCCAAGCACGTGCTTAGCGTGCTGGGGCCTGGAGCCATCCCTGTCTTCAGTAGTTATTCAAGTTAAGGCAGGGGGTTGGTGCAGAGCCAAATGTCTGTGCAAGCTCCAGTAACCCCAGTTGTTACATGATTCTACCTGCACGTCTTTGTTTGCTTATTTACTTTGAGTGACTACAAGGGCACTTGATGTTATAAAACATGGTCAATGTCCTGGGTTCAGTTGGAGAGTTAGGTTAGGATGTTATCTTTCTGGAGATTTTCCCTGCAGCAGTGATGATACATGTTCTGGGGTTAACTTTCTGTCGAATACACAGGACAAGTTTTAAGGCACTGGTCCAGAATGTAAACAAGTCCGTCTATATGGAGCCAGCATTGGCAGCTGTGCTGAGGTTATTTGTATTAAAATATTTGCTAAGCAATTCTTTATAAAGGGAAGTATGTTTCTGTGAAAAGCAGAGATAATGTTGGTGCTTTGTCCCATTGCCAGTAGCAGTACTCTTGCTATCTTTGTTACCACTGATTACTCACAGGAGTTCCAGTGCACTGAATTTGGTGCTGCTGCACAGGGCTGGCCCACAACATTTTGGACCTGAGGCGGGGAGCTCAAATAACGCCCCCATTCCTCCTCGCTTGGGCCAAAACATTGAAAGGTCTCAATTCTACTTCTTCCTGTTCTACTCCTCTCATGATACTGCTCTGTTACCTACCCCAATAGAGGAGAACTAACAACTTAAAATGCCTTGTTCAAAAATTTTAAGTAACACTTAACTTTCAGTCGCCTGAACAGCAAATGTAACTTTTCTTGTCTGCATAGTAAACACTGGTATTTTTATCTGTTTCAAGAATCAAAGTGGTGCTTTCCATGCTGTCTTGGTTGCAAAGATTTGAACTGCTTCCTGCTGAAGGTCCACAGTCTGGGCCAGCTCATGCTCTATTAAGATGATTGCAAGGCCAACTAGCCTATCCTGTGACATTGTGGAGCGTAGATGTGTTTTTATTAACTTCACCTTGGAGAAGCTGCGTTCTCCACTGGCAACTGTTACACGAAGTGTTAGAAGTATGCACAGAGCAACAAAAGCATTTGGAAAGAGGGTGGTCATCTTATTTATGCACTTATATTCCAGAACAGCTTTTGGAGTTGATCCTGATGAAATGTCTCTTGAAAGGGCATTCAGTTCATCACCTAAATCACTCGCATCAATATTGCGCATGTCATCATGTGTCAACACTGTCGTCTCTAGTGCCCTGCATGCATTGTTGGTGTAAGTCTTCTCCAGGTATAGTGAGGAGTTTTGGAATATCGTAAAACATCCCAAATATACTGCTGTGTTCCTTGAGCTTCATGAAATGTTCTTCAACTGATTGTACTGCACAATCTACCATCAACTCAGCCATCAGCTTCACAATTCTAAGGAAGTTTCCATTGTTTGGACATACAGTTGATCTGAAGTGCCACGCAGCGCTAGGTTTTGGGTAGCAAGCATTCTCACAATGGCAATGAACTCAATTGAAGGGGATAAATAAGCAGGCTGGTAGCAGGGCCTGAGTGAGGGAAGATATCAGTGTCTTAAGGGCCTAACAGGCTCCTACTACTTCAGTTGACTGCCTGTTCTCCTCAAGTGTGTTCAGGGAAGCCGCAGGAAACAGGAAGCTCCCTGAGAAGCTGGTGTTAATCAGTCCAGGCTCCTGGGGGTGCTAGAGAGGTACATAAGAGGCTACTCCTCCTCTCTCTTCCGGCAGCGCCTGCTGCTTTCTGTTATTTCCTCTCACCTTTTCTCCTGCTGCCTGTTATGTCTCTTGTGCCCTCCTTCCTCCAGCACAACACTTCACCATCTCTGTGCACCTGGAGCAGAGAGAATACATATGCACCAGCAGCGGACACAATTTTCTACACTCTGGGTCCTAGTGGTGCTCACCCTCTCTCATTGTCTGGCAACTGACGTGGCTGCCTTAGTTCACCACCTGGTAAGGCCAGCCCTGCTGTTGCAAGCCTGGAACTGGTCTGATTGTCTGTCTGCCCAAGAAGCAGGAGCGGAATCAACCCAGTTGCAGAATTCCAGTGGCATCAAATTCAGTTCACCGGAGCTGCTGAAACTAATCAGTGATAGGGAAAATAGTGAGGGTCTATCAGAATAGGGGAAATTCAGGATGTAGGACACACAAGCTCAGCTCATCCCACTCTCATGTATAAGCTCTATACAGCAGGGATTGTCTCTGTGTTTGTACAGTTGTGAGCACAATGGGGCTGTGGCCTATGACTCGGGTGCCTACGAGCAATATAAATAATAATAATAATTTACAATGTCTGTTCCTAGCTGGAGAAAAATTGAACAGTTTGAACACAACTTAGTGAAATGTAAAACTACTGCAACTATTTTTGCGACAAGGCAGGTGAGGTAATGTATTTTATTGGCCCAACTTCTGTTTGTGAAAGGTACAAGCTTTGAACTGCACAGCTCTTTTCTCCAGATCTGGGGAAGGAAGCCAAGTGTCTGAACTAAATACAAACTGGGACAGTTGTTTAGCAGAAGGGATGAGGTAGTCCCTTGACATGGGCAATTGGGGGTTCGATTATTATGCATAAAGGTTTTGAAATGGCCAATTAAAGGTTAGCCAGCAGTAAGGTTTGTTAAAATTGTTTTAAAGAGCATAAAACCAGTGTCCCTGTTAGTCCATGGTTATTGGTATCTAGCAGAGTTACGAATTTAAGTTCTCAGCCTTGCCTTTTGAAGGGATTGTGTAGGTTTCCCATGAGGACAAGTATTAAAAGATCAAGTATGGAGTGTTTGCTTTGTGAGAATTGTTTGCCCCTGGCTGCTAGGGTGTTTTTGTCTTTTTTAATTTTTCTGTGTGAGTTCATTCGAGAGCAGAGTATTGGCTGGTTTCACCCACATAGTTATTTTATTTTATTTATTTGGTTATGTTGTTTTTATTAGTTATGTATTATTCTTCATCTAGGCCAGGTCAACCTAAAGGTGCACTGCACTTTTTAAACAAGTAAAAGGCATAGTCCTGGCCTCAGATCTGGTCCTGTCCTGCATTTCTTGCACACTCAAGCTTCCATTGACTTCAGCGAGTGATCTGAGGATGCAAAAATGTAAGGTTGTTCCTTATATTTTGATATTAGATGATGAGTGATAAAAAGGAAAAAGGAGCAGGGTATTGGAGAAAGGGAGATGATTGTTGCTGAGGTTGGTCTGTGCTTCCTGAAGACTCTGGTCTTTTGTTCTTTTTGTTTGCAATTGGTTAGGATAAAGCTGTTAGTGATAGGTGCAGTCCTTTTAGCCTCTCCTCACGTTGTTCTCCATTTTCCTGGACTCAGGTTATGGGACTTACACTCAAGATTCTGGCAAAGAAAAATGTGAAAGGACAGGGACAGGGAGGACAAGGAACAGAGGTCACTGATAAATTAGATTCAGAGTCTTTTCAATGGGTGGAGGATCAGACCTAGGATGTGCACCATACTCTATCATGGATGTTAGAAAGAACCTGTATATAGACATTTAAATAGTTTGCGTACAGTGCAGCTGATCTCTCAAGGGTAGAAAAGGCAGCTATTGATTTAGCTGTAGGGAAAAGATTAGAAGACATGAAAGCTCCTTAAGTTTCCAGTACACACCAGTGTCTAATCTCTGGCAAGGACTATGGAAAGGCATTTGCTGCGCTACTGACATGGTGTGAAGAAAGTAGGAGGAAAAATAAATGCAAGGTAACAGGATGAGTTTGCTAGACATTTTGAATCTCAGATCTAAGTGAGAGTGAAGAAGAGGGAGCCTGGGGTTCTTCTCCAGGAAAAATAAATAAATTGAAGTTTACATGCAAGGTGGGATATTGAGATGGTAAAAGTGGTAACACTTCCCACAGACCAACAATGAACACTTCTGAGAGCATTTTACTGTCAGAAAATTGGGGATTATGCAGTCTGGTGGCCAGATCCTCAGCTGATTTATCAACTGTTAAAAATCAGCAAAGCTTCACTAAAGCCAGCTGCAGGTCTAGCCCTCTGGGATGGAAATTCCTGCAAGTTATTCTTAGCTTTATCCCAAAGGACAATGAGGATGCCTCTTTATCACAACTTCTTGCTGGGTATGTTTCCTCATCTGAATGTAGCCCTGTCTCTTTACCATTTTTCATTCCTTTTCCCTTCTTTCCTTTCCTCCCTCTTCCTTTTCTTTATGATCCCTTTCTTGTCATCCCCACACTCAGCTAGCATATAATTTTTTTCCCTTTTATGGTAGTGTAGATGTGCATGCTGCACAAAAAAACAAATAACTCTACAATATCTTTATTATTGTGTTTTGACATTTTTTTATAAGCATGTCATTATAGAATGAATTCCATTGGTATGGACCTACTCCAACATTTTTTATTTTATTGCTTTGCGTACTGTCAAAATTAACAATGATTTTTTTTAAGTGACAAACTTCACTTTTTTTTTTTTTGCCAATTTCTCCTTCTCGTTTCCATTAATTTTTCCCTGCAGCAGGTCAGCTTAGGTAGTTTTGCCATCCCCTGGTGCTTCAGTCATCTCCTAATGTCTGAACAAGCTTTCTCAGAGGCAGCTTTTCTTATCTGTGAGCTATGTTATCATGTGGGGTGGATTTTTACTCTGTCTGTCTTCTCCTCTGTCTCTGCGTTGTGTCTTCTGGTTTGTCTTTGGCCTTGTGTCTTTCTGCTTTTTTGGCTCAACTCTATAGTAACAGAGGCAAAGTAATTGTTAGTTCTGACTGAGAGTATATTACAAGATGGAGTGATGCTTGTTTCTTCCATAGTTAAGATGGATGCAAAACCTTCCATTGTAAGCCTGACTTTGAATTCCTCCCTAATTTTGTCAGGATAAAATCAATCCACCTGAAATTTCACAGGCTTGTTCCTATGCCTGGCTAGAATTTTCTTGGAAATTTTAAAAAAAATCAGGCAAGACATTTTGGAGTTATTTAAAAATGAGTGTGATCTCACTTTTTTTACTTTTTCCAAATGTGTGCATTTTGTTAAAGGAGTGTTATAACTAAAAACTGTCTTGACCTGGAAACTCCAAATTTGGTTACTTTGTTGTGTCTAGCAAGGACTAGTGCCGTGGTCTAGTCTTGGAAAGTTTGATGGTTATTATTTAAATACTAGTAACATCAATGTCGATGTACATTTGGAACACAGAGATATTCTATATATAGCATGCTGGTTTTGTACTTTGTTTGGAAAATGCTATCAGCCAGTTATGTGCTCCTTAAGCAATGTATCAACAACATGTACTTTTTAGGAATAATGTAGCCAAAGGCTACCAGGTGCCTAAATAGCTGCTGTCATGTGTCATGTGACTGGGAAGCACTCGACTTATTCCTATGTTTGCCATAGGAATTCTTGCAGAACTTCTCAACGTCGCTATTGTTCCTCTGGACATTACAAGCTGCACAGTGCCTCTCTCCTCTTTTAGTGCCTCCCTGAAGTCTCAGAAATTTCCTCTACTAGGCTCCCCCTCAGCACCTGTGACCTGGGGGACATTAGGGATCCTTAAATGGACTATGGCAGAGTTGGCTTCACATTGATCCTAGTGGAGCAATTTTTATACATATTTTTTTAAACCGAATGAAATACCAAGATATCAAACTTTGCTAAACTGGAGGTGAGGCCAAGAAAATAAAGTATGGAAATTCTGGTAAGCTGCCCCTATGATGGCATAGTTATGCCTGAATCTCAGTACACAAAATGGCAAATGGCATTAATACGAAAACTCAATAAAACCTTTAACTGTCAAGATCCAGACTCCCTGGAGGCTCAAGGATGGCTCCTGGGTTTTCTGACCTTAGGAAAAACTGAAGTAAACTGAGAGAATACATTGTAAAGATTTCCAGGTAGCCTTTTCAATAGTACTCAGCATTGGTCTAACTCTGCTCCCATTAAAGTCTTTGGTAACGCTCCAGTGAGTTCAAAGGGAGCAGAGTTAGTCCAACCTTACACTAATAATTTGTGTATTTATAATGTTCTCAGGCTGCTGTACCACATGATAAACACAGTCAAAACATAGTGAAAGCTTAATTGAAAAACCACCCACAATAATACAGTAAAACAAGCAATACACGACACAAAAGGGAGTTGATAAATATGAGACCAATGATGAGGGCATCTAGAATGAACACTTTTCTGAGATTCTGACATTGCAAGAGGTTGTGTTGAATATCCCAGTTAGTGTAAAAGTGGAGACACAGGATTATAAAAGCCCATTTCTAAAACTCTTTACAGACCAGATACATGATCAGGAAAATATCCTATCTGTTCCCAAACACATATGTAACCCCTTTTGCTGTCTCAGTATCAAGATCTCAATTCCATCTAGGATAGGGTGATCATATTTCCCAAAGAGAAATCAGGACACCCCCAGCTGCTCACCTGAGAGCCCCTCCCCATGCTGTTGCCTGCCACTGGAACCCTGCCCCCCCCCCCAGGTTGTTGCCCATTTCTGGAGCCCTGTGCTCTCCCCCCCACACACCAGGCTGTTGCCTTGTTGCTGGAGCCCTGTGTGGGCCCCCTCAGGAGTCTGTTGCCTGGTCGCTGGAAGCCTGCGAGAGGCCTTGCATGCTGCAACTCTGCTCCCCACTCCCAGCCCTGCTTCTCCCCTGTGTGGGGCTGGCATATCCACTTGCCCCCTCTACACCACACCTCATGTTTTTCCCCCCAAAATTGGCATTTGTCCTGTTTGCTTTTGCCAACTAAGCAAGTCAGCAAGAGAAAACAGGACAAATGCCTCCTTTTGGAAAAAAAGTTGGGATGGCCAGGAGAGGGCTTAAAAGAGGGATGGTCCTGGCCAAAATGGGATGTAGGGTCAGCCTAATCTAGGAGAATGCAAAGCAGGTATTAGACTGAAGAACAGAGAAGCTGCAGTAATGTCCAGAGTGAGGGTGCTGACAGACTAGAGCTCTACAGGTGCAAAGGTTCCAAAAAGAATGTCCAGGCATAAATGAGCATAGATGCGACAAGCCTAAACAATAGTATGTGCTGTGCGAAACATTAGCTACCATTAGTGCTCAGCCTAGTTTGGGAAGGTGAAAATCTTTGCAGAGTTAGATTTTCCCTGGCCTTAAATGTTCAGGTTTTCACATTTGGAAATTGTGCATATGGTGACTGTTTTCATTAAGATGCCTGCTACAGGAAATGTGTTTTGTGACATGTGTTGGTGCATGGTGAGAGAATCCACATACTGACATTTTGTTTGAGTTAGCGTATTTTTATAGCATTTTTGTAATTTTGTGTTGGTTGTAAAGAACACTCTCATCCTGGCATAGGGCAGTCTACTATATTAGGAGATTGAAGTGATCTCTTCTGGGGCAGAGGACCCTTTTGCACTGCTCACTTCTGATGCTGATACTCTCCTGTAAAGATTGATCACTCTCTGTAACAGGCAGGAAGAGTTTGTTTGAAACACTCCTTTGTGTTAGCAGATGTTGATCCTGCTGGAGAAGAGTTAAGTGGATTGTATTGAATCACTGAAGCAAGCAGGTGATTCATTACCCGCACCTGAATATAAAGCATGGAGGTGAAGAAAAGAGATGGTTCGAGGAGGGGATCCAAGTAGTCCTGGCCTTCCTGAAAAGGCGGCTTGTGCTTATTTTATAGGCCTAATCCAAAACCCACTAAAGTCAGTGGATGTACTTCTGAACACCTTGCAGGGGTCATGAGCATCTCCAGGAAAGGGGTAATTAAAAATCTTGAGGCCTACATTTCCAAAAGTGACTAGCAATTTTGATTCCTCAGGTACCCAACTTGAGACAATTTAAAGGCATTAAACAGAAGTTATGGGGCTCGGTACAGGGGTAACTGACTGAAATTTAAAGGCCTATGATATACAGGGGGTCAGGCTAGATGATCTAATGATCGCTTCTGGCCTTAAACTCTATGAATGAATGAAAGTGAGGAAAATCAAAACTAAAGGGGCCTAACTCTGAGTATGGGTGCTCTGTACTTTTTGAAACCCAAATCTCTCTAAAACTGATTTCTTGGATGACATGTAAAAAAGATTTGGGGGTCATGCGGCTGAACATGAGCTCCCAATGTGATTTGTGGCCAAAAGTGTGTGGTGCTGATGTGATGCTTGGATAGCTAAACAGGGGACTCTTGAGTAGGAGTAGAGATGTTTGACCTCTGTATTTGGCACTGGTGTGACCACTGCCAGAAGCAAGAAAGATGTTAATAAATTGGAAAGAGTTCAGAGAAGAGCCACCAGAGTGATTGAGATTAGAAAACCTGCCTTACAATGATAGATTTGGGAAGCTCAATCTATTTAGCTTAACAAAGAGAAGGTTGAAGGGTGGCTTGATTACAGGCTATCATCACATACGTGGGGAATAAATTTTGCATAATGGGCTCTTCAATATATCAGAGAAAAATATAGCATGATCCAATGTCTTTTCCACTGTAATGTTTTAAAGATGAAATTCTGATCTTATTACAGTTAATAACAAAACTCCTATTTATTTCCATATGATCAGGATTTGTCCTTACAAGAAAGATGATATATGATATTTCTGGTTTCCCCAACTGCTCTTCAAAAAGATTTATGTTTACTCCAAGTGTGCAATAAAAAATGGGCTCACACTATTTGATCACACCAAAATTTTTGCTCTTAACTTCATTAATGATGATTTGCAGAACAACAGTTTATTGTAATCATGTTTCACCCTCATTATGCTGTGTGATTTGGAAACAGAAATATAATTAAGACCTCCTTTTAAATGATTTTATTTTATGTGATTATTTCTACAGATAAAAGCTTTTTAAGTGGTTCTGAGCTATATGTTTAATCTCCAAACTCAGTACACAAGCCATAGATGAATTTTGGTCACATAGAAATAGCACCCACGAAATATAGAGATGCCATTGGGAAGCTAAGAAATTACATGGTTTTGTGCAATACTTATAATCTGTAGCATACTAACCCTCGTTATTGGCCCTATCCTACAAACCCTTATTCATGTACATAACCATTGCACATGCAGGTAGTTCCTGTAACTCCAAGAAGTTCAAGATTAGGTTTTCTGGTTTTGATAACTGTTAAAGAAAGAAAATCTCCAGCTGCTACAGGAGAGGAAATGTTAATGCTGTAGTTAACTGGGCCAGCACCAGAATCTCTCCAACATTGTACTGGTCTGTGAAAAAACTTGATTAGTTTTCAGGTTTTTAAACATAGGCCTGGTCTACTTGGGGGGGTGGGGGCAGGGGATGCGATCGATCTAAGTTACGTAACTTCAGCTACTTGAATAATGTAGCTGAAGTCAATACACTTATACCATCTTACCGCAGTGAAGACACTGCGGTAAGTCCACGACTGACTCTCTCCCGTTGACTCTGCCTGCACCTCTTGCCTTGGTGGAATACTGGAGTCGACGGGAGAGTGCTCGGCGATCAATTTACCATGTCTAGACTAGATGCGATAAATCGACCTCTGCTGGATTGATCGCTGCCTGTCAATCCAGCAGGTAATGTAGATAGTGATATCAACAGTATATAAATCCCAGTGTAGAAGACTCTCAGTTGGGTAAGAGGGTCAAGCCAGCTGATTTCAGTGAACAGTAAGCTCTTATTTCTGGTGGAATAGGAGATTGACTCTTCCAAATCAATTGGCTGTAACCTTATGAACCAAGAAAGTTAAGTGGATTATGGGAAAATATGGGTTGTCACGAGGTGTTCACTATGCTCACTATATTATATAGCAGATTAATGGTGTTAAGTACTCACATCCATACTTAGTTATCTGATAACTTATTCCGCCATGAACACCATAGTATCTGGATGGGTTGCATACTTTAAAAGAACACTTTAATCTGTACAACCCCAAAAGACTGCAGAAATAGCCATGATCTCTGGTAACCAACCCAACCAACCTTAGGGAAGCCAACCGAGCCTTAGTCAAGTGACTACTTAGCTAAAGGAATGGATCTTGCATACTGTCTTGAAAGTCGGTGAACTTGGGCTCTGGTGGAGCACAGCAGGAAGAAGTTCTACAACTCAGGACCCTCCACCAACATCTTCCTCCATCCAGTCTTCTCGAGTTTGATTCTAAGCATGATCAACTACTGCACCTCAGCTGATTTCAACCATCACGAACAACAGTTAGTAATATTTGCCCCCTTATTTCTCAAAATAAATCAAAAGAGCAAACCCAGGATGACTCATTTCAGTTACATGTTTCACTGCTCTACAGCCAAAATGCTTCTGAAATAAATGTAGTCCAACTTTACTAATTCTGGGTCACTGAGAATGAAAATGATGCTTAAAATTGTTGATTCGCTCTAGTTTTCAAGATATGCTATTGGGTCAGTATATACGACCCTTGACTTGGGAATGGCGGAGGATAAGTGAGTTATAAAGGGAAGGGATCTCAATTTAAACCAGAAATGACTAAAATACATCTTTGACTGGATCTATGAATAAATCTATGACTGGGTTTGGACAGTACTTGCTTTTTAGGCAAAACAATGAATGATGCAGTCTGAAGCTGGTATCGCGTCATACATGATATGAATTGCATCATGTTATTCCTAGCAGTCATGGATGATGCAATCATAATGAAGCTTACATCACTCTGCTGAACAAATTGCCCTATATCAGCTCTAGAAATCATACAGGGTCCTGCTCTCTTATTTGTCAGTGTTTGATTTTGCAAAGGGACACATTTCTGTTTAGCCAAAGTGAGCAGAGATGCCTCGTACTTGTGTGAAGAGTGCAGATAACTTCTGCTATGTTTGTGGTGAAGTGACTTTTGCATCACAAAAGGGCAGTATAACCACTATAGTTAAGAAAGCCTATCACCTTTATTTTGGCTGAAAAATTGGAGATCAGGACAAGAGGTGGGCCCCACACATATGCTGCAACGCTTGTGCAACAAATCTTCGCCAGTGGTTGAACAGGAAAAGGAAATCTATGCCTTTTGCAGTGCCAATGATTTGGAGAGAGCCAACAGATCATACCAGCAATTGTTACTTCTGCATGGTGCCTCCAGTTGGGAAAGGTGTGTCAAAGAAGAAAAAGTGGACTGTGCATTATCCAAACATTCCATCAGCTATACGCCCAGTACCCCACGGAGAAGGACTGCTGGTTCCTGATGCACCAGGATCATTCTCACTTGAGTCAGAAGAGGAAGAGGATGAACCTTCTGGTCCTGAACCATCAATGTCATAGGACCCACATTTTCTCCCATCCTCCTCTTCTGAACCACGCCTCATAACACAAGGTGAACTGAATGACCTTGTCAGGGATTTGGAACTACCCAAGAGTAAGGCAGAGCTGTTGGGCTCCAGACTACAGCAGCGGAATCTCCTGGCAGGCTATCAGGGCAAATGGAGCCCATCAATGCTTGCAGACTATTGCTGGACAGTGACAAGAGATGCTCCATTTAATGAATACAAGAGACAAGCCAAGAAGCGCTGAGTAGACACTGAATAGAACTAAACTATGTACATAATAGTTTTTTGCCTTTTGTTCCATAATAAATTTTATTTATATAACACTTTTGCTGATTTTTAAAGTGTTACATAAACAGGACAGGTGAAATATTATCATGTAAAGCAACCATAAACACATGAAAAGACCTAGGTTTACAAATTATGATTAAAACTCTACTATCTACACAATATACATAGACATAAAATGTAAAAACTTAAATAGCTTAGAAATAGTAGCCAATCAGTTGTTTTAATTGTCATATTTGAATTCAGCACATCAAAATACATAATAAATAGGACATTTTATCTCTGAAGCAGACAACTCTCAAAAATTGTAGACCAGTGTTTTTAGTCCATGTTGTTCATATTTCTCATGTAACTTTCTTCTTTGGCTTGGAGTGGGTGTTTGTATGCCTGTTTGTTTAGAAATATTTACCTGCTTTGTGGTATTCTTGTTTGAACTTCATTTTCCCGCCTTACGTTATGTGAGTATTAAAGTCTAACACTATACCACAAAGCTTCTGGGGGTGCTGGTCCAGAATTAAGACACTTACTGTCTTTCTATTAAATATTAATGTTATGCTACCACCTTGTGGACAAAATATAAATAACACTGAACTACTATACATAGGTATACTGCAATAAGGGTGGAAGCCCCATCACCCAGGGAAAAAGTGGCTGCGTGTGAGTGATCTATCTGGAAGCATATCAGAGGCTGAATCCTCCCCGCTAACCAAGACAATACAAACTACCAGTGTGGCAAAACTGGTATAGCCCATGGACTGTAATAGCTGCTGCAGGCAGTGTTGAGGGCCTGATTCTCCTCTTGCATGGAGAATCAAGCCTGTGTGGCCCCTGAATTCATATAGCTAACAAACCCATTGATACAATGAGGAATCCAGCGGCACCTTGAAGACTAACAATTTTATTTGGGCATAAGCTTTCGTGGGTAAAAAACCTTAGGGCTGCCTATGAGTTCCCCCTGCAAGCCCTTGAGGGGAACGCTGCTTCCAGTTCACCCATTGTGCTTCTGTGGAGAGGGGAAAACAGAATATTCCCCTACATTCCAGCCATAGAACCATTATTAAGAAGCATTTTACCTGAGACAGGACTAAGGAGCAGTTCATCCTGTAGGGCTCTAGCTATGGCGGGAAAGGCACCCACACAAGAACTGGATAACAGTGGCCTGACTCTCAATACAGAAGATGCAAACAAACAGCTGAATCCTGCCCCCACCCCCAACATTACAGAAGGCCCTTTGCAGGTTTTGGGCTCCGCTTCTTCAAGGGCAGATGTGCTGGGGGTGAAGGACAGGAACATTCTCTACTTCTGCTTCCTTCAGTTCCCTGGGGATTTCCTGCACATGCAAATGCTGAAAGTGGTGGGAATGATGGGCAGGGGGACGGAATCAAGCAAGCTGCATTTGCGGTTCCCATAACAGCTCAGGTGCACAGGGAGCACCGTGGTGGTTGGGGAGGGAAGGAGCAGCCCACACCTCCTTTCCTGCTCTCACTGTGACAGCTGCATGTATTTCCTGATGGTTTCCAGGGAAGAAGTTCCTTGCTTCTGCTATAGCCCTAATGGCCTTTTGAAGTCATGTCGCCTTACCATTACATGAGGGCCCAATCCTGCCTCCCCAATCCCTATGCCCTTCCTCTCACCCCCACCCAATGAAAGAGATGATGTGAAAGAAATGTCATAAGTTAAAAGCAGCAGAGTTTTTTGGCTCTTTGACTGGATTTTCCCATTTAGGTCTTGGTTAGCATCTGAATATGGAGCACAGGATTAGGCCTTATGTACCTATGGTATAAATTGATGTATCTCTGTTGAGGCCAATGGAACTATGTCATTTTTATACCAGTTGATATGGCCCTAGGGCTTCAATGAGACTAAGATCTTGCCCATAACAAGTTGTAGGTCTTACCACTGATAAGTGATACCTAGAACTTTTGACAAACTTTGGAGAACTAGAGAGTAACAGAAAAATTATGAACAGCAATTAGCTCTGCAATAGATAACCATGCAGCTGTTCTTAGAGCAGTTTTTTTTTGTTGCCATTCAAAGTACTGTATAGTGAGCTGTTCTGTAGGTTTCTAAGATTCCTGTCTTTTCATGCTATCATTCCTGCTCCTGGGCAAACTGAGAACTCAAGTGCAAAGGAATCAGAAAGATAATTTCCTCCTCATGGAAATTCACTTTGATCTTCCCTTAATGCAGTTGAGTGAAAGCAAGATAAGTCATATAGGATCTGATAATGGACCAAACACTATGCAAGTAGAAAAAGCATTGTTTAATCAGGTTGCACCCAACATAAGAAATAAATACCACAGGAATAAATTATAACCTCAGTGATATAAAAAAACATATATTAGAATTGGAAAAAGGTACAGCAAAGGGCAACAAAAATGATTAGGGGTATGGAACAGCTTCTATATGAGGAGAGCTTAAAATGAGATGGAACTGTTTAGCTTAGAAAAGAGATGACTAAGGGGGGGTATGATAGAGGTCTATAAAATAATGACTGGTGTGGAGAAAGCAAATAACTAAGTGTTATTTACTCCTTCGCATAACACAAGAATCAAGGGTCATCCAATGAAATTAATAGGCAGTGGGTTTATAACCAACAAAACGAAGTACTTCGTCACACTCTACATAATCAGTCTGTGTACTCACTGCCAGGGGTTGTAGTGAAGGCCAAAAGTACCAGTGGGTTAAAAATGTATGATAGAAATTAGTGGAGGATAGGTCCTTCAATAGCTCTTAGCCAAGATGGTCTAGGATGCAGACCCATGCTATGGGTGTCCCTAAACCTCCAACTTCCAGAAGATTAGACTAGATGACAGGGGATGGATCATTCAAAATTGTGCTGCTCTGGTCAGTCCCTCTGAAGCGTCTGGCACTGGCCACCAATGGAAGAGAGGATACTGGGCTAGATGGACCATTGGTCTGACCCTTCATGGCTGTTCTTATGTTCTATGCATTTAATATTTTGCTAGGATTTCTGAACAACTCATTTGTAACTGAAAGCATGTTTTGCTAACCGTTGGATAAAATCAGACAAAGAAAGAAGATAAGTAATTAGAAAAAGGTTGCAACAAACAATAGTGGATAATAAGTTACAAACACAGTTCCTTCCATTTCCCAATGCCCTAAAGCTAACAAAATGTTTTATAAGGGAGCAAAACATAAGGGTCAGATCCAGTTTCAAAGCTTGTATTTGTAGGACACTAGAGACAAAAGAGTTGAGTGAAATCATTCTGTTTACTTAGATTTAAACCAAGAAATATGAACTGACATGAGAGTAGGACCCAAACTGACTGGTTGAAGTACAAGGCTTAAACACTTTTTACAAATTTTCTACCATCAGCCAACACACGTTCCACTTCAAACCCAACAGTTCTGGGATCAATTCAGGAAACACTTAAAAAAACAACATATTTTAAAAAAAATTTGAGAAAGTTTTTCATACTCTTGTTAAGCAACACTTTCTCTTTTGCAGAACTGTGTCATCTCAAGACATTCTTGAAACATAACACTGTTTAATTGCCACCGTAACAGCTGCTGACCCTCTATGAGTTGGTTTGCTGTCTATTGATTTCAGTGTATTTAAAGTGGGCCTATCTATAGCGCTTGATGAACCTCAGTTAAATCCATGCAACTGAGTTATTCTCTATTAATCAATATAGGGCCATGTCACTAAATGCTGTGATTTGACATTACTGTAAATGACTTCTTTATTGAATTCGGCTCCTGTTTATGCACCACTGCACTCAATGGGATTTTTTCTATTGCTGCAGCGCCACGCGTGCTATAAATCAGTGTAGCTTTACTAACGTCAAAGGTTCACCACTGCTTTAAGTGAGCTGAAGCTCTGGCCTCATGACTTCAGTGGTAGCAAGTTCAGGTCCTTTACATTTCCAGTGGTATCCCAAACTGATTTAAACCAGCTAGTTCAGCTTCAGTTTTAGCTTCTAAACTGGAAGAGCTTTTTCCTCACGTTACCTTGCCTGGTCATTGCAGTCTTTTGTAGTATGTTACATGTGATGCAGGCTTCTACAATAACAGTCCAATGAACAGTGCTGTAGAACTGGGCTGCAGCAATGGAAGGGAGGGAGGGGCTTGCTTTGGCTACTGAAAGGAGCACTTTCCGCCACTTAGTTAAATATGTATTGTGACTTTGTTTCCTCTTCGTTTATCCTAGACTGAAATAAATTTAATAGCAAAATAGACCAGGAAACACCCCTAGACACCAGCTGGGGACTGCTAATGCACATTGTGCTCCAGTCATCCCCTGCCTCACCCCATTACCTGTGACATGCCCCCTGCACTGGTAATGTGGTGAGGGAGGTGTATAGCTTGCCTGTATGACTGTTGGGCACTACCCCATGAATCCCCAGAAGAGGATTTAGGTGAAGTTTTCACTCCCTTTGTACTTCCTGAATAGTGCAAGGTTACTGGACTGAGGGCTGAGAATTTGGCCCTTTATCTTTGCTTCCTATCTTAACTAGTGCTTCAGTTAGCTATTAAACAGTTATAAAAATTCACTCTTCAGGGAAATCTTGGAGGTGGCTGAATTTCAGTGGTGAGTTAAGTGACCCCTTTGTATACGTCTAGCCATCAGTTCATTACGTGTTTTAGGATCCTTTGGGAATTTATCATGTGAGTTTGCTTCTTTCCTCCTGGGTCAGTAGGGAGTGGAACTATTGAGGATGTGATACTTTCTACTCATAGGGGGAAGGGTCATGATTTCTCCCGCTCCTTGGTTGCTTTTATTGGTCATGTCAGGATGGAGGTTCAGTCCATAACAGATCTTCACCCCAGTGTAAAGAATGAAGATGTCTCAGAGGAAAGTGGTTGAGAAATAGGGGTATCTCACTGGACTGTGAGAGCTTTGCCGTGAAATACAGATCCTCAATGGAGGAAAGAGGAGGGTGAGGTGAGAAATGGGGAGAAACATGGCCCAGTTTCATAAAGACTTGACATTACTTAAGACTCCTCTCTCTCCCTTGCCAAGTCCACAAAATCCTAAGATGTGACCATGCTGGGAACTCCTTGTAAGTCCACAAGGAAGCAATCTGGCACCTGGTGACTTCAGGGGGGTCAAAATGGGTAGGGGATAGAGTTGGCTAAGAAAAAAAAAGTAATGACTTCCCAAGAATTCTCCCACATATCACAGAAAAACACAATACAGATTTAATAAAATACACTGTTTTGTTTTACATGCACCCAATCTAGGAAAAACAAGTTTATCAGGATAAGCAAAATATTCACCACAGGGAGTTCATCCATAGTTCAGTTTCAAGTCACAAGACATGTTTTACTTGGCTTTCAAGTCACCCTATGAGAGATTAACATGAAACAACTCAAAAGTGAACTATATATAGTTTTTTCTGTTTGATATTATCTGCTGCTAGCCTCTATCACCCTCATGTGGCACCATATGCTAGTTTTTCCATGGTTATTTTATGATGATGAAACAACAGCTATTGTAAGAGCAATGCAATTGGTCCACGTCATTTTGGGTCAAACCCTGCAGTTCTTCCTCTGTCCTTACACCAAATAAGGGTTAAAGAATTTAGTCCTTAAGAAAGTATGATCACTGCTGCTTTTGGAACAGCCTTTGCTGAATCATATGAGACTCTGACCTAGAACTTGCGTAAGGACAGCAAGTTTTGCCTCTTATGGAAAGAGCAACTTACCCCTGAAATCATGAATCAAATTCATCACTGTTGGAACTCCATAGGAGTGAATGAAGTTACACCAGGGATGAATCTAGACAATTGTCATTAAGTCTGCATTTTATCACAATAGTGCGCTGTTAAAAACACCAAAATCAGCTAAGGACTAGATTCTGCCATAGTAGTACCCTACTCCCTGAGTAGTTCTGCTGCAATCAATGGCCTTACTTGAAAAGTAAGGTACTCATAGGCATATGTAAGGGTAGGAGAAGCTGGCCCTATGTTATTTATTTTTCTCTCACTGCTCCAGGAACTGGAAAAGACAAGAGTGTGTGGGCGGCCCTGGAGTCCCTCCAAGGTAAGTGTGAGGCTTTGGACAAAACAGAGCCATTCCTTCCAAATATAGGTCTACTCTGAGCGCCAGCCAAACTCAAGTCTAAAATCCAAATTCCATCTCTCAGAGGGAATTCATGAACGAGACCCTATAGCCTGTAGAGTCCATCTATAGAAAATATTTTGATAACTCTTTCTCTCTGGCATTATCCTCCACCTATTTTTCCTTGAGCACATGGTTCAGTCTACAAAGCAAAACAACCAGTTTGATGAACATAATATTTTGATTTATTCAAAAATGATTTATTATTAGTCATCAAACATTTTTGCCTATGCCCCAATTGGCAAGAAGCAGACAGATAAATTACTACAAGATGTAATGAAACAAATGGCTCTAAAGAAAAAGTAAGTAAGTAAAGGGAGGTAGGTGTGTGTGTGTGTGTGCGTGTGCGTGTGCGTGTGCGTGTGCGTGTGCGTGTGTGTGAGAGAGAGAGAGAGGAAAGTAAATCCATAGCAAACGTAGGGCTCTTGTGAATGGCACTAAATTATCTACCAGAATAAGAAGGCTGCTAAATGAAGTGACAGTCTCAAATAGATACCATGTACAAGTTCAAGCCCTGATCCTACAAATATTTTCTACAGGGCAGATTGAGGGGACTATGCATGGTTGCCAGTATTATACATCTTAGTAACTGTTTGCAGAACTGAGCTCCAAAAATGTACGGATGATATTTTCAAGCAATTATCAGCCCTGATTGTTTGGGGTCATTTAATTGGCAAACAAAAGTCACATGTCTGAAAAGTTGTGTCATTCAATGAGATAGCCCTAGAAAAGTGGCATGGGTTTCTATATATCAATATAACGCAATAAAGGGGACAGCAGTAGATAAATATACTCCACTCAATACTAGCTTATATATTGCCTATCAAAAGTAGAATACTCTGTTGTTTGTCACTGAAACATACTATAACAAGTAATGAATGTGGCTAAGATTGTGTAGCTTGACTCACTGAGGTGATTAGACTGACTCAGCTACTCATGAGTTAGGATCTTCAGACACACAGTTTCACCACTAGAAATGAGTAAGTTCTTGAGTTATTTGTACACATTTCAGCACCAGCTAAGACTGGCTTTTAAGAAATGTTTTCAAGGGCACAGCAGAGGTTTTTCAGCTCCTCTTTCATTTGACTGAGCCTGTTCTTGATTTTCTGAGGTGTATTCAGAACCTCTATGCTGCAGGTGAATGGATCATAGTGAAGAGAAAAAGGCTTCTTGATCTTCAGAGCATATTTTCTATAGGGGTGGGGGAAGAATATAAGAGATAGGTAAATGACATTTGAACCTGCAGACAAAACCCTAAACGTAAAACCTGTAGGGCCTTATTTACCACTATGTTACTCCTGTTTCACATTAATAGCAGTCATTTATGTCAATGTTTCCATTTAGAATTTATATAATTATAGGGGGAGCTGAAGCAATCCCTACATTTAGGTTACCTAACACCTTCCACCATGAAGGATTCTTGTGAAGCTTTTCTTTTTTGAGATGCTGCAAAACCTCCATTGTAGGCTTTTGAAATTTCGACTGGATAAAGCCCTGAGGCCAGAGAATTGCCTTTTCATTGTTCCGTAACATTCTCTTCAGATTTAACAGAGATTTACACTTTCGAAAAATCACCATTTTTCTTCAGTCAGATGAGTAGTCAGCAACATTTTGGCAGAGTGCGAAAATAGCTGAACACTGTAACCTAAGGTGAGACCTAAATTGCTGTCACTACCTCAATAGCAGACTGTACACTGGGAACCCTTGGAAAAGATAGAGTCTCTAGGAGGTTGGGGGAAGGGAGCTGGAGTGGACTTTCTTTGAAGAATTCCCCACCCTGACCCAGCACATGTCCACAGCAGCTTCTTACCCACCCTTATAACCAATAGCTGCCTTCTCCTCCTGCCAGCTAATGTGCTGATGGTTCAGTGTTCAAACACTGCTAAAAGCGGAGGAGGGCATTGTTACACAATAGGATTTTTTATGACCTTTAAAAAAAAAATCTAGGAAATTATATCCCCCCCCCCCCGACATACCCTGTTTTATAAGAGTGTTACCTAGATTGCACTCTAATGTTATGACAGAACTTAGGTTGACTGTGAATTTTAATTCTGTTCCCTTGTGCTTACACATTTGGGACAGAAGGATGGCCTTGTGAATAGGCACTGACTTCCTCATTTCCTGGAGGGTGCTTAACCTTCACGACATCCCAGGCCCCGTCCCTTCCCCCAAGGCCCCACCCGACCCTGCCTCTTTCCACCCCTGTTCTGCCCCCTCCCCCAAGGGCACCTCATAGACAATTGGTACCTTCCCATACTGGGGGGCGGGCACGATCTAAAGAGGAAGTCCCATGACCAGTCACATGTCATCCCCCCTGGCGACCCTCCCCCATGCCCAGCCCAGGTCACATGTTACCTGTGTGTGTTGTGGGGGGGCACTCTGTCATCCCTCTGCACCTTCCCCTCCCCCCCAGGAGGGAGCTCGGGCAGGGAGTGGGAGGGAGTCATTCCAATGCCACCCCTCCTGGTCGCTGCTCTGCCTGAGAGAGCCTGGCTGTGGAGGTGGCTCCGCTCCCTGCCTGGGCTTGGCTGCTGGGGACCATGGTTGAGCAAGCCGAAAATGTGCCGGGGATGGGAGACTCTGGATTGCTCACCCTCGGTCCCTGGCACCCAAGCCCGGGCAGGGAGCAGAAGCTGCCTCCCCAGCCAGGCTGAGCAGGCTATGTCAGGCAGCTGCCAATGCCGGCCTGCCATGCTGCAGATCAGCATCCCAGCAGCTGGAGGAGGGGTTGGCTTGTCCCACTCCATCTGTTCCTGGTCCCTTACCCCTTCCACTTCCCGGCATCTGGGGCATGCATCACCCAGCCTCTCCCCCACCTCATCCTGCGTCCCCACATGCCATCAAACAGCTGATCAGGGTAGGTGAGAGGTGCTGGGAGGAGAGGGGGAGGAGCTGATTGGTGGGGGCCTGTTGCTGGTGGGAGACACTGGGGGAGGGAGGAGAGGGAGGAGGAGCCCACTGATGTATGCTGAGCACCCACTATTAATTTTCCTTGGGTGCTCCAGCCCAAGAGCACCCATAGAGTGGGCACCTATGGCCTTATGGTAAAGCCCCTTAACAGGGCTACAAGAGATCTAGCTTCAATTCCTGATTGCCACAAACTTCCTGTGTGACTTTGGGAAAGTAATTTTATGTCTCTACCTCTCAGCAACAGAACCTACCTCAGAGAGATGGTGCAAGGATAAATGTGAGTAAGGCATTTTTTGGATGTTGGGGTTGGGGGCTGGCTAGGTATGTAGCTGGAGTCTTATATGCAACTATTGCTTTTAAAAAGCAGTATTTTTATTTATTAAAAAATGTGCAGATCATGTGTGTTCTGAATCAGCCACCGTATTTTATGGAATGAGGATGTATCTAGCTTGATACTGTAAATGGAGCCCAGCTTCTAACCTTAGCTCAGCTACCAGATCGGGCAGGGGTGTAGTAGTGCCTCCTGTGCATTGGAGATTAGCATTTGGCCCAATGTATTTATCTCAATGAAAAGAATGTGCATCAATGACATACTCACTGGAGTTTGGCCGTGGCATCTTCAAAATTTTCTGCTACAAAATAGACGGGTTGGAAGGTCTGATCCTGATATGGATGAACTGCAGTCAGTTCAGGATCAAACGGTTTGTGCTCAGGCTTGTTTGATAAAGCATACTTTAAAAACAAAAAACAACACAAAAGGTTAGAATTTGTGCATAAAGACATAACAAAATAAACATCCATTGTACTGATTAAGAGTCTAAAGTGCCTTTGGGATGGGGCAAGATAAATTATGAATAGGATACTACATTTACAGTTTAAAGTTTATTTTCATATTTGTTCACTAATACAACACACATGGAAAAGAAGAGGTTTCATGCATTGCAACAATGCAGGGTGGGCATACCGTAACCCTTTTCTAGAATGAAATTCAGGGTGTGAAGCTCTTTAAACATTGATTCTGAAATGTTAATAAAGAAGGCAAATGCAAGTCAGATATAAATACTAGGTAGGGAGTTGACAGAAAAAATGTCAAAACAATAATCCATTTTACCAAGGTGGATATGGATGGCATACTCTGGCTCTCTATCATTCAGAGCCTGATGGCATCATCTCTGATTTTGAGCTAACCATCTAGTTTTGAGTCACTTGCCTCTTATCACATAATGATTTGAAATTTCTTTCTAAATGCTAGAGTGCTATGAAGTCTTTGACTGTGCAGGTCTCTCCAAACCAAGTGAGCTGTGGGTGAAGCTCCTGGTTTCAGTAACACAGCTGTCCCTTCACCTCACAATCTTCAAATTTTATTTTTAAAGTCCCACCAACTTATTTAATGAGCAATAAATTATGCAACAAGCTCATGGCGATGAAAGAACTGAAGCTCTATTAAACATATTGAGAGGCCACCTTTATGTTCTAAGGTATGGCTGTTTGTCTTCAAGCCATATCCAGGAACAATCCTCATGCCTGCATTCCTGAGTCTCTAGTCTTACACCAGTATTTGTTCTTCCTGACATCTTATCCTCTTTCTCCAGTTCCACTTAGCCTGTTGCACAACCAACCTGTAGCAAAAAGGTGTGGCCACCCTTGGAGACTGACAGTGAGGGATGGTCAGATGCCCCCTACTGGGCAGAACCAGGAAAGCCACACTCACCACACCAGAAGCAGAGGGTTGAGAGAGGAACAGGAAGTATAAAAGGTGGACCCTGCAGCTCAGTTGGGTTGCAGCCACCAAGAGAGATGGACATGTTCTCTGGTCCCATTCAACACCTACGTGCAACCACTAGGTGAACTGGTCAGATGGCATGAACTCACGAACAACAACATGCAGAGGACACAGAACTCTACCTATCCTTCACCACATAGAATCATACCACTACCATCAAGATGGCCCGGTGCTTGGATGAAATCAGTTCATGGAAAAGAACAGCTGGCTGACACTGAACCTGAGCAAAGCTGAGGTGATGCTGGTGGAACATTTGGAAGAGTGTACTGCTACAGGGAAGTCTCCATTAGATCCGTTGATAACTGAATAATTCAATCCAAAGTTTAGGAGTACTCTTGGATTCTTCACTGAAACCAAGCTCTCATATAGCAGTATCCATGAATCATGCTATCTATCAGCTCTGGTTGGCTAAGACACTCTGTCCCATCCTAGGGGACAGTGACCTGGCCTCATGTATTCACACCTCAGCTGAACTACAGCACTGCAATATATCTGGACATGAAGCTTTCAGCACCAAGGAAGCCCTAACTAGTTCAGTGTGGCCCAGCAACTCTCCTCCTGCAACATAGACTACTGCGAGCACATCACATCCATCTTCTGCTCTCCACACGAGTTTCTAATAGAATTTAAATTCAAGTACAAGGTCTCAGTCTGTACCTTTATGGCACTCTGTCACCTGGGCCCAGGATACTTAAAAGACCACCTAGTATCCTGGGATAGAAATCAGGGTCAATAACTACACTTCTTTGACATGACAGAATTCTCTACAATAAGGGTAAAGATTGCTGGAGCTGGAACTTTCTCAGGGGCTCATTTGAGAACCTCACCATGCCAAGTATTAAAGGCCAACAGAAACCTCACCGCCTTTCACCCCAAGAACAAGGTGCATCTCTTTGACCTTGCCTTCTGTAACATAAATACAAAGCAACATGTATATTTTAAAAATATCCCCTGGGATAGAGAATGAGAGAATACACACAGATGTTAGTCGAATTACTTAATGAGATACTGGAAGGCACTCAGAGACTACAGTGATGAGCGCGGTATGAGAACCTTGATAGAATAGAATGGTTGAATGGAAGCAGTTCATCTTAAAATGAAGTAGCAGCAGTTCGCAGGGAAAGAGTTTAAACATCTCAGAATGATTCTACAGTTCTTAATGGGAAAATTAGGCAGCAATACAAATTGCTTGCCTTCTACGTTCAGTTAAAGGGCAGATGTAACTTTAGCCTTTACAACCAAGTTCGTATTCTCTCACCACAGACCTAGCCTTAGGACTTGACTGGATTTCTCTATTGTGATTAATCACTTAAAGGAGATTTCAAGCTCTGTCAACATCTCTAGAGGCCATGCTGAAAAACTACTAGTTAACCTTTGCTGAGCTTCTGAACTTTAACCTAGGTGCCTCAAAACATACGTATTTGGAGACATGAGCACCAATATCCTTTATTACCCTGCTTAACATTGAAATAAATTAGATTTAAAGCTATAAAGTATTCAGGTATATAAGGGGATTAAAACAAAGGTTGATCCTTGCTCCATATTCAATTTTGATAATGGATCTGACAGGTTTTAAAAGATAAATAAAATCAGCGATGAACTTTATATTTGTTGACAATGCATATGGTGAAGACAGAGGGAAGTTAAAGAAAATATCAGTAGCCTGCAGACTTTATCCGAAAACAAGTATAAGTCTAAACCAAATATAGGGTAACTGAACATAATTTGTGGAGATGCACGTTGATCTTTTGGTTCAAAGCGAGAAAGTCCAATATTATATGTGTAGGTTCTGTACCTCTATAATACCATTTTAAAATATGGTCATGCACAAGATCACACTACCATATTCATGGGTGGATCTAGGCATTTTGCTGCCCCAAGCACTGCAGGCAGGTTGCCTTCGGCGGCTTGCCTGTGGGAGGTCCGCTGGTTCCGCGGCTGCAGCGGACCTTCTGCAGCCATGCCTGCGGGAGGTCCAGAAGCTGCGAGACCAGCGGACCTCCCGCAGGCAAGGCGCCGAAGGCACCCTGCCGGCCGCCCCCGCGGCACCAGCAGAGCACCCCCTTGCGGCTTGCTGCTCCAAGCACGCACTTGGCGTGCTGGGGCCTGGAGCCGCCCCTGACCATATTGTAACAAAGACACACATACTTCTATACTAGTGTTAATGAAGGAACTGTTCCCTGCAGACCATAAGGGAAAGCTCTGCAAACCATGCACCATTCAGTTTGGAAACTGAACCCTGCAGTCTAGTTTGCAGGAGTTAGGAGCACACCAGTCCCAGAAGACTCACTGCCCTCTAGTGAATAACAGGCAGCAACACAGGCTTAATGTCAGACAGCCACGCTTCTGTCTGCTGGGTTTTGATCTGTCAAGGCATCTGTGGTCATCTCTACCAAATTCACAGTCCATTATGGTCAATTTCACAGCCATGGAATTTGAAAATTGGTAAATTTCATGTTTTCAGATGTTTAAATCTGAAAGTTCATGGTGTTGTAACTGTGTGGGTCCCTACCCAAAAAGGGATTGTGGGGTTGGGGGTTGCAAACCTGTTGTAGGAGGGTCATGGGATTGTCACCCTCACTTCTGTGCAGCAACCACAGAGCTTCCTGCAGCGGCAGGAGGTTCCTGGAGGTGGAGGTGGGTCTGAGCTCTGCCTCCCCCCCAGAGTAGCTGTGCAAGGGAGTGACAAGACCTGTCCCTTTCCTGCCCAGCTGGAGCTAGGAGCCCCCTTTGCTGAGGCATTTCCAGCAGCACAGGGAAGATTAGACAAAACTCCACAGGTCTCCTCCAGCTATAGGAACCTTTGGGGCTGCTGCCCAGTCCCAGAGAGTGTCCTGCAACAGGAGAAGGCACTCGGAGGTGGGTCTGGTCTCCCCCCACAGAGCAACTGTGCAGGAGATGGACAAGTCCTGTCCCTTACCTGCCCAGCCAAGCACGGAGTCTCCTTTGCTGGGGTGCTCCTAGGAACAAGGGGACATCAGATTTCACAGGGAAGCACTTATTTCATGGTCCACAATGCATTTTTCATGGCTCTGAAAATGGTAGGGCCCTAGTAATCTCTGAGCCAGTTTTAAACAGGACAGGGCAACTGTGCAGCTAATCTCTTTAAACAAGGTTTTTCTAGTGACCTGCAATACAGCTGCAGTGAACTTCAGACTGTCGCATATCCTTACTGACTTATTTTGAGGGCAGGTTACTGGCTCTCTGCCTGGTTACTACTGATGCCATCAAATGGCTGGGCACGTTGTGCACATGCTGAGAGAGCCCAAGCTTGTACTGGTGAAGGTCCCGTAAGGAGACAGTCTATTAGTTCATAAGTATAGTTAGTTTTCATGGCTATGTGGACTATTTAGTTGAAAGACAGACAACACTATAACTTTTCTATTCACATTTGTGATGGCTGTTGTAGGAGAGAAGGGAATATCTGAATTTCTCTAGGGTGGGAGGAGTGGAGAAGTGAGGTTCTAAACGTGGTGATCAAGTGTTTTTTTAAAATGATCCTCAGAATATTTTGATGTCAGAAAACATTCATTAACTTTTCCCACAAATGTTCGAAAATGGATTATAGGAATCAGTCAATAATAAATACATTTTACTTACCACAAGCTCCCCGTAAGATGAAAGGAGTCCTGCCCCATAAGCTTTGATGGATCCATTTTGTTTGCAGAGACCAAACTCAATAGTAAACCAATAGAGCTGATAACCAAGAACAACTAATCAGTTTGTGAGAACCATAAACTAAACTACTAATCGCCTCCCTTTTTGTTCATTTGACTTGTGCCCTATCTTTCTTTGGTTTCTTTTCTCCTTATTACTTTTCTTAATTTCTATTTATATTTAAGCATTAAGTTTGTATATTTTAAGAAAATATCCTTACATATTTATATATTTACATGTATATATATGTAAATTTATGTACTACTTGAGCAAAATGAGATAGGAAAGGTCCCTTCCCTTCCATTCTCTGTATGGCACTATTAGCAGAAATTTGAAATTATCCATCCCTTAGCACTAACATTCACTTTAAAATTAAGGCCATTCCATCTTTATCACATTACAACAGACAGCAAGGACAAATACCTTATGGCTGCCCTTGCAAATTGAAGTAGTTCCACATTAAGTGCTGGATTATGACCCAGCCCTAAAGATCTGCTCAGGAGAGTAAGGGAATTAGGACACTTTACCCCTCTGCAACCCTGTTAACACTTCACACATTGCAGTTTCAGACATGGGGAAGCTGGGGGAGGGAGGAAGCAGGGCCTATCCACTCAGTACCTTTCCCCAGCAGAAGGGCAAGGAGGGGTGGAACCTATAACCTGCCCAAGAACAAGAAACAACAGGGAAGGAAGGAATCATATTCCCAATGTGGATCTGTGTCACAATTCATCTCAATTCATCTGAATTCAATTCAATTCATCACAATTCATCTGAATGCCCTCCTTCTGGGGCATTCAGCTATGCACTTCCTGTTACACAGGGCTGAGCCCTAAGTTTCAATCAAGACCTACGTGATTTGTTTAAAACATTCCACTTAAAGAGTTGCTGATACTTCACAGAAGAGTATGAGACTATTCTACCAATATATCTTGGTTTCTTTGATCTATATCTTCATAGTTCTCTGACTTGTTATTAGCAAGGCCATTTACAATTTAAAAACCCCAAACAACAAACAGGCAAACAAAGAAACAAACATCCAAGATTGTTGTTCCTTAGGGGTTTTCTCTTCTAACTACTTTATATACATTTCAAATGATAATACTCCATTTGTGATGTTCTAATCATGTAGGTTCTTTTTATTTTCTAAAGGGGATCTTTTCCCATTCCTCATCTTTTTAGTATAGGATCTCTTTGGTTGGCTCCCTAGGGATAGGAAGGTGGAATGGGGTGCCCCATTCTTCCTGTAAGTACCCCATGCCACTTCTGTGATGCTAAGTGAGTGAGGATCTTGAATCTTGACACTCACAGCTATAGTGTGATATATAATATGATACTGTCTGGGCAGTGAGTTCAAACATGAATGCTGACAACTTTCAATCTATCCTGCTCTCACCCAGCTGTGTAGAACTGGACACATGTTCAATCTAAATATTAAGAACTGAATAGACGAAGGAATCAATAGTGGTTCAGAGTTAACTTTAGTAAAATCAATCGCATAACACTTAGCAGCACTTGTTAATTACATTAACTAGATAGTCCTCACAATGGTCCTATGATATAGGCATTAATAGCCCTGTTACAGGTGGAGAGACGGAAGCAGGCCAACTAAATGAGTTAACCAACATGACAGAGAGAGAGAGAGAGGTATCAAAAATAAGAGGGAATGAAGATATTCCTGGCTCCCAAGACCTGTGCTCTGGGCACTAGACCATACATCTCAGTTGGGAGGCAATTAAGAGCCAGCTTGTTATATATGGAGATATACCTATCTCAGAGAGCTGGAAAGGACCCTGAAAAGTCATTGAGCCCAGCCCCCTGCCTTCACTATCAGGACCAAGTACTGATTTTGCCACAGATCCCTAAGTGTCCCCCTTGAAGACTGAACTCACAACCCTGTATTTAAGCAGGCCAAAGCTCAAGCCACTGAACTATCCCTCCTCCCCATGAGTGCTGTGACAGCAGCACTCATGCCTCAGCATGAGCCTGATTCCACAAATGGTCCCACTGACTTCAGGAGACATCTCATGGAGTAAGGTCAGCAGGAGGAGTCAGAATGTGTCTCTATGTGATCTGGTGATTTAGAGCCAGATTTTGGACTCCATATTTCCACTGATGAGCCAGGAGTCTCAAGAGTTGTCCCATCAACGTTAATGGGACCACTTGGATGAGTGACGTAAGGGGTTCGCAATCTGACCCAGAGTTTGCATCACTTTATTAGACAACCGTAAAAAACTAAAGAGAATGAATTTGTTCCCTCACAGAGCTGAATTCCCAAGTACTGGCGTAAATGGGATCTAGGGACAACGTAGCTCTTTTTCTCCCATTTTTGCTCACCCACAAAGAGGCTTTCTCAGATGTGCCATAGATTCCTGAGATGTTTGGGGGAGGGTGGCAGTGTGGCTCCTGCCATGGCATTTTATGGGATGCCTGGGCTCCTGTGTTTCATAGTAGGTGCCACAGAAGAGTTAAAAGGTTTATGGGGCACTTTGCTCTCAGTCTGCATCCTGGCAAACATGGCTGAGCAAATCTTCTCCAACAGGTGACTGGAGAAAGGGATATTAGACAGGCTCACAACCCCTGAGCTATTATTGGTGACCCTCTCCTGGTCTGCAACAAAGAGACTGAGAACTGCAGGGTTTGCAAAGATATTTGTGGGCTCATCATAGAGGGGCAGGAGGGGCTGCAGGAGCTGCTTGTATAAGAGAGGGTTAGAAGGATTCCTCTGCCTCTAGTAGAGCTTTCCTTAGACTAGTAGTTCACCCCGACACAGCTGATTTACTCCTGGTGCTCAAAAATCATCTTGATGAGCAAGTATGTGCCTTTGGAATAGGCCAGGTTGCGTAAAAGAGGACTGCCCAAAGGATTCAGGGGGCCTGGGGCAAAGCAATTTCAAGGGGCCCTTCCATAAAAAAAAGTTGCAATACTATAGAATACTATATTCTTATGGGGGCCCCTGCAGGACCCGGGGCCTGGGGCAAATTGCCGCACTTGCCCCATCCCCCTCTGGGTGGTCCTGGCATGAAATGGTAGGTATTCCTAAAAGAATGACCCAGGGTGCAGCTATACTTCAAAAATAGACCCACATCAGCAAGTCTCAGAGCTTGGGTCAGCTGAGTCAGGCTCAGGGGGCTTGTGTGACTGGGTCAAAAATAGCAGTGAAGATGATTGGACTCAGGCTGGAGCCTGAGCTCTGAGACGCTCTCTCTTTCCTGGGTTTCACAAGCTTCAACCTGAGCCTGGATGCCTACACTGCTATTTTTAGCACCGTAGCATGAGCCCTGTGAACCCAAGTTAGTTGCCCTGGGCTCTGAGACTCATTGCCGTGGGTATTGTTTTGCAGTAAAGACGTACCCCCAGGGTGTTTCATTACGAGGCCAGAACCCCATGCAAGTCAGTGGAGCTATCCTCATTTATACCAGCTTGCCCCTGGTCTTCACACCACCTCCCTATCCTCAAATTACATAGGTCAGCGTGAGGTGATAGTATGTTATCATATCAATACACTCAGAGTTTGCAGGTTCAAACTGAAAACATCTCTGGCCAGTGTAATTTAAAATGTGAGTTCACTAAGTGGTGATTCTCATTAGCAAGGAAGTATCCCCACTATACACGCTGTTCCAGAGCCCCTGTTCTTTCCACAAGAACTCGCACTCCTGGTGCAGGAATTTGATCACAGGAGAGCAGAGGATATCTTTTGTGGGCTCTCCTTGTTCTTAAAGTATTGTCCATCCCAGGACTAAGTGATGTAGTATATGATAGTCCAGCCTTCCTTACAGTAGTCGTACACAACTCCCACAGGCTGACATTTAGGGCCATTGGCTTTGGGGGCCAGTAACTATTTTTGCATGGCAAGAAGCCAGGCAATCATGTGGTGCTTTCTGCTATGTGGGCCCTGCACTACTCAGATTGCAGGACAGTTGTGAGGAGCTTGGACTGGGCAGCCTGGTAAAGTGAGGCCACCTGTGAGTTTGTATTGTGGTTTAGCCCTGGAGCTCGATTCCCTAATGACTAGGGCTGCTGGCTAGGGGACAACCGCAAGAAAGACCTTGTGGAGCAGAACCTCAGCTGCTGAAAAGCCTCACTGACTTCAGTGGCGATGATGTTGTCTTACTCCAGCTGAGGTTTTGGTCATGTAAATAAATATAACTTCTGCTGTCTGAAATGAAAAGTGATGAAATAAAAACACCTAGTTTTTAGATAGCACTTTTCACCCATGGATTGCAAAGCACTTTAGGTAGTACATCAGTATCATTATCCCCTTTTCACAGAGGGGGAAACTGAGGTTCAGGGAGGTGAAATGACTTGCCTGAGATCCCCCAGAAGCAGAGCCAGACTAGAACCAGGTTTTCTGAGTTCTAGAAGGGCTCTATCTGCAAAGCCATGCTGCCTACAGAGTAATAGCTACCTTGAGACTGCTTTTGATAGTTCTAGTGTTTGCAACTGTAGTGCCTATGTGGATCATCACAGCTAGTTGCTGGTTTGTGCTCACACAAAAATAAACTCTTTTTCAATGCTGGTTTAATTTAATAGTAGGATGCAGGTAATCTGACCTAGTAGTTGGGGTGATGTGAAGCTGGAAGTGACTGGTGACTTTTCTGTGACTGAAACTGAATGAAGACCCTGATTCAGGAAGACATTCAGATTCAGGAAAATAGTTAAACACTTGCTTAAAGTTACGTATGTGCTTATCTGCTTTCCTGAAGAAGGATGGACTTGAACGTATGCTTCTGCCCTTTCCTGATCTGGAGATACAGTTCAGAGACGACTTTTGTGATGCCTCCATTTTGGGTACTCAACTTGAGACACCTGAAAGTGAACACTCAGTATTTTCTCAAAATCAGGGTCCTTGTATTTTATCTCTGGTGTTAAAGTGTAATCTATACTTACTGTTGCCAGTTTTTCAATCTCAGCATCAGATGATCCAAGAGAAGCCAGTCCAATAGCCTAAAGCAAGTAGACAATGTTGTACTTGTGTTAATGTTTAGCCAACAGGAGAAAGACAGAGATAGAGGAGTACTATCTCATTTCTAGCATGAAATAGTCATTGCTATTTGTCAACCAATATGTCCTACAGGAGTTTCCAGGATACCTTTGTCTCGCTGCCCCATCTACACAGCAGAAGGAACCCGATTTGTTGATCATTAAAACTGTTTAATTGCATGTAGTTCTTGGCCTAATGTTGACCAGCTCTTCACCTAGTTTTGACTCAAGGCACATGCCCTCTCTCCCCAAACAAAGAAATCTTGTTACATGGCCAAGGTCTATATGGCCGGATGACACCTCCAGCTTCTCCCATTGCATGGCCTGGCAACATACAAATAGTCTCTTTCCCACCCTGCCAGACCCCTTTCTAGCTCCTATGCCAGCTTCACTCACTGTCCTTGATGCCCATCTGCCAGCCTAGCCACCCAGCCTTGCCTTTTCAATTGCTTCCCCCTTACCCTCTCTGCCTCCCTATCTACATTTCTGGATTCCCTTTCCTGTTCTCTGGTACTCTTCCTGCCTCCTTACTGTCTTTCCTATTATTTTCTTCTCCTCTCTTCCTAACTGTTCCTCTTTCCCCCTCAGCTACAAGACCCATTCTGGAATTCTCCATCTTCAACCCTGACTGTACAGAAAAGAATTCAGCAGCATGTTACAGGTGAGAATGAGTGAAGTGGTTTGGATAAAAAAAAGAACCGCTGTCCCCTTAGCATCAGAAAAATAACCAAAAACTTGAGCCAAACCTTATCTGAGATTGAAAAAGTTTGCTTCTTCTGTCTTGTATCAGTGATATGACCCTACAAACTCGATTGTGTTTTCTGACTGAAGGAGTGAGAGCAGCAGAAATGGCTCTCACTACAAAGAATCTGTGTGAGTAAGGAAGTAACATGCCTCATGCCATACACGTCATACAGTCAGAACTCCAATGGGTAAGGAATCTCTGCTGCTGCTGCTTCTTTCATGTTAAATCTACATGCAACCACTAGGTAAATGGGTCAGATGGTGTGAACTCAAGATCCTGCAATATGCAAATGAGACACAGCTCTACCTATCCATCACCACATATGACCACAATACTGCCATCAAGAGATTCCAGTGCTTGGATGAGCTCAGCTCTTGGATGGAGAACAGCTGGCCGAAGCTGAACCTGAGCAAGATGGAGGTGATGTTGGTGGGCAGAGGAAAGTATTTTGAAGAGCTTGTAGCTACAGTGCAGTCCCTGTTGGTGGAAGATATACAGCATAATTGGTCAATTCAGTAGTAGTCTAGTACTACTCTTGGATGCCTCACTGAGCTGTCATATAGCAGCATCTGTGAGGAATGCTTTCTATCAGCTCCACTTGGTTAGAAAACTCCGTCCCATTCTACTTAGTGAAGACCTGCCCTCAGTGATTCATGCCTTCGTCACCGCTCAGCTGGAGTGCAGCACTGCGATATACCTGGCCATGAAGACTTCTGTGTTCAAGAAGCTCCAACTAGTTCAGAATGCAACAGCGTGTCTCCTCAGCAGTGCAGGTTACCACAAGCACATCACACCTGTCCTTACCTCTATCAGAAATCAGGACATGCAACATTGCCAGTATGGAAGCAGGGCCTGCAGCACAGCAATTCTCTGGGCAAGCTGACAAGCACAGCTTGCCGGTGCTAGGCTGACTGACTACACTGCCCGACTGTTTGCAGAGTCAGCAGGCTGGCTCTTAAGCCCAGCTGCAGCAGCAGTTCAGCGGCTGCTCAAAGCATTTGCCCATGGCTGTGATAGCTCCTGCTGGTCCCCAGCCCTGGTCTTGCCTTGACTCCAGCCCTGCCTGTGCCTTTCCTCACTCCAGATAATCCAGTTCTGACCCTTGACTCCGATTCCTGACCTCTGACTCCAACTCTGACACTTGGCTCTGATCGCTGGCCCTAGGCTCTGGCTACTGACTCTGGCTGTGACCCTTGGGTCTGGCCCTGGACTCTGATCCTTGGCTACGGACGTCTGGTCTAATGACTAGACCTGACTCTTGCTCTGACCATTGGGCATGACTCCTGCTCTGACCACTGGCTCTGACCGCCTATGTTCCTATCACATGACACCCTCTTTACACTGATTCTCATAGAATTTATGGTCTCAGTCCTTATCTTCAAAGTACTCCATGGCCTGGGCCTAGGGTATGTACAAGACCATCTAAAAGTCTGCAGGCAACAACTAGGCTCCCCAGGGCAGTGGAATTTTGGACAATTTGAGTCAAGCTCGTCTGTGCGGGAGACAGATCATTCTCCAGGGCAATCCCAATCTTTGGAGTGAACTCCCCCCTAGAGCAAAGGACCATCATAAACCTCACCACTTTCCAATCCAAGGTCATGGTGCATTTCTTTGTCCTGTCTTCTCGAACAAACACTGAGTAACAGGTGTATATATATTTTTAAAAGACATATGCTACCAAGAAAAGACACTCCACTACTCACACTTCTCCCTTTGGGGAGAGAAGGAGAGAACAAACAACATGTGACAGATGTGTAGTCACATGGCTTGATGGACTACTGGAAAATACTACATTGGTGAACACGGGTATAAAAACCTGAACAGAATCAAACAGACCTTGGTAATCTGAGCATAATACACCTCCAGCATTGCTTGAAATACAATTTACTTCATAATTTTACCAGCCCAATGGAAATTTGAGCCTGTTAAAACTGCCATTAAAGACAGTGGAAAGACTCCCATCAACTTCAGTGAGTGCTGGATTGGGCCTATTGGCACTTCAAAATACCACTACTGAACTCTTCAGCAGCAGAGTTGACAGAAGAATCTGCCTATTCCCTTGTATGATCCCCATTAAGCTAATTATATTATTTTAACAGTGGGAACAGCAATTCTCCGGAGCATCCTTACAGTTCAAGCCCTGGATACAGTGTCATAGTAACAAAAACAAAACAAGGGCATTTTTACCATTAATTTTCACATAGTGGATGAAATCAAGAAGAATTTCCATGACAGGAATTCAGCCATGAAAAACACTTGATGTCATTCACTTAAATCAGTGAGCTTTCATGAGCCTGCGTTCACTTTTCCATAACAGAGCCGAGCAAACACCAACAGAACCTGGTGGTTCTGAAATTACTATAGCGCCTTATTTTTACATCTTTTAATGGTTCTTTATTTCTACTATCAAGCAAAAGGGAGTGTTCTCCCCACAGGGCAGGGCAGGGCAGTCACAGGGCATTAGAATATTATATGATTCACTGCTTCAAATATGGTAATAACAAAAATGATGACCATGTGATAGCTCCTGCGTTTTCCCAGCCCTGGTCCTGCCTTGACTCCAGCCTTGCTCAAGCCTTTCTTCACTCCAGGTAATCCAGTTCTGACCCTTGACTCTGACTCCTGATCTCTGACCCTTGGCTTTGATCTCTGACCCTAGGCTCCATGACATGAAACCAACTGGTGGTCTCTTTCCAGAACTACTGGACAGGCGTCTATATCACAAAAATCCTGGCTTTTTTGTTGGTAGTCTCAGTAGAGGGCAAAGACTGATGGGGACTGCATGAGGAACCTTCTCATCCCTGGGAGGATCCCACCAGATCAAGTTTGAGGCACATTAATAACTCAGGGTAGGGGAAGCTTGTGCTGCTTTTTTCCATGCTGTACCTGTTCTGTGTTTAATTAGAGAACAGACTGGCAATCCCTAGAGATTGCAGTTTCCTAATTAGCCACAGAACACAGTTTTTCAGAAGCACTAAATCCACTTTGGGCCAGATTCTGATACTTTTCTATGGAGTAGCAGCTTACTCCACATGTAAGTCCCGTTTACTTTAAGGAGACTGCTCATGAGGTAAGGCTCTAATCAATATGAATAATGGTGTCAGAATATGGCCATTTATAAACAAGACAAAACTCTACTGAATGCCATGGCGAAGGACATACAAGAAGTACCCTGGCAGATTGAAATGAAAATGCAGGGACAGGATCAGCCTAAATTATTATGGCTCCTGTCTGTGAAACCCAGAGATGCGAGTTCCCATGCAGTATGATGGGTACCTTAAAGAAGAGACTATTCATTCTCAGGCAGGCCGTGCTTAGGAGTCTCCATTGCAACTGAAGCTTCCCTCTTCTTATTTCTGTTTTGGTTCTTATGTCCCCTAGGAGATACTGCCTGCCCTGCCCTGGGGTATATTTCCTCCAGGGTGTAGCTGGCACTCCCAATGCAAGAGAGTACAAATAACACCACTACCCTATACAGGTATAAATGGGGGACAATCAAACCTTCCAAATTAAAATAGCAAATCATATCTAGTCCCTTGTACTCATTGCTACTGAAATTACAGACAAGGTTCCTTACCTGTGAGAACTGTGCAAATTCTTTGTCTGCTAACATGGGAACATGACCCAACAATTCGTGGCAGCAGTCCCTGGAAAACAAGTCACTTTTCTCATGTAATAAAGCTTGTTTTATGTGAAAACCCCCCAAGTGCAATTCTAAGCAGGGCATAGCTGCTGTTTCACTACTATTCTGTCTCCGGCTCTTTGCACAGCAATTTCACATGGGCTAGATTCTCAGCAGGCATAGTTCAGTGAAGCTCCATTGGAGACATATATAAGGATACCACTGGAGTCAGACAGATGACAGCTGAGTATTTGGCTTTAGGTCTCTGCTTTCATTTTCTCTTATCCACTTGTCTGTGCTCTTTCCAAGCCTCCTACCTGTCCTGCTCTGTGTTATCTTCCTACTCTTGTCTTTAAGCATTCTTCCATGCTATGACTTAGAACTCCCTGGCTCCAGTAATCTGCTCAGATACCTCCTTCTTTACATGGACAGCTCTCCCCAAAATTTACTTCTTCCATGCAGCCTTTCATTGATAACCTTGCCAAGCCTTGAACACACATCATGAAAACAGAACTCCAATGGCCACAGCTCCCACTGACTTCATTCATACCTGTGTGTGCTCAGCAGCTTCTCCGAAAACCAGGCCACAACTACAGAAAAGGCCAGCCTTTTATCCAGTGCCTCTTGTACATATAATCTGTGTATGAACTCAGTTTCAAACTGTACTCCATGAGTCAAACTGAGAAGTGGTGCGAATGCTGATTTGAAAAGGGTGTGGAACTTGTGTGGAAAGGGTGTGGAACTGGTGTAGGTCTTGGAGAGGCAGAAGTGTGGGCTCATAGCAAGCAAAGCAACTAAGAAGAGGATGTAAGATAAGGCAGGGCAAGCCCTTCCTCCCCACCTACTCAATGTGTAAGTTATACTCACTTTCATCCACTCTTACCAATGTGTAACTTACCCCTCAATGTTCCTCCCCAATTATGTCAACTCTGAATTTGGCCCTTGTAGACTCATCTTCAAAGGTGCTGAGCAACCGCAACTCCCAGTAACTTCAATGAGATTGATAGGTGTTCAAAATCAAGCCAAGAGGCTGTGTCTAATTTACATTGTAAGCTTCTCATGGCTAGGCCCATATTTCCTGTGTCGTGGAAGCAGCCAAACATCTTCTCAGAGTTCAACAAATGGTCAACACAATAAGAATGATTAGATTAAACCAGATTCTCCCCAGTCTTTTCCTTCTCCAGACATCTTTGCAAAAGAAACAGACTCCCCCACTCATGGACCACTTCCACCTCTGCTTGCTTCTCAAATTATTTCACTCTGTGGACCATGTTGTGGTAATTGGGCCTACAAATTGATCCTAATTGTGAGCTCAACTATAAAAAGTGACTGAAAGGTCTTAAAATGTCACAATAACCTACAATAACAACCATGTTGATGGGCAAAAGATAATCAAAGTCCAACTCAGACTGTCATATAAGGTTGTTTATAAAAATTAGCATAAGTGAAAAAACAGAACTGAATTAGTCCAGGCAAAAAGAGTCTCTTGATAGAACTCAAGGACTGTGATAAACAAGAAAAGCCTGGTAAACAAGAAAAGCATGGGGTCTGAAAACTCATGAATCAAAATTTGTGTGTTGGAAATTAGGCCTAATTTGTAGATCAAATAATGAGTGAATGGGCTCATTCTGCCCATCATTTCCTTTTGGCGTCCTTAAAAAAAAAGAGAGAGACAGACCTTGAGGGAAAAGCTAATGGGCTGTGGCACTGGCTGATATAAGATGAGAGAAAAAGAAAGAGCAAGGTTCACCATCATGGCTGCCACCCTCACCATCTCCTGGAACCTTGGGCCACTTGCATCACTATTCTAAGAGGTGTCCTGACCAAACTAGGCCAGAGAGAAGGGAGCATACCTCATCCCCTCCCCCACTAGCTCTCGCTGAGTCCCAAACACCACCTGCCATGTGAGAGTCGGTTTCCCTTGCACACAACCTTTGTTTTTTCCTTCCCTACCTTATTTCTTCTCTTTCCTCTCTCTCTCCTTTTTCCTTCTGTCTGAGAAGAATCTGGCTGCATTTTTTTAACACTGCTGTAAGCCTGTGACCAGAGAGGGAGCTAAAAGCAATGCTCTAAACTGCCCGGCGATGATATGAGTTTGTCAGGTCTCAGAGTTGCTGGTAAGACTGTGTGAACTGCCTGTGCTTTTCCAGCAATGAGGTTGCAAGTGCTACTCAACCTCACAGACAAAAGCTGCTGCTTCCTTTGCTGTTCTCATCTTTCCCATTTTGTGCATGTCTTGTTTTGTCTTCTAGGAAATGGGATTGGACTTTAACAACAGCTACTAGACCAGCTCCAGCCCATCTCAACTAACTTCTCTTCTTCCCAAAAGAACAGTTATTCCCATCACAAAACCTGTCAAACAAAGGGACATTTCCTTCTAGAAACTCTCTCCAGCCAAAGTGAAAGGGAACAAGGGAGGGATGTTGTTAAAGTGAAAGCCTTACTTAATACTTTACATGTCAAATGCTTTACATTTTTCCTTCTTTTCTGTATCTTTAATAAAAGGTTTAAAGGATGTTTAATGGTGTTTTTGCCATGGTACTAAGCAGAGTGAGGTCTCTGTATGTCAAAGACCTTATTGAGCACTGAGAATGTTGGACAATGACTGGGTTACATTAACACCCTTGACTCTTTGAGGCCCCGCATTCCATCTAAATTAGTACAACCACCACTACAACGAAAGGCTCACGGACTGAGAACCACTGGATTGTGCCATATCATCCTACTTACGGTTCTGGAGAATGCGTAGGGGAAGAGGAATGCCTTATATACTGTGTGCTCTGAAAGACACGAAATGCCAGGCTGGCAAGGAAGTCACGAGGAGATAGCAGCCCTGCAGCCGGTCTCAGCTGAAAGCCTGTTCTTTCTGCAAAAGAAAACAACCCAGCAGGAAAATCTACTTTGAACATGAGAATTCCACACCATCCAAGCAGTTTGAAATTTCCTTTGCATCCATCTGTACAAGAACTTTCTTGTACAGATGGATAAGGAAAATGTCTGTTTATTTTAGGTACTAATATGGGCTCTATTACCATGGTATCTGAGTGCCTCACAATCCTTTGTGTATTTATCTTTCTAACACTTCTGTGAAGAAGGGCAGGGATATAATCCATGTTTTACAGATGGGAATTGAAGCACAGAGAGGTTAAGTGACTTGTCCACAGAGGAAAGCTGTGGCACAGCAGGAAATTGAAGCTGGATCTCCCAGGTCCCAGCCCACTGCCTTAACCACTGTCAGCTCTCTTCTCTTGTAATAATAAATGTCAGAAATAAACAAGAGTTTTGGATGATATGCACACCCTCTTGATTCAGGGCATAAGGCAACTTCCAGCTATTGGCTGCTCAGGAGGTATATTCCCTGCTTATACATTAGCCTGTAACTACCTACTGCAGGATTCTTACACCTTCCTCTGCAGAAGCTGGTGCTGGCTACTGTCAGACACGGCACTGAACTAGATGGACCTCAGGTCTAAGCTAGTCTGGTAATTCCTATGGTCCTGAATGGGCCTTTTATGACACAATCAACTTCAAGTAGTCAAGTTACCATATGGTATTATGTTGTGTTTCATTTATTTGGTATGCATGATTCAAAAGCAGAAACTGGATTTACACTGGCAGCACACTGCCACATATTTTTGGAGAGTGTATATTTGATTTTTGCTGTCTGTTGAAATCATTAGGGTGCAGCAGCAACTGAAACTACATGGGACCCCTACAAGGTAAGTAACAGGTAGGGTTACTCATTATGGGTAATTTGGCCCTTAGCCTTTCTACATTTTCATTTTAACATTCTTTTCAGAGCTGTCAACTCCTTTTTTCCATCTGATCTTGCACCTTTGTGTTTTATTTGTCTAAGTTTAAACTATAAACCCCTTTTGGCAAAGCCCCTCTTTTCTATGTGTTCAAAAAGCGTCATGTAAAACTGCCGTGCTTTAACAAGAGTCGATGATAATCTTTTTGAAGCCCCATATTCCAAATCTGTGTTGCATTCGCTGCTTTCATAAATACTGTTTCAGCTCTTATTTTAATTACTTTTATTGCATACAACTAAAAAAATAAAAGGACAGAAATGGCTTTATACTTGCTTTCCTAATTTTGTTTAAACAGAAGTGTTTCCCACAGAAACCAAGCTGTTCGCACAAAATGTTTTATGTTTCTTCCAGCATATCTGGTCTTGGTCTGTTTGGTCACTAGTTCTCTTTCTCATATAAAGACAATCTTCTGGGGGAAGAGGTAGAAGCCCCATCCCTAGAGACATTTGAAGTCAGACTGGACAAAGCAAGGAACACTCTTTCCCTGGCAGGATGACGACCTGGAGGAAAGGTCTTTTCCATCTTGAATTTCTATGATTTGTTGAGCCAAATTCAAAGACAGTGTGTAAGACGCATCATGTAAGCTACACAGTAGTAAGTACATGTGAATCTAAGAGTTTAGATTGTACTTGGACTACCTGCTTGTGCCAGGGTATCAGGAGGAGCTGGGAGAACCTACACTGGCTATTCAGAGACCTGTCATGGCATTTAGGCCCTGGCTATAGCACTGGGACTGCTCAGGACTAGCAGTGCACATGACCACAGCTCCACCTACAGCTGGAAGGAACTGCACACTGCCTCCCAGTATAGGTTATAGTGGTTTGCATGTCCCCACCGCATGCTATGGAATTCTGGGAGACACAATGCCTCCCAGAGCTCCTCTGGGGAAGTGCAGCTGTTCGCCACCCACAACATGGGCTGGATTCCACCCAAGGTATTTGAAAATAAGAGGTACGCCTTATGTACCCTAATCCCACAAGATGGCTCACTGACATGGGACTGGCTGTGGCAGCTGCTGCAGATCTTGCAATGGTACTATTAGACTCCGACTTAGAGTGAGTTTGTACCAAAGGGAACTGACAGCAACTGCAACTCTCACAATGCCCTAAAGAGGAACGCTGTGTGATAAGGAGACTCTAAAGTTAGAATTAATGATGACAAGAAGGTATCGAAGGATATAGATTCAGCCTGGACCCAAGTATCTTATCCACCACTATATGAGTCCAGCCATAAACAACACGGGTTTGTAGAACACTCTGAATTTCCCACCCCTGACAGATATTTGCAGAGTTTTCTAACTGAAGACTTTTTTTTATCACACTTTTGCCCAGAACAACTTGCATGTTGGCACATGGAAATAACTTAGGACCACAATCTAGAGCAGATGTGGATAGTCACAGGCATCAGTAAACTAAATCTAACTGTACACATACAAAGAGTGAGCACCAGTAGATCCTTACTTTTCCCTAATCTCCTTGCTGCTGTTATCCCTTCTGAAGTGAGCTAGGACTGATAAAAAAATACCAATATCAGTCACATTCAGAACAGTATCCCAAGACCTATTTACAAAGCTAGAGCTCCCTGCTGACTACTGGCAGTAAAACACACAGAGAAGAAACATCCCCGATTCCTTGCCACCATCCAGAGATGCTCCGATATTATGGTGAGCGCAGGATGCAGGGTGGGATAGACAGGAAGAGGGGAGAGAGAATACTAAAACAAGCCCTAAATTGGTCAGGGACAGATATGGTTGCCATGTATACAAAGGAGAGGCTCAATGGAGCAGAAAAAGAAGAGAGAACAGAGAAAGAGCTAGGTGATGGGTGAAGCCTGGAGGTTTGACTCAGGGAGTCAAGGAAAGACATGGTTGGACCCACTGTGTGGGATTTTCCAAAATTAACGATAATCAATGAAACAAAATGTCATTTTACCTACACAGTGAGGTATGATATTCCCTTAGTTGGGATTGGGAATGTTGTGATCCACTATTATTTTAAATGATTCTCTTTTTTCTTATATCGAATAAACTTCTCTTAGCTAAGACACTTTCAAGTCTTACTTTTTTTCAGGACAATTTCACTGCAGCATGTTTTCAAAGGGAAACAGCCTCTGACCGCTGGTGAGAGGCAAATGATAAGAAAAAGACAAGTGACCTGGTCTAAGACATCTTCCAGACACTGGCTGTGATAAGTAGGGGTCTGGAAGAAGTCAGCTGAGCAGAGGCAGTGGCAGGAATAGGACATGAAGGTAACAACAAAGGTGTGTTAAGAAAAACAATGTGTATTATGAACCTGATTCTGACCACATGTTCACTAGCTCTACATTATGTCAGCAACAGCAAATCTCTAAGACTGCTTTGCCATCTTGGAATTTCTGGAGGGCATTGTGCTCCAGTTCCCCCTCCTCTTAGCCCTGGCAATGCCGTCAGCCCACTCAGAAATGCCTACTATTCCTGCTGTTGGGTGGGTCGATGACATAGTTCTGGCCTTTCCAATTTACACCACTGAAGGATTTCTCCACATCTGGAGAGATGTAGCTGCACTACAATCCCTGGCTGCACTAGCAATGCAGCTGTCCATTCCCTTTGTGCTGCTAAATCAACACAAGGATCTGGCCCAATATACGTTAGTCTCTAATTAAAATGACAATGTACTGGAAATCTCTTCAGCAGTAGGTTAAGCCAATTTGTCTTGCACCTGTTTATTGGCAGATTGAGTGGTTCACTTGATTTGACAAACATCCAATTTAAACCTAATTTATATCTACCATTTATATATTTATTTTGCCATACTTTAGCAACTGTCTTTGGCCTGCATCTGGCACACTTCCTATTGCTGGGAGAGCAGCAAGGAGGGTGTTTTCTTTTATTGCAGCCATTTCTTGGCTACTCCAGATTACAGAGAATTTGGCAAGCCGATTTGTCGAAAAGGCACACCCTGTCTTGGAACTGAATCTGTCCTGGGGGTTAGTAATACAGGATCTCAATCTCCACTGTCCTCTGTCACTCAAACATCTGCTGACAGACTAACTTGAGCTTGCACCCTCTCAATATTGTACCTATTCCTACCCCCTTTCCCTTGTTATTAGCAAACAGAACTTCATGCCCAGTTCATTCAGAATGGGGGGGTCTACCATCACCATCAACACCTCTTTACATCACACATCATTGTAGATTCCCAACCTAGGGAGTGCTAAAATACAATGGACTGTAATGTCTTGGCTCAGGGTGGACAGAGCCAGCTGGTTACTTCTAGCAGCAGGCAGTGCTCCATCGCTGCTGCGAACCCTCCTGCTGTGGTAAAAGATAACCGTTATGCTCTTCTTGATACAGGAGAGAAGGAATCACCCCCAACAGTTAAGGAGGTGAAGCCTCGTACCCCTAAGGCTGGGAGGTCTGCTGCCACCACTGATAAGAAACGTAGGGTAGTGGTGGTTGGAGACTCTCTGCTGAGGGGGACGGAGACACCCATCTGTTGCCCTGACCGTTCATCCCGGGAGGTATGCTGCCTGCCAGGGGCCCATATCTGAGATGTTACAGAGGCATTGTCGAGGATTATCCGGCCTTCTGACTACTACCCCATGCTACTAATCCATGTGGGCACAAATGATACTGCGAGGTGTGACATTGAGCAGATCAAGAGAGTGACTACAGGGCTCTGGGAGTACGGGTTAAGGAGTTTGGAGCGCAGGTGGTATTCTCTTCGATTCTTCCTGTTGAAGGTAGGGGTCTGGGCAGAGACAGATGCATCGTGGAGGTGAATGCCTGGCTGCGAAGATGGTGTCGCCAGGAGGGCTTTGGCTTCCTCGACCACGGGATGCTATTCGAGGAAGGACTGCTAGGAACAGATGGCGTTCACCTTTCGAAGAGGGGAAAGGCCTTATTTGCACACAGACTGGCTAACCTAGTAAGGAGGGCTTTAAACTAGGTTCGACGGGGACAGGTGAGCAAAGCCCACAGGTAAGTGGGGAACAAGACCTGGGAGATGGGTTGGAAACAGGAGGGAGCACGGACTATAATGGCAGAGAGGAAGGAGGGTCAGGGCAAAGCTGGGAGGCAAGATCAAACCAGTATCTTAGATGCCTATATACAAATGCAAGAAGTATGGGTAATAAGCAGGAAGAACTGGAAGTGCTAATAAATAAATACAACTATGACATTATTGGCATTACTGAAACTTGGTGGGATAATACACACGACTGGAATGTTGGGGTGGATGGGTATAGTTTGCTCAGGAAGGATAGACAGGGGGAAAAGGGAGGAGGTGTTGCCTTATATATTAAAAATGTACACACATGGACTGAGGTGGAGATGGACATAGGAGACGGAAGTGTGGAGAGTCTCTGGGTTAGGCTAAAAGGGGTAAAAAACACGGGTAATGTCATGCTGGGAGTCTACTACAGGCCACCTAATCAGGTGGAAGAGGTGGATGAGGCTTTTTTCAAACAACTAACAAAATCATCCAAAGCCCAAGATTTGGTGGTGATGGGGGACTTCAACTATCCAGATATATGTTGGGAAAATAACACCTCTGGGCACAGACTATCTAATAAGTTCCTGGACTGCATTGCAGACAACTTTTTATTTCAGAAAGTTGAAAAAGCTACTGGGGGGAAGCTGTTCTAGACTTGATTTTAACAAATAGGGAGGAACTTGTTGAGAATTTGAAAGTAGAAGGAAGCTTGGGTGAAAGTGATCATGAAATCATAGAATTTGCAATTCTAAGGAAGGGTAGAAGGGAGTACAGCAGAATAGAGACAATGGATTTCAGGAAGGCGGATTTTGGTAAGCTCAGAGAGCTGATAGGTAAGGTCCCATGGGAATTAAGACTGAGGGGAAAAACAACTGAGGAAAGTTGGCAGTTTTTCAAAGGGACACTATTAAGGGCCCAAAAGCAAATTATTCTGATGGTTAGGAAAGATAGAAAATGTGGCAAAAGACCACCTTGGCTTAACCACGAGATCTTGCGTGACCTACAAAATAAAAAGGCGTCATATAAAAAATGGAAACTAGGTCAGATTACAAAGGATGAATATAGGCAAATAACACAGGAATGCAGAGGCAAGATTAGAAAAGCAAAGGCACAAAATGAACTCAAACTAGCTATGGGAATAAAGGGAAACAAGAAGGCTTTTTATCAATACATTAGAAGCAAGAGGAAGACTAAGGACAGGGTAGGCCCACTGCTCAATGAGGAGGGGGAAACAGTAACGGGAGACTTGGAAATGGCAGAGATGCTTAATGACTTCTTTGTTTCAGTCTTCACTGAGAAGTCTGAAGGAATGTCTAGTATAGTGAATGCTTACGGGAAGAGGGTAGGTTTAGAAGAGAAAATAAAAAAAGAGCAAGTAAAAAATCACTTAGAAAAGTTAGATGCCTGCAAGTCACCAGGGCCTGATGAAATGCATCCTAGAATACTCAAGGAGTTAATAGAAGAGGTATCTGAGCCTCTAGCTATTATCTTTGGGAAATCATGGGAGACGGGGGAGATTCCAGAAGACTGGAAGGGGGCAAATATAGTGCCCATCTATAAAAAGCGAAATAAAAACAACCCAGGAAACTACAGACCAGTTAGTTTAACTTCTGTGCCAGGGAAGATAATGGAGCAGGTAATCAAAGAAATCATCTGCAGACACTTGGAAGGTGGTAAGGTGATAGGGAATAGCCAGCACGGATTTGTAAAGAACAAATCGTGTCAAACTAATCTGATAGTGTTCTTTGATAGGATAACGAGCCTTGTGGATAAGGGAGAAGCGGTGGATGTGATATACCTAGACTTTAGTAAGGCATTTGATACAGTCTCGCATGATATTCTTATAGATAAACTAGGAAAGTACAATTTAGATGGGGCTACTATAAGGTGGGTGCATAACTGGCTGGATAACCGTACTCAGAGAGTAGTTGTTAATGGCTCCAAATCTGCTGGAAAGGTATAACAAGTGGGGTTCCGCAGGGGTCCGTTTTGGGACCGGTTCTGTTCAATATCTTCATCGACGATTTAGATGTTGGCATAGAAAGTACGCTTATTAAGTTTGCGGATGATACCAAACTGGGAGGGATTGCAACTGCTTTGGAGGACAGGGTCAAAATTCAAAATGATCTGGACAAATTGGAGAAATGGTCTGAGGTAAACAGGATGAAGTTCAATAAAGATAAATGCAAAGTGCTCCACCTAGGAAGGAACAATCAGTTTCACACATACAGAATGGGAAGAGACTGTCTAGGAAGGAGTATGGCAGAAAGAGATCTAGGGGTCATAGTAGACCACAAGCTTAATATGAGTCAACAGTGTGATACTGTTGCAAAAAAAGCAAACGTGATTCTGGGATGCATTAACAGATGAGTTGTAAACAAGACACGAGAAGTCATTCTTCCGCTTTACTCTGCGCTGGTTAGGCCTCAACTGGAGTATTGTGTCCAGTTCTGGGCACCGCATTTCAAGAAAGATGTGGAGAAATTGGAGAGGGTCCAGAGAAGAGCAACAAGAATGATTAAAGGTCTTGAGAACATGACCTATGAAGGAAGGCTGAAGGAATTGGGTTTGTTTAGTTTGGAAAAGAGAAGACTGAGAGGGGACATGATAGCAGTTTTCAGGTATCTAAAAGGCTGTCATCAGGAGGAGGGAGAAAACTTGTTCACCTTAGCCTCCAATGATAGAACAAGAAGCAATGGGCTTAAACTGCAGCAAGGGAGATTTAGGTTGGACATTAGGAAAAAGTTCCTAACTGTCAGGGTAGTTAAACACTGGAATAGATTGCCTAGGGAAGTTGTGGAATCTCCATCTCTGGAGATATTTAAGAGTAGGTTAGATAAATGTCTATTAGGGATGGTCTAGACAGTATTTGGTCCTGCCATGAGGGCAGGGGACTGGACTCGATGACCTCTCGAGGTCCCTTCCAGTCCTAGAGTCTATGAGTCTATGAGTCTTGCCTTTTAAAAATCTGGAGATATCCTGAAGCTGAGGTATACTATCTTCCTGGTATCCACAGCATTTCTCCAGCTGCTGAAAGGCATCCAGGTACTGCTTACAGGCGTGGGTAGGATAGAGGCTGCTCAGCTTCCTGTAGACTTCTCTCCTGAAAGAACATCAACCCTTAGTTCATCTCCTTTACTAGGAGCAGCACCTCATCTCCCTGGCTTCAGAATCACAGCTGTTCACACAGGCAGTGCAGAGAGGGTATCTAAAACCAAGCTGAACTCGGAAAAAATAATGCTCTGAGCCGAAGCCTGGATGGAGGCTGCAGGGTAGGATTTTTCCAGGAGATGGGCACAAAATGAGGAACCGGATGTGGGCCTCGATCTTGCACTTGGTTCTGCTCAGGCAGATCTTGGTGCCTGTGTGGAACCACATGAACTGTTCAACTGTAAACGGGCACCCAGAATTTCCCTATTCAGGAAAGCACTAAGTATGTGCATAAAATGCTTCAGTGCTTTCTTGCATCAGGATTGTTGTGAAAGTGCAAGATACCGCCCAGGCAGATCTGAATGAAAGATGGAGATGTCCATCACCTCAAATTTTGGAGGGGTTTAGCTCATTGTAATAAAAGATGCTATATACAATTATATAAAATTTGTTGGCAGTGCGTGGAATCTAGGGCTTTAGTTTGGGCCCTTCTCATGTATTTTATTATTTCATTTTAAAGGCCCCACTTTTAAAATATATTTAGCTGTTGCAAAATAAACAAGCACTAAAGTGATGGTAAGGAAGCTTAAAGAAATGGTTATATTTAGTCATACCCAGCTCTGGGGTTCTAACAAGTGTATAAACATTGTTTTATGAAAATTGAGCTCATTCTTGGAAATACTGACTAAAGAAAATGACTCTCTTGTTTTTGTATTGTAGTTTTTTTGCTGCTATTGTTGCTATGGAGGTGATAGCCAGTATCTTGTAATGGTGTCATTCCATCACATAAACTTCTAATGTTAGCGTGGGTGTAATTGGGAAAAAAAAGAAACAGGCTTAGACAGTGGCTGTTGTCAGTATTGTAAAAGCTGCATGAGCCTGGACCATCTCCACAGAGCAGACAGGGGCCAGAGCCTCAGCCAGTGTAAATAGACACAGCCAACGAGCTTTATCTCATCGTGCGGATGAGGCTTTGGCCCACAGTGTATTTTGTAGCCAAGTCTTTCAGCACCATTTGTCTGCATAATTATCACCATCAGCATAGAAGAGGAGAAGCCACTAGATACTAGCCTTCTAGTACAGGGCTTGGAGGAGGAAACATGGAGGACAGAAGCCCCACAGAGAAAGAAGTTGTTGCCAGGATACTTTGATATTGGAGGAGTCACTTTTTGGCCCCTTTCTACTCCATATGGTTTGTTCTTACTCCCTGGTCGGATGACAGAAACGGGGAATAACATAAAAGGAATGAATCTATCTTGTGTGGGCATAAATACCTCGGTTCACATGTGAATGCAGCTATTTGTACAAGGAACAGGCATTCTCCAAACCATTGTACAGAGCACATGAATAAGGATGAACTGAGCAGCTGGAAATTCAAAGGAATATTTATGAGCCCTGTATTCAGCCCGCTCTAGCTGTAGGGACCAATTATGCTGAAGGGCCAGTGCTGGCCATCCCCACCCTAACAAGAAGGGTGGGATGAGCAGAGTGCAAAGTGGGGCGGTAAGCAGAGGAACCTGATCCTATAGCAGCCCCTCTGACTGCAGTCCACACTCTGAGAAGACAAGGCGAATCCCTGCAGAAGAGTTTGTGATCATGCCTTCGGATGCCTACAGTCAGCAGCAAAGGGACATTCCCTGTGTTGAGGCTGCTTTACCTCTAGTTGTCACCAGGGGGTGGGACTTCTGGTCACCTGTGTTCAGGAAAGATTAATTCAAACTGGAACAGGTGCAGAGAAGAACTGTGAGGATGATCAGGGGAATGGAGAGCCTATCATGTGAGAGGAGACAAGGGGAGGTTAGCCTCTTTAGCCTAGCAAAACAAAAGCTGAGGGGAAATCTGACTGCTCTCTATAAATACATTGGGGGGTAAGCCCCACGGAAGGAGAACAGCTATTGAAGCAAAAGGACAGTGTTGACACAAGAACAACTGTGTATAAACTGCCCATGAACAACAGGCTGGAAATTAAATGAACGTTTTTAGCCATCAGAGGGGTTCTGGAACAGCATCCCAGTAGCAGTTGTGGGGCCAAACACCCAAACTCATTTTAAGGTAGAGCTTGATAAATTTATGAATGGAATTGTATGCTGTGGTTTCCCAGCAGAACCCTTCCACTCCAATGTTCCTATCAATTCTGCTTACAAACCAAGTAGAAAGAGACTGAGTTAGAAAACAGAAATTACAGACTTTTAAATACGCTTACTTTACTTTAAATATACTGTACAAAACTTTAAAAAAAATTATAATAGACCAATATTTCCCTATTAGAAAATTTAAAATTGTGTTTACACTTACAATAGAGACAAGTTTAAAATTAATTGTATGGATTGCTCTAGAACTAAGTTTAGTATTACATATGCTTTTACTGCAAACAGTTTACTTTTTTAAAGAAAATTATAAGCACTGCAAATAAAAAAAATCATATTTTATTCTTCGACAATAGAGAGAAGAAACAGTGGTCTTCATTTAGTATTCTCAGCTGTTGTACACTATTGATCTGCACTGCACAACGGCAGTGTTCCAGCCCAGAGGTGGCTACAATTCAGTGACAGGAAAACAGAACTGTGTACATGTAGGTCTCAATTCTGCAGTTCTTACACTGGCAAAATTCCCACTGCTTCAGTGCATAGCTTTTCTAGGTCTGAAAGCCTTGGAAACCAGCTCCATAGTTAGCTGTCTGAGGCAGAGGAAAAGTTAACCTGCTTTGAAGGCAGAACCTCCTAAAACCAAACCCCTCCACAGAGCTACTCAGGAGGAGCAGATGGTGAGCTAAGGAACATGTACTCCTCTCCTTCATTCTGCACTTCCTTCTCTTCTCATTCTTTGGATTGTCTTCAAAGACCCCAGGCCACAAGGGGGAAAGCAGAGGCAGTCCATCCTGAGCCAGGCTGTAGTCACTTCCCTGTATGATCAATGGTTTGTGGAATGATGCGCCACCCTTAGATGTCTGGGATGGGCTTTTAAAATTACCTGGGACACAGAAGAGTGAGTGGTTGCTAGAGAAAGTGGAAAATGGTCCTTCAAAACATTTTTTCCACAGAAAATGGCTTTTTGAATCAGTGAAAATGTTTGAAAAAAATCTGTTTTTCTCAAAATTTGAAGGGATCTTGTTAAAAAACCTGAAAACCAATTTTTTTAAAACCAAAAATCATACATTTTTTAATTATAAGCTGAACAATTTCAGTTGCTGAGAAAGAGAAATATATATCTATACACACTTGGTGGTAGGTTTTTAGACAAAATCCTAAAAACATACCATTAGTCTGACCCAGTATGGCCATTCCTATGTTCTCATGATAACTGCATTCAGAAAAGAACTAGATAAGTTCGTGGAGAATAGGTCCTACAATGGCTATTAGCCAAGATGGTCAGTTGACAGAACCCCATACTCTGGGTGTCCATAAACCTCTGACTGCCAGAAGCTGGAACTGGGTGACAGGCAATAGATTACTCAGAATCAGTAGCTTAGCTGGGGAGGAGTGGGGCAGCGGCCACTCCCCCACTGAGCATCTTGGCACCTTTTTAATTTTTACTCACTCAGTGGCACTCAGGGTCTTCGGTGGTGGATTCTCACTCGTTCTGGGTGTCTTCGGTGGCACTGAAGGAGATGCTGCCAAAGTCCCACGGAGTGAGTGAAGGGCCCACCGTCAAGGTGCCACCAAAGACCCGGAGTGCTGCCGGGTGAGTAAAAGCACCGCCCAGTCAGTAAAAGAGCCGCAGCTGGTGGCGCCTTTTTTTTTTATGCTCCTTCTGTTCCCTCCACCTGGCTATGCCACTGCTCAGAATTACCCTGTTCTGTTCATTCCCTCTGAAGTATCTGGCACTGGCCACTATCAGAAGACAGGATATTCGGCTAAACAAAATGTACTTAATTTTTTTTAGAAAAAATCAATTACAATTTGATATTCAAAAACATTTTGTGAGATGAAAATTATTTCCTGACCATCTCTAGTACCTCCCTAGATAAAATTTATTCAGAACACTGAGGATAATACACCTGAGAAATTTAGGGTCTGATCCAACTCACATTATAGGCAGTGAAATGATTCTTACTGACTTTAGTGGAGTTGGATCAGGCCCTATTTAGTGTGGGAGGAGGAAGGTAATAACTATTTTAAAAGGGAATATTCTTTGTAAATACTAAAAGCTAGTAAAAATCTGGATTTCTAAAACTGAACCTTGATCTGAATAGTGCTGTAAATTAAGTGCACTGTAAATGCATGCATGCTGAGAGCATATGTGTACTGTTTCTTTAAAATGACAGGTGAGGGCTGTGAAAGATTCCAGGCAGAATCTTGACAGTGAAGCAGTGGGAAAGGCAGCTGGGACAGCTTTAGGGATAATGCTGTTTCCTTATTCTAATTAAGTTCCTTGTTCTCTGTTAGAAAAAGATGACTGTCCGCCTTTACTATTGTCACATGACATATGTCTCAATATCTTTGTCCTCTGTTCTCCCTTTTCCTGGGCAACTTCTTCCCAGTAAACATCTCCCCATTTGTTCCCATGATCGTTCTGTTTATGGCTCTGCAATAACTATGCCTGACAACATAGACTCGGATTGTCCAAGCCCTGTTTTTGGAAGCTGAGATTTCTGCTCTTGTTTTCATTTTTATACACATGTTGCTACAAACTAAAGGAATCCAACAGCTCTTTAGAGCTAACATCAAGGGACTTTATAGCATGTTAAAAAAATTCCCCTTTGGTTTCCCTGTATCCATATTAAGTTGTACTGTAATGCAGCTGACCTCAGCACACAGCCCTAGGGAGTTACGGTAACAACTGTGAGATCTAATTTTGGAATTTGGGTTGCTGGAGCTAACTGTGTTGAAGAGATGGATAGATACCACCGGAAGGCCTGTTCCATTTACCACTGTGGGAATAGTTCTAGATGGAGAATGGCTGCCATGACAGAGGTTGGCAGAAAAAGGGGAAAAACAGGAAAGAACACAAAATTTAATTTTCTTAAATACAACATTCCCACACACCAGAACATGCCAATATTGTTGGCTGATGGGAGCCGTCGTGCACATGACACTAAGGACTTAAAAGGCATGTTACTACTTTTCAAAGGTTATTTGAAAATCTAGCTTGTGAAAAATAATAGCAGTTGGATGAGTAAGATATGATGTTCCTTGGTAGTTATCTGGTGCTCATTTTGCAAATTCTAAAGCCCAATAGATTTTATTTAAAATAAAAAACTCTTTCAGAGAGGAAAGATGACCTTGTTGCTGAGGCGCTGGTTGGGGTCTTGGGAGATCTACGCTCAATTCCTGGCTGTGCCCTGTAAGACCTTGGGCTAATTGTCTAATTTCTCACTTTCCCATCTGCAAAAAGGGGATAATAATTTTTCCTTTTTCCCACCTTTCGTCCATCTTGTCTATTTAGATAGGCCCTACCCAGAAGAGTGTACAATCTTCAACTATGTGTACATGTTGCACAGTGGGGCCCTGATCTCAAGTGGGACCACAAGACATTCTTGTAAAACAAGTAACCCATAACAATAATTATTGCTATATAGTGTGATTTTTGAAAGGCAGCTAGGGATGATGGAAGGAGGTGGACAAGAAATCAGAATTCTCCTTTCTTCCTAAACCTTCATCCATTTCTGAAGTTGACAAATGTCTTCTAGGTTTAATGAATTTCTTGCATTATTTTTTTGTTGCAAATCCCACTGGGGTTTTTGCACAGGGAGAGCTACAATGAGGAAAACACATGGGGAAATGGGCTGCACTGGTGTGAAAAGTGACTCTTTCTAGTGTGGCTTGCCCTGAGTTCATCTGAGATCATGAAGCTTTTTTATTGTAAGTTAAGACCATGTTTATTCAGAGAGTGAGCCAACTTTAAAAGGAACATTTTTAACATAAAGGGAAACCTGTACTGTGCACTGGGGTTAGAAACATCCCTCACTCCATAAATTGCTAGATAGATGCACTCCCTTGCACCTACTATCTATCTCAGCATGTATATATTCAGAGCACACCTTTGCATCGGTTCTAGCATATGCAGGGGAGGAAAGAGGAGAAGAGAAAAATTCAAATGGAAAAATACACTGTGTGTGTGTGTACACGTATTGTAACAAAGTTCCTCCTCTACCTTGGTGGGTCCTGTGCTTATTGGCAGATTTGCTCACCTCAATGATCTTCCCCACAGTCTGGGTCAACTCCACCTGTGTCTGATTAGGAGTTGGGAGGTCTGGGGGGAACCCAGGCCCACCCTCTACTCCGGGTTCCAGCCCAGAGCCCTGTGGATTTCAGTTGTCTCTAGTACCTCCTGTAACAGCTGCATGACAGCTATACCTGCCTGGGCTACTTCCCCATGGCCTCCTCCAAACACCTTCTTTATCCTCACCACAGGATCTTCCTCCTGGTATCTGATAACGCTTGTACTCCTTAGTCCTCCAGCAGCACATCCTCTCACTCTCAGCTCCTTGTGTCTCTTGCTCCCAGCTCCTCACACACACTTCCTCTCCTCTGGCTTCCCCCCTCCCTGACTGGAGTGAGCTTCTTTTTAAACCCAGGTGCTCTGATTAGCCTGCCTTGATTGGCTGCAGGTGATCTAATCAGCTTGTCTGCCTGAATTGGTTCTAGCAGGTTCCTGATTACTCTAGTGCAGCCCCTGCTCTGGTCACTCAGGGAACAGAAACCTACTCAGCCAGTGACCAGTATATTTGCCCTCTACCAGACTTCTGTACCCCACTGGTCTGGGTCTGTCACAGTATATACATTTGACTACACTGATTTTTCTCTTCCCTCCCACTTTCACATGACTTTTCACTCTTTTTGCTCAATCTTCACCCTTTTTTTCCCCACTGGATTATTCTTTCTCCTCTTCTCTCTTCTTTTTTTTTTTCACACTATCCCCTAAGTAGAACATGAACGAGATAATGTTCAATTTCAAGTTAAGAACATAGGAATTGCCATGCTGGACTGACCAGTGTTTCAGTTAGTCCAGCATCCTCTCTTTGGCAGAGACCAGTACCAGATGATTTCAGGCTCCTATGTTTATAAGGAACCAAACAAAAGCCACAGACTCTAATCCAGATCTGGATCCAGATCTGAATTTTTTGGCTTGGGACAATCTCATTTAAAGATTCTGAAATGCTCAGTTAACATTTATTTGATCATTTTTCAGTCTTATACACTTCTAGGTTCTGGCCAAGACAGAAGCTGCCAAAATACCTTGCGAGAAATGGTTTCATTTTATTTCCAGCCCAACCAGAAGCAAAAGAAATCTTTAAAAAGTACTTGTTCTCATGAGTTTTCCAGACAAATTTTCAAGAGTTCTGGATAGTATTGTTAAGTAGCCAAACTTTTAGTGTCTTCTAACTGAACCAGAACTCTGAGGGCTAGATCTACATCCCTACTAAGTCTACTTTGTGCTGCTTTGGTCCTAAGCTCCCCACCTCCTATCAACATCACAGGGGATTTAACAGCCCCTTAGCCAGTGCAATTTAGAGCAGCCCTGAGGTTGTTCCAACCTGATAGGGATCAAATTTGCCTCTGTTACCTTGGAAATTGGGTGGGAGCAGGAAAAGGGGCCACAAATGTAGCAGAAAGCCTCCCCCAGCACTTAGGTGCACCAACCCTGAGCCTTTTGATGTATTCTCACCACTTAATGTAACCTGGAAGTAGACTCAGAGGTCTAGTCACCCCTCAATGCAGGTATGTAACTCCTTTTAGCAACACTAGGAATTACACTTGCATGGGGAGAATAGAATTCTGCAAAATGAACCACAAGAAGGGATAATTAATACATCAATTAAAACTAGAGATGTCAAATATTATTTGAAGATGTGGGGCACTATTGTGCACTTCTTGCACCTCTGAAATTCCCCTGGGTTTCAGTGGAATTGCCCCATGACTTGTCATGGGACAGAGTATGAAAAATATACTCACCAAGTAGCAGTCTCCTGGACAGTGTACTCAACTCGAGGCAAAGGGTCTCCTCTTTAAAGAGAGAGAGAGAAAAAAAAATTATGTAGCTGATTTGAGTTCTAGTCTCAAGTTTAATTTTCTTTATATGCCTCAGGATTATTTGCCATACTAAAATAAATACAAATAATAAATAATCATCCTGAAGGATTCTAAAGGGTTTTATGACCCAGGTGTCCTAGGCTCCACCGAATCCCCAGGGATGGTGCAAACAGTGAAATACTGTAAAGGGTAAACCACTTAGTGGAATGTAGAGGAAGCAATGCTGTATTATTTCCCGTTCCAATTGCTTAGCTGCTGGAAAACCATCAACAATTATATAGCAAGTGGGTGTATAGGTATATTGTGCATATTTCAGCATTAACTTCCTCTCTGTAGTTGTATCTACAATCAGAGAAGGAGATAATTCACAATACTAGTGAGGGAGCTGGCTGACTAGCCACAATGTACAGAGGCTGGCATTAAGCAGAAATCTCTCAAGGTTCAGGGTTTCTCTTGAGTTCTTGGGCACCATCTGTCTCACATCTCAAGGCCATTATGCATCTTGCTAATGCCACCCACAAGTGCATAGAATGAATTTCAGTGTCCAGAAGAACAAGTCCTCAGACTTCTCTTCCACTCCCATGTGTTTTTTACACAGAAAGGCAAGAAAGTGTAAATTGTTCATTTGAGGATAAGTCCATCTTTTTTTTTCTGTAGGACATGCACAAGTCCTTGTCTTCCTGACAGGTTTATTAAGGTACATGCCAAATCCTGGAAGGAAGATACTCTCATCCTATAATTTAAAAGAAAGAGTCATATAGAGACCATTTGCTCCCTAGAATTACATGAAATTATGCAGAGCTCAGTGAGGTGTGAAGGCAGCCCTAAAGTTAAATATTACATTATTTTTCATTGTATTCTGAAATGTTCCTGATTTATATAGGATGTGTGTTTCTGTGATTAACTCAGTTTTCCAACAGATGGCACCACAGCCCATTGGCCTAGGATTAAGTTACATCAACCATAAAGCTGCTTACAGGTGAACAAAATCAAACTACTTACTGTAAGAGCACACAAAATGTGAAACTGATTTAGAACAAGCAGTTTTCCAGTGGTACTACACTTACTCTCTGTAGTTGAAGGCCAGGTCTGTAAAGAAGGCTCTCCGTCTCCTGTACTCTGGGTCAGTGTAGCCCTAAATTGGGAAATAAATTAGCATTACTCTTACATCAGGACAGTGATGGGCTTGAATGGATTTGATGATAGAAACATTCAAAACTAACAGGCCTGAATTTGATTGTTTCTTCTATTGCAGTCTCTCTGTGGCAAGGAATCATGGGAATATTACAGAGTGAGCCAAATTCTGCACTTAGTTACACCCATGAAATCTCACTGACTTTGGATCTGTTCCTAAAAAGGAATGTAGTGTACTTTGGTCACAGCTAAGCATGAAGATATAGTAGGCTTGAGTAGTGATCATTATACAGAATGAAAGGCTCAATTTAAATGGGAGAGTTAGAAACTAAACTCACACCATTGATTTTCTGCTTAGCCATTGTGAAAAGGCACTTTGCTGCTGTGAAATTGTATGCTAGGAGTCGTTGCTATAGAGTAAGGGTTGTTAAGTGAAATTGTAAGATGAGATGTGTCTCTAGACAAAGACCAAAAGGACATATAGAATCAGAGAAAATTAGGGTTGGAAGGGACCTCAGGAGGTCATCTAGTCCAATCCCCTGCTCAGAGCAGGACCAAAGCCCAACTAAATCAGCTTTGTCAAGCCTGGCCTTAAAAACATCTAAGGAAGGAGATTCCACCACCTCCCTAGGTAATCCATTCCAGTGCTTCACCATCCTCCCAGTGAAAAAGTTTTTCCTCATATCCAACCTAAACCTCCTCCACTGCAACTTGAGACCATGACTCCTTGTTCTGTCATCTGGGTACCCAAAACACAGGACTCCTGAATGGAAGCTCCATTAGCCTGCTCATTTGGAACTTTTGGGGGTTGAATTTGAATGATATAGGTTTGTTGCTCTGGGGAAAGGGAGCTGGATTGCAGAGGAGGGCGAGGAGCTGGACTGTGGTCAGGAAGGGAAGTACCACCTGACTCTTATAAGCTCAGGCTTTCCCTCCGGGAGTAAGTAGAAGGGTTACTGAAAGCTATTGTTATGTTTAATTTGGTTAAATAAAAGTTGAGTAGTTTTTGACACATAAAAGTCAGAAGCATGATTAGTTGGTGGGTTTTGAAGAGATCTGCAAGGTCCACAAAATAGAATTAGGAAAAAGCAGACAGGATCTTCCGCTTTTCACTGGCAAGGGTCATGACAGGAAGCTGAGGGATGCGGGGGAAAAGGCTGTACTAACAACACAGAAACACCAGTGCTGATCAAAGTGTGTGCCTAGGAATGGGAAAGTCGTGACAGCCATTTTTAATTATGAGACATTTAGAGATGGACATATGATATTTTGCTCAAAAGGGAGCAAATTTAAATTCAGGGTTTCTTTTTCCTTATGTTTTAATAGAAATTCAGCTCTTTCAGTCAGGTCTTTCCAATTATTCAATAAATATTAAAAACATGGAATCAAATCCCTTTCAGATTTACATTACTTTTGATATTATAAGAATCATATCTAAATTCTGGCTCCATATTAACACAGCTAATAAAGCAGAGCTGATTGGTATCACTGTGCAAATATTTATTATTGTAAATTGTTCAACATTTATTGGAACCATTTTTCATGTTAAGGGCCAAACTTTTCCTTTAGGGTTATGATCATGAATACGAATGTAGAGGTGTGCACATTTAGCTGAGGGAAGAATTTGACTCTGAGAGCATGTTATAATCTCTGTGTGCCAGGGAAGAATTATTATCTTTTTCAATGGGACTGCTCACATGTGTAAAGTTGCCAGTAAGTGTAAAGACCATCGGATCAAGACCTAAAATAAAGCAAGATGCAGAAGGTTGGGGAACAAGAACACATTGTTGTGTCAGACCAGCTGAGCACATGATTAATATGTTGTAATTTGGGGGTGGCAAATGAATGAGAGGTTTCTTGTCTAGAAAGTGAGACCTGATCACATGCTAAAGGGCTTTTCGGAACAGGGATGCACTTAACCATGTACTTAAAAGTTAAACGTGTGCTCAAATGCTTTGCTGAATGGGGACCTGTTGTAATCATTGGGCCTACAAATTTACCTTAATTGCAAGCTCAACTGTGGGAAAGTGGATGAAAGTTTACAAAATGTTCCAATCACATATAATGATAAGCAGGAGCGGCGCCAGGGTTCTTGGCGCTCTAGGCAGGGATCCTTCCACGCTCCCGGTCGTTGGTGGCAATTCTGCAGCGGGGGGTCCTTCCGTGGCTCCCAGTCTTCGGGGCATTTTGGCGGCAGGTCCCAGAGCGAGTGAAGGACCCGCCGCAGAATTGCCGCCGAAGCCCCGCAGAGCAGAAGGAGCCCCCCGCTGCCGAATTGCCACCAAGGGTGGCAAAATGCCACCCCCCCCCAAATCCTAGCGCCCTAGGTGACCACCTCGGTCACCTAAATGGAAGCGCCGGCCCTGATAAGTGTTGACAGGGAAAGGTGCAAAAGGGAGCCAGAAAGACTGAAGTAGCCCTCCCTTCCCCCCCGCCCCCAAATGGCCACTGATATAACTCAAGGATTATATTAAGATCATGGCTGGTAAGCAAGAGAAGTATGGATCTGGAAATTAATTAACCAAAATAGCTGTGTCAGAAATGAGGCCTAGTTGGTGAACAACATAATGAGGAGATGGGCTATTCTGCCCATGGATCCCTTTTTAGCGTCCTCAAAAAGAGATGTTGTGGGGGGAAATTAGGAGCATGCTGGCTAACTGAAAAATGGGAGAACACAAAAGAGTAAGCTTTACCATCATGGCTGCCATTCCCATTGTCTCCTGGGACCCTGGCTCTCCTGTCATACCTTTGGGCCTTCCTTGTACTCATCCTGAGAGATGGTTCTTACCAGACTGGGCCAGAGAGAGGGACCCAGATGACATCACCACGTCCACTGACAGTGACTGAATCCCAAACCCCACCTGGGATGTGAGACTGTTCTCCCCCTTGCCCCTTCTTGTGTCTTTTCCCTTCCCCACTTTATGTCTTCTCTTTCCTATCCCTTTTCTTTTTCCTTCTGTCTAACAAGAGCCTGACTTAGCTGGCCAAGACTATATTTTGTGACCAAAAAGGCAGCTAAAAGCAATGCCTTAAACAGCCTGATGCTGTGCAGGTTTGTCACACCTCAGAGAGCCCAATAAGACCGCGTTCTGTGCCAGTGTTTTTCACACAGTGATACTGCATGTGAGAGTCAACACCAGGGACAAATATTGCATCTTTGCTATTCTCTACTTTCCTCTTTTCTGCGTGCTTGTCTTGCTGTGTCTTCTAGGAAACAGCATCAGATTTCAACAACAATGGCAATAACAACAACTCCAGCCCATCTCAACTAATGTTTTCCCCTTTCCCCACGAAAGGACAATTATTACCATCTAAAACACTGTCAGACAAGGAGGATTTTCCTTCTAAAAACACTCTACAGCTAAAGGGAAAGTGGACAAGAATACTATTAAAAAAAAAACCTTACTTAATACTTTATCTTTCAAATGTTTTAACTGTTTTTCCTTTTTTCTCCTGTATCTTTATTAAAGGGTTAAAACTATTTTAATGGTGTGTTTGCCGTGATACTAAGCAGACTGAAGTCTCCGTGTACTAAACACCAGACCTAGTCTGACACTGTTTAATGTTGGACAGCGACAGGATCATGTTAACACTTAGCTCTTTGGGCCCATTTATTCCATATAAATTAATACAACAGGTCTATAAGATTTTTTATTATTAGGTTACTTCATTCATTCCTAGTTCACTGGTGTCCATTGTAAATCCCCTCTTTAAAAGACAAACGTCGGGCATAGAATTGTTTCAGAGGCTAGTTTTACAGAGAATTCTTTCTATTGTGCTTCTTCTGGACTGCAGAAATAACCAAGGTATTTAAATCGTTTCAAAGGTAACCTAAGGATGAACTTCAACTTACAGGATGATCGTGGTCCAAATCAGGTTCATACTTGGCAATCAGATGGTGGCACTTGTCAAGGTCTCTTATTTTCTTTGGAAACCATGGGACTGTTGGAGATAGCAGAAAATGGTACATTTAAATGATACAGGTTCAGTGCAGGCTTGGGAAGAGACAGAATAAAACCAAACCACTGAGAATAAGCACCTGTGCTTCATAGGAGGAATATCTTACACCCCATGTGTTACAAAGGGTGAACTAAAAATGAGCTGAAAAATGACAAACAGTGCCACTGTTCACAGTGACCCAAACCCTGAGGGCCCCACTCAGGCGAGCTTCATTTATAGTCAGTCGGAAATTTGCTTTTGTAAAAGGTGATATTCTTGCATTTAGTCATGATGCTTGAAGTTCAGTGTGGCCTTAACCAGCACTGCCTTTTTTTTGCATCTAAAATGTTACGGGAGCAAATAATTCCAGACATGATTATTTGCAAGTGCAGCTGGGGTTATCAAGGCCCCCAAACCTGCAAACACATATGCACATTCTTACTTTTTTAATCTGTGAATATTCCGATTGATTTTAATGGAACAGCATATGCTTTGCTGGATCAGGACCAGAGAGCTCAGCATGTTGCAGGATTGAGCTCTGAGTTCATGAGTGCATTACAAATAACTGTCTTTACAAAACAGAGACTGCCTTAATGATGGGTTGCATGACAATTGCGTGAGCTAAGCAACATGAAATCACAGTTTAAGACAGAAGCAAACCTCTCTCCCTTCTGTTCATTGGGAACAGTGCTATAATAACAGTGCTATAATAACCATCTCTACCGTGCCACTCCGGTTTTCACTCACCTTTCCCAGCAAATTCAAGCTCCTTATCTTTGTATTCAAGCTCTCTACATCTCTGCTCTCATCTTCTGCTGCTCCCTGCTTGCTCCCTGCCCTCCATCCAAGCTTCCAGCTGAGGTGCCCCTTTTGTTTCATTCTCACGTTCACAGTTCCACACTCATGGGAACACCTTCCTTGTTCCTATTGACTTGGTGACCTGCCTTGTCACATTCAAATCCCCCCTTAAAATTCATTTCTGCAAGACTTCTCCTCAGTAGCAACTCACATTGTTTAAAGTTAAATATGTGCTCAAGTGCTTTCCTAAATCAAATGTTGAATGCTGAAAATAGATTATTAAATCAATGGATTAAAAAAAACCCAGCCCAACCTTCCCCCCCACAAATGAACAATGGCAGTAAAGCTGAAGAAAAGCCCCAACCTCCCCCCCCAAATGAACAATGGCAGTAAAGCTGAAGAAAAGCCATGTTATCATTATCATTTCTTTCTCCGGCCCATATTTCCTCCCCCAATAACACCTCACTTTATACAACCCCCATTTTCAGAATTGTTTTCTCTGTCCCAGGTGGCATTTGATTAAGCAGGTGTTACTATGTACAGTTCACTGCATACAGTATATGCTCCCACCAGCCAATAAGGTCCCCATTCAGCAAAGCCTATGTTTAAATTCCATTGGTGTCAATGCGTCTTAACTACTTGATTAAAGATAAGCATCTGTGGAAGTGCTTTTCCGAATTGGGCATAAGGCCCTGATTCAGTAATGCACTTATGCATGTGTTTAAGTCTGTGCCTATTCATACTTGAACTAAAAAATGTAGTTTGCATTAGCATAAATGAGTGTTACACACATGCATGAAGCCCATATACCTGTATTCTCTATCATTTCCTCAGGTTTTGATCATAAGTCATTCACTCTTCACCAGTCAATGAACGTAAGAATTACCACAATAGGCTGAGCCCCTATTCTCTGGCAACGGCTGTTTAGATCTCAGACCACTGTTAATTTCAGGCTGGCTAGTGAGAAGGTTGTTTTTCTTCTACGGGTACGTCTACACTATGGGATTATTCCAATTTTACATAAACCGATTTTGTAAAACAGATTGTATAAAGTCAAGTGCACGCGGCCACACTAAGCACGTTAATTCAGTGGTGTGTGTCCATGTACCAAGGCTAGCGATTTCTGGAGCATTGCACTGTGGGTGGCTATCTCATAGCTATCCCATAGTTCCTGCAGTCTCTCCCACCCTTTGGAATTCTGGGTTGAGATCCCAGTGCCTGATGGTGCAAAAACAGTGTCGCAGGTGATTCTGGGTAAATGTCATCACTCAATCCTTCCTCCGTGAAAGCAACGGCAGACAATCATTTTGCGCCCTTTTTCCACTGGATTGCCCTGGCAGACGCCATACCATGGCAAACATGGAGCCTGTTTTGTCTTTTGTCACTGTCACCGTATGTGTACTGGATGCTGCTGACAGAGGCAGTACTGCAGTGCTACATAGCAGCATTCATTTACCTTTGCAAGATAGCAGAGATGGTTACCATCCCTATTGCACCGTCTGCCATTGTAAATTGGTGATGAGATGATGGTTATCAGTATTTTGCACCATTTGCAATTGGAAATTGGTGATGATGGTTATCAATCATTTTGCACTATTTGCAATTGGAAATTGGTGATGATGGTTATCTATCATTTTGTACCATCAGCTGCTGTCATGGGTGCTCCCGGCTGGCCTCGCTGAGGTTGGCCGGGGGCGCTTGGACAAAAGTGGGAATGACTTCCCGGGTCATTCCCTTCTTTATGTTTGGTCTAAAAATAGAGTCAGTCCTGCCTAGAATATGGGGCAAGTCTACTAGAGAGACAGAAAGCACAGCCGCTCTGGGTCAGAGCCCCAGAGATCCCAAAGAAATGATGAGCTGCATGTCATTCTAGAGGGTGCCCCTGCAACAACCCCACCCGTTGCTTCCCTCCTCCCCCAACCCTCCTGGGCTACTGTTGCAATGTCCCCCCATTTGTGTGATGAAGTAATAAAGAATGCAGGAATAAGAAACACTGACTTTTTAGCGAGATAAAATGAGGGGGAGGCAGCCTCCAGCTGCTATGATAGTCCAGGCAGGACATTAACGGGTGAGGAAAGAGGAGCACAGCCTCCCGCTGCTATGATAGTCCAGGGAGTACAGAATCTTTTCTTTAGACACGAAAGGGGCAGGGCTGATAGAGCTCAGGCTCCAGCTGCTATGATGAGGACGGTTACCAAGCATTTTGTACTGTCTGCCAGGAATGACCGGGAGTCATTCCCATTTTTACGCAGGAGCCCCCAGCCAACCTCACCGAGTCCAGCCAGAAGCACTCAGGGGATGATGACAGTTTTCCACCATTTTGTATCATCTGCCATCAGGAAAGGAAGGGGAGGGGATGCTGCTGTTCAGCGCTGCAGCACTGCATCTACCAGCAGCATGCAGTAGACATATGGTGACATTGAAAAATGGCAAGATACGATTTTTTTCCCTTTTCTTTCTTGGGGAAGGGGGGGTAAATTGACAAGATATACCCTGAACCACCTCGGACAATGTTTTTGACCCTACAGGCATTGGGAGCTCAGCCAAGAATGCAAATACTTTTCGGAGACTGCGGGAACTGTGGGATAGCCAGAGTCCTCAGTCCACTCTCCCTCTCTCCATGAGCATCCATTTGATTCTTTGGCTTTCCGTTATGCTTGTCACACAGCACTGTGCTGAGTCCCTGCTGTGGCCTCTGTCTATCAATAGGCTGGAGATTTTTTCAAATGCTTTGTCATTTTGTCTTCTGTAACAGAGCTCTGATAGAACGGATTTGTCTCCCTATACAGCAATCAGATCCAGTATCTCCCATACGGTCCATGCTGGAGCTCTTTTTGGATTTGGGACTGCATCACCACCCGTGCTGATCAGAGCTCCACACTGCACAAACAGGAAATGAAATTCAAAAGTTCACAAGGCTTTTCCTGTCTACCTGGCCAGTGCATTCGAGTTCAGATTGCTTTCCAGAGTGGTCACAATGGTGCACTGTAGGATACCGCCCGGAGGCCAATACCGTCAATTTGCAGCCACACTAACCCTAATCCGACATGGCAATGCTGATTTCAGCGCTATTCCTCTCTTCGGGGAGGAGTACAGAAACTGGTTTAAAGAGCCCTTTATATCAATATAAAGGGCCTCGTTGTGTGGACGGGTGCAGGGTTAAATTGGTTTAACACTGCTGAATTCAGTTTAAATGTGTAGTGTAGACCAGGCCTAAGAGAACAAGCAATATTACAGAAGGAATATCCTGTCCTTTAAAAATTTTTTAAAAAGAGAACACTCTGTATTCTAACAAATAATAATAATAGCACTTCTTGTTTATAGAACATCAGGTTTCCTGAATATTTTCTATTTCAGAGAAAATATAATAGCTACTACATGTTGACACACAGAGACAGAACGCACAGAACTACTATGGAGAATATGACATTGATAAAATCTATTGCATATTTTTATGTACATTATTTTCAGAATCATCTAGAAACAGAAGATGCATGAAAAACAGGTGGACCCCAATGCTGCAATGTGTTTTAGGAAGACTGACCTCTGTGAGGTCACTGGAGCTATGCATGAATGTGGGATCTGCTCAGGAACATCACTTTGCAGGACAGGGGGCCTAACATCACATGCATAAACTGGAAACTCTGGACCTAATGAATAATTTAAATACAATTAGACACATTGGTGGGAGGAGGGGACTTAGCCATTAGGGTACAGGTTCCACACATTGCATACCTCTCTCTTCTCTGATAGTTTTCACATCTTCTGCCACTTTCTTTAAGGAGTTTATAAGGACACTGACATCAGAATTATGAACTTCACATTTGACAAAAAATTCGAGGTCATCAGTAGTGTTCTTGGATTTTTTGGCTTGCCTGGTTTCAAAGTGATGGATTCCAGCTTCAAAAGTCTGCAAAAGACAAAGGTACACGTGGTGAGAAATCTAAAATCACTGAAAGACAGCTCGCTTTGACTGCAGCTGTAATATGTCTTTTAAAAGACAACTGGATAAAGCTTTACAAGAAATGCCAACACCAATTTTTCTTATGCCTGAAATGAACTGTCCATTGGGGTGTATGTTTTACTGTGGGAGATGAGCAGCTCTTTCACTCAGGATCCTGCCTTCAGATAGTTTGCATAGAATCTGCTGAGAGAATCCACAGCATCATAACAGCCAGAGGGTCACGTTGGCTGAGGGCTCTTCACTCTAGAATCGTTTTCCACCTCAAGGCACCATAATCAGAGAATGGGAGAGGGCAGGGCGGGCTGCTTACATTGGACAAATACCCCCATACAGCAAGATGGTTCCTCTAAACAGCTGTTCCCATCCCTCTAACCCTCCATCCTCATTTCAAAGCGCCCCTGCAACCCCCTTCAGCCAGGAGAGCCCCAGCCAACCCCCCTGAGCAGAGAGGTGATGCTAACATACAGGGGAATCGAAGAGCTGAGAGCCTAGGAAGTGGGAAGAGGCAGCGGGCTTATAAGGGGGGGACACGTGCAGAGGCTAGAGGGGGTCAGGCCGAGCAGGTCTGCTGGAAGGTACAAGCATGTGAGAAGAGAGGGGAAGGTTAGGGGGCAGAGGCAGGGGGCTCCAATGGAGCACGGAAGGGGATGAGGCAGGGCAGAGGGATGCTGCGGAGGGCGAGGATTAGGAGGGAGGCCGGGCTGGGGAGGTTTGTACCTCGAAGACTTTGGCTGTCTTAGAGAGCCCGGCCTTTCTAGCATTCCGGAGGGTGAAGGTCAGGATCAGGGTGGCTCTTCCTTCCTCTTCCTCCCAGACCAGGCCCTCTCCCTTGCCTAGGGGCTCTGTGGCCGGCGCGTCCTTCTCCCCATCTTCTTGGAGGCTTGCTCGCCTGCCTGGGGCGCCCGCAGCGTCGGTCTTCATAGAAAAGCGGCTCAGGAAATCCAGATCCACCTGTGCAGATGGGTGTTTAGCTCACGCCGCCTACAGGAGCCGAGTTTCAGAGAACCAGCCCTTGGCTTCGCCTTGCTCAGTGCCAGCCCCAGCGGAGATCTGTCATAGGCAGCTAACGGGGTCTATACACCCGCTGCTAAGGGCTGTGGGACAAAACCCTCCCCGGCGTCCTTACAGTGCGAGATGGGTGTAGGATTCCATGCGTGTCTGACACTGGGGGGAGCCCAGCAGTGAGTTAGGACCATTTATGGTGCCCGCCCCAGGGAGATCAATGGAAATGCGCTGCGGACACTGTGCGCAGGAGACTAAAATAACCCCCCTTCTCATGGTAATTTCAAAGCAGGACCCTCCTGCTCCATTTGAAAGTGTCTATTTTCGGCAGTGTTGCATCTTTTTACCGGTTTAGAAATAAAGATCTTTTGTTAAGAGGCCAATTGAAATCTGGATTCAGTTTACATTTCTGAATCTGAGCATTCACGCTTTGTGTGTGGGGAAAAAAGTCCCCCCCCCCATATTTCTTTGCTTTTATTGTCTAACTGGAAAAAAATCTTCTTTCTATAGCTAAATTCCCACTATTGAACTGGTCCGTATTCTACCTAACGCGTTTAATTATGCAGGTAATTCAGAAAGTGGAAGCAGAATTTCTCTTTTCAAGGTCTTCGATTTGGGGAACAGGTAATCATAAAGAAACCTTTACATTTTATTTCCCGAAGCAATAGTCCCCGCCAGCAGCAGGGAGGAGACGAGAGGAAATTAGAATGAATTGGAAAGGGGCAACTGTTCAATCTAGTAACTCTTTAAACCGCGCTGCAATGTCAGCTAAGAGTGTTAAGCGTTACTTTAAATATTGTCACGTAGAGAATGTTATTAGCTATGCCTAAACCTATGCCGTGCAATATGATTATTTCCAAACGCTTAGTTTAAGAATGTTATAAATCGGTGATTACATTTTTTTTAAGCAGTGAAGTAGAAGAGATGCCAGTCGTCAACATTCTGTGATTTTTGCAAGGTGCCCGGAATCTCGCAGTCCGCTTTAAACTTTGTTTCAGATTCACATTTTACTTTCAATAGCCTTTTTCCCCCAGCTTGCCACTCTGATAGGGGCTCTTTGCATACTTCACCCTGGGGCAAAAACCCATGTTGTTCCAAGGGGCTGGTTTCTATTGTAATGTTGTATGTTGTAACAGTATTTTGAATTTCACTCAGATTAAAGCTACCTAGCAAACGAGTTCAGCTCTGGTAGATAATTCAAGCCTCATCTCTTGGGAACACCTGGCTCCGGATTAATGATGGACATTTACTAGATGGTCAACGACTATAAAATGCATGCAACTTCTGAGAAGCAGGACACTTGTTCCATTTTATTGATTTCGGTGAACGATGATCGCCAAGCTGTATGCGCATTCTACATACAGTACTAAGGTTTCTAGTAAACTGTCTCGGGTGTGTCTGTGTTTATGGATCCGGAATTAAATTCTGCCAGCATTTCCACTAGGATAGTTCTTGAGTTTTAAACCAATTTCCAGTCCGTGGCGTTTTATGTTTTGTTTTCATTCTTCGATTTTTTTTTTGTATTCTTCCTCCCATCACTCTGCAATCTGGGACATGGACACACACCTTTGTGTTGCTGTCAGTTCATTGCCCAGCTTTGAAAGCTGTATTTCGATTGCCAGACCTACGCCAAGCTGTTACATTTTAGCACAGCGAAATGTAACATAATCAGAGGCACACATGACCAGTTTGACTATCTTTTTTTTTTTTAAAGCAGCCGAGGCTAATGTCTCGATGATACAATTTTACTGGACAAACTTTTGGGCCAAACTGTCACTTAATAACAAGAGTAAATAATTCAACATTGTTGTATAGAAAGTATTCCATACAAATGTACCACCAAGAGCCCTATAGCTTTATAAAATCACCTTCCCTTGATTCCAGGAAGGATGCTACAACGACACATGATCTACCATAAGCCCCCTGAATTCCCCTTCTTCCCTGTGGGTCAGATGAGGGCAGGGGTGGCTGCTATCCCAGGTGCTGAAACTCTCCTGTCTTGACCAGAAGCAGCAATCCCAGCTGCTCTCCCTGCTCCTAGATCCCTTGTAATGCCCAAACTCTTACTGCCGGGATTTCTAGGGTAGTCCAGTTTGTTGGCTAGCTCGGTCAGTTTGGTTCTGATTTTGTCTGGTCGCTTGGGAATAAGGACCCAGAGTGAAACGCCCTCCCGCAAAAGTAATAACTAATCACAGACAGAAATTTAGCGCCGAGATAGTGAGATTTTCACCTATTTGTAATTAGCACGAGTCTTCTGAGCGTCGATTGTTTCTGAGCTAGCCACGAGGCAAAAGACAGTCCTATGCAGTTCCGAGTATTATCCAAGGAGATCCGAGGTTGCCAGCTGATTTGCTTTCAGTGGGAGTACAGTAGGAATCCGCATTCGGTATTATTTACATCCACAGTGAAATTAAGGCCAGGTATTTAACAAAGAACAAGACTCCCAGAATCCACATTTTCTGGAACCGAAACCAGCAACTGAAAAAGTGATTAGCTGGTAATATAAACTAGAATGCCATCTATATAAACATGTATCATGTCGCTCTATAATCTATAGATATACTATAGAATCCTACTATAGAATCTAATATATATAAATGAATCAGCGAAGACACTAATTTCTCACATCCAAATCTGCCGTGACACAGCGCAGAGGTTCAGACTGAGATGGGAAAGAACACAATTTTATCGGCGTTCACCTAATAAAAACCTTCCCAGAGTGGAAAGCCAGTCAAGATAGGCTGGGGATTGATTCTCTCTGAAGATAAAAACCTCCTTATATGCTACTTTTAAATCTGGACAGTAAAAGGTGTAAATATTAATATTTGCCCTACAACCACCGGTACTCTCATTCAAAGAAATGACAAAATCATTAGATCAGAATGTCCCGCAACATCCATTTGCCTGTTTTTTTCCCCTCCTGCAAAATACAATAAATCAAAACCATGTTAAGAAATACAAAGTTGCCAGCGAATGGATCTCCAACTTCTAGCTTCAGACTCAGGTAACGCAGGGCTGAAACTAACAAGGACAATCTCGTCCAGTCTTCGTGGTTATAAAGTAGCAACAGCATCAGTCAACCTAACAGGGACAAACCACTTCTCCCCTTGCTCGTCCTGCTGCCATTTTGCTGAGCTGAATGAGAAAGCCCGTAGGCTGCGGTTCACCAGCTCGTTCCCTTGTTGAGATCTAGCAGGCTAGGCTAAAAGCTAGCAATGGAAGTTACTGACTGAGCTCTGAAGGGTTCGTGACACACAGAGGGAAAACCAGCGAAGTGTTTACTGGAGCGAAGGCACCTCTGATTTGCTTGAGGGGCAAAAGAACAAATTCGAACCGTTTCCGTGGGTTTCTAGCTGACAGCCCCACCAATTTTGAAACGTGTTAAGCACAGGAGTTTTACTCTATAATACGTTATTAAATGCAAAGTTATCCTCTGAAGTCTTATATAGATGTCATAACTGCAAAAAATACATCAGGTAAATTAATTTGCAACCGTATTGAATGAGCAAAACCGCCAGCATTAAAATATAGTTGATGAACAATGTGATCATGTCAATGCTTCTTTTTATACCATAAATGTCTATTATTTGCCCCCGGTAAATGTATATTTAAAATATGGCCCATATGTTTAATTGTAACCATTACTGGCCTCTTCCAAAGCCCACTGACTTAGGTGAGAGTCTTTACACTGATTTCAGTGAGCTTTGCACTAGGCTAGGCATGAAATCAGTGCCAGGTGAATTACATTATTTGAGTCTGCCTATACTATGAATATTGCCTGCAGTGGTGTTGTAGGTGTTGGTCCCACGGTATTACAGAGACAAGGTGGGTGAGATAATATATTTTATTGGCCCAATTTCTGTTGGTGAGAGAGAGGAGCTTTCTAGCTTCACAGAGATCTTCTTCAGATATTAAAAGACATTACCTCACCCACATTGTCTCTATACCATAAATATAGACCTTATATATTTTTACTATATAGCTACAAGTATAGTTAAGTATCTGATCAAATAATTTTAAGGGTACAGAGTTCCTGGCTACAATGCTAATGCAAACATTGCAATCCATGCTCTGAATCCAGCTTCCCCAAAAATCACTCTGCGGAGTATTAAAAGAAAGCACCACTGCATTAACAATGACATGTGTGACATTTCAGAGAAGAATGGCTGAACTTTTGTAACACATCTGTGTTTTAGAGGTGCCTCAATGTAAGACCAGGGCAAGAAATTGACTTAATTCCACACTATCCTATGTAACATTAATTCCAGGTGGTTAGACAGTAAGCCCTTAATGGTAGGGTGTGTCTCTTACACTGTATTTGTAGCTGCCAACCACAACTGGACTAGTTATGTGACAAATATTATAGTTCCAGGTCTCCTTACAGGGACAAAATGTACCAGATCTTAATAAATTATTATACAGGCAAACTTGCAGCAGCTTACAGGAAAATACTTTCTAACCTCAGTGGTCAATACTTGAAGCCATAGCTCCCCAAATAGGCTACATTTTCTAAAAGGTCTCATCCTGCAGTCCTCACCCAGACTCCTCCTAAGTCTCACATACATAGGCACTCGTATACCGGCACACAGTAGAGTAATCCACTGGGGTTTGACTCAGATCCAGCTTGCACATTTGAATACATATTTTTTGTGTGCAGTCACCAGTTGGCTGCTTGTGATTACATGTGATTGTACCTGCATCCAACTGGTCATTTGAACATGAAAATGGATGATTTGTGTGCATCCAGGAAATGTGTCTGGTTACGTCCATTTTAGGGCATCCGCAGATACTATATCAGGAGTCAAGCAGCAGTGTGTGTGTGTGTGTGTGAGAGAGAGAGAGAGAGAGAGAGGTGTGCTGGAGGCCACAATCTGCACATTCTTCTTGAGAGCTTCTAGCCTGAGACATGGATTTTTTATACAGATCCACATTTAATGAGGCTTAATTAAGGAGAATTCCCTCCCCCCTCCCCTTCCTGCTCCAATTAACAGCATAGGAGTATATGATTCCTACTTCAAATCACCATCATCTCACTTTACTTGCAAAAGCTTTATATTTTAAAGGGCACATATTAAAGACAGGAAGGTCCTGTTTGTTTAATGGAAAGTTGTGGCATAGCCTTGGCTATGGAATGGCTAGCATGTCTCCATAATAGTAAAGCAGGTTACACAAATTACATCTGGTTAATGGGTTTTATTGTTAGCAATTTTATTTGCATAAAACAAAACAAAACTTTCACCTATTGCTTTTAAGACATATACAAGGATCAGCGCCTCAATCACTACATTGCCCAATACTGCTGAAATATATACTTAATATGTACCGAACACTGTATTTATTTAGCTCTGCAAAGAACATGACAATCTGTTGACATAAAAAGTAACAGTGAACATATGCAATTTAATGAAAATAAATGGTAAGGAAGTTAAATGGTTGATGCAGTGAGGCACCAAAGTAAGTGTTGGCTCAACTGTGCGTTTGTGGAGACGGAAAAACCTGCTCAAGAGATGCTACTCAAAGAAGATGTAGAATTACATCCCAACCCCCATACTGAAGATGAAAAGTAAATGCTTCAAAATACACAATATCACAATGCACTATACAATATATGGCATCTGGTCACTACTTGATGCGCATATATAATTCGTTATTAGTGTTACTTTATGGAGCTTAGAAGAAACTGGGTGTACAGAAGAATGAAAAGCCACTCCAATCATATTAGCTATAGGCACTTTCAGGAAAAACAAACAGATCAACCAAAAGCAGCTAACTCATTTCAGCAGAAATCCTTTTCATACAGTGGTTTTTACATTGTATTTATTGTTGCAGCTTTATTAATAATGAATTTATATGGTATTACAATTATTCATTTAGATTAATTTAAATGCTAACCAGGTCTTCTATCTATACACCTTTAACATAACTTAAAAATACAGTCCATGCTAAGTACAGCAGTATACTTTAAGATTAAACCATCAGCAGCAAGCAAGATAAAATCTCAAGTCTCCTTCCCACTCTATTTCCCCATCTTACAATAACACCATCATGATCAACTCTATTAAAGGCAGCTACCTACTGTAATAATATCAGCATGGACAGCTGATCTTCTATCAATGCAACTAAAGTGGACTCTGTTTCGTAACCGGGTTGGTATCCAAACTGAAAAGGGTCAAGGATATCTGAGGCAACTGGATACTGCAAAAACTGTCTCACCATAACTTTTTGATCACCGTAGTCAGGAATGAAAGCACCATGGATATTTTAGCTTATTCTACAAGAAGCACTGGAGGAAGAAGCATGGAGGAAGAGGTTATAGCATGGGACTGGGGGTCAGAAGTTTAGTCATAGTTGAGTCCCTAAGTACTTGGATAGCATGATAATGGGAAGACTATAATAGCCTAAATTGACAGCGGCGATCCAGAATTTTTATCTCAGGCTCGAGACCCTGGACATGCCAATAAACTTCTGTGCCTCGATTTCCCTGACTGTAAAATACAGGTAATGCTTCATGGATCTGAGATGTCTGAGTTAATGGTTTTAAAGCATTTTGATGTTCTTGCATGAATGATACTGCAAAAGTGTAAAATCCTATTGGGTATTTTTTTTAATTTAGTCTTTCTGACACACTATTTAAAAAGAACTCTCTATATATGTAAATATTTGCTTTAATACTGGCTTACTAAACATTTACATGCATTTAGTTTAAAAAGCAGAATGATATGTTTACCAGAGAGAAAAGAAATTAAAAGATTTTTTACAAATTTTAATTTCTTTCTTGAGCTATCCACTAAAACTAGTATTCTAAATGCAACTAACTTAAAATATTTAAAAATAAATGCATACGCTTATTTTTAGTAAGAAAATCTAGTTTCAGTTTGTTTCATCCATTTCTAAAATGCTGAGGGGGCCAGTTCTCTCCCCTCACTTAACACTAGTTTGGCACCAGTGTAATGCCATTGACTTAACTGGAGACACTCCAGCCTGCACCTGTGTAAATGAGACAAAATCAGACCCTAAATGTGAAAGTTGTTTAATAATTCCACTTAAGTATAAAGGAAACCATGTATCCTGTGTTTCCAACAGCACCATGGATGCTGTTCTACTGTTATTCACAGTAGCAGTCACAACAAGATTTGAAAGCCAGCAGCAGATTATTTTGAAAGACTTCAAATTTGTGGTGGAATCATCCTTCTGTGAACACAATCACCTTAGAGGTATCACTATGCTAGAAGGGAAGGAACATGGGCTACTTTCACTTTTGAAATAAGTGCCAGGGATTAAAGGTTTGCACAGACATTACCACACAATAAAAAGCTCAGTGATAAAAAGTCATACTTCAAAGCACCAAAATGATGCCATTCTGTATAAATATACTTCTATTCAAAAAGGTCCCAGCTGGTATCCTTACAAGGCTGGATCTAGGCACCTGCCTTCCAAGCATGTGCTTGGGGAGGCAAAAAACTTGGAGCCAGAGTGGACTTTTAAATCACTTTTGTAAAGCCCACCGCAGCTTTAGAACCTCTCATCACATGTTAGAGACTAACAAATTTATTTGAGCATAAGCTTTCGTGGGCTAAAAACCAAGCTTATGCTCAAATAAATTTGTTAGTCTCTAAGGTTCCACAGGGACTCCTTGTTCTTTTTGCTGATACAGACTAACACGGCTACCACTCCGAAACCTGTCATCACAGGTTGAAACTTGTGTATGGGAAAATTGTTAATGGGAAACACTGTTAACGGGAAACACTAATTTGCTCTGCTTGGCTCAGGATGGTTCAAATATCCAATTTGTGACCTAGCAAATTTAGTCCTTGGACTATGAGCTGTGAGAACACATTGCACAAGGTGTGAACACAATATTTTAACACTGGAAGAGAAATCTTCACTAAAGAGTCAGAAATATACTGAAAACACATTCTCCACTAGTAACAGCAGAGCGTCTACTCTTTGACTAAATCTGAAGTCACTTTTGAAGAACAAAAACTTTGACAGCAAAATTCATCCCAGTGCAGAGGACCCACACAAGGTACCACTTAAGCCTCATGTTAAGGTGGCAAACTGTGGCCTCTTCTCTGTGCAGCGCGCCCGTGTGTGGTGGAAGAGGTGCAGATTTGCTATGTAGGGGACATGGTTTGTTAGGATATGTATAGCCTGCGTACTAGCTAGGGATACAGAGCTTAGCTCTCCAGGGGAACCTGGCATGGCTGCAGGCTGGGGGGGATGGGAGTGTAGGAGGGATGTGGCAGGGTAGTTCAATCTGCTGCTAGCCATTGCCACATTGTCACTGGGACATGGGGGCAATGCAGTACCAGGGCTGCAGTAACTCCACAGGCTGGTGAATGGAGAAGGATTCCCTCTTCTGCCAGCCTCCAGGATTCAGACAGAAAAGATGTGCGGGACATGGATAGTCACCTGGGCTGGGGTGAATTTTAAACAGAATTATGATATGCAACCAAAGAGAGCACAGTCACCCACAGAAGCCACTTTTGTTGCTAAGCTATAGTAATTAAGTAATATATATATATATGTGTGTGTCTGTGTGTATATATATATCATAAACAGTCACACATTCAATAGAGTGATAATGTGAAACAGCTAGAATATTATTGGCATTTGCATATAGTCACGTCAGCCAGTAGCTCTTGGAAGAGAGGACGCTGAGAAAACCTTCATTCTATCTTCTTGAGGGCACTGCAAAGAGTTCCCATCTCACCTGCATATGAAATAGCAAAAATCAGTGTTTGTCCTGTTAGTCTTACAGCCTGTTTAATATATTTCAATGAACTACAGCACAGCCATATTTTCATGGCCTGAAAGAATGAAACCAAAGAGGCGGGTGATAGACTGGGCACATTAACTTCAATGGAAGTTTTGCCTGAGTACGGACAGCAGGATCAGCTCTTATATCTGGAGTTATATCAGCAATAGATGCTGTGCAAGATCAGGGATGCTGGCTCTGAGCAGGCCAGTCAGTCAATTGGAAAGAACTGCTCATCCTGAAATGACGAAAGAAAATCCAGACGGCCTAAGGCTGTGACTATCCCCTTTTCCTTACTAGGAGCAGAGAGAGCCACAACTCTGGTTTCATCCTCCTGTAATATCACCAACCAGTCTCCAAACTTTGCCAAAGTCCTCCAGCAAAAGGAAGAACATCAAGATGTGATATTTCCATTGTAAAAAGCAAACAATACAGTGGGTAAACTACTTTGGGGGATGGGTGAAATTAGGAAGCAGATTTTATACACCATAAAGAAAACATTTAGGAGCTGATCAAATTCCCACTGGAGTGAGAATCAGGTTTTTAATGGAGGCAGGAGAAAAACACTTCTCCTCATTCAAGTCCTAGCTTTTGAGGAACTAATATAACAAAACTGCAATTGCTTACTGCTGATGGACTCAGCTAAATTCTTCAACTGCTTTGCATTGTCCAAGACTTCAATTCTCTGGGTGTATGGATTGTAGCGAACGGAGAAAGGTCGAGGGATTGTTGAAGCAAATCTCCTGAAGGAGAAAAGACAAAAACTTTTATGAAAACAACTGTTTCTTTTTAAGTAACCTGCTCCTTTAAGTTGGAAGGAGCTTTTATTGACATGAAGGATAGCGAAACCAATGTGGTAAAGTAACTGAAGACCTACTCCGTGAGTAGGCAACTACAGTATTTTCCAGTGCTTTAGCAATATCCTTGAGGCTGACCTGAGAGTCTTTCCAATAGGTGCGTCATTTATTAACCATCCTTCAGGTTTTTCAAAGAGACCCTGTTATGCAGTATTTACCATGCTATTGTAGGAGTAATACTGGCTTCTACTGATTTAACCCAGTGAACAGGTGTCAGAATTTCCCAGCCTTTAAATTCCCATTTTCCTATTAGTAATGCAGAATGTGATCCCCTGATCCACTTTTGCAGTCCCTGGGGTTGCAGACCCTGACATGCATTAGAGCAGCCTCAGGGCTCATCTAACTTCTGATAGCTGGGAGCAGCCTCCAAGGTGCTGGAAAGCCAGTCAGGGATCACTGGAGTGCAGTTTCATTCTGGCCACACCTTTTCCTCAGCCTTGGCAGGGGAGTCCTCAGCTGAGGGATTAGGGTTGTTTTACAGCCTCTTGTACTGGCACTTATATACCTGAGCTGAAGATCTGGTCCCATAATTGTGGCACAACACCTATCATTTGCCAAAGCTCTGTCACTGAAGTTATACCAGATTATTAACTTGCCTTGGAAAATGTCTGTGCTTCTCAAGTCACCTACAGTTCTGGTTACTTCAAAAGTTTGAGAGAGAAAGAGTGGGAGACTCAAGGACTAGGTAATAGGCTGCCAAGACCAAAGGCCTCTTGTACTCTGCTGTACAGCTGGACCAAATTCCACAGCAGGAACTCCTGTGTTAAATTTATTCTATCACCCCAAAATTCCTTCATTCCCAGCCCCCCACAAGTGCACATGGTTATGGCTCATAGCTGAATATTGACACAAAATTTGTTGATGATTATGTTCAGCCATGCATATTTCTGGGCATAGGTGTTTTCCTCTATCCTTTCCAGGTGACCACCTCCACTCCCAGGGCCATGGCTTCCGCAATGCTGTCCAGGCAACCCAGCTCCAAAGGCAGACACCTGCATGCAGCTGTGGTCAACAGGCACAAACAATGGAGCACGTCATATCTGAATGTCCCCTTTGTTCTTTTGCTGGAGGCTGAAAGACATTCACCAGCTCACTGCTGTGGCAATGTGCTGGCAATCAAATCTAGACATAAATGTGTAGTCATTGCTATCTATCCAAGCCACATGAAAGAAGAAGCAGCAGCTCCAGATTGAATTCAGGCCATGTTAGTAATGACTGAAGTCACAATCCCACCTGAAACTCTTTATGGGCTGCTCCCTGTGTTCATGTGGAGCTCCACACAGAATCTTGGCCTAAACATATTATTGTGTGATGGTCAGTCAGTGGTCTATATGACAAAGGTTGCTGGTATCAGTCCAGGTTCTTTTGGGCAAGTGTCAGCATTCTAGGGAAAAAAAATGTTCCTCCTAGATCTCAGCAAGAGTCCCAAGGGCTTCACTAGAAGGAGGAAACCTCAGCTCAGACACAGAATGATGACTAAAAAAACTAAGGCAGTCTGTGACCAAAATCTCCCTTGTATTCACATCCTACACACTGTTCTAATAATTTTTGTACAAAATATGCTTTGTGAGGTGTCATTTGAAAACTAATAACTCACTGATCAATAATATCATGGTGAAACGCATTTAGCAACATCATATGTAAAGTTATGAATTCCCCTGTATAATATTATTGGCACATGCTCAAAAACACAGTTATGCCCAGGCAGAAGTATCCTGAACAAAGAAATGTGTGTTTACCTCAGTAATACATATAAGTATTAAAAAAGGTCCTGAAGACAGCAGGGAGAGGAGATGTTAGGAGACAAAACAAATTAGCATTTCAGCAAACACGGGTGAGAAGAAAGAACATGGAGCTTCCTTCACCACCAGACTTCATGTCACCTTTACTATTTGAATACATTTTGTCTTGCGGGGTAATCCTCAGAAGAATCTACTTCAAAGGTTAACTGGACTATAAAAGTAAGGAGCAGGAAACCCCAAGGCATCTCTCTCTTTCTCATCTAAGATGACAAAAGAACCAGACCATTCACTTTGAGAGGAGTTCCCAACCTGAGAATTTGGTCAGCCATATTTTTGCGAATGTATGTGAAGATTTTACCTTGAACCAAGTCTAGCTTGTTAAGTTTTATTTTATTTATTATCAAGTGTAAGAGAGTTTTATTTTTATTTCTCTTGTAACCATAGTACCTGATACTTGAATTCACTCAAAATCCTATCTTGTTTTGTTAATAAACTTGTTTTATTTTTAATCTGAACCAATTCAGTGCTGTGTTTAAATTGAACTGTTTGGTAACTCCAGTTAAAGTAGCAAACTGTTGAATACTGACCCTTTACAGGGAAAATGGCTCTCTAATATCAGAACTGTCCAGGAGAGGGCTGGACAGTGCTGAATACATGCTTTTGGGAAAATTTGGACCTGGAAGTGTGTTGAGGTCACCCTGAATGTAGTAACCAAGACTGGTGGAAGCCAGAGGGTGACTGGGGTGTTGCTGCCAGGTTGCTGGGGTCAGAGCTGTTGGATCAAGGCTGTAGATAAGTGCACACACTCAGGGTGTGACCTTCATGCTGGTAGCTCTTTGTGAGTGGCCCAGTTTGGAAATTATAACAGTAAAGCATTGTAAGGAACCCATGGTTACCAGGCAGGCAGTGACACAACCACTCTGGTCTGGGTTGTACCCCAGGATGTGTACAGTCCCATGAGGGAAATAGGCAATTATCTTATTTCTATGTAAAGCCCAAGTTGGAAATATATACCTGAGGTGTAACATAAATAATAATAGTTATTTTTATTATTAAGGCTTTACATTGTGGAATAAAAGGGGAAAAGATTTGAACAGCAGATGAAGCTACTGAACAGAACCGGAAAAGAATAGTTGTTATGAAAGGAGAACATATCCCAAGGATTTTGTTGTTAGCATCAACTACAAGAAGCCAAGGCTTGACTAGGCATAGAGATTGAACTACTCTCTCATCCCTAGAAGGGATTTTCCCAGGATGTGATTAGTAGAGTAGCATCACTTCTGAGAAAAACTGACGACTTCAGGGCTAACAAGCTGACTACAGAACTCATTCAAACAGTTCCCTTATGCAGAGCAAAAGCTCAAAGAAGCTTTCAAAAGCCAGACTAGAAGTCTTAAACTTCAAGAATTCAGAGAACATGTTCCTCAGCTACAGGGGTCCACAAAGGCCTCAGGGAGGTATGTGTGTGTGTAAGATATTGCCTATAATGGAGACGATTATTTTACCTTACTTTTTCCTTTGCATTTTTAAAACTTTCAGCAACATAGTAAACAGGCTGGAACTCAGTGACGGGGTATTTCTGGACTGAAGTCTTCTCCAGGTTAAGAGATTGAATTTCAGGCTTATCTGATAAACAGTACTGCATGGAAAGAGTGAGAGATTTCTTTCAGTTAAAAAGTGGTTTTGTTTGAATAACGGATGTTACTTAGACACGCACACATTCAGTTATTCAGGACCTGCTCTTCTTCCCATTGAAGTCAAATGGAATTCGACCATTGAGTTCAAACTGAGAAGAAGCAGGGCCCTAAATGGATATAATGATACATTTATGAAATATGACTTCTATGCAAAATAACAGATTCACAGATTCTAAGGCCAGCCCTCCCGTTTAACATAGGCCGTGGAACTTGCCTAAATCTGTTTGAACTAGCACTGATTTTTAAGTAAAAACATCCAACCTTGATATACTAATTGCTAATGACGGTGAATCCTTGACTGTCATAAACAGATAGCTAAGGTTAATGTCTCTTTCACCTGGAAAGGAGTAACCTGAAACACCTGACCAGAGGACCAATCAGGAAACAAGACTTTTTCAAATCTGGGTGGAGGGAAGTTTTGGGGTGTGAGTTCTTTGTTCTTTGTCTTGTGACTGACCCTCTCGGCTCTGAGAGTGATCTTTCTGTCTCCTGGCTTTCTAATCTTCTGTTTCCAAGTTGTAAGTACAAAAATAGTAAGACAATAAGGTTTATATTGTTTTCTTTTGTATTTACATGTGTGTAGTTGCTGGAATGTTTAAAGTGTATTCTTTTTTGGATAAGGCTGTTTATTCATTTTTCTTTTAAGCAATTGACCCTGTATTTGTCACCTTAATACAGAGAGACCATTTTTATGTCCTTTTCTTTCTTTTTTATATAAAGCCTTCTTTTTAAGACTTGTTGGAGTTTTTCTTTAGTGGGGACTCCAGGGAACTGAGTCTGCAGCTCACCAGGGAATTGGTGGGAGGAAGAAGTCAGGGGGGAAAATCTCTTTGTGTTAGATTTACTAAGCCTGACTTTGCATACCCTCTGGGTGAGGGGGGAAGTACTTGTGTTTCCAGGACTGGAAACAGGGAGGGTGGAGTCCCTCTGTTTAGATTCACAGAGCTTGCTTCTGTATATCTCTCTAGGAACCCAGGGAGGGAACACCCCGAGGGGGGAAGGGAAATGGTTGATTCCCCTTTGTTGTGAGACTCAAGGAATCTGAGTCTGGGGGTCCCCCAGGGAAGGTTTTGGGGAGACCACAGTGTGCCAGGCACTGTATAGATTCCTGGCTGGTGGCAGCTTTACCAGGTCCAAGCTGGTAACTAAGCTTGGAGGTTTTCATGCTAACACCCATATTTTGGACGCTAAGGTCCAGATCTGGGAAAAATGTTATGACAATGACTGTCCTTGGTGAGTTGTTCCAATGGTTAACTACCTTCACTGTTCAATTTTGTGCTGTATTTCCAGTATGAATTTGTCTAACTTCAGTTTCAGGCATTGGATCATGTTACACCTTTCTCTGCTAGATAGAGCAGCCCACAAGCAAATATTTGTTCTCCCTGTAAATATGTAAAGACTGTCAACTCACACCTTAACCATCTCTTTGATAAGCTAAATAGATTGAGTTTCTTGAGTCTATCACTGTAAAGCAGTGGTCCCCAAACTTTCAGAATCATGTCCCCCTTTGCCCCTGTCTGCACCCCCACACCTCTGCTGGGGCCAGGAGTGGGCCACAGCTCCAGGAGGGGGGAGATACAGATGGGGTAAGAGGGCCAAGGCTGGGTCCAAGTTGGGGGTGGTTCTGGGGCCGGGAGTGGGGCCGTGGACAGGGGCCAAGACTGGGGCGGGAACAGAACTGCAGTCGGGCTGTGGTGGGGGCCTGCAGCCAGGCTGGCAGCAAGGTACAGCTCCACTCTCGGCCTTGCTCCCAGCCTTGGCCCCAGACCAGGAATGGAGCCATGCCCAAAGGCTCACACTGGGGGCTAGTGTGGGACCTGGAGCGGAACCAGAGTGAGGTTGAGGATGGGGCCCAACACAAAGCCAGGAGCCAGGGATGTGGCTGGGGATAGGACCAGAGCCGAACCAGGGACAGGGAGGGGCTGAGTGGCACTCCCTCCCATGGGGGGTTGCCCAGGCCCTGCTGCACCCCCAGCCATACCTCCATGCCCACCTGGACAGGTGTGCCCCCGACTTCGGGACCCTCTGCTATAAAGCATGTTTTACAATACTTTAGTCATTCTCGTGACAGTTCTCTGAACCCTCCCCAATTTATCGACATCCTTCTTGAATTGAATTGAATACAGCATTTCAGTAACAGTTTCACCAGTGCCCAACACAGAGGTAATATAACCTCCTTACTCCTATTCAAGATTCCAAGCATCACTTTAGCCTTTTTGTCCACAGCATCACACTGGGAGCTCATGTTCAGCTGATTGTCCACCATGACCCACAAGTCTTTTTCAGAATCATTTCCCACTCCTTTACCCTGTAAGTATGGCCTGCATTCTTTATTTCTAGGTCTATGTCTTAACTTTTGGCTGCATTGAATTATAGTACTCCATTTAATTCAATCTGGATGCACAGTACTAGGTGAAGATACAGTAACATTTACATAAGAAACACGTAATAAAAAAAAAGAATGTGAATCATGTAGCTATTATGACGTGTTATTGGGAACAAACCTGCAACTCGCCAAATGAAGACAGCAGCCCAGCACCATAGGCCTTTATTGCATCACCTTCTTTACAGAGTCCAAATTCCACCGTAAACCAATAGACCTAACATCAAAATTAGACAGAAATAGATGATTCTCTAGGCAAAAAACATCTGACCATGTGGCACTGATTTTTAAGTATTTGAAACTTACATTTGCTAGAGAACGTGTTTATTTAAAGTGTAGCTATGGTTTAAATAGTGACTGTTTAAAAAGGGTTCCTTTTTACTGAACAGATCTGCTCTTTCAATGAAATTCACCCCTTTGAAGAGAGCCAGCACTAGGTCTATGTTTCACTTACATCCTACTTAAGCCATCAAAAGACCCATGTGTGTTCAGATCTGCTTACTTTCCTGACAGAGTAAGTTATTTTTTACAGCCTTTATATTTGTTGGCAGAACAGAGCCAATAAAGCTACATGAGAGAGAAATAGATTGTAATACAGGTTGTCAATCATTGACAGATTTGAGTTTTATTCCCTTAGTGACACAGATTATGTTTCCTGCTCCACATGTAGGGCACCAAGCTATTACAGAGGCAGGAGAGAACAAAAGAGACTAAATTGTTAGCAGAACCCTGACGATTGCTTATGGTTAGGCTTGGAAGGAGTAGATTTTTATCAATAAATGTTGGTAAACATCAATTTCAATGTACATGCACAAAGCAAAGAAAAAAATGTTCAAAGATAACCATTGAAATTTACAGAATGGTGAAGAAAGAAAAATGCTGCCTGAGAACTTACTAGAGTTTGATTTAAGAATATTTACTTTGTATATTTTGACATGTGTTGTTAACAATTTGTGTTGTACCAGTTCTGAAGCTTTAATTTTTTCAGTCTTAATGTCTACCACTGTCATTACATAAATATTGTCTCCCGCACCCCATTATTTCCCACATCTGTGAAAATTTAAATAGATAAAAAACAAAAAAGTCTAAAAACCAAAATTTTGTGCAACTGTGAAAATTTTAATGTCTAAAATTCTTAAAAACAAACATCAACATTAGCAGTCAAATTTATAAAAAAATAAATAAAAATGGAATTCTGCCAAACCTACTTATGCTACTTGAGCTAGAAAGAACACAGCTTGACTTCCGTCTGGAGTTCATACAGCTCTGCATCTCAACTCTCCCACAGTAGGATATGAGTAACTCCCATTGACGTCAGAGGGAGTTATTTGTATCATAGGGTGGAAGAGGAGAGTCCTTGGCAGGTGGAATGGCTGTCAAAACTGCCTCCTCCTGCACATTTGCAGGAGAAATGAAGTAACTGCAGTATCTCCTTACCAGAAAGGGTCCAGCTAGAGCAACTATACTCTGGCCCTTCATGTTTAATCACAACTGTAAAAGTCAATAATGCTCTGATAGGATAAGCATTCTTATTATCCATTAAGGCAAGTGTTTACAGGCGGGATTTTCCAAAGTGCTTATCACTGGCCTAATTCTGCTTCCATCAAAGTAAATGGGAATTCCACCACTGATTTCAGTGGAAGCAGAATTAGGCCAGCCCTCCACCCCAAATCTTCAAAAGGTGTTGAGTATCAGAGGGGGAGCCGTGTTAGTCTGGATCTGTAAAAGCAGCAAAGAGTCCTGTGGCACCTTATAGACTAACAGACGTATTGGAGCATGAGCTTTCGTGGGTGAATACCCACTTCATCGGATGTACTGAGGCACTTCACTCATTGTAATCCATGGGAATCAGGTGCCTAAATAATTTTTGAAGATCCGGACCTGAGAGCTTTGTAAAATCCCATCCTAATGTATTCAATTACCGTAGCAAGTTTCTCAATATATTCATCCGGCGCTCCCAAGGATGCGAGTCCAATTTCCTGCAACAATAAATCATTGTTCTTCAAGCTGTTTAGTGCAAACATTGCTTCTTATATGCCTTATTTCATTGTTCACTTTTTAATAACCATCTAGCACCACCACACACAAATGTTAACTGAGCACCATACCCTAGTGCTGACTAAAGGTTCATCTAGCCCAGTATCCTGTCTTGCAACAGTGGACAATGCCAGGTGTCCCAGAGGGAATGAACAGAACAGGTAATCATCAAGTGATCCATCCCCTGTCACCCATTCCCAGCTTCTGGCAAACAGAGGCTATGGACACCATCTCTGCCCACCCTGGTTAATAGCTATTGATGGACCTATCCTCCATAAATTTATCTAGTTCTTTTTCAAACCCTGTTATAGTCTTGGCCTTCACAATATACTCTGGCAAGGAATTCCACATGTTGACTGTGCATTGTGTGAAAAAATAATTCCTTTTGTTTGTTTTAGATCTGCTGCCTATTAATTTCATTTGGTGGCCCCTAGTTCTTGTGTTATGAGAAGGAGTAAATAACACTTCCTTGTTTACTTTCTCCACACTAGTCATGATTTTATAGACCTCTATTATATCCCCCCTTAGTCGTTTCTTTTCCAAGCTCAAAAGTCCCAGTCTTATTAATTTCTTCGTATAGAACAGTTGTTCCATTCTCAATCATTTTTGTTGCCCTTTTCTGAACCTTTTCCAATACCAATATATCTTTTTTGAGATGGGGTGACCACATCTACACACAGCATTCAAGATGTGGGTGTACCGTGGATTTATATAGAGGCAATATGATATTTTCTGTCTTATTACACTGCTCTACAGCCAAAATGCTTCTGAAATAAATGTAGTCCAACTTTACTAATTCTGGGTCACTGAGAAAGAAAATGATGCTTAAAATTGTTGATTGTCTCTAGTTTTCAAGATATGCTATTGGGTCAGTATATACAACCCTTGACTTGGGAATGGCGGAGGATAAGTGAGTTATAAAGGGAAGGGATCTCAATTTAAATCAGAAATGACTAAAATACATCTTTGACTGGATCTATGAATAAATCTATGACTGGGTTTGGACAGTACTTGCTTTTTAGGCAAAACAATGAATGATGCAATCTGAAGCTGGTATTGCGTCATACATTATATGAATTGCATCACGTTATTTCTAGACGTCATGGATGATGCAATCATAATGAAGCTTACATCACTCTGCTGAACAAATTGCCCTATATCAGCTTTAGAAATCATACAGTGTCCTGCTCTCTTATTTGTCAGTGTTTGATTTTGCAAAGGGACACATTTCTGTTTAGCCAAAGTGAGCAGAGATGCCTCGTACTTGTGTGAAGAGTGCAGATAACTTCTGCTATGTTTGTGGTGAAGTGACTTTTGCATCACAAAAGCGCAGTATAGCCACGATGGTTAAGAAAGCCTATCACCTTTCCTTTGGCTGAAAAATTGGAGATCAGGACAAGAGGAGGGTCCCACACATATGCTGCAATGCTTGTGCAAAAAATCTTCGCCAGTGGTTGAACAGGAAAAGGAAATCTATGCTTTTTGCAGTGCCAATGATTTGGAGAGAGCCAACAGATCATACCAGCAATTGTTACTTCTGCATGGTGCCTCCAGTTGGGAAAGGTGTGTCAAAGAAGAAAAAGTGGACTGTGCATTATTAAAACATTCCATCAGCTATAGGCCCAGTACCCCATGGAGAAGGACTGCTGGTTCCTGATGCACCAGAATCATTCTCACTTGAGTCAGACGAGGAAGAGGAAGAGGATGAACCTTCTGGTCCTGAACCATCAATGTCACAGGAACCACATTTTCTCCCATCCTCCTCCTCTGAACCACACCTCCTAACACAAGGTGAACTGAATGACCTTGTCAGGGATTTGGAACTACCCAAGAGTAAGGCAGAGCTGTTGGGCTCCAGACTACAGCAGTGGAATCTCCTGGCAGGCTATCAGGGCAAATGGAGCCCATCAATGCTTGCAGACTATTGCTGGACAGTGACAAGAGATGCTCCATTTAATGAATACAAGAGACAAGCCAAGAAGCGCCGAGTAGACACTGAATAGGACTAAACTATGTACATAATAGTTTTTTGCCTTTGTTTCATAATAAATTTTATTTCTATAACCCTTTTGCTGATTTTAAAGTGTTACATAAACAGGACAGGTTAAAAAATATTATCATGTAAAGCAACCATAAACACATGAAAAGACCTAGGTTTACAATTTATGATTAAAATTCTACTATCTACACAATAGACATAGACATAAAATGTAAAAACTTAAATATCTTAGAAATAGTAGCCAATCAGTTGTTTTAATTGTCATATTTGAATTCAGCTCATCAAAATACATAATAAATAGCACATTTTATCTCTGAAGCAGACGACTTCTCAAAAATTGTAGACCAGTGTTATCTATCCCTTTCTTAATGATTCCAAACATTATGTTTGCTTTTTTGACTGCTGTTGCACATACAGTGGATGTTTTCAGAGAACTATCCACAATGACTCCAAGATCTCTTTCCTGAGCGGTAACAGCTAATTTAGACCCCATCATTTTATATGTATAGTTGGGATTATGGTTTTCCAATGTGCATTGCTTTGCATTTATCAACAGTGAATTTCATCTGCCATTTTGTTACCCAGTCACCCAGTTTTGACAGATCCTTTTGTAGCTCTTCACAGTCTGCCTGGGACTTAACTATCTTGAATAGTTTTGTATCATCTGAAAATTTTGCCACCTCACTCTTTACCTCTTTTTCCAGATCATTTATGAATATGCTAAATAGGACTGGGCCAAGTACAGACCCTTTGGCGATACCACTATTTGTCTCTCTCCATTCTGAAAACTGACCATTTATTCCTACCATTTGTTTCCTATCTTTTAACCAGTAACCAGTCCATGAGAGCACCTTCCCTCTTATCCCATGGCTGCTTACTTTGCTTAAGAGCCTTCGGTGAGGGACCTTGTCAAAGGCTTTCTGAAAATCTAAATACACTATATCCACTGGATCCCTCTTGTCAATGTGCTTGTTGATCCCCTCAAAGAATTGTAGAAATTGGTGAGGCGTGATTTCCCTTTACAAAAACCATGTTGACTATTCCCCAACAAATTATGTTCATCCATGTGTCTGACAATTTTGTTCTTTACTATACTTTCAACCAGTTTGCCCAGTACTGAAGTCAGGCTTCAATGTGCCTGGGGTCACCTCTGGAGCCCTTTTAAAAAATTGGTGTCACATTAGCTATTCTCCAGCCATTTGGTACAGAAGCTGATTTAAAATAATAGGTTACAGACTACAGTCAGTAGTTCTGCAATTTCACATTTGAATTCCTTCAGAACTCTCTGATGAATACCATCTAGTCCTGGTGACTTACTACTGCTTTATCTTATCAATCTGTTCCAAAACCTTCTCTAATGACACCTCAATCTGGGGCAGTTCCTCAGATTTGTCGCCTAAAATGTGCTTCCCTATAAGCTCATATGAAATGGTTCCAGAAGCTAGGGACACAGTGTGAAAAGAACCTACTCTTATCTCAGGAGCTAAATGTGAGTATGAGTTACAGAGCCATCCATATGGGTGTAAAATACCCAAAATGCAGAAAAAATACAAGCCTAACTCAAGACTGTGTATAGCTAACTTGCTGTAAAACACAGACTGCACGCTTCAGAGTCAAAGGCTATATCCTCATTGCAAAAAAGAGGGCTATCTTGATGCAAAATCCTAGCTGGAGACAACTCAGAGATTGCTTTTGCCTCAATGTAGCTAGTTGAGGTAAACCCCGGGGGGGTGTGGTGGTGTGCACTTGCGGGGGGTTGGAGATAACAGGGTTGACCTCCACTTACTACACCAAGGTAAAGACGATCTGTGCCTTGTGTCAAGTAGGATTTACACTGAATTAGCTATCTTGATGTACAAACACACCCTTTCTTGCAGTGAAGACATAGCCCAAAGCTCAATCCCTTCCTGAGGTTTGGTGTGATTAACAGAGAAATTAAAAATTAACAACATACAATCCAAAGTAGCAGCTAAAATTTTCTCCACCAGGTTTGACAGCTCTGAGGGTTCCAGTCTTACCTCACCTCAGCTACTCTCCACCCAAGTCACTCCAGCTCCTGTATATCAGACTGAGGTAACAAGTCATCTGACTCAGATGTTATTTAATCTTTTCTAAACAGGATTAACACCTGCTAAAAGGGTGTTAGGCAAACACTATCAGCCTGCTACAAAGGATATGGATTAAAAAACCAAAACTACACAAAAATGAAATCTATATTTTGTACACACTAGGGTTTTTTATGTGAACTGATTCTAATTTTTTAAACAAATAAATAAAACAGGTCCTACTTAAATGTATGTACAGCAAAATTTTAAATCACGTTGCATACTTTGCATAACAGATTGGCCAATGTGCTTCAACTCTGACTGATGGGATCACTTCTAGGAGATGAGAGAGTGTGTTTTCTATGCCCATTCAGTTCTTAGCAACTTTGTTGAATCTGCCAGTGGAGCTGCCAATTAATATTATGTTTACCTGTCCATAAAGAACTAGACCTTTTCACAAAGATTGCTCAACAGCAGACAGATAATAAATACTTGTTTTTACATGTGAAACTGACTTACCTGACCTCAACTAGATTTGATCAATAAGCTAGAAGTTGAAAGCTCCATAACCCTTTACTAATTTTCTGAATTATCCAGTTTCTGGCATCTTAAGTTACAATGATAGAGTAATGTATGCACTTACCTGGGAAAATTGAGCAAAGCTAATGTCAGCAAACAGAGGTACATGTCCTAGGAGCTCATGGCAAACATCACTAGAGAAAATAAGCTGTATGAATTAACTTTATTTCAGAAAAATGCGTAGACACCCTAGTGTCAGAGTCTCTCCATGTGTACGGAGGAGAAATCACATTTGAGAGAAATGCCCAAGATCAAGAGGGAAAAGAATTTCTATCTCGGGTACTTCTGGAGCCCACACTGCTGTGCCATCTGGGTCTCTCACAATTTATAACAAATTTACTCTCACAACAGCCCTGTGAGGAAGGGAAGTGCTGTTTCCCATATTTCACAGAAGAGGCGCTAAGGCCCAAGGAAATTAAGTGACTTGCCCAAGGTCACAAAGGTACTTTGTGGCCAAGCAGGGAATTGGGAGCAGATCTCCCAAATCCTAGGCTAGTGCCCTAACCACCGGACACTTCTCCCTTTTCATTTTGTTAACAATAATCACTGCTAACAGCTGAAGAAGACAACAGTAAAGCAAATCTTGGCCCTCAGTAAAATATACCCCTGTATATTCAGCCCTGCAAAAAGAAGCAGCTCAAGACCTATGCACCACTTAAGTTCCACAAAATAAGTGCAGAGACTTTGTCCCAGAATAGGAAGGAATAAGGAAAGAGAGAGGAGGATGAGATTCTCCAGGCAGCACAGGGGCTGCGGAAGACACTCAGTACAACTCTGCTGTGCACAAGGTGGGCAGCTACAGAATGGACATGCAGGGGAACATGGTAAGTTGTGCGCAGCAGAGCAGAGCTCCACATAGATCATCATGGAATGAAGTGGGGTAGTGCAGGCTAGGAACAGGGAGGTGGCCAGTGGGTCTGCAGTTATGATGTGTCAGTGGCCCCAAGCCCTTGTGAAAGGGGAGCACAAGGTTCACATCCACTATTGCAGACCAGGGACTGGGGTAATGGCTCTTGAGGGACTGTGAATTTGCCTTCAATTTGCAGGTGGGGTTGTGTGGGAGGATAACACCCACTGCACAAAATGGTCTAACAAATTTCACCTAGAATGAGAAGAAACGAGAGAGAGGGAAGAAAGAAGAATGATGTGAGGGGAAAATGGAGGGAAAGGAGGAAGTGAAGAGAGGAGTAGGAAGTAAAGAAATAAGGGAGAAAGGAGAAATGGAAAAAAGAACAGATTATTTTTAAAGAAAAAGAGAAAGAGGAAAAAGAAAATAAACACAAGGTAGAGTTAACAAGATCAAAGGAAAAATGGAGAGAGAGAGAATTAAAGATGAAAATGAAAGGAGGAGTGAAAGGCATAATGGACTGTACATGTGGCAAGAAGGAAGAATAAGAGATCTATGACAGCCAGTCAGTGAAACTGTTCAGTTCAAGAAGGGCTAGCAGAGGAAGGGGCAGTTTGAAGAGACAGAGCTACACTCTTTCGCTAAGGAGACAAGAAATCCCTTCTAAAATGTTCAGATAGGAGCAACAATATAATGGGGGAGCAGCAAAGAATCCTGTGGCACCTTATAGACTAAGGTGCCACTAACGTCTGTTAGTCTATAAGGTGCCACAGGATTCTTTGCTGCTTTTACAGATCCAGACTAACACGGCTACCCCTCTGATACTTGACAATATAATGGGAATACCTCAGTATGGCACAGTGTAGTGTTTTACCATGAGGATGGGTATATTATTAATAGGGCCCTATCAAATTCGTGGCAATGAAAAATACATCATGGGCAGTGAAATCTGGTCTTTTGTGTGCTTTTACCCCATACTATACAGATTTCACAGGGGAGACCAGCATTTCTTAAATTGGGGGGTCCTGACCCAAAAGGGAGTTGCAAGGATCATGGTTTTGCCACCCTTACTTCTGCACTGCCTTCAGAGCTGGGTGGCCAGAGAGCAGCTGCTGTTGGCCAGGTGCCCAGCTCTGAAGGCAGTGCTGCTTCCAGCAGCAGCGCAGAAGTAAGGGTAGCAGTACCGCAATCCTCTCCACTATAACCTTGCGACCTCACCACAACTCCACAATTACAACACTGTGGAATTTCAGATTTAAATAGCTGGAACCATGAAATTTTTGATTTTTTAAATCCTATGAGAGTGAAATTGACCAAAATGGACTGTGAACTTGGTAGAGCCCTAATTTTTAACAATAGTATTTATTGCAGTTATTATTTACTAACCCAACAGCATAGTTAGCCTCTGCAGCTTATGCAGCCCTGTCTACCTTCAGTGCCAAAGTACTTACGGTTCTGGTGTGTACATTGGTTTAGATCCATGGCGGATGTACTGTGTAGAGTGAAACACTCTGAATGCCAAACCAGCCAGGAAATCCCGAGAAGACAGCAGGCCAGCGACAGGGCGTAAGCGGAATCCAGTGCAACCTTTAGGGAGAAAAAGGTTCCATTTTAAAATGTCTTTTGGACTTGGTTTATGCCTCTCCTTTGGGTCCTGGGAACTGGACAGAACTTTGCATCAGTTTTCTCCCTTAACTATAAGCTTGGGTACCAAATAGTGGAGAACTCCATATCTGCCTAAGGTACTTACATGGCCACCATCACCACAGTATCTCTGCACCTCACAATCTTTAATATATTCATCCTCGACACACGCCTATAAGGTAGGGAAATGCTATTATCCCTATTTCACAGGTGGAGCACTGAGGCAGAGAGTAACAAAGGTCACACAAAGTCTGTGGCAGAGCAGGAAATTTCACCTCAGGCTCTCAAGTCTCAGGTTAGCACCCTAACAGCCGGACCATCCTTCTTCTCTATTGGGCTATTTTAACACAAACATACTTTGCAAGAATTTTGAAACGTCTTCAAGTTGTGGAATATTATCCTCCCGGTAGCCACAGTATTTTTCCAGTAGCGGGAACACGTGGTTGTGTTCGTAGCAAGCATGAGTTGGATAGAGAGTCTTCAGCTCCCTGAAGACTGTGCCCCACGTTTTCTTTTCTTCCTCTGTGTAAGTCACTTTAGGAATAGGCTGCCCGCTGTAAAGCAAAGAGCATTTTTAATCCACAGTGAAATAGATACACCTTAAACCAGCAATATAAAGAAGTGGCTTGTGTCACTGGCATTTGTGCTTGTACTCCCACCCAGAGCTGGACAGGAGTTGGTGCAGGTGACGAAAATCCCTCTTCCCATATACAGCAAGAGAGAAAACAATGTGATGCACAAGGGGCCTGATCATCCTCTCACTCCCATTTGTGTACATCTGGAATAACTCTACTGAATTCAGTTGAGCTAAGCTGCCATTTAGATTGTGCACTCTTAAGGGCAGAGGCTGTCTCTTACCCTGTATTTGTTCACTGCTTGGCACAATGGGGCCCTGATCTCAGTTGCAGACTCTTGGTTCTACTGTCACAAAAATAAACTGTGTTTATTTTGCTGCTGATGATGATCTGCTAGTAAAATGCACTGGCTGCTGAATTTCATTGATTTTCCTTTATCGGTGTGCAGAAGGTTGCTGCATTTCATGCCTAGTGATTTGTTTTGACATTCCTACTGTGGTCGGGAAAACATCAGTTCTCAAGATGCACAGCTCTTACTGGTTTAAGTATCATGGAGATGCTCCTAATTATCACTAAATGCAGATTTTGGTAAATTTGATTTTTTTTAAAAATTAATAACACCCGGGTCAAATTCCCCCTCAGTCATGTGTTCATGCAGCTCATGCTGATGTTAACAAGAGGTAGGCACCATGAACCATGACTGTGGCCCTGCATTCCCTATTCCCTTGGAATTAATCGGAGGGAGGAAGATTCCTTAGCAATAAAGAAAAGGGCCATAGGTGAATCCCCAGCTTTTAAAAATCAAAGGGTTTTAAGCAACTTAATAGGGTTAGCAGCACTCCTGGAATAATGCTCGGGCTTTCCAAGCCCAGAGATTCATTGTTAAACTCCAGTGATACCCCACCGCCTCCCACTCTCTCATTTTAATTTCAGCCTGGGGGTTGCTCCCCAGTAACGCCGTAATTTTCTGCCTGCGTGCATTAGTCCTCCTTGATCTATGGAGCTTTAAACATGCTCTTGAATTATTAAGATTGCTGGGGGACCACTGCTGTTCCTATAGCACTCACTGGTCCTAATTAATCTCTGGGCCACTTTCACAGGGCTGGAGAAGGAAGCTGTGGCTTAGCGCACTTTCAAATATCAATCAAAAGGTCCCAGAAATCAAGAGGGCAGGGACGAGGGAAGGGGGCAAGAGAAAAGGGAGCCAAAAGCAAAGGACAGAGAAGGCAAGAAAGGAGGAATTCACGCTGGGGAAGGATAAGAGTAAAATGAAAAAAGAAAAAGGAGAGAAGAGAGTCAAACAAGCAGCAGATATGGGCAGAAAAGACGTGCAAGGGGAAAGCGATGGGCGGGGGAAGAGATCAAAGGAAAAGAGGACAAGAGAGTGTAAATCTGCTCATTACATGGCTGTCCTCCTTCTTGTAGATGATTTTTAGAGGTAATGGCACCTGAATTTCATAGTTACTCTTCAAAAGCCCAACCTTCCCCAACAAGCTCCAAGTTCACCAGGGATCCTCTGTGCCTGGATCTGCCCCTTTTTACACAGATGGGAACTCAGCTGCCTCCATAGCACTGTTTCTCACCCCTCTGCAGAACCTGCAACAGAGCATCTCTGCAGGGCTCAGAGTCTGAGGGTGTGGCTACTGGGTGGGTGGCTGGATAGCCCAGGGTGGCACCAGAGGGTTCTACACGGTACCCCTTCCTCTTTGTGAAGAATCCAAAAAAGCCAAATTTCTTTGCCAGCTTGTCACTGTTCTATTATTCTATAATTTAAAAGCATGGCGCTTATGAACTCCGAATAGAATACGAAATAAACACATAAAATCCCAGTCTGGTCTATCTCCCGATATGGACAATTTAGTAATACTGTGGAGGAGGGGGCGGTGTCTCATCCTCTTAACTTGTTTCTGGTTTGGTAATGGCTATTTTTGATACTTGTTCTATTATTTTTATATAAAGTTTGGCTGAAGTCTGCAAAGTGAGGGACAAATTCTGCTCTCAGTTACAAAGGCTACAATTCCACGTACTCCTGTAAGTGGGGATGCGCCTCTGTAACTAAGACCAGAACCTGGCCATAGAGGCTTACCCAAACTTTCTAGCCAGCAAGCAGGTTCCTCACTGATTTCTTTGACTCCTTTCAAGCAATAAAACAGTCAGGTTGGATCTTTTGCCTTGTAACTTAGATTGTAAGCTATTTGAGGCAGGCGCTGTCTTTCTGTTCTGTGCTTGTACAACAGCCTGCACAGTGGGGCCCTAAGTAAAATTAATAAAATAAAATAATGATAATAATAGTTTAAAAATCATGAAAGCCATGATCTGATCCTTTGAAGTCAAAGAGAGACTTACTATTGACTGCAAGGATTGAGCCCGTTAGGAATACTATAAAAGCATGAATGACTTTAGGGAACAGTTTTAGTTCCTATTGTCATTCAGATTTGACCATGAACAGAAAAAGAAATAAAAAGCAGAAAACAAAACAAAGTCCATCCTAGAGAAGTGGATCTGCTTCATTTGTTTATTTTGCTTGTGAAACGAGAACCTAAATTGCTCAATGCAGCTGGATCAGACATGATAAAAGTAGAGTAATAAGCACTGGATTAACAAGAGGACCATACGTTATTCATTATTTTAATAGTGTGTGCAGCTCCTTTAATGTAAATTATATACACTCTCCCCCTCTCCACTGTTTAATATGGAGAATACCAGAAGCTGCATTATTCAGTGCTCAGGTCTTTGTAGTAGCATGTGATACTGTTGTACAATTAGACAACAAAGCTCGGTGCTGGAGTGTGGTGGGGAGGACATGTCCTCATTTGAATGTCCGCCTTGAGCAATTTACTTTTGTTTTGCTGTAATTTTGGATAAATGCATTTACAGGAAGATTTAAACACATGCCAAGAAAGAAGGGGCCAACAGCAAAAAGGAAATCCCTGACAAGAATTTGTGATGAAAGGGCAGTGACAGGTTGGGAAGCATTCACTTGTGTGACCGGTGTATCTCCTGTCCATGTGGTGCACACTCACTGTCTGTAGTTGTAGGCGATGTCAGCAAACTCCTTCCTGCGGGCCCGGTAAACAGGATCTTTGAAACCCTAGGAGAAACAATTAAAATGTACTCCTCTTGCTTAGTGGAAACAATGCAGGGCTCAGGCCTTAATCCTGCTCCCCCTGAAGACACTGGGAACTTTGACACTGAATTCAGAGGGAGCAGGAAAGTGATCTTAGGCTAAAATTGCGGTTCCAGCCCGCAGTGTGGACACCAAGAGCACAAGAGCAAGCAGGGAAGACTGCTTCTTCCCAGGCTGAATGACTGCTTTGCTGAAATAGAGCATGCAAGCTATTCACATCCTCCTACCAGAGGGTATGGGGGAGAGAGACAAGAGGATCCGTTTAGCAGCAATTTCCCAGCCTTACTCATGTCCTGTCTCCTCCCGTTCTCTACACGCTGCCAAGCAGGGGGCTCATAAAGAGTAGAGTTTCACTCATTACCACACTGGGAGTGTGCACCCCGATGCATGGCTCCCCCACATATTCAAGCTAAAAATCTCATCTCTTAACACTTATTTCTCACAAGGTTCATCCAGCCAGTGAGGATTAGACTTCACCTGAAGATGAACTCTGCGGGAGCTCAAAAGCTCGTCTCTCCCATCAGCAGAAGTGGGTTGAATAAAAGGGATTCCCTCACTCCCTCATATCCTGGGACTGACACAGCTACAATGCTGCATACTCCCGTCCTTTCTCTGTCTTGTCTGTTTAGACTGTGAGTTCTTCAGGGCAGGGACTGTCTCGCACTAGATGTATGTACAGGGCTTAGTACAATGGGACCCTTGTTTCAGCTGAGACCTCTAACTACTACTCCAATATACAAATAATAATGATAATTTGGTTAACCCCAGCACAGTACAAGATTAAACTGGATCTGGGGACAACTGGTATCCAACAGAGTTGTATTAGATCAAAGTATTATACACAAAAAAGGGTCAGGTGATTTGAAAAGTTATGTGTTATAGAATAGAATGGTATCATAGAACGTTTATCCTATTTTTAGCTCCCACATCTACCTAAACGATAGCGACTGAGTGACTCCTAGTTTTTCCTCCTTGCTGCATCCTAAATTCTACTGTCCTTTCTTACTATACCATATGCCTGGTTGTGCTTTGATTTTATGAGAACATAGAGGAAACTGATCACTAACTAATTAGTTCTACCAGCTACAAATGAGCTGCTTCATTCATTTCAATACCTGAGTTTTATTTCTTTTTTTTGCCTTCAAGAACAACCTCATTTTATGACATGCTCATATGCCAGTGCCACAGATGAGAAGGCTATTGATTCAGTTTGCTGAAGCAACTGCATCTTCTTTCATTCTGTTTTTCATATGACCGCACTGAATATCATGAATCATTGTACATGATACACAATGCACTTTGAATTAAGCAATAGGCAGTGAATGACTAATCACCCCCATCTCAATTAAACTAATAGCAGCAATTTTTGCTACACTGCGTGTAATTTATTTATAATCAGCGTGTCTCAATTAAACTAATAGCAGCAATTTCTATTGTGCTGCATGTAACTCTGTGTGTTTTGACAAGAAAATAAGTTGTTGTTTGGGAGGGGGTGGGGATGGAAAGTATTTCTGCATCAAGAAAAGTCTTTAAAAACACTTAAGGATTCGTGTGCTCACTAGCACAAACAAATGCACTTTCATTATTTAAATTGCAAGCCCCTTGGAGCAGGGACCACTTCTTTTATTGGAGCTTGCATCATAAATGCCATATTGGCATTCAACAAATAATATGTAGGTGTCAACTATACGCTCATTATAAAAGGAAGAAAAGCTCTTAATATCCCCATGCTGGAATATGATGATTGTCAAATTTCTGTGGCCAAAAAATTGTTCGTCAAGACATTGCATCCCAGAATCCTTTGCATATGTGTAGTTGGGAGAAAGTGAGTGTGCCTGTGATTACTGTGTGATCTGAAGATCCCCACTTGCCATAATTCTTGGTGATGCTGGCATTTGCCTAAGTTAGAGCAGCCTCCAGACTGATCTAATTTATGTCAGGGACTGGTTCTCAAACAACCATAATTATGAGAACTGCCTTTGTGCCTCCCTGGACCACTAGAGTTACCCTGGTATAAAACATGTGTACATGAGAATCCCAATTACTATAATGTTGTTCTTTGTTTAAAGGTAGGACTTGTTTCTTACAGGGTGGTCTGCATCCAGTTCAGCTCCATAGCTTAGGATCTGATTGGCAAATCTGTCAAGCTCCTGGATAGTTCTCGGGAACCACGGCACTACAAAACAGAAAAGAAAATACAAATTAGCCTCTTTTCACTTTAGCTTATCTTGGGGTCTCATCTAACTCTTTACATTTCTTTGATATAAATATAAAGTAGGATAAACACCAGGCTAGATTCACTGGTACTTTTCGAAAGTGTTGCACTGCACCAGTGATGCAATGCAACAGTAAACCCAGCTTCATGAGCCAGTTAAGTTGGGTTTATGGCTGTTTTGCTTTGTTGGAGCAATGCAAAGCAGCTAGAGTAAATCCAGCTCCTGGCATTACATTTGCTTGTGATGGTTATTATTTATTGCTTGATTATTGATACTTCTTGAATTATCAGAACATGGGAATTACCAGACTGGATCAGAGTCAAGTTCCATCTAGTCTAGTATCCTGTCTCTGACAGTAGCCAGAGTCAGCTGCTTCAGGGGAAGGGGCAAGAAACTCTGCAGCAGGTTGAAATAATGCATAAGAAGCCATTTCAAACAGCAGGAACTGGTCTGATTGTCCATTGCCCCAGGACTCACATAGGCATCTGCATCAGTGCACAGTAGGTGTGAAAAGCTACTAACGCTGATTTCAGAGTCTTTAGCATCCAGCTTGTACTCACACTGCATGAGTGTGAGAACTACATGAGGTGCAGGGCAATAGAGGATTGAGCTCCATTTCTTTTTATTTGCATCAGTGAGGGAAAAATGGCACCCAAATCTCTTGAGAGCAATTACTATAATAGGAGAGGGGTCATTACAGCTCTTGTGGTGACAACAGTACTGCTCTCAGCTTGGAAGTCACATGGGGTTCGCACTCTGCATTCATGCGCCTTACTCTCTTCATGTAGGGTACAAGTAACTGCCATTGATATCAATGGGAGTCACTCATCCCAGAGGGCCCTAGAGTTTAAAAACCCAAGTGCTCTGGGTGTTCTCTCTTCCAGCTGAACTGCACTGTGACTTATATGAATTTAGCCTCTTTCTTGCATAAAGCTGCACCATTCCTCCAGTGAGTGCCTTAAAATGCTTCTCATGCCCTGCTTTCTGCCCTAACAAGGACACTGCTGCTGAGTGAATCAATTTTATTTTGTTTAACATTTTGGTATTTAGTTAATCTCAGCTGCTCAAAAAGTTCTGCACCAACAGCTCTGGAAAGAGAATTCCTGTATAAATCCTCCAGGGTGCACAGCCAGCTGCAGTGCAATCCCTCCCACAGTGCCCCGCTCATGTTCCCCAAACCTGAGCCGCATAGGCCACCTAAGAGATGAGAGGATCATTCCCTCTCCAGGTCTATTCAGCCCGTGGTCTCTCTGCTGAACAATAAAGGCGGCATTTGTGGGGTAGGGTTTAAGTAATGTGGACACCTGCACATCAGAATTGGAGTCAGACCACTAGCTCATTTCACATAGGCCCCAGAAAAACAGTCTGCAGTTATGACTACTGGGTGGCATGCTTCCGTGACATGTCCGTCTGTGCCAGGGCAGTGTTATGCACACTAATGTGAGAGTTGTGCTACTGTCTTTGTGCTTTTAGAATTCCTGCCGCAAACAGTTTCTAAACATCCCAACAGACTCTTTTTAGTGCATCATTTTTTTTCCTTTAATGAAAGTGAATGTGGCTTTGTATTGCAGAAAGAAACGTTCTCTGTAGCCTCATGCTACTAACTTTAATCTGACCTGAGAAGTTAGTCACTAGATGGCAGCAGAAGTAGCATCAAAAACTTTCATGACTGGATAGATTTGTTTTTTATCCATAGCTCCATTGTTTCTTTAGAAATATTCGACTAGTTTCTGTCAGTAATCTCCACCTCCTCAGATTAAGTAAGCAAATGGGACTCGGTTATGAAATATTGTTTTTACTTGATACAAAAGTAACTGTCAGCCTACACACTAAAAGAAGGCAAACCTCATACAAGAACCCTGGAGGATGCCATCATCTTCTACAACTATTGCCTAGGCAACTAAGCTAGTGGCTTTATGGTCAGGAAACCTGGGTTCTGGTCCCAGTTCTGTCAGTGACCTTTCATGTGAATCACATCACCATGCCATGCCTCAATTTTCCCATCTGTAAAATGGGGGTGACAACACTCTGTAAAGCGCTTTGAGATTTTGGGAGGAAAAGTGCTACCGTGAAGCTACATTTACATTATTAATTATTGCCACAACATATTGCCATTCCCAGGGAAGCTCTAAAACCCATCAGATCTGAACACAGCAGAAGGCCCACTAGTGACTGTGAAGCCTACTATGCTTTCAGCATGTGCTGAGAGGATGTTCTGTTAGGGATTTTGATGAGGAAGAGGTATTCCTCTGAAATTTCTGTTCCAAATATGGCTGAATTAGACAAAAAATAGTATCCAATAAACTTTTATTACCAAAGTGTTCTACGAATGGCTGATTTACAAACCGTGGGGCAGATTCATTCCTTGGCTGGCACCAGAGTAGGGAGAGAAGGGAGGTGGTTTGTTTCTCCCTTATTTGAACTGTTGGGGTGGCCAGTGTGGAGCATTGTGAAGATCAGAGCAGCTCTCAGGGCTCCCCAAACTTGTACCCTTGCATCAGTGGCCCCAGAATCACCAGGGTACAAGTCCACTCTAGTCACACCACCTTCCACTACTCTCCTCCCTTCTCTGGCCTAACTTCACCTCACCTCCTTTTCTTCTACCCCTTCCTCCCACCACCACCACGCCCACCTCAGAACACCCTCTGAGCCTGGTGCTCACGTGGATTCAGTTCAGAGATAGTGGAGTGGCTCTGTAGCAGGGGAAATCCCTGATGAGGGAGGCTTTATACCTGCCCTATGGTCCATTTGCACTGACCTCACTGGTACAAAGGGGCAGCAGGAGAAGGTTGAACAGGGCCCTATGAGTCTTCTGTCGAGAGCTTAGTGTTCTCAGCATCCAAGTCAATGGGGATCGAGGGTACTGAGCACAGCATGTGATTTAGCCCCTTTGTCCTATACATACAGTAGGAATCAGAGCAATTAGTGATGGGGGAGAGCTGCTGGGTGATATTGTCTGACAATGCAGTTCAGAAAGACCTTCCCCAACAATGCTAGCAACAGTTTGAAAATATCAAATCAAATTAGGCTCTCGATGGATTTGTCAAATATTTTGTTTGCTGACATGTTTTCGTGGGGGCTAGTTAACCAGACATGCCGGCTGTCTGCACTGCGGTTAATGAATTGCCAGAGCAAGCTGTTGCAACAGGGAGCCTCTGTGAAGACTTCAAGAGAGAACATGGGCTGATCAGTAATAAATATTGATTTGTCTGTAAGTGAAACAGCAGCATTTATAGGCATGTACTGGACACCCAAGTGGTGACCAAATTAACATGGGGTCAAATGCATAATAGGATGCTAATAAGCTATTTATATGTGGGGCAACAAAACGGAAGCAGTTAGGAGTTTCTGCAGAGCTCCTACATTCTGACCATTGTGAGGAGGGTCAAAGCCAGGTCTATTAAATTTATAGCTGTTCGAGGCACAGGTTTAGACTTTTTTAAACAGATCCAAATGCTTTGGCCTGCCCCAGGGTTTAGCAAACAAGGCTCTTACAGAACCTCAGCCTCCAGCCGGTCTCAGAAATGCAATAAATTGTCTCTGTTTCCCACCACTGAAATAGAATAATATTTAATTCTTTTATTCCTGGGCTCCTAGGGGTCTGCAAATACTCAGCTTGTTTCCCAAAAGAGTCATGAAGAGATGCACTGTGTTTTCGCAACAAATAACTCTAATTCCACAAAAGGCATTTGACCAGATGAAACATTTCAGCACATCACTCATGTGAAGAGCTAAAGTTACCTTCAGAATGATGACATTTTGCTAGCATTTGCTAAGCTACAGTTATATTATTGATCTAAATCTTTTATTCATTGCTTGAATAGGGGAAAATATAATATCTTTTGTCCTACAATTAAGAGCGCTTGGGAGAAAAAAAAAGAGTAAAAATGATAACTGAGCCTAAATGAAAAATCATCAGTACACTAAAGTCCCAGACCAGTAAAGCACTGAAAACATGCTTCAAGTTATGCACAGGGTTCATAGATTTTAAGGCCAGAAGGGACCATTGTGACCATCTAGTCTGACCTCTGGCATAGCATAGACCATAGAATTTCACTCAGTGATTCACGCATCAATCCCAATAACGTGTGGTTGAACTAGAACTTACTTTTTTAGAAATATATCCAGCCTTGATGTAAAGATTTCAAGGGATGGTCAATCCACTACACATTCCAATTGATAATCACCCTCACTGTTCAAAGTGTGAGCTTATTTCTAGTTTGAATTCTCCTAGTTTCAACTTCCGTCCATTCAATCTTGTTATGCCTTCGACTGCTAGATTAAAGACCCCTCTAAAGATCCAACGTCTTCTTCCTGTACTTACAGACTATGATCAATTCACCTCTTGGCCTTTTCTTCAATATGCTCTTATTTCTACAGTCCAGCCACTGGATGCTTCCTACATTGACAGAAGGAGTTTTTAAATTCAGTCCAATATAATAAATCCACCTCTCTGAGAGGCACTAGTTAGGCTGACATAAGAATCCTTCCATCAACCTAGCCATGTCTATACAGTGAGTTAGGTTGACCTAATTACGGTACTCAGGGCACAAAATTTTTCACAGCCCTGAGTGATGTAGCTAAATTTGTCTAATTTTTAAGTGTAGACCTGGCCTAAATAGATAGAGCACTCACTGTACAGCATGTTTTCCAAACTTTACATCATTCTTGTGGTTCTTCCTTTTCTTCATTGCTCAGGTGCTTTGCTGGACCAGGTCCTAGCGGCACTCAACAAACGTCAGGCAAAATGAACAAAAACTATTTAAGAGCAAGCCAAAAAAAGCCCAGATTGTCACAATTAGATTACTTGAGGAAAGAGAATTTCACTAGGCTAGATGGCACATTGGTCCCCAAGAAGCAACATAGGGAAATATAACAAAACCGCTTTGTTACCCCTGTGGCCCTGCACTAGATTCATGTAAAGTGCACAGATGAACTGAACTCATAGTCCTTAGCAAAGAAAAATCAAATCCCATCTATAGATGGTGGATAAGGAATTGGTACTATTGCCCTAGCTTAAGTAAGTTGCTTCTTTCTTGACACAGATGTGTCTCACAAGGAGAATATTTTCCTTGGCAATGAAAAAGGCCTGTGTCCACATACAACACAGGGGAGGTTGGCTTGCTAGTGTGTTTGTGTGCGGGGGGGGGGTTGATATATAGTTTAGTTTTATATTTTAAAAAAAAATGAACATCAGCAGATTCTGATGTTAAGATTCAAATGTTAAGATCTATCAGTGATGATTTTAAAGGGCAAGTCAATTTAGACATTGTCATGACAATGTTAGTTATTTATTAACACTGTTATATTTGTTTAAGGGACAAATTCAGCCATCATGTCTTCAGCTTAGTCTCTCATTTCACTCTGAACCTGTGTATGTTTTGCTCCCTAAGCCGCCTTAGTTCGTAGGTGCTGGTTTCCATCAGATACAGGGTTTACAGTTTGATTCAACGGCTCTCAGCACTCCCACTATACAAATTGTTCCAGCACCCCTGCCTTAGTCTGACTTTTAGAGCACAGCCTTTCTGAGATTTAAGCTCATGGTGGGCCCTTCCACTAATGGCAACTATTGAAACTGAAAAGGGAATCAAGGACAGAAGAAATAAAAATAAAATTATTCATTTGCTCTTTTCTCTCTCTGATGATAAATTGCTTCCACTAACAAACAAAAACAGTCATTCCTTCAATCAGAAGGGATCGAATTAATCTCTGCTGCTCTCAAGTCAATAGAGATTAATCTGGCTCAAGAAGACCTTTTGATGAACATGGAAACATGAAGTGAAATCCTAGTCCTGATTAAATCAATAGGATTTTTGCCATTGACTTCAGTGGAGCCATGATTTCTCCTGTGGTCTTTTTGTTGTTGACATTTTGAGCTCTATTCTGTGCTCGAATCAGTGTCTACAAAACCTTTAATCACTGCTGCTCAGCAAAGACTTGCCAGGGTCTGTAGCCTTCTCCTGAAAATATAATTCAGAAAGAGGACGCATGACAAAGAGAGAACATCTGTGACAGTAGTGTAGCTGAGGCCTGGCCTGGAGTAATTAACTCCTGGAGGGAGGCCTCGTTTTTTTGGAGGAGATGATTAGGGAAGGAAATCAATCATTAGGTTGAAGACAGAATGTTTGTGCTAAATAAAGTAAGTAAATAGGTCAGTAGGCTAAGAAGACAGAATATCCGAGACAACTAAGATAAGAGGGGAAACACACAGGGACTGTTTACTATGAACTAGGTAACAAGGGAAATTAAGCATAGAGAGAGGAGGTAAAGAGGAAGTCGAATGGTGGTCAGCATGTGGACAGCACATGCTGCACAGAGATTGGTTCCTGCAAAGTAACCAAGCCGATCCAAAAATGTGTGCTGCAATGTATAGTAAATGCAATGAGATTTGTAATGTATAGAAAGGGAGGAAGTTTCTGGGTAACTTTGGAGCTGTGATGTACCCTGTATCCGAGTCTGATCAACTCAGCATAGCACTGCTGTGTGTCCAGTAAAGATACTCGAATAACAAAGGTGGGAGTCAAACTGAGTTCTTGGGAAGCCGAGTGGAAAGAGGTCTCGGAGGGAATCACAACAGTAGTGCTTATAGCTCCCTGCCCAGGCATAACCCTTTCTCTCTTGTCACTTGAATGGAGGAAATTGACCCCAGAGAGTATTTGCTGGAGGTTTCTTTCCCCCAAATGTAATGTCATGGGTCAGGCACAAAGGAGATGGTAAAAGGATTACCAGGATTTATCTTGGGCAGATATTAATGGCCTTTTATGTTGTTTCAAGGAAGGAAGAAGAAGAACCAGACCAAAAGCATTTGAAGACAATCCTAGCTGAAATCCTATTAAAATCACATCTGGTATATGAAGAGGTATTTAGGTATTAATAAAGTGGGTGTTGTGGTTTCTTCACATGACACTTCTGGGTCATGTCTTTACCCAGGCCCCAATCCTGTGAGGTGCTGAGCACTCTCAACTCTCACTGACTTCAATAAGAAGAATGGAGGCAGGGCTGGCTTTAGGCCCATTCGCCCGATTCCTGGGAATCGGGCCCCGCGCCTAAGAGGGCCCCGCGCTTTAGGCGCCTTTTACATTTTTTTACTTACCCTGGCTGCGGTCTGCTCCGGGGTCTTCCATGGCCCCGCTCCCCTGACCAAAGCGCCGGCGGGAGCGCAGTTGCCCCACAGCCCCTCTCTCTCAGCTGGAGCTCTGACCAGAGCGCTGCAAGCCCCACGGCCCCGGCTGGAGCTCTGGCCGGAGTGCCGCAAGCTCTGCGGCCCAGCTCTCCTGGCTGGAGCTCTGGCTGGAGCGCGGCAAGCCCCGTGCCCCCGGCTGGAGCTCCGGGCCCTTTAAATAGTCCCCAGAGCCCTGGGGTAGCAGGGGGCTCTGGGGGTATTTAAAGGGCCAGGGCTCCAGCTGCCTCTGCCACCCCAGTCCTTTAAATAGCCGCCGGAGCCCCGCCGCCCCCATGCATTCCCCAGGGCTCCCGCGGCTATTTAAAAGGTCCGAGGCAGGGTAGAAGCAGGGGAATCCCGGGCCCTTTAAATAGCCCCCAGAGCCCTGGGATAGCGGGGGGCTTGAGGGCTTTTTAAAGGGCCGGGAATCCAGCTGCCTCTGCTGCACCCCCTGCCCTGCCCGCACCAGCCCCGCCCCCGCTGCCTGCAGCCAGCTCTGCACCCCCTGCCCACAGCCAGCCCCTACCAAACCCCCTGCCCTGTCTCTAGCCAACCCCTGCCACACACTCCTGCCTGCACCAGCCCTGCACTGCCCACCCTGCCCTGTCTCCAGCCAACCCCTGCTGCACCCCCTGCTTGAAGCCAGCCAGTCCCATACTCCTGTCTCCAGTCCTGCCAACCCCTGCTGCACCCCCCTGTGACCCTACCTGAAGCCAGCCTGCCCCACACTCCCCTGTCTCCAGCCAGCCCCACACCCCTTGCCCTGCCTGCAGCCAGACCCTACCTCCAGTCAGCCCCTGCCCTGCCTCGAACCTGCCCCATGTCCACTGCTGCCCTGCAGTTCCCAGGCCAGTAACCTGCACACCTGCTTCAATGAGGGGGGCAGGAAGCAGCGGGAACCCACACATGTGCACGCCCCCAGGGAGTGGCGGGGACCCACACATGTGAAACGGCAGTCATTAATAACCAATCAACAGCATATATGATGCAATGTACATAATATACAATTTTATTATTTATATAGTTATGGAAAGTAAATAATACATGGAAGAAATGGAAGGCTTTTATTTACACTTTTTTCTTTTTAAGTCATCCCTGCCAGGGCCCCACCGAAAGTGTTCGAATTGGGCCCCGCACTTCCTAAAGCTGGCCCTGAATGGAGGGTACTCATCACCTCCCAGGATCATGCCCTAGTTCCCTAAAAAGGCAAAACTACTATCAAAATCACTGGGAGTTTTGCCTGCATGAGGATCGGTTGGGCCTGATCCCACTGAAATAGGTAGAAAAAACTCCCTGATTTCATGGGTTGGGAGAGGGGTGTGATTGGACCCAAAAGATTTGAGTGAGATTATGGGGGCAAGATTACGCCTATGAGGGGGAAGATTGTGCCTGACTCTTACGTAGGTGCACTGTGGGGGAGGAAGTGCACAAGAAGGCTTCTTCTCCCCTCCCCACTCATCATCCAACCTGCATAAGGGTCAGACACAGCTGCTGCCCCTGAGCTTGAAGAAGGATACAGCCTGCTCCCTCCATCCACCAAGGGGTGCACAGTGCTCCAGAAGGGGAGGGAAAGAGATTGGAGGTGATCAGCCTGTAGAAAAGGACCAGTGTGGAAGAGATGGGGGAATGATTTCCACTCTCTGAAGGGGTGCAGTAATAGATCCCTGCCAGGGAAGTCAGAGAAGAAATCTACATCCTTGAAGCAGAATTTCTTCCTCTACTTCCCCATGGGTTACATTGCTTCAAACCAAGCGTAGTGCTGGACTGTGCCTCATTGGCCTTAGTCCTTAGTAAGGGCTGGTTTGTTATTAACCAAGATTTAGGGTGTTTGGGGCGTGGCAATGAGGGGTGTTGGCGTTAGCCATGACAATCAACACTTCATTTGTTATTTTGTTACTTGGTCCTTTATCAGCAACTTTTATGCATTAAACACAATCGAGAATATGATCACACTTTGCACGAAGGGTCCCTTTAACAAAGAATTAATACATGACCAGCAGATGTTTTAAGAACTGGTAAATCAATTGTTATAGAATCCAACATTTCAACTGGTAGCTTATAAGCATCTGTCATAACTTCTACTGATGGATTTATAAACCATCCATAGCTCAAACTACTCATATCTGTAAGATGCTGATAATCATAACACCACTTATGGTAATTAACTCTTTATAAACTATTTCTAAGTGGACCCTTACTATGAAGGGTGACCAAGAAGGGCTCCACTGTGGATTCAAACAATCTGCATTATCCTATTTCAATGTTAACAAACTGCCTGTCTTCACCTGACTGTTCCCCTGTAAGGGTGATCAAGACATGGCAGCTTTGGAAAGTGATGCAAGTTCTTCAGCAAGGGACCATAAAGGGCATGCAGTTGCAAATGTCTCTAGGCCACTGTTCTAAAGCTCTCCTTAGTGACTTACAGGAGCCAGCCCTCCTTAGGAAGGTGAAAGACAATCTTTCTCTAAAAGCAGCAGAGAGTTCCGTGGCACCTTATACCCACTTCGTCGGATGCACCCGACAAAGTGGGTATTCACCCACGAAAGCTCATGCTCCAATATGTCTGTTAGTCTATAAGGTGCCACAGGACTCTTTGCTGCTTTTACAGATCCAGACTAACATGGCTACCCCTCTGAATCTTTCTCCAGATAGCATTAAATTACCAGAAATGCACATGAAGGGCTCGATTCAATTAGGTGCTGAGCACTCTGGCACTGCTCCAGCAAAGCAGTTTAAAATGATTCATGTGCTTAATACATGAATAGTTCCATAGATTTCAATAGAATTACTCATGTACTTAAAGTTAGGTATATGCTTTAGTAACTTGCTAATTCTGGGCTTTACATAACTTGTTGGAGGTTGGCAAGACTAAAGGCATTGTGCATGTCAAGCAAAGACCATCATTAAAAAAAAAATACATTTGAATTTAGGTAATGTTTATCGGAATAGAGTAATTTCCCTTTAAATACTTTTTGAGCTATCCAGTGGTGCTTGCTGTGCTCTAGAAGCCACTGGAAATCAGTCACAGCCAGGGCTGGCTCCAGCTTTTTTGCTGCCCCAAGCACCGATTGAGCTGTCACTGAAGGGCTGCCGAAGAGGAAGAGAGGGATCTGCTGCCAAATTGCTGCCGAAAACACAGACGTGCCGTCCCAATAATAGATAGAGTGTTGGCCCTTTCTGTTGGCTGCCCCAGGCACCTGCTTCCTTCGCTGGTGCCTGGAGCTGGCCCTGGTCACAGCGGCAGTGTGCTGTAGCTAGGCTTTGCATGTTTGTGTATCTTTAGCAAATGCAGTCATTTGGAACTCACCTGTGCCCATGTGGCCTCTTCAGATTGTTTGTGTGTGTAAGGAGCAAAAGATAATACTAGATGAATTTGGTAGATTGCTGAAAGCTGTGTATGAAAATATAGCCTATTTGACCAGCAAGGGCACTGTTCATTTGCAGAAAATGATCATGCCTACAACTTTTTGGAATGGGAGACAGGACTATAAAGGGTGGAAGGGGAAACACAGGTACAGAGGTCAACCCAGAAAACTACTTTACTGAAGAGAATAGAAGAAGTTCAAAAAGGCTGAGTGGTTTAGGCAGATGTCACAATTTTATAGTCAGTATTATCACAGTCAATATTTTCTTACCAGCATCTTTCTTCTTTTTACGTGAAAGCTCATGAACAGTCACTCCAATTTCGTTTCTCAAAGTCTTGATGATATCTGTGAGAAGAGGAGTATTCCTCCTATCCAGGTTTATGAAGAATTCATACTCATCTTTGTTGACTCGGGAAGGTCTGGACTCAATATGGGTCAGGTTTATACTTTTTTCCTATGAAAAAGGGATAATAGGTTGAAATTTGACACTATATGCTATAGGTGGAATCACAGCATGCTGAAATCCCCCTGTTGGTGAATGGTCCACACCACAATAATAATTTGCGATTACAATGAAATGAAGGTTTGGGAAAGCCAGAAGCAGGGTATCTTGTGATCCAAATCTCAAGGGGCTGAAAATGAAAAGCCATTATATGCCCTCACTCTGTGCGTGCAGTTTCCTTGCCTCAGACCCTACTGCAAGTTTACTGCTGTGACTGCAGGGATATGCAATGGACAATTCCTTTCAACCTGCCTACCTACTCTCTTTGCTCCTGCACTGCAGCCAGACAGGGGAGCAGCTCAAGTGTCAGCTGCTGCAAGCTCAGCTTTCTCTGTTCCTGCGACACTCAGCCCAGCCATGGAAGCACGTGTGGCATGGCTTCAAAGTGCCGTTGCAAGCCGCCCAGAACAGCAGGTAGCATTCAGGTGAATGGGGAAACTGGAGGGGGTAACAAGACTCAAGAGAGAACAGGAAAGAGTAAAAGAATAGGAAGCCACTCCCACCAAAAAAAAATACATACATTTAAAAAAAAGTCACAGAAGAAAAAAACAGATGAGAAGGAAAAGAGAAAATGGAAACAGAATAGCGCAAGAGAGAAAAAATAATGGAAACAAAGGAGAAGAGGCAGCAACTGTCCTAGGAAACAGCACAGGAAAAGGCCCCTATTTGCCAATCCAACACTAGGGGAGCACCAACAACAAAATGCACATCGGGAATCACTGACTTAACAAGCTAAATAGATGTTATCAATCAGATATTGTATCTAAGATACACATTCCAAAGTGTTTTTGAAACACTTCATAGTGTTTCAGGGTCTCCGTTCAGTGAGCAGGACTGTTCTCTCTCTCTGAGATGTGGCTGAATCTTAGGTAGAGCAGGTCAGAAAATGTTCTCTCCCATGGAAAAAGTTTGAAGACATTTTTTGTTTTGGACCACGTTTTTCTCCACAACTCTTCTGGTTTTCATCAAAAACACAGGGTTTTGGTTTCTTGAGGAAAACCAGAAAAATGTAGTCAAAAGCAGGGTCTCTCCCAATGAAATTTTGATTCAAAAAAAAAAGCACAATGTTTACTTGAGAAAACTTTTGAACAAAAAATGTCAACCAGCTCGAAACGTAGGATCTTGGCCTGCATTTCTTCTTCAGGCATACGCCCACTGCAGCCATTGTTGCTATAGGATGAGGCCCATAATGAAATTCTGCCTCCCAAAAGGAAGCTGAGACCCATGAAGACAGAGAAAATTCAGATTTGGGCCTGTCTGCTCCTTGGTTTTGCTTTCCTTTGCTCTCCCCTTTGTGCTGCATAGTGCAGCGAAGCAGCTGGCCATCAGCAACACAGAAATGACCTCATTCACCTTGCTACAAAAGGCAGTTCAGAATCTGGTAGAAAAGGAAGAAGTGTGCATGGTGCTCTTCTGTGTCTGTGTCTGCAAGCCGCTGATTACCTTAAGTTGTTTTGCTAAATACCAGTACAGTAAGTTGAAAAGTTCAAAAGCACATTCACCAACGCCTGTTCCTGAAAGATACTCCCCAGTTGTGCTGTCTGAATGCAGAGAATGCGTTTGTCCCTAGGGCTTAGCACAGTTAATTTGTTTTAGAGCCATAAAATTCTGTGGAACACACAGACCTTACTTTGTATCTGCTTTTTAGCTGGATGGCAAGAGATCATTACAGGGCTCAAGACTTAGAAGTTAAAATTACTTGAAACTATTTTTTTTTTTTGACAGAGACCAGAGATAGTAGGCTGTAGTTTGCTGTCAGCTGGGCCATTGTAAATCCACAATAAATCCAATGAGGTCAATGCAACTACTGAGGATTTACACCAGGGGCAGAATCTGGACCATTAGGCCTTATTCTTCATTGCCTGGAACCTTGTATAGTCACAGACAACTGTGCAAAATGGTGGTAAAATGCCACCAAATCAGAATGCTCTATTCACACTGACGGTAACATTTTATGTTCACTGTGCACAGGTGTAAATGATTGCACAAGAACTTGTTGTTCTGAGGTTGCACAGCATCTAGCACAATAGGCCAATGTTGGGGGGGTGGGGTCCTAGATACTACTGTAATAAACAAAAAAACAAACAAGGGAGTGGAGAATGAAGCCCACAGACAGTACTGATTGGCAGGGGGGAGAGACAGAGGGTTATTGTAATAATTGGGGCTACAAATGTACCCTCATTGTAGGCTCAACTGTAAAAAAGTATATAAAAGTTCATAAAATGTCACAATAGCCGATAGGAATAAATGTTGATGGGAACAGGTGCAAAAGGTAGAAGAAAAACTGAATTAGTCTAAAAAAAGCCTCCTGCTAAAACTCAAGGACTATGTTAAAATCATGCTTGGTAAAAATAGAAGATGTGGAACTGGAAATTAATTAATTAAAATTGGTGTCAGATATTAAGCCTGACTGGTAGACAAAATAATGAAGGGATGGGCTATTCCCTCCATTGCCTTTATAGGTCCTTAAAGAAAGAGACTTTGGAGGGAAGAGAGAAGAACAGATGAATGCTACGAATAAGCTTCATGATCATGGCTGCCTCTCCCATTGTTTCTGGGACTCAGGATCTTCATCATCCTGATCCTGAGAGATGTCCTGAGCAAACCGGGCCAGAGAGACACCCAGATGACATCACCACCTGTCCCAACTCCAGCTGAATCCCAAACACCACCTGAGATGAAATGGGATCAGACTTTGACATGAGCTAAAGCTGCTGCTGCTAACTAGCTTCTTCTCTCCCACGCCCCCCTCTACCCGCCAAGAGGACAGTCATTACCATCTTTGATATCATTTAAAAGACTGTCAAACGCAGGGGTGTGGGGGGGTTCCTTCTAAAAAGAGGAAGGGAACAACAAGGGATGCTGTTAAAATGAAAGCCTTACATTTCAAATGCTTTAACAGTTTTCCCCTTCCTTTCTGTATCATTAATAAAAGGATGTTTAATGGTGGGTTTGCCATGGTGCTAAGCAGACTGAGGTCTTTACATAGCAAACCCTGAACCTTGTTTAATGTTAGACAGTGACTGGGTTGCATTAACACCTTTGGCCTGTATGTTTCATCTAAATCAGTGGGTCTCAAGCTTTTTTCTGATGACCCCTTTCACATTGCAAGCCTCTGAGTGCAACCCCCCCCGCCAATAAGTTAAACATATGTTTAATATATTTAATACCATATAAATGTTGGAGTCAAGCAGGGTTTGGGGTGGAGGTTGACAGCTCGTGACCCCTCCATGTAATGACCTTCTGATCCCCTGAGGGGTCCTGACCCCCAGTTTGAGAACCCCAATCTAAATGAATACAACAGGGGCCACATAGCAATGATTTGTCCAGGAGCCCTTGGAGAACAAACAACGGAGCAGGCAGACAGCCAGCATGTGTTGTATTCTTGTGACAGGTCAGCTCTGCTACGCTTGCTTCACTCCCTTTGGAAAGTCTTGGGCCTGGAGTGCAGGGTCTTGAAATGCAAAGGGACGTGGTGCCAACATGCAGGACATGGGGGAGGGCTGTTTTGTACCTTCTCCCTATTTTATCTACCCACACTGGTCCCGGTGCAAGCTGGCCTGATGTAAAAAGCAAAAGGAGTTATTTTGCTTATTATAGTTACTTGTCCTCTCGAGTTCTACTCATCCAACTGCACAACTCATGCACAAATAGAGGAAATATCTACTGATTTGCTATCATGTTGTACAGCAGATTGTTTCTAGTTTACCAGGGGGGCAGAAGAGACTCATGCTGGTTTCTTTTGGTCAGACTAAAAGAGGATGTATACTCACCAAGTCAAATGTCCACCTCCTTTACACCAATGTAATTCTGGAATAACTCCACTGAAATCAGAGAAGCTATTCTAAATTTGCATCTGTATAAGCGAAACCAGGTTCTCTCCCCCTTCTCCACTGATCCAGGAGTAGAGCCAGAAATTGGTCATATTTGGCCATCTGATAATTCTTCAGTCCTTAGCTTGTGAAAATCTGGCACAGCCAGCTCCTACTCCACTCCCCATCTGTTCCTGACATACAATCTGTACAGAGGTGATGGAAGGGGGAAAACAGTAATTATGCTTACCTGGCAGAGTTTAAATCAGGCTCTACAATGCCCTAAACTGTACAGGACCAGCCATGAACCAACCTCAGAAACACAAAGGGGCAGCCAGCTGTCTGGCAGCCCTCTCCACCAATCTGCTCCATGGCCAGCAGATACTGGGCATAGCAGAGAATCTGGGGCAGAATGCGGTCCAAGCAATCTGAAATTCTGATGCATTAAAGGCCCATGGTGCTTAAATTACTCAGGATCAAAATTCACCCTGAATTACAAACTGATGGCAGAAAGCAATGCCTTTATTTCAAACTATCATCTGGAAAAAAAACAAACAATGACTGAACGTGTAGCTTTTGAACTGTATATATCCCATCACAAATTATGTAACTTTACCTATCTTTAGCAATATATACACAAACACACACGATTTTATTTTCATTTCCATTAAAACCAATACTCTTAACTACAATAACATCCTTTACTGATTACATTGTAATAGAAATGCACATAAGAAATACAGATCCATTTTGTTTACAATCAGTAGTTTGCTCAGAGGAACACAACACAGAAAAATTGTCTTTACAAGACAGTTGCTTGCATAGTTGTTGTAGCCATGTTGGCCCTAATTTTGAGTAAAGAGCTGGGTGAAGTAATATCTTTTATTGGACCAACTTCTGTTGGTGAAAGAGACAAGCTTCCTTCAGGTCTGAAGATCTCTGCGAAGGGCATTCTTCACTTCCTGTCCTAAAAATCTTGTATAATGCAAAACAACGGACTCTAGGATGTAGTTTTATGTGCTCTCAGACAATTTTTGCCTTTCATTCAAGAGATACCTGCATCTCAGCAATGAGCAAAAAAATTGTGTATTATATAAATATATATTGTTCTCATTTTGTAAAGAGGGCTTTGGGATCCTTTTGGAGCCATATAAATGTAAGTTACAATCACTGTTTTAGAAACAGAAATTCAGTCACAGAAATTGACCCCTCCCCATTGATAGTTTTGCATAATTATGTTTTCAGATGTTTAGTACTGGTAAACAAACACCTTCACTTCAAGATATTTACAGCCCCTCTGTTACTTGAGTTTCTAGTCAGCACCCAATTTCATTTTGGTACAACTTCTCCACCTGGTGTCTACTGATGGTACTGTAATTATATTTTATATGATTCAGAACTCAGTAGGATGTAATCTGTGTTGCTAGTTCTTGCAATTTTATTGTTAGTCTCATGATATTTGATGTTTTACTTAAAGCTCCAGCTCCTGGAGCCAAAAGGAGAATTTGGGGTTTAGGGTTTGTTTGTTTTTTAAGTATGTTTTTAGCCCTCCTGCTTGCAGATGAAAGCTTGTCAACTTGACATGAGTATCCTCTAAAAGCTCAGAAACCAGAAGGCAAAAAACCAAACACCACACCTCCTCATGTGTTTTATTTCTTTAACTTGTGAACTTACTGCAATTGCTCCTCTCACCTATTGCATCTGTGCAGAATCCGCAGGGGCTGGGCACATCCTGGCCAGTCCCCCACCTGCCTCAGCAGGCCCTACTCCTGCCTTCAGCCTGCTGTGGAAAACCTGCTGCATGGGGGCCTTCCTTATGTGGGATTTATGGCTCTTTTGCAGCACTTTTGTGACTATTTGGCCAACTGAAAGAGGCTTCAGCATGAGTGAGTCCCCTGTCAGAATTGCTCAGTTGCAGAGATGCTTGTAAGCATATAGCTATCTGCCTTGCATTTATTTAAAGGCACTACATTTGCCATTTATAAGTTCATCATTATCACGAGGTAACCAATTATCACAGATTTCACCATCAGGGTCAATGATTGCTCTCAGTTTGTGCTATGTAACCCTCCAGTCTTCAGTGGGGTTGCCAGTTCCCATGATTTTAGCATAAGTCTCACCAGTTATTGTTTTGCTTATAGGCCTCACTCCTGGAGCTTAAAATTTAAACTTCCTTACAGAGGAAAAAAAATAGTAAGCATCTAGCTTTCACGGTAGCAGAAAAAAGCCTGAAAACATGACCCAGGTGTAGCCTAAGAGTTCAAAAACCATCAAATGAAAAGAACCCAACATTTGATTTTTAAAAGTCTCATGATTTTTAAGACAAACTCATGATTTTTGGGTGGGGTGGGGTGGGGTGGGGTGAATCAGTCTCATTATTTTTGAATGATTGGAATTGGCAATACTGCAGGTGTCACTGGCAGATGTTGGCCCATCATTAACAAGTCTTAACAAAAGATCATTGGAGAGGTTATATTTTCACATGTTTTTTCACAAATATATTAGGAAGCCTTAAGGAGGAGTGATAGTTCATAGAATATCAGGGTTGAAAGGGACCTCAGGAGGTCATCTAGTGCAGCCCCCTGCTCAAAGCAGGATCAGTCCCCAGATTTTTACCCCAGTTCCCTAAATGGCCCCCTCAAGGATTGAACTCACAACCCTGGGTTTAGCAGGCCAATGCTCAAACCACTGAGCTATCCCTCCCCCTTAAAAATTTTTATTTTGAGGCCCTGTATATGACCCACCATTAATTCAATAGCCTCTCTCCCCTGTGGCAGCATGCTATGGATACAAAACCTTCCCTAGTGACAGTTCTCACAGAGCAATCGCTTCACTTATCACCTCAGCGGGGAGGGCACAGAGCCAGGCACAGCTGTGTGGCATTAGGGGGATGGAATTTCTGGGTCAGGGACAAACGTCCATGCTTTTATGAGAAATGTCTGGAGATCCTCAGCATCCCCGTAGACCCACCGGCACCCCTAGCAGCAGCAGGGGACTTGAGTACAACAGGGAATATTTTGTGTAATAGCTTATATAATGTTAAGATGCTAAAAAGGATAGATGGACTCTCCCACCTTGAACACTCCTTCCCTCCGCCTTGCTGGGTGTGCAGCCAGAAGGAGTGTGCCTGCATGAACTCAGTACTACATTCCTCCAAAACACCTCTGCGTTGAGGTTGTTTGTGTCAGTTACCTCCTTTGTTTCCCCTGCCCTTGTCTAGGGTTACCTAGTTGCCAGAAGGCAAAGGAGATGTTTCCTGGTGAAACCTGCCCAAGGAAAGCTGGCAGATCTGGAGAACAGCAGAGGGGATGGGGTTCTAGGCTACTGTTTCCAATAGTGCACTTGTTTCTTCCCTCTGTGAGCTATCACACACCCCTGTACTCAATTCTTAAAAACCAAGAACAGTTATTAAAAAAAAAAATCCATCTGTAGCTTGTTTCCATGGCCTTTGTCACTGAGCAACCTCAGACCCATCATGACATTCCTACAATGTGGCTGCATAACTACTGAATTTTCAGTCAAACACTGAGTAAAAACTCCCAGAGTGAACATTTCCATGCTCTTTCTTACCAACTTTATATACAATTATGTACTGCAGTTTTCACCCCTGGCTAGCTGTGGGCAAGATTTGAGTCCCATTAAAAGGGAAGGTTTTCAAAAAAATACACATGACAGTTAAGCAGTTGATTCCCATTGAAAGTCAATGGGAGTTAGGAGCCTAGTGTCTTTGAATATCTTCCTCAAAGTCAATGGAGAGACGTCCTTTTTGGTTGGGGAGATTTTGTTTAGGCTCTGTTTGTTTAAGGCATGGATTCTCGATTGTCTCTATAATGCAACCCTCTTTCCCTGTCCATGACACTCCTCTTGTCTAGTGAGATCTAGCTAGGACCCCTTCCATAGTACTGGGGGAAGGGCAGTGTGGTCACAACCTTCTGACACCACTTGGGAATTGTGACAACCATCTTGAGACCCTCACTTCTCAGGCACTTATCACAGCAGTGTCTAAGTGGCAAAGCCCATGAGATCAGTTTGCTGAATGTATTAAATACAAATTAAAAGACCATGAAACATGTAGCTTTGTACAAAGCACACAGGGCTCTGCCCCTTCTCCCTACTGCCCGGCCCCTTCATGTAGCAGACAGCTAAACTGAGCCAGCATGCCCTAGGAAGTAATCTGTCTTCTGTGTAAGGCTAGTGCAGATTTCTCTCCCCCTGGAGCAAGGCAGAACCAGGAACCAGATAGTTACTTTGAGTCACAGTCTGGTTCCTTGCCTGCTCCTGAGAAAAAGAAACTATCCACTGCTACTTGCTCAGGACCTAGGGCAAGGTCCCAACTGAGCCTACCTCCTCCTCCTGTGGTTTTGTGAATGGTATTTCTAAATGTCCTTTGCTTTTAATAAAACAAAAAAGCAATTAAAATGCCCAACAATGAAACATTTCATCTTACCAGAAACTAATTTTTTTCCTTTTGTATCACCGAGAAACATGCCCTCTCCTTTAAAAAAAAAAAAAATTGGGGGAAAAAACCTCAGTAATTTCCACAGCTCTCATTAGTGCTATCCCAGTACATTACCGTGCTTTCTGTCTTGAAGTTAAAAGCTATTAAATGACCCCTCCTCTGTGTCCAAATCAGGGCAGCAAAGGAAAGGTTTATAGCTGGCACATGTTGTAGTGGAAATAGGTATACATAGGGAGTTGTGTGAGCACTGAAGGGGGAGAGGTCTTATTTATCCCACTAATGTACTGAGTTAAATTCTAGGGACGAATTGCTTTGCAAAACGTGCCCGTGCCTGCGTAACCTGTATGCAAAACAAGAGGAAAAGCAAACAATCCAAAATTCAACAGAAGCCCAGATGGTCAAAGAGATAAACTTCAAAGTGGTCATTATCTGTTGAACACAAAGTTAGCTCCCTAAACAGAAAAAAAAAAAAAATTACCAGTGTCATCTTTGTTGGCTCAGAAGGCAAAGGGTCTGACTCAATGTTACCATTTACTTCTGGGCCAGGTTCAAGTATCTTTACTCACATGATATAACAACTTACTGCAGGAGAACAGCCATGCAAATCAAGAAGTGCTGCACTGCGCAAGCATCAGAGCCTGGCCCTTAGGGCAAAGTTCTATTATTCGAAAAGAACGTTACTCAACAAAAGCAAAGTGATTCCTATTTGAAAGCAAGGTAACAATTTGCATCATATTGTAACCCACACATCTCCTGCTTGTGGTGTTCTGTCTCAGCTAATGGCACCAAGACCACCGAGAGAGAGAAAGAAAGATTAATGAGTCTGCTTTCCAGTCTTAGCTAACAGGCATGTGGCTTTTAGCTCATGCAGTTGAGACTCATGCACTAAGGTCCAGAAACCCCAGGTTCAAACCTGCCGACGACCAGATCTGTCAGCATAACAATATTATTCTTTTTCCCCTCCCTCCCCCACTCCCCAAAAAAACCAAACACACCACACACTAGTAAACATTTTAATCCATCTGGCTCTGGGCAGGATTTTCCTTACCTCACATGGCCAGTGTTTAATCCATCCATGGTTTTCTGCACAGGGGTTTTTTGTTTTGTTTGTGTGTACCATACTGTAAAATCATTCCTGTGGTCAAAGCCACTAGTGACATCCTACGTGTTTCTTTACAGCATAAAAGCAGTTTCTGCCACTCTTACTTACAGTGGGCAGTACCTTGCTTTGCACATAATCCCATTAAGATCAGTAAGACAGGATGAATACTATTCACCTTGACTAAGGCTGGCAGAATCAGCTGCTATTGATGGTATGTGATTGGTCACAAGGTACTACTTCTGCTATGTGACTAGTTGACTCAAACCCACAAAGAGCTTTCAGATCCCAACTTCTGAGAGAGAGAGTACTTGAGAACAGACACATGGGTGTCACAGAAGAAGAATGGTCCAGTGGTTAGGATGTTAGCCTAGGACACAGGAAGTCTGGATTCTGTTCTCTGCCAGAGACTTCCTGTGTGATCTTGGACAAGTCACTTAGTCTCTCTTTCTGTGCATCAGTTCCTTTCCCTTTCTGGAAAATAAGGATATAGTACTTCCCTAACTGACAGGGTTGTTGTGAGGACATTAAAGATTGTGAGCTGCTCTGATGTTACACTAATGAAAGCCATGTAAGTTCCTTAAGAAGATTTGCATGCATATTTGTACACAGATATATATTTGCAACACTTCTCTTTCCACAAACATTCTGGTGAATATCAGTTCTTACAGACATAATGTCATCACCAATCTACTGCTTACTGAAGTTAAGGGAAATACTCCCTTTTACTTTAATGGGGACTAGATTTGGACTGTAGTAAATAAGGGCTGGGAAACAGGCTTCCTTTCATCCCTCAAATGGACTACCATGGTCTGGTACTCACCTCTGGCATAGGGATGGTGGATACATCGAATCTGGCTCAGGTTAGGTTTGTAACCACTTGCTTATAACGATGGAGCTAGATTCACAGCTCAGTTTAAGAATGAGTCTCTGACTCCATGAGGATTTGCTCACCCTGCAGGGGAGGATGGGTTGGGGGGCTCACTGGGAAACCTTCTGGGGATGGAAGTAGAGCCGGGTAGCAAATGGTGGCAGGGCTGGGTACTAAATGATGCTTGAGGAACACATGCACTCAGCCAGCCTGCTACTTGGTTCATCAGCTCAGCTGGTCGATGACTCCTTCAGGTCACTATTCTAGTGTTCCATCTGGCCCTGATGTTTTGTCCCAGAACTTACAAAGCATGGGACAAACCACTAGGGCTAGATATTCAAGAAAGTTCGGCATCCCACTTGCAGTCCATCTCCTGAGGTCTTCTGAAAATGTGGCCATTTATTTTGCTGCCTAAATGGGAGCAAACTCTTGGAAAATCTGGTCCCAGTTGTGCATGCTTAGCACTTCTAAAAACATGGTTCTACCCCTGTTGCTGAAAGCCAAGAGATTCCTAGTTTAAAGGGATACATGGTCACCCTGCCCATGCACCCCATCCTTTGTTGTGGGCCAGAATGGTTATCCACATCAGCTGATTGCACTTCAGAGTCACAGACCCAACTCTGAAAACCGATTGAAAGAATATAAATCAGGAATAAACATAAGACAAAAACAGATCTACCCAAACATGGTTTGAATTTAAAGCAGTCAGACGCATAGAAGCAATTACAAAGAAGTGATTCAACTCTGGTGGTAACATTCTAGCAGATAAAACACCAATTCCTATCAATAGGATGGGTGCAGTGCACTTCTGGATACAAGTAAAAATTGTACTAAAACAAGAGCTCAGTTTCAAAGCACAAAATTACACAATAGCACCTATGGACAGTCCCTCAGCCACAGACATGACCTTGATGGCTCTCTGTATACAATAAATACAGTGCTCCTCAAAAGCACATTGAGATTCCCTTAAACTTGGTGTCACAGTTGCAGGGCTAGATGCACCTCTAACCCCCTTTGGGTTGTTCCGAGTACATCCCCTCAGGTGTCAGGCCTCATGCTCTTACCTCCCTTGGGGTGAAATTCTGCAATATTCCCATTCCTAGACTGGGCCCTGGGCTTCAGTACCCTGTGTATCAACCATGCTTACTGAGCAGGTTCAAATACGATCAGCCTCTGCAGCTCTTCTCTTCAGGAGTCTGACCAGTGGAGTTTACAGTGACTAAGCCACCTTCTTAAAACCAAAGTCTCATTTGTTTAACTGTAGGAACAAAGCTTTTTGAGAAAACAGATTTTAAAACAAACATCTACACTAATGCTTGTTACCTAATGGCTTACCACCCCCTGCCAGTAACCTAGGCAAGCCTAATTCCTCTGACACCTCCAGCAGGTGCCTGGGTTGCAGTCTGGTTCCCCCAAACAACTTTCCCATCTCTTGAGGCAATGTTCCTTTTTAAACATGCCAAAAATCTTTTTATATCCTGTGTTCATGGCTACAATAGGACATGCCTGCCGTGCCATTCATCCTTCTGACAAAGTGTGGCTCTGCAGTGTCCCTTCCTCTCCCTGCCCCCCATTAGGGACTCTGTAACACAGTGGCTTGCCCTGTGGGCTAGAAAGTCTGGGGCCAAACCAGCCCTGATTACAAGATCAATGACCTTGAGAGAAATCAGGTTGTTAAAATATAAGGCAGCAGGAAGCTACAAGGGAAGAGAGTGTGACAGAGAAGTATCTGAGACTACCAGAGGTAGGAGGCCTGCCAGTAAGCTACAGAAGCCCAAGAGAGGCGATGTGTGGCTCTGGAATGGATGACTGTTTTGGAACTTTGTTCTGTTTTAGACAAGGTTTGTTGCCAACTTGGTGGAGAGTGAATTAAAGAATTTGGGGCTGAGAAGGTGACTAGCAACTTTGTGAATTCTTAAAGGTCCTGATGAAGGGGAAGTAGAGGCAGGTGGCGGCCATGGCACTAAAGACTCCATATAAGAATTACAACAGGCTTACCTGTGTTTGTGCCCAAGCCAGCCTTGTTTATTAATACAATGGCATATTATCATTCCCCCCTCAAACAGAAAGAGTTACCCTATTCTAAACTTTTATGTCCAGCAACAATAGCTCTCTCTCCTTAAAATGCTTCCAGTCCACCCATTTCTGAGCTCTTCTTCCTTAAAATGTTTTAAGCCATATTGCTCAATGCTTAAACATCCCACTTCCCCCACCATCTTTGTGGCCAGGTGAACTCTCTCCAGATTCTCCTTCTGGAGACAAGTGTCTTGTCTCAGCATATTATGTTCCCTGCCACCTTTCCCCAGATGGCATCTGCTGAGTGCTCCCTCTTCCTAGAACAAGCTTCTTCTCTAAATGACGGACATGTGGTCTGGATGAAATTATGGTCAAGTGGATGCTCAAGTGGTTGAAAAACCATAATCAATGTAGTTATTAATGGTTTGCTATCAAACTGGGAGGATATATCTAGTTGGGTCCTATAGGAATCTGTCCTCTGTCCAGTACTAGTCAATATTTTTATTAAAGACTTGGATAATGGAGTAGAGAGTATACTCATACAATTTGTGGATGACATCAACTAGGAGGGTTTGCAAGCACTTCAGAGGATAGAATTAGACTCCAAAGTAACCTGGAGAAATAAACAAGATGAAATTCACTAAAGACAAGTGTAAATTACTGCACTTAGGAGGTGGGAAAAAAATCAAATGCACAAACTACAAAGTGGGAAATAACTGCCTAGCTAGTTGTACTGCAGAAAAGGATCTGGTGGTCATAATGGATCACACATGGAATATGAGCCAACAATGTGAAGCAATTGCAACATCGGTTAATATTCTGGTGTATATCAACAGGTATGTCGTGGGTAGACCGCAGGAGGCAACACTGGTGAGGCCTCAGCTAGACTACTGTGTCTAGCTCTGGGCACCACAGTTTATGAAATGTGAACAAATTGGTGAGAATCCAGAGGAAAGCAACAGAAATGATAAAAGGTTGAGAAAACCTGACCTATGAGGAAAGGTTTCAATGTTCCCAGTTTTATTTGTCTTGAGCGGGGGATCTGATAAGTCTTCCAACATGAGGATGGTGATCAGTTCTCCATGTCCAATGAAAGCAGGCCAAGAAATAATTTGCTTAATCTGCAGCAAGAAGACGACTTAGATTAGCTATTAAGAAAAACTGTAGAAGGCTAGATAAGCACTGGAATAGATTACCAAGGGAGGTTGTGCAATCCCCACTATTGGAAGTTAAGAACAGGTTAGAAGAAACACCTGTCAGGAATGGTCTAGGTTTATTTCATCCTGTCTCAGTGCAGGGGAAAGGGACTAGATGCTCTCTCCAGGCCCCTTCTAGCCCTACAGTTCTATGACTTTTTATGATAAAAAACACATTTCTTAATATTATACATCCTGCTGCCTGTCCCCAGGTGCTGCCTTCTCAGGACTCACCTGGAGACAAGCTTCTCTAGCTCAGAAGTCTGGCTACCTCTTGCCATGTTCACTCTCTTCCTTTTCTCTCCAATCAGTCTCTTTAATGTTATGCCTGAAGGGGTCAGCAGGCAGCCCTTTTCTTGCTGGTGTCTTTCCCTTTATACGGCCCAGGTGAAACAAAATTTAAGGCCAGAAGGGACGACCACATCATCTAGCCTGACTTTCTGTATATCACAGGCCACCAGCACCCACGCACTAACCACAGCAACCAAAATTAGACCAAAGTATTACAGCCCCCCAAGTGCCTTCCCTTAAGCCCAGCTGAGCAGCAGGTAATCAGAGATGCACTGAACCCTGCTCCCTCTCAAATGGGCTAGTCAGCCTGTGACAGCTGGCCTTCTCCTGTCCTGTTCCAAACTGGTTTTGTAGGTTGGCTGAAGAGGAGACCAAAAAAAAAAAACAAAAAACCCACCACAGCTAATAGATAAGGGTCAATGTCAAAGCTATCACTCTCCATAAACTCTTGGGAGTTATCAGGAGCTATTCTTTTCTTTCCTCTTTGTTCCCTCCGCACATACATTCTCTCCTGTTGATTTAACCCACTATAGCCACACAGAAAACATGCCAACAGCCAGGTCAACACACAGTAGTCAAATTATTACAGAGCAGCTCCAAATGCGTCACACTGGTCCTCGAACCACAATATGAAGAACTCTGTGGGGGGCTGGGCTTGGCTTTAGTAGGCAACAGACTCACAGAATGCAGACTCCATTCCATGGAACAATTTCATTTGAACCACATTTTGTAGTCTTTGTGGTGGCTTCCCCCCCCCCCGCCCTATTTCATGCACAAATGTGGCGTAGTTTTGAACAGATTAATGAGGCTTAAACATGCCCATAGACAACCAGAAATCCATAGATTTCTTCCATGTGCAGTCTCCTTTGAGAAGGGCCCAGGGACCACCACCAGGTCAGACATGGTGCTTGCAGACAGGCTACCCAGTATGAAAATATGTCCCCTGTATACCCTCAATTGAGTCAAACAAATGTGACCAACAAAGCCATTTCTAACCTGAATACCAAAGCCATTTTCATCCCCTCTGCTTCATGTGGTGGAAGGGGTGAAAAGAATGGAAAACCTGCTCCTTTGGCTGAACTCCTATTGAAAGTGGGGGCTGGGTGGGCTGAGTGTAAATGTCATCATGTCCCCCATCTTGGACATTGTCAAATTCCCTCTGTCCAGACTCTGTCTCTCTGGTATTCTGCGGTCATGGCCTTGGTGGGAAGAGGGTCACAGGGAAGAGTGCTGATTATAGCCTCACCCCCTTCCAGACTCACAAGTCTTTCTTCATAAGATCATGCCGATCAATCTCTTGTTCCCATTCTTACCACAGGATGGGGATATGGAAGGGATCAATAGGAGCATGGCAAAATGTGCTGAGATGGGCACCTGGGAGCAGCGCACAGTCACTGTATCTCTGTGCAGATGTCCACACAGAGTTAACCATGTGTAAACAACCCCTCAGATGTACATGTTGCTAAGAAGTGAAAATACTGTCAAAGGGCCATACTGCAATCCACAGACTGACACTAGCTCTGATAGCTATGTGCTCCCCTTCCATTTAATGAATTGAAGACATCCTGGGACACTTTTTGTTTCCATTTGTATTATGCCACTACAGCACCCTTTCATTTACCAGTCAATTCAATTTTCTAATCAATAATATGTAGTCTGCAGTTCATTACAGTAATCTGCCTAAACAATTGTTTTAATATTAAAGTTCTAAAAACCAAAGAAACCAGTGGATTTGCTTGGGATTATGTACACAGCCCTATGTGTCACAACTAAGGCTGTCAAAGGTGTCACGAATTCCATGGACTTTTTTTAAACATTATCCACTACATTTGGGGAAATGTGTGTGGATGACGTTTTAAGAGCAATGCAGCTCCTTTCTTCCTGCAGGATCCCAAAGTGCTTTTACATATACTGGGCCCAATTCTCAACTACCTCACATCTTGTGTAGCTCGAAACACCTGTGCAAAGTGAGTGTAAAGTGCTGCCATTCTGATCTGATAGCACTTTACACATAGAGTCTGCACTCACTTTGCACAAGTGTCAGTGACTACACAGGTGCAAGGAAGAATGGAAAAATCAGGCCCTATTATAATCTGTATATATTCATAGATATGAAATACAGGGAGACATCCACAGGCACAGTCCACAAATTAGTCAAATGCAACCACTTCTAGGGTATATTTTGTTTGCTAAATCACTTTCTAAGAATGGAGGGAAAAAATCAGATTTTTTTTAACCCTTGCACAAGTTAAAAAAAGATTGAAAAGTTGGTTTTGAGGGTCTTTTTTTAAAAAGTCATCTCTCGGCTGAAACTAAACAAGGAAAATTAGAGCCCAGAAAAGAAACATCCCCCAGCCCTTAAGTCAGGATCATGTGAAAACAGAGGGTAGCATTGAAAGTCCTGACATTTTAAAGACAGAGAAAAGCAAAATATTTACCTCAAATATGCGCAGAACTTTAGCCAACGCCCCAACCTTTTCTTTCAGAGAGAAAATCAAAGAGATCATATCATTTTTATGTGTGTTTTCTTCAATGTACATAGTCTCCTGAAAGATAAAACAAACTCTTTTAAATTCAACTATACAGGTAGGGCCCTATTCTGCTCTGCAGTAAGTCCCCTTTGCCCTCCTTCAGCGACTCATAGTGGATTTACTGCTGCCTTAAGCAGACATCTGAGCATTGCCCCAGCATAGGGGATGTGCCAAGGCAGAGCCAAAAAAAGTGTACTCTTCCCATCCTGTGTTAGCATAGGGAGCTGCTTCTGCTAGTGTAAATTAGAACAGCATTATGGCCACTCTGATATAAGCTGGGATGAGCCACCCCTTCAAGGAAGTACCATGATTGGTGTCATTAAGCCTCCAACAATGTCCCACTTCACCTTTCAGACACACGAAGCTCGCTTCATGCACACTTGAGGATTTAACTTTTTTTTTCTTATATATTGCAAGAAGACTCTTTTAGATTTTCCTTTCATTAAATCATCCCCTTAAGACTCAGCAGAACTACATACACACATGCACATGCAATACATAGAACCATCACAAGGACTAGGCACCACTTACACCTTCAAAATAGCACTTCAGAGATGACTTTCACCCAGGGTGGGTACCAAAATTAAAGACATGGTGCAGCAAATGTAAAAAGTCAATGAAAGGCTGAATGAATAGTGATGGATGGTAAGATATGCTTTCATTTATATTCATTCATAACATATTAAGTTTTCTTCCTCAAACAATTAAGCACAATTTCTGCCATGCACTAGCTAAGGTGTGCCAGGCCCCCATTACCATGAGGAGATTGCACCTCACAATCTTTAATGTATTTGTCCTCACAAAATGACCTGAGGTAGGAAAGTAATATTATCCTGGTTTTACAGAAGGGGAAATTGAAACAGAGGTCCAGATCCTCACAGGTATTTAAATCAAATAGGAGTTCAGCACTTAACTTAGTGAGATTTTTTAAAGCACCTAACCAAGTGCCTATCTGTATCTTTAGGTGCCTAAATGCCTTTGGAAAAATCTGACGCTAAGTTATGTGCCTAAGGGCACACACAAGAAGCCTGTGACTGAGCAGGGAAATAAACCCAGGAGTCTCAGACTAGCACCTGATTCACTAGACCATCCCTTCCATTTCTCTAATATAGTCTTCAGAACTGTATTTTCAGGGTCATCTTCAGAGATTATTCCTCATGCAGAACTTCTAAAATCAATGAGAGTTCGGTGTAAGAGAAAAACAATGTCAGGATAGAGGCCTTGCTAATAGCCAAGGTAGAGAGTCTGCAACCTTTGGTTCGGCAAGGGAATCTGGCTTTCCTTGTGCCTCCAACGCTGCCCCTGAAGTCAAAAGGGAAGGACTCATGAGGGACAATATTTTCTGGTGCAGTGATACACAGAACAATATTCATTTTAACAATAAAATTGTTACTTCTCCAGATCAGCTTTTGTACTTGTGTTAGACTGTGCACTGATCACCAGAGGCTGAGGGAACATTTTCTGCCAGGTGCCGCTCCCTTTGGGATGCTCAAATGGCACAAAAAGGATTCTCCCAGTAAGGGGAATCTCCAGAGAGCGAAGGACTGGTATAGATTGTAAGCTATTTGGAGGAGGCACTGTCTTTTTGTTCTGTGTTTCTACAGCACCCAGCACAGTGGGGTCCTGGTCCAGGACTGGGGCTGCTAGGTGCTACAGTAATACAAATAATCTAGCACCTTTCAGATGAGGATTTCAAAACACCTTGCAATCATTAACTTTAGATTATATCCCTTACTTACCATGCAATAGTGTTGTAGAGAGGTCACTTCACCATGCCATTAGGGGGTAAACCAACAGCTGTTTCATAGCACACAAACAACATTAGGTTATAGTTTAGGATGGGATGTGAAAAATACCAGTACTGGGGGAAACTGTTCCAGCTTTAATTCATCCCCCCAGTTGCGCAAATGAGCATGGGATCAAAGCACAAATAAGCATGTGATTGAGGGGTCTGGGTCTGGATGGTTTGGGGAGGGGTGGGTAAAAACCATGCGTAAAAGACTACAGCGTAAAGGAAAGATTGCCATCTATTGAATCATCAACACCACTTCCCACAACATGTGTTTTTTCTGGAGGCTTCTCATACAAATACTGACCCCTTTCAACTCTACTTAGCTTGTGAAGCCTGAGGGAAACAGCAGTAGTAGACAGTATGGCAGCAGCCTAATGAAAGCCATTCACACAAAAAGCACTTGTATAAGAAAAAGGTCAATATTCTGTGCGATTTAATGAGGAAAAATGTTAACAATGAGAAAACAATTCTAAAATATTAGCACCAGATGAGTTTGATGTTCCATATGCAAGTCAGTTTTTCTTGGGAAAAACGAAATCCATTACACAAATGTCAGGCAAGTGGAGAGGGCATTTAACTTTAAAAGGCTGTGTTCTAAAGTATTTTCAAATCCAGACAACAGTGCAATTAAAATAATATTTAGAACCCTGTACAGATCTCCATAATAGGCTCAGATTAATATGTCTGACAAACAGGGCCACCCAGAGTATTCAGGGGGCCTGGGGCAAAGCGGGGGAGCTGCGGTGCTCATACTCACTCATTTTGGCGGTGGGGGAGCCCCTTCAGTTGCTTCGCGTCTTCAGCAGCACTGAAGGGCCCCCCACCACCGAAATGCCACCGAAGACCCAGACCGCTGCCAGATCAGGGCTCGCGGGGCCCCTGGAGGGCCCAGGGCCTGGGGCAAATTGCTCCACTTGCTGCCCCCCGCCTCCGGGCGGCCCTGCTGACAAAGGAGGATGTTCTGAGTTGGCATGGCATATAATCAGAGGTGCAAAACCTGCACAGTAGCTATAAAAACTGATCTTTTTAGATCATGTGACTTCAACCGTGTACTCAGACCCTAATAAATTCCCTGTTACCTTAACTTTAATGTGTTGAATCAAGTCTTTTTTTTTTTAAGCCAGGAGCAGAGGCTTTTCTATGCTTGGAAATTGGTAAAATTGTTTTGCAGTGTGCAGGTCTTTATACCTCAGACATGTTACAATAGACCAGGGGTTCCCAAACTGTGGCTTCTGTAACACTGGTGGTACATGAGCTTGTGGGAAGGAGTATACTGTGAACAGGGTAGGCTGTGCCCTTTTAGGGGTAGTGAAGACTGGACAGGCTCCTTTAAGGAAACAGGTATTCAAGGGAGCATTAAATTAGCCAGAGGAGTCTCAGTCATTGAGTAGCTACTGTCTTAATCAAACTCAGCTGTTAAATGACTCCAAGAGAGAGAGGGGAGATTGCCTGGAGAAGAGAATTACAAGGGAGCTATTGTGTCAAAATTAACTACATTGGCTAACCCAGCAGAATTAGCTACCTTGATGTTCCTGAGCACGTCACTGCTCAAGCAGTTTGAGCATCTCAGTGACATCTCCTGAATCCCTTGCACTCATTTTGCGCTTAACTGCCCTCAGAATTTGCTACTTGTTGAAAACGAGGGTACTGGGGTGGAAGCAGGAGGGAGGGGAAGGAGGCAAATTGGATGGGAAAGGATGGGCTTAATTTGTGCAGCAGCCAAACAAACAGAGGAGGGTAAAGGGGATGGAGGGAGTGGAGGAAGAGGCAACATTGGGGACAGGATGAATGAGCCAAGGTTTAAGCAGGAGGAGTTGCGTTGCCAAACAGTGGCAGGGAAGGGAAAACTTGGGGAGAGTGATGTGGGGAGGGGTTAAAGGTTGCTGGAGGTAGAGTGAGTCACCTGCAGTGGTTGCAAAGTAGGGTGTGGGTGGCAGAGGGGCTTGTGTTGCTTTCTGGATGGTCCATATGAGCTAGGGTGACCAGATGTTCCAATTTTATAGGGATAGTCCTGATATTTGGGGCTTTTTCTTATATAGGGTCCTATTACCCCCCACCCCTGTCCTGATTTTTCATACTTGCTGTCTGGTCACCCTAATATCAGCACTCCCTCCCCATGGTGTTAAAGGCGTGGTGTAGCCTGGAGCCCAGACCCTCAGACTCTTGAGGATTTGAGCTCTAGGAGACTGATTCAGTGGAATAGTTTACTTACACACATGCACCCCACAACTTTCATCATTTTCATACATGTTTTTAATGTTTCAAAGAATTCCTTGTCAGTTTTCATAAGTGCAACATGTCTGTAAATAGCTTTATATATTCCTCAAATTTGTTCTCTTTGTTCTGCGTGCCCGAATTGAATTTCTCTCAAATTATCACACCTCATAGTGTTAGCATAGCACTCTGTAATTTTCAATTTTTATTTCTAAAGTTTTAATTTTCCCCCATATGATAAATTCACTGTCTTCAGTTTCCTTTGATTTTCCGATGAGAAGTTCCTTTCTCAGCTGTTATTTTGGTCTATATTTTTTTAATTTAATCACTTATGCATAGATCTTACTTCCACATATTCACTAAGGACACTACTGTATCTATCTTGCCCTCTTAGAGGCAAACATCTACTGTAATTTTTACTAGTTATTAACACCAAGAATTTAAAAAAAAATTGCCAGAAAATTCTAATATGATCCATTTCAGTTGTGGTTTTCCATTCTGGAAAGTTTGATTTTTAGCAGAACAAAAAAAGTAATAAAGTTTAACATTAAATATTTTGTTATTTCTTGGACAACCCTTCATTTAAGAAAAGGGGCAAGGCTTTGAATTCTTTGCGAGTTCTCTTAGTAATGAAACCAATATAAGAGGTTGAATAGTTAATGTGTATTATGAATTTCAGATCCTTCTATAAAGAAACTGGAAGTCTGGACAACAAAAGTTCCTCTACACAAGAGACAGCAGGATGGACATAACTGTGGGCCACTCATTCTCAAAGTATGCAATGCCAAATTTTGATTGTTCATTCTTAATTATGTATAATTAATATTTCAAATGCAAGTTAAACTATTAGTTTTTAGAAGTGTATCTGGAAGATGGAGATAGTAGCAATGTTGAAACCACAGAAGACACCCTAACAGTATGGAAGAAAAACAGTGACTCATTTAATGAAATAATCAGGTAGTTACTTTGTTAGACATACCTAATGAAGCCAGATTTTGTAAAGGTAAATGTCAGTTTCGAAGAAATTGCACACTTAAAAATAGGAATGATACTCTATGTACAGAAGTTGTATTTTAGTGTTCATATGTGAGAAGACTCAAAAAAATGCTGTTGTAGAAGGTACTGGTGAGACCTCATCTGGAATAATATATACAATTCTAGTCAACCAAGCTCAAGTGAGAAGAATTCAGACTGGAATAGGTGCAGAGAAGGGCCGAGTGCAGATGTTGGCCTGTGATCTGACCTGCTGAGATAATCACAATGAATTGCAGGGGTCTGCAAGCCTACACATCCAGCCTAGAGAAAGAAGGAAGAGGGCTCCACCCACAGAGAGGTAATAGTAAGAGGCCAAAAATGAAAAAGGATGCCCTTAAGGAGATTATTGAGGAAGAGTCAGAAGTGCAGTTATCCCCAAACTATGAACTTATGTTCCCTTGTTTATAGAAAAGTATGCTTGTTTATAATTAATGCTGACATATGAAGTAATATACTTGTGCATATATTCCATATCTTATCTTTTTAAAAATCCTGTTACATATATCCATATTTCAGATACCCCATCCATCAGAATGAACTACCCATGGCACAAAATGTGTGCATGGAGTCTAGCTAAAGTTAAGTGTTGGGGAGGGGAGAGAAGAGTAGCTCAGTCTGACAGATGAGGTCCCCATCTGTTAGAAGGAGGTACCTATGGGAGAAAGCTTGAAGGTCACTCATACTGATAGGAGAGCAAAAACTGAGCATAGAATCAGAAGCTGCTGCTGTTAGCAAATTCTGGTGGAGTAGCTGTTTTCAGGGCCTGGATTCTGGTGGGTTGGAAAAACCTGCTTAAATCACAACTCAGCCCCAGGTCAGCTGTGGACTCCCTTAATCCAGAGGAACAAGTTGTGAGTCTAGAGACCAGGCCAGGAGGAGACCTGTGGGTAAGACCTCACTAGTGAGGTCAGAGACTGGCAGAGCTCCCTGGCTCAGAGAGAAGTGGTGGGGAACCAGAAAACTGAAGCCTTGGAACAAGAGTAAATTGGAGCTGAAGGTGCTGGGTGCTCAGCTGAAGTTGCCGAGTGCTCTACTTCTAGCCAAGGCTTCTCTCCTCCTTTCTGAGCCTTCTCTACCCTTTTACATCTCTCTCACACACACACACCTGCACCCCAGCCAAACCCCCCACCCATAGGTGCCAACTCCATGGGTGCTCTGGGGCTGGAGCACCCACTGGGAAAAATTGCTAAGCACCCACCAGCAGCTCCCCATCCCAGCTCACCTCTGCCTCTGCCTCCTCCCCTGGGTGCACCATGTGCCCGATGTTCCCCCCTGGCTCCCAGCGTGTGTGCCACGAAACAGCTGATTTGCATGGCAAGCCCTGGAAGGGATGGGGCAGGAGGGGAAAGCAGCGCACTTGAGGAAGAGGCAGGGCCAGGGTGGGGATTTGGGGAAGGTGTCCAACAGGGGCAGGGAGGGGGAAGAATTGGGGCAGGGACTTTGCAGAAGGGGTTGGAATGGGGGCAGGGCAAGGGTGGAGTTGGGGCAGGGCCAGGGGGTGTGAGCACCCATTGGTGTTGGGGAAAGTTGGCCCTTATACCCCTGCCCTTAGTCTAACCTCATTACAGTTTCATGGAACCTTTAGTGATTTCAAAAGTTTTCCCATTCTGCTCTCAGAAGAAAGAGGAGACCCTTTGAAGTTTTGGTTTGTTTTTAAAATCAAAAAGAGAGGGAGACCCACCCAACCCAGAATGTTCCAGTCTTCTTAATCTCTCCTCATAGGGAAGCTGTTCCATACCCTTAATGATTTTTGGGGCCCTTCTCTGTACCTTTTCCGACTCTGATACATCTATTTTGATATGGGGAGACCAGATTTGTACACAGTATTCAAGATGTGGGCATACCATGAATTTATAGAGCAGCAATATGATATTTCCTGTCTTGTTATCGATCCCTTTCCTCATGGTTCCTAACATTCTGTTAGCTTTTTTTGACAGCAGCTGCACATTGAGTGGATGTTTTCAGAGAAGTATCCACAATGATTCCAACATGTCTTTCTTGAGTGGTAACAGCTAATTTAGACTCTCATCATTTTGTATGTATGGTTGGGATTGTGTTTTCCAATGTTTATTGATTTTTGTTTATCAACACTGATTTTCATCTGCCATTTTGTTGCCCAGTTTGATACATGCTTAACTCTATGCACGAGTCATCTCACTGACCTCAGTGGAATCACTCACATACATAAAGTTAAGCTTATTCCTAAGTGTCTGAAAGGTTGAAAACTAGAAAGCTTTTCCTCATTCTAGGTGTAAGTGTAAAACAATTATGTTCCATATTGCTCTCTCAACACTGGGTCCTATTAGGAAAGATGCTCCTAAAAATGTATTAATGTAAGTATGAGCACTTTGTTTTCTTATATTTTGCACAGTTTATTCATGCTAAAGAATATTTCCTATCTTTTTAATTCTCAGATAGCTAAGCACAGCAACTTTGTTTTCCTTTAATTAATATGAATAATAGTTGAATTATATTAAACCTGTCACAAATGACTATATTGCCTATATTCCTCATGGGCTTATGAGATCAAGTCCCTAAGATCATGCCACAAATGCACAGGATGGTCCTGGGGAGAAGATTTTGCATTTGGAGCCTTAAATTATTGTTACCTGTGTAAAAAAACAAAACAAAAACCCACGCACACAACCCACAGATAACCAGTCCTAATTAATTTGTGTCTGTGGAGACTAAGGAAAATCCAAAAGAGCTCTAGAATAAATTAAGTTCAGCATTTTTCTCCTCATTCTGCCTGTCCTTTTAAGACAGTAAAATAAAAACAAGATAGTTGGTTTAAATACCATTTTGGACCAAGCCACCATCCCTAATGCAGACAGCAGGTGGTTGTTTGGACCCAAGTATTTTGCAAGTAAGTGTAATATCAGTAGGTTGAATGTTTTGCATAGAGGCTGCTGTTGGCCTTTCAGGCATACATGATGTTCCAGAATTTGGAACACATCTCTGAGGAAAAATATGACTCATTTCAAAATCTAAAGTGTCTGATAATGAATGGCAGAGTTCATTAAATTAAGAATGAAGAGCAAAATCCCAGCCCTAGAGAAAACAATTGAAGTTTTGCCTTTGACTTCACAGGGGCCAGGATTTCACCCAACATTACTAAACTCCAGAGTTGGAATATTTATAAATGGAAATATATTCCTACTTCAAAACATGACACAAGATCAATTTTTCAAACACACCTAAGTGACTTAGGAGTCTAAGTTTCATTTTCAAAAGTGACTCAGGCACTTATGAGCCTAAATCCCATTGACTTTCAAGGAGACTTAGGTTTGTCAACAGTGCAACTAAACACCCATGGCTGGCCCAACTCAGATGACTTAGGCTCGTGGGGCTGCAAAAGTTGCAGTGTAGATATTTGAGTTCAGGCTGCAGCCTGAGCTCTGAGATCCCACAAAGGGAGAGGTTTCCAGAGCCTAGGCTCCAGCAGAGCCCAAATGTCTACACTGCAATTTTACAACCCTGCCACCCCAAATCAGTTGGCACAGGGTGGCCAGGAGTGTTTAATTGAAGTGTAGACACACACTTGTGCTCCTCAAGCACTTGTGAAGAAAAATAGGAGTTAGACTTCTAAGTCACTTGGGTACTATTGAAAATTGTACCCTGCCTTGATCTTCTGTGAATTTCCATTTTTAAATTGCTGTACCTTTTCATTTTCTTTGCAGTTCCACTCTGACCTTGATGCAGTTGCACTAGGGCAAATGAGTACAGAATTCAGCCCAAATAATTTACCTACACCACTGATCATGGACTGCTTCTCTCACTTGTTCCTACAGTAAAAATATTGCCCACAGCTTAATGGCATGTGCTTCAGCAGATTTTCATCTACTTTCAGAAGCAACAGATTCAAAATAGCTACGACAATCAGAACTTTAAAAAAAAAAGTAGCAAGAGACAATAAAAACCCAGAATTTAACAAAATAATCCCTCAAAGCCAGTAAAGAAATTAGCTATCATAATAGGCACTGTCATCTTCTAACACACATTTTGAGATCTCCAATTTCTTTCTGGTCACTTCTTTTCTTATTCTATTTTGCCATATATACATAAATACATTGGCAGTGGTCTTATGATGTTGCTATAATGGTTCTCCATCTCTGTTTTACTGTTTATTTTTGTCACTGCTGCACACATAGAAATATAATTTACAGCAGAAAAGTGCATTAACTGTCCAAAAGGGAACAGACTGAGCACCACAACTATTGATACAGTAGCCTTGTATCCTCATATACCATAAGTGAATAATAACATGCCATGTCTCACAAACACAGTACAAGATCAGACGAGCAAAAGCCATCCATCCTCCCCAAAGAGCAGTATCATTTCACCTGCCATACCAGATACACCTGCTTATACCACACTACCTACCTGAAAAGGGTCTCCATTCATTTTGCAAACCTCTGTGTTCAGGCTTTAAAGCTAGGAATACTCAGGCTGTAATACACTCTTCTCTCTGTAGAGAAACCCTTCTGACCTTACTAGGCTTGACAGATCTGTGCAGTGCAAAGGTATTTAAAGTTCAGCATGAAAGGCAGGTCCAACCCCACCCCCCCACACTTCCCTCCTCCCTCTTCTTCTCCAGCTGTGTGTGGTTAGAGGGGGCGTCTTCCCTACACGCCCTCTCCACCCCCTGCCAAATTCTGGCACCAGAATCTCAAACAATTCACGTGTGCAGTGAGAGCAGCAGAATTCAAGCCTCTCCAGGAGTGTCCTTTAAGTCACTCTAGCATATGGTATCTATCTGTGACCAACATGGACAGATGGCATGGTTTGAATTAAGATCCCTTCCTTTCGGTTAATATTGCATGCTATGTTCATTTTAGTTGTGCAAAGGGCTTCATCTTTTGTTAAGCAGTTTCTGATCCATACATTGATGTTCCCTGGCTTGTGTGAGCGTTAGACACTGTTTGACATTATACGGGATTTACAGCCTTTTCTGTTTACAGATGGATCTACATTAGTAAGCAAGTGTGTCTAGGGAGATACCCTGAACATAGAGAAAGGCCACAAAGAAAGGAGATACGAAGAGAACTGTGAAAGCTGATGTGAAGGGCACAGCAGTATCAGAGTGCTAGGGTGTTGCAGTACTGAGAAGGGACTATGGGTCAATATGACATAAAATCATGGAGGAGGGCTGTGATTGGTAATGGGATCTGCATAGAACAGCACAGAACCAAGCTGGGAAAGAACGAGAATGGGGGATGAGGGAATGCTGCAGAGCCAAGGCCCTATACAAGAAAACAGGTGCAATATTCAGGTGCATTTTGATTATGCTGATTTTGACCTATATACCTACATGATCTGAGGCCCTGATCCTGCAATTTGTTACATGCCTCTGCCCCCAAAAAGAGCCTCAAGGAAGACCGTGGGACTCTACCAATGTGCAGCAACCTGCAGGATCAAGGTTGAATAGAGTGCCTCTCTCACCATATGATACCACCACAGCTGTGGTCAGCACAGGCACAGGGGAAATCCTGAGATGATGGGAGGAAAGATGTATCCTGGGGGATCCTGAGGAGATTGTTGAGGGAGAAGAGGAAGCCATGGGGAGGAGGGATCCTGAGGTGATTGTGGAGGGAAAGGAGCAGTCCTGGCAGAGCAGGTATCCTAAGGGGATTGTGGGGGAGTGAAAGGGAGTCCCAGAGGAGAATGGATCCTGAGGAGATTGTGATGAAGGGGATTCCCATGGAAGGGAGAAGATTCCAAGGGGATTGGGGTGGGGTAGGAGAATCCCACTGAAGGGGGAATGCTTAAGGGATTGTTAGGGAAGAAAAGGGGAATCCTGGGGGTGGGGAGAAATCCTGAGGTGATTTGGAGAAAGGAGAGTCCTAGGGGAGAGAGTATCCTAAAGAGATTGGGGAGAAGGAGGGTCCCAAGGGAGGAAGGATCCTGAGGGGATTAGGGGAAGGGAGTCCCCTGGAAGGGGAAAGATCTTGGGGGGATTGTGGGGAGAAGATGGGGAATCCTGGGGAAAGGGGAGATCCTGAGGGGTTTGGGAGAAGAAGGGGTCCCTGAGAAGGGGGTATCCTGAGGAACCACTTCCAGTGGTGTCAGAAGCAGGAAGGGAGGGTGTCAAGGAGGGAAGTCTCTGACTGTGAATGGATGCATGCATCTTCTGAGGCCTTGAGAGCCAACAGGCCCAAGCAGGGAGTCAGTCCTCGCCTGTGGGACACAATCCACCAGTGTAGGATGAGTGAGGGGCAGATTCAGCCCCAAAATAGAATAATTTCACCAGCCAGCTATGACCCTATGATTCTTTGCCTTCTTTTGTCCTGTCCCTTTTCTTCTCTTTTGTGTTCCCATATGCTTCAGTCTTGTCCTACTTCTATTCTATTCTCTTATCTTTTCTTCTTTCTTAGGCCTTCCTCTTATTCTACCCATACAGCACTGACAAGGCTAAAAATCATTCATTCAGAATCTTTGTAATTACTTTTGTATCCCCTCTCACTCTTTGTCTATGTTATATATGTATACCCTAAGCTCTTTGAAACAGAGATGCTGTAGATGTATATATACCATGTGGTGAAAATTATACTGACCTCCCTTGTAAAACCCTTTGAGATTAACTGATGAAAAGTACTGTATAAAAACTAGATATTATTTATTACTTATTGATTAATAATTAATAATAATTATCATTATTGCCTAGTATAAAGTGTCCTTTGTGTCCTTTGGGGTCTTTAGTCTTACCATAGTATAAGTCATAATATTAGTATCATCAGCCTGTTGCCACCAGCCTTCTGGATCTATCTGCTAAGTCAGCTGGGACCTTCAAAGGTGGTATGGTCACAAAAAACAATTTGTAGGAGAAAACAGGTAATAGTTATCACGTGGGAGGTCCCCTTGCCAGTAGTTGATTTCAGACTCCCCCCTTATCTTGGGATAAAGATCCCTCCTAGTGCCTTTGTGGAGGCAGGAATTTACCCAGGAATCACTCCAACTTGCAGGGCATGGGATATACCTGTCAAAATCTGGACTGTTCCATAATATTCTCCAAGAGTCTACCAATTTCTATGCCTATTCAATACATACCAGACAGTTTGAATAATCAGTGTGAAAGAGAAAAAGATTCCCCGAGTGGCAAAAAAAAAAATTCTGGAAAGTTCCATTAAGATAAATCAAAATATCTTCCAAGAAAACTAAGTCCCTTTCTTGGAGATGTAACACCACTATCTTTCTGCTGTTCTCTGAGAAGGGCCCTCAGCTGAATTTCTGACACCCTTCACAGAACTACTTCACCCCTTTCCTTAGCTGACTCCTCTCCAAAATGTTCAAACTCTCCTAATTTCCCACCATAAATCATCGGTAACTATGTGATGGAACAAGCCAAACCAAGTCTTTAAACTAAGTAAACCCTGAAGAAATACCTATCATGTAGCTGAATCAAGTTTCAGTCCCAAGATAAGCTCTCTGCAAAAGCAGTGCCTGAGTAGCTCTGTCAACGTACCCTTTTGCCTCTCACAATTCTACAGCTTGTCGGTAGGTGGCGCTCTGTCCTCATAAGATCACTAACTTTGCATATTTGTATTTTTTATTCAAGATTTAAAAATCATGGAGAGAAAGGGCGGGGGCTCTCAAACTCCAGCAACTCAATTAATCAATGGAAGGTTAGCAGTTACTACAGGGAATTTCAGTTCCTCAGCACCTGGATCAGCACCTGCCCCTCTCTCCACTCCAGTTAATTGAGTCAATAAAAGGAGAGGTTGGTGCGTAGCAACGCCTTAGCGCTGTCTCTCTCCAGGCATTTGGTCAATACACACATTATTCTGTCTTTACCACTTACTGATGACTCTCTTTTGAAGAGATGTAATCGTTTTAAACAACCCGACTAAGAAGACGAATCAATGCAATGCCCAGAGCAGGCAAAGATCATTAGCTATAGAGGAAGTTATAAAACACATGCTCTTTCGGCGCATCTGAAATGCTGAGAAGATGCCCTCTCCTGGACAAGCACAGTACCCTAGGAGCTACAGGAACCTGCCAGCCTTCCTCCTTCGAGCTTGCATAGGGCTTCATCGTCACTAAAGTATCAGCCTTTTCAAAGTGAATTAGCACCAGTGAGCCAAAGTCACTCATTGTGCAATTCCACTGGCGTCAGCGGACCCACTCAAGGGGCAAATATATTATTTATTCCTCATTAACGCCGTTACTGATTGCTGGGACGGTGCCATAGATGGGCATGGAGCTGGCCTGGTATATCTAAGTTTAAGCGTGGCAATATAACTCCTATTCCATATGAATGTGTAATAGGCCATCATCACAAACCATTTTGCACACATATATACAGTGGGGCCAGACAAAACTCCTCCCACTGACTTCAAGAACAGTTTTACCTGAGTACAGGTCGAGACCCAATAGAATCCTGTATCTTGAAATAAACCCCTTCCACCCATTGTTCACCTACATCGTGCTGAAAGGGACTATACCGTGACCTTCACAAAGGGAAGGGTTAAAGAGCTCTCAGCTGGACTGAACTAAGCCCAAGGTACAGAGGTTAAGTGTTAGTGTGTGCACAGTTGCTTCCAACCTGCAGGGAAAGTAAATATTTCCGCATCAGCCGCTGACATCTGGGGAATAACAGGAAGAACTTGGGGGATTTATGTCTGCTCCCGTTCTGTGCTGCAAGGAGTCGGGCTGCTTTGGACTTCGGGAGCTCCTGATGGACACGGGACACGTGGCCACACAATGGAGACACACGACTGACCTCAGCTAATTCGGCAAACTGCCCCTACCCTTTTCCATGTCCTCGGAAATGTGGATCGGGAGAGAAAGTTAGTGTGTGTGTGTAGTGGGAGGGCAGCGAAATCAGGGGCTGAATATAGCCCCCACCCACAGTTGTTTTGTGCCAGTGACTTCAAGCATGACCGGGAACTGACGGATCATAAGAAGTTGCAATATTTTCAAACCAGGGGAAAGGAAAACGCACAGGCAATAATATCTAATGGCACGTCTCATCCTCACCTCGGCGCCTTCAGTGAGCAACCTTGCACTTCAGATCCTTACATCCCACAAATGGTGATTGTGGTGGGGAGCTGGATGTTTGTGATGTAATAACACCGTTTTGTGAACTAAAAACACGCCAAAATCTGCAAAAATTAAAAAATATTAAAAGGGAGGGTTGCTGAAAAACTGCAGTGCGGACATCCACAGTGCTTGAGGTTTCATAGCAGAGAAAACTCGAAAAAAGTTGTAGTGTGCCCCTCCCCCCCGCCTTATATGCAAACTGTCACTTCAGGTTAGCATGATATCTGATGTAGCTCGTTAGCATGAGCTGTATCTAATATGCTTAAAACCTCTAATTATTTATTATGTCCTAATGGTTCGAGAAACACGAAGACTTTTGTGAACTGGCAGCCCAAGAAATGTCTCTAAAGTCGAGAAGGGTCCATTCCAGTAAATATTCCTAGAAGATCCCACTAACGGCCCTAGACTCAAACATCCTTGTCGTTCTGTACTTTAAAAGAGCAGAGTGCATACACTTTAGTCCTCTTCTGGCAGATTTTACAGGAGAGGACTATTCAAACCCGCAGTATGGGGCATTAGCCTCTAACGCGGTTGGGAATGGCCAGTTCTTTAAAACTCAAAGCCAGCAAACCTCTTCCCATAGGGTTAAACTGTTACTAAAAGGAATCTTAAACTACACCTCCAACGTGTATTGAAATACTCCTTAAACATGACCGATCATAAGAAATCTCTCTTTTCTGTGTTATGAGACTAACAACATTTGGAAATTGGATGCACATAGTGTCTGATCCAGAAAACTGTTTCAAAATAAGTTAACTTCTTTCTGTCCCCCCTCCCTCCTGATTGTGTTTTTTCTTTTCAGTCTGTTTTATGTTTCTTCGGGTTGTGCCAACTATTTATTTATCTTTATTCCTTCTCTTTCTTTCTTTTCATTCATTCCTTTCTCTTTTTGTGTGTGTGGCTTCTGGGTTTGATCTGTGTAGCTTGTTACCACCCACTGCACGCTCTCTCCCGCAGCCGAGGTGTTTCTATACAAACTTCAGCGTCCAGTTGTCATATTAATTATTACACTGAGTAATGACTGAAATAGTCAAAATAAGGGGAGACTCGAGAGCTTTTTCTTGCTGCTCAAAGATTCAGCAAAGAAGCCTTGCAACAAAGCACTAATTGGTCCCCAGAAATACTCTGACAAGGCATGGAAGATAGGTTTCATAAAGCCCAGCAATTGTGAAGGGGGAAAAGATCCTTGAATAGACCCCACGCTTCTTTTCTAAACTCTCTTGCTGAGCAAAAAATGGACTGCTTCTTGAATACTGGACTGATCTTGAATGCTATACCCAGCAGAGAAAAAAATGCACCATTTATTGTAAGTTTTTTTCCAGCTATTCATGTGTTCTATGTGGAGAATAAGCTGGTTTTGTTTACCATGAAAGACCTTTTACTTTATTTTCACTCTTAGGGGGAGGGGGAGAAACACATGTGCCCAGACCCAGACGAGCTCGCCTACTGTAACAAAATGGAGTGTAACAAATCCTACAAAAGTTCAGAATATATTGATTCTTTGAAGATCTATATAGATTAACGACTTTCGTTATGCTTATCCAAGACGGTATTTAATCATAACGTAAATGGGCCTTTTTTTTTTTTAAAAAAAGAAGAGCTTAGAAAAGTAAAGAGGGAGGGGGCTTCAAAAGAACTCCTGAGTGTAGCTGCAATTTACACACACACAAAAAAAAGGCGAAACAAAATAATGACAGTTCAAGATTTAAAAAAAACGGTGAACAGGGAAAGGGATATTTATCATTATGTTAGAATTAAGAACTCTTAACTGCAGGTGCGGGGCGACTGCATAACGGTGGAAAAAAAACTTGGAACAAATATTTATTATCTGTACATCTAACATCAATAGATAACTTACGCTGTTAAGTGACTTGATTGGAAAGTAGACAATAGACTACTATACGGCCCAATGTTTGAAATAGTATTTTAAAAGTCGGGTTTTGTTTTGTTTTTTTAACACAGAGACAGTCCGGGACTGGTGTAGTCACGAGATGTGTTCTGGTAAAGAGGTTTGTCCACTCTCCCATGGCAAGCGCAAGTTTGTCTTGTGGGTCAGGTGTGCTATTAACTATGTCCAGAACCCTTTTCAAGATGGAAATAGTGGGGTTTCTATTGTAGCTCTTCAAAAGTACCTCGTAAACTACTCATCTTTTCCAGGTACTTTCCCATCCTTATAAAACTGACTGCTAGGACTAATTCTGAGGTTTACAGAAGAGGCTGCGCATTATTATTATTATTATTATTATTATTATTTTAAAATCAGGTTAGTTGGATAGCCGGGGGCTAGATTGTAATATTTCAACAAGTTTTTTGACAGTGCTTAATTTGTACAGAAAGAGGTGCAAGGGCTCAAGCAATTACAGAAGGTGCCAGGGCTCAAGAAATGTTTTTACATTCAGAACTGATGCAGCAATCCCGGGAGGCGGGGCTATGAACTGCCCAATCTAGAGGTGCTGGGACTCAGCCCTGGCACAAATTTAGGACAGCTTTTTGAGGATTTTTTTTTTCACTACCTGGAGATACTGTGGGCAATCCGCACATTCCTTCATCTCTCTGAAAAGCAAGGAGACATCAATAGGGCCTTTGGCCTAATATAACTAGGTGAACTGGAAATGATACTGGGAAACTTGCTAATATATGTCATTGCGCTGCAACAGTCTGTTCCATATTAAGACTCCTGCAGTCCTTTCACAGGCAAAATTAAAAGTGAAGAAAGACTTGTGTAAGGCCAGCTAGCTCTCCTTTCAAAACCATAAACACTGGACTCATGGTTTTTTTTTTCTCCCCTCTGATCCTTCAAGATTACTTTGTATCATTTCTTTGTTTATTTTTATTTAGGAAACAGGTAGTTATGTTAACCTGGCACTGTAAACATGCAGCCTGGGGAAGCGATATTGGTAACACCAAAAAAACGTGTTTCCCCTATGTTAACAGAGTATGTCAGAAATGGAACTCCAGTTCCCAGAGTCTACTGTTGCACACCTGTTGTAGTTCAACCACTAGGATTTCTAGCTGCCTACATCGGTATCGAGATAAAATACACTGACAATATGCATTTAACTCCACTTCACCCTCTCAGTCAGTACAAGTCTAAAGCAGGACAAAAACTACAAAAATTAAAACCAAAAGAATATAATGCCATTGTATAGGTCATTTGCATATCCTCTGCTTGAACAAAGGGTCCAAGTCTGGTTACCCTATTTCATCTTCCATATCTAGAGAGGATGAAACATTAAGACTAATCAGAGAAAAGACAAATAAGAGTATACATGACCAAGATACATAAAATAATTAATATGACATACAGGAGATCTTTTGGGCAGACTTTTTATCTTTCTCATAAGGGCAAAGGGACATACAATTAAATTTAAGGCAACAAATTCAAAACTGATCAAAGGATTATTACACTATACATAATTAGCATGTGGAATTTACTGCCATGAGACAGTATTCATTATTTATTACTATTATTATTTATTTATTGATGTAACCAAGGTAATGCCTAACAGCCCCATTTCGGGAAGACATGAAGAGCTTACACACTGATCCCATGGAGTCATTTCCAAAGGGGTCTTCACCTCCCTTCAAAATTTTTTACGGGTCCGCAAATTAACAATTTTTGAAAACCACTGATTTGTATGGACAATATGAACACTCACATAATGATAAAAAAATATAAGGGATATCAACTCTCCTGCTTTGTTGCATAAGCTAACCAGGGAGTTCAGAAGAACTTTCCTCATGGGCAGATTTTTACATAATAGTCCCATTATAGGACTTCTTGTACCTTTCTCTGAAGTATGTGATGCTTACCTCTGTTTGAGGCAGGATACTGGACTAGTCTAACCCACTGTAAAAATTCCTGTGTTTACCCATACATTGTTCAACAGCAACAATGGGAAAGTATAACTAAAAAGTACATGAAGCTGAGCTGAATTTTTAGTTTTTGTTTTGTTTTGTTTTTAATAAAAAGCCTGCCAGAGTGCAGCAGAGTCTTTCAAACAACAGTACAATATTTATTTCCAATTCAACTTTTTGAACCATTTCCTGCATTCAGCTAACTAACTTTAGTATGGGTATATTGGTTGATACCCTGACTCTACTGAAGTCAATGGGAGTTTTGCTACTGACTTCAATGGAGCCAGAATTTCACTCATTTACTTTAGTGGAGTCACATTGAGGTAAACTAGTGTAAGGGACTGGAGAAAAAGGCCCTTCATCTATATCCAGTGCTTGCTTTTGCAGCAGATGTACAATCAGGGTTTCACAAATTAAATAGATAGACTATTTACAAAGAGAGGTGAAGACATAACATAGAAAGACCATTATTTTGAGAGAGCATAGATAAAAACCTTAAACCTGAAGGAAACTAAACCAATACTTTCATGTAAACATGTAGTAGGCACAAAGGCACTAACTAATTTGTCCAATAAAAGCCACAAAACCACTATCCTCATGCTGCTCGGGACAGGTGGTAAGAGTCAGAAGTGGATCAGAATTCAAGACCATTAAAGACATGGCTTTTTCAATAATATCCATAGTGATTTCTGTTTAGCTGGGTATTTTCAGTTAAATCAGTGGCAGGCCATGTCTTCATAAACATAGCCGTGCCTCCAGTGAAAGGTCAAAACTCCAGGCAACACTTTGTATTTGGAGTCTGAGCCTGGACCAAAAGCAAACCAGTCTCCAGTGCAGTAACAGTGTCCTACCAGAAAACCATTAGCCCGGGGTTATACTCTCCTAAATCCAACCCAGTCAGAGTGTGCTTCAACGGTTGAGGGCAGGGAACAAGCAGATAAGATACAGGAACCTGGTCTACACTGAGGAAATGTCAGTTGAACTATCTCCATCAGCTTTAAGCAATTTAAAATCCAATTGGAGCCACAGAGTAGATCAGGCTCCAGGTAATCTGAACCATGTGGTTTTGAAATGGTATTTGATCAACTAAGACCAATTCAGGCTGCTTAAAGCAGGTAATGATACGTCTCCAACTGGTTTTAGAATAGGTTTAGCTGAACCATTTAAAAAACCAATTACAATGTTGAGGGACATTTTCCCTGTGTAGGACAGGCCTGGGATTTTCTTTCTGGACACTGATTCTGTCTGGATAAGTCTCCTTATCTACTTCTCAAACTGGTAATGTCATACCTACTTCATAAGAGTATTATGAAGCTTAATGGAAGCTTGCAAAGCAATTTTGAGATCTGCATAGGAAAGACACTATATGAGTGAAAAGCATAGTATTGCTACTTTTATTTATTATTTAACCAAACATTGCCAGCAGAATGAGGAAACCTCTTTAGCATTCATTTGCACAAATTGATTAGTCTGATTCATAAACTGATTTTTAAAAATAAATCTTATATGGGAATGCCACACCATCAACACAGTACTATTTGTTAATGCCTGGCACTTTTAAAACTAGGCTGGACAAAACAATCGACAATCCATGGTAGAGAACAATCCTGCACTGGAGGGGAAGATGGACTGGATTACTTAATTACTTTTTTCCATGTCATATTTCTATGATTAACAGTGTGCTAGCTATCAGTGAAGTCAGTATCAAAACTCCCATTGACTTCAATGGGAGTTTCAATACTGTAACTATTGAGGAGTGATTTTTCAGGTGCTCTCCTTGCTGGACAGAGCTAATGCTCCTTCACTGGCTGGTTCAGAGGGGATAACTACTTTTGAACCTGAAAATCTTATTGTTGCACATGAAAAAAAATGTAGGGTCTGTACTATCATCATAAAATAAGAATTAATACTTAGCACTTATAGCACCTTCCACCCAACCATCTCAAAACAGAGAGAAAGGATGGTCTTGTACATACCACATGGACTAGCACACAGGCGATCTGGTGCAGTTCCTGGTTCTGGCATAGGCAGGTTCTCTGCAAGACATTTAATTTCTCTGTGCTTCAGTTCCTCATCTGTAAATTAGAGCCAATAAAACGTTTTATCTCCAGTTCTTTGTCTCTCTTGTCTATTTATAACCCAATTCAGGAAAGCACTTAAGCATGTGCTTAACTTTAAGCACATGCTTAACTCCCATGGACTTTAATGGGATTTATGCATGGGATTAAATGTTGTCCTGAACTGTGATGCTTTTCTGAAAGGGGCCTTAAACTGTAAATTCCTCAGGGCAGGCACTCTGACAATGTGTACATAACACCATGGAACCCAGATCTTGTTTGGGGCGTCAGAGTGCTACTGTAATGCAGATAATAATAAATAAACAAAGTGTTTGACAAACATACTGACTTAAGCCTCACAATCCAGTAAATCACGGAAATATGATCAGGCACCTTGACTTTACTCGAAGACTTAAACAAGCCAACCACTTCCCAGTCCAGCAGGCTGGGAAATTTTATCTCTCTTTGTGTCTATTCACCCTTACTCCCACCCCGGGGTCTTCTTTCATCCCCCCCGCAATTCTCTAATATTGCTTGCAAGACCCTTTTTTTCTGCAGGGACACTATCAGCATCTCTGTGCAGAGCAACGAACACATCCACGCCAACAGTGTCTCCTTATTTCTTTAGCAAAACATTGATAAGTTTCCACACTCCCCGAGGTGCTCAGCGACCTTGGACTTTCACTGCGCTCCAGGAAAGAGATGGGTACTCAGCATCTCTCAGGATAGGACTTTCCACCTGCCTTTCTTCTTTCCCCCACGCCTCCCTCTCCAAACTCCCCTCTCCCCAAAAGTCTAGTATAGTTCAGTGCCATCCAAAGGCGCGCCCATCTCTCCCTCCCCAAACGTCTCTATTTATGGGTCCCCGATGCTGCTAGATCTGCCATGCATTTTCCTGCCCCACTTTATTCTGCAGCGACCGCTTTAACCCTGAGCTTAAGCACGGCAAATCGTCTCCTGCTTCGCCAGAACAAGCCTCTGTGCAAGCTCATAGCTTGGGCACCTTGTCGGGGCTGGGTGAGAGCTCCTCGAGCTGCCTGCCCCCCTTCTGCTTGGGTTTGGGACTGGTCCCAGAAAGACCTCCCCCCCTCTGTGCGCCCCCAACCCCGAGGCTTGCCTACATCCCCCAGCCCATCAGCGCTTGCTCCAGCCTCTGGGTCTCTTCCCAACCCAGCGCCCCCCCTTGCAGCTCCTTCCCCAGCCCAGTTGTTTATTCAGCGGCTGGGAGAGCGGCACGCGCCTGGCGCACGCACTTGCAACAACAAACCCGGGAGGGGTAGGGCTGGAGGGGAGAGGCGGGTGAATGAATTGGAGGCCGTGCGGGAAGGGGGGGGGCTGTTTCTAGCGGAGGCGGGGCAGCGCCGGGGCCAGCGCGTGTGTGCGGGGCGCCCCGTGTGTGGTGGGTTTTTTCTCCCCCCTCCCGTGTTGAAAAGGCGGCCGCGCTCCCCGGCCACTCACTGCAAAGCCGGGGAGCGTGGACGGCGCAAGGTGCAGAGCGTGTGGGGAGGGGGAGGGCGGTGAAGGGTGGGGGGGACCCCGCAGGGGGAGTGTGTGTGTGTTGCGGGGGGAGGGGGAGAGGCCGGCAAAGCCCCGGCCGCCCCTTATAAGAGACACAATCCCCAGCCGGCGGTTTGCAAAAGGGGCCTTTGCAAGGCAGGCAGCGCACACGCGAGCGCCACGAGCCTCCCCGCAGCCCGGTGCGCAGGGGGGCAGAGGAGGGGGGCAGAGAGGGAGAAAGCGCCGCGCTCTCTCCGTCCCCCTGCGAGTCCCGCCGCCGCCACAGCAGCAGCAGCAGCAGCAGCAAGCGGCCGCCGAGCGCCCGCCAGCCCCGTCTCGCCCGCCGCTGGCTGCCAATGGCCAGCGCCAGCCCTGCCAAGATGGACAGCGGCGCCAGCCAGTTCCTGCAGCCCGCCTGCTTCTTCGCCGCCGCCCAGAGCGTGCAGCCGCCGCCGCCGCCGCCGCTGAGCCCGGCCGGCCGCCAGCCCTCGCCGGCCAGCAAGGCGGCAGCAGCTGCGCCCAAGCCCGTCAAGCGGCAGCGCTCGTCCTCCCCGGAGCTGATGCGCTGCAAGAGGCGGCTCAACTTCAGCGGCTTCGGCTACAGCCTCCCGCAGCAGCAGCCGGCGGCCGTGGCGCGGCGGAACGAGCGGGAGCGGAACCGGGTGAAGCTGGTGAACCTGGGCTTCGCCACCCTCAGGGAGCACGTCCCCAACGGGGCGGCCAACAAGAAGATGAGCAAAGTGGAGACGCTGCGCTCGGCCGTCGAGTACATCCGCGCCCTGCAGCAGCTGCTGGACGAGCACGACGCCGTCAGCGCCGCCTTCCAGGCCGGGGTGCTGTCCCCCACCATCTCGCCCGGCTACTCCCACGACATGAACTCCATGGCAGGCTCCCCCGTCTCCTCCTATTCCTCCGACGACGGGTCCTACGACCCGCTGAGCCCCGAAGAGCAGGAGCTCCTGGACTTCACCAACTGGTTCTGAGCTCTGCCTGCAGCAGGTGGGTTTGGCTTCTGCGGGAGCCGCTCTGGGGGCGCAGCCGGGGGATCCGTTATTACCGGGATCCCCAACCTGGGGGTGGTATTGGGGAAGGGGGGCGCTGTGCAGCCCTGGGAAGGGCTCAGTGAACACTGGTGAAGCTGCAGATGAGCAGAATTCCCCTCGCCTAGATCTTGCAGCTGGTTGTACCTAAGAGCTACCTTGATGCTGACTCTCTCTCTTGTTTGTTGTTACAGGACTGTTGCAAAAACAAAATGCATTCCCCCCCCCCCCCAGCGGAAGGGGAAATACATAGCACACGAGGAGCTTGTCTCGCCTCTCCAAGAACGCTGAAGCACTCACTGCCTTTGCACTCCGGTCAGTTTCACAAGACCAAGATGGATCTGAAAGCTGCGGGGACCACGGCACGATGAAGCATGTGTCCTCAAAAACATGTGTCATCCTATCCATCTAAGGAAGAGCACTGCCTAGCCTCAACATAGAGAGGGGCTCTTCCCCCACCCCCCACCCCCACTACAGTTGTAACCCTTAAAGACTGGTGTTCATTACGCTATGGTCACAGTTAGTTTCCTAACGTTTGTGGAGATTTTGAAATTAAACTATGCTGTACTCAAAGAACCCTCTAAAGTCACCCCTCTCCCCATCACTTTGACTTTTTCCTACCATTTTCATCATCGAATGCTTCCAATCCTTTTTTTGTGAATTTTTTATTATAAGAAAATCTATTTGTATCTATCCTAACCAGTTTGGGGATATATTAAGCTATTTTTGTACATAAGAGAGAAATTTATAGAGGTTTTTTTGTACAAATGGTTTAAAATGTGTATATCTTGAGACTTTTTAAAAAAAATATGTAATGCTTATTACCTCTTGATATTTAGACATGTAGTCAACATTACCTTTACCTTACAACTGCCATTTTTGTATGTGGTTTTGTAAAGGACTTGGAATTCCTCCAGATGTACTTTAGCACCAACGTGTCTTACTTTATAGAAACTTTGTTAATGTATTAATAATGTTTATTAAACAATGTTCAAAGTGAACAAAGTTTATGCAGCTATTGTCCAAACACCAAAATGGTAGCCATTTGTTTTTATATGCTGCCTTTTGAGAAAAAGGAAGAAAAAAGCCCTTATACCACTGCCTTTTCTTACTGTTTTATTACAAACTTACAAAAGTCCTGTATAACCATGTTTTATACAAGCTAGTTTCGTAATAAAACCTTTTTTAAAATTCAAGTGATCAGCTGCCTATTGCATGTAATTTTATTTCTGCCACTGATGACTATGAATGTAAAGAGAAAAATGTTACGTGATAACATGTCAGAGATACGTTGCATATGGAGTATTTGTATGTATGCTGGATGTAACATATATATGCAAAGATACAGAGGTATTACAATTGTTTTCTTGCCCTTCTATGTTGCAAATGTGTATCCAAACCAAGAGGCTCCGGGGTGATTAATGGCTTCATTGTCCTTCATGAAATCACTGCACATTAAAGAATTTCCTAAAAGAATGAACCCTAAAAAAGAGGGCGCTCCATCCCACAATTTCACTGCTCTGACCGTCCTCTCACCGCCTCCAATGAAACAGGGTAGAGGAAAATAGGAGGAAACATATAGTTAGAGCCACCGAAATAGACAAGCTACATTTTTGGTGGGCCTTTTATATATTTATTTTAGACAAGCAATCAATAAAATCTTTGGGGGAAAGAGGGATTGGGGGGAATAAAAAACCCCAAGGTAGTAGAAATGACACTGATCTTCCTAAACTTGTTATTCTGGCCAAATAGCGTGATCTGAGTGTAAAAGTACCCAATTACCAAGATTCAAAAAGATTTTTTTTTTTGGCTAGCCTGCTTGTTGTCAGTTAGCAAGGACGTGACCAGAATTCGCCTCCCCCTTTTTTCCCCTCCTGCATTACTTGAAAATTCAGTTTGCGTGCATCAAGCCAAGCGGAAAGCAAAGCGCAAAATGCATCTTTAAAAAAACCCACCACAACCAACCAAAACTGGGATAGCCCGCATGCCTTACAGAATTAAAAATCTAGCCTGATTTTGTACAGCTTTACTATTTATTTGCACGGGGCTAATTTAAAAACAAAACTTAAAACAGAAAAAGTCATTGACTACACCGGAATTTAATGTAATTTTTCCATTGCTGCATTGCTTTAAACATGAATTTCTATACATTCATTTCACTCCCGCCACCTCAAAATTATCAATATGTTACTTAAGCGTGTGGGGGGAATTACTAAATCCCTCATTACCTCAGAACAAACAGTCGTTGTTTTAACCCATCCTAGAACGAATGTTTAATTATGAAAATAATAACCGTTATAATGTCTCCAGCCATTCTCTCGCTAAAGGCACCTCAGCTTTTTATTTACTCACTTTTGCAAGTGTGTAGATAAGGTATGCAAAGAAAGTGTAGCGAGTAATTTATGGCTATGAATATAACATTAGGATAATGTTTCATTCTGTTACAAAGGAGAAATTTCTCTTCCTTGTGTAGACAGGTGTTCTTTTTTGCTCACTTCTGAATAGTAAATATCCAGACTCATTAAACTAAAGGCAAAGTTACGTTGTTATTTGCTACAGTGTATGAGGCAGACTCAGAAATTCATCCCTCTTCCCCCTCCCTCTCCCAGGCCTGAAAAAAAAAAAAAAGAGAGCGAGAAAGAAAAAGACATACAAACACACAGTTTTACTGAAGATAGGAAAGGCCAAAGCAGGATTGGGGTAAATCTCATTACATCTGCTCTAATCGCTTAGCAACACAAAGCCTTTTCTTGTATGAGGAGGGAGAGCCATTCACTGCACCCTGACAAGCAGTATTCAGTTAGCTTTCGTAAACCCCATAAATCAGTGGCTTCTATTGGTCGCAGTATAAGTTTTAAAGCTACAAAGGGCTATCAGAAAAATACAAAATGCAGATGGAGATTGCTGGGTCTTTGTTTTTAATGCTAGAAAGTGAGTTATTAACAAATTCATCTCACCCAAGTTTTTTATTTTGTTCCTCGGCGTAGCTAACTTCGAGCGTGCCTAAAAAGCGAAACAACATTTGTTGTAACTGGCTGACATTGGTGAAGTGCAGAGGACTGAACGAGGGCCCTATGCCTGGATCAGCAAATTTAGATATTGCTTTAGACACGGGTTGAATATCTTCCTATAATGGTTCCACGCGGTTCAAATTAGGACCTGTAACCCTCCTGGAGTAACGGTCGTCCCCCCACCCCACATAGCTGACAGTTCAAAACAAATCACAGGGTTTCTATGGTCAGAGAAAAGGTCAAGCCTGAAGGATCATAACTTTTAAAGTTTGGGTTCCCCCTAAAAAGCCCCTTCCTTCTTCCATTGGGTTCACTGGGAATCTGGATCCTCCCTTTTGAAGATCTACATCTGGTCCCATCCTTCATTCCCCGGGCAATCAACATTTCCACTGCAGACAATGGGAACTTTGGGTGTAGACAAGAAACGTAGGATTGGTCCAATATTTTTTAGTTGCTGATAGGCTCACTTCATCCTGTACTCATGGTACTGCTGAACCCTATATTGGCACGTCTCACCTCAATTGAGAAGCGATTCTGACTATTCATTTTCAGTCTCTCGCTGTATATCCTAAGGTAGTCTATGTATATCACATCAAGGTGTATCATAAGGTAAAAGCAATGGCAGAAAAGTCCTTTCTCACAGCTTCTCGGCTCTCTGTGAGCTAAGATCAAGTGTGAGTAGTCTTCTGGCTTATCCAAGGCCGTGATCAAGAGTCTTGATGGTTTTGGTCTTTTAGCCTCAAGATGAAAACCTTGTCTGTGTCTCTGGGACATTGAAGTCAAAACATTATCTAAGTTAACTCTAAGATTAATCACATATTCACGTGGACCCGTGATGTGAGGCAAACTACAAATAAGTGGCAATCTTCTACAGTACTTGTGTGCTCAGGGCTATGTAATGGAAGTCCCATTTCCCTTTCTCGAGGGCTGTTTTCCTGCCTTGCAAACTTTTGCAACAAGAGTAGCAATGATCTGCTCGAATACGATCCAGGTGCTAAAAATGGAAGAATACTCAGCATCTCTTTATAGGCGTGTTTTTTAAATAATACTGTTTCTATTACTTCTCGAAGTAATCACCCTTTCAAGGTACATCACTAACCTCCATCCCCTGCATTTATACCCTACAGTAGCAAATTTCCAGGAAAATGGGGGTGGGGGTGGAAAAGACGACTTTCCTCTTGATGCAGGTTTAAGTTATATTCTGTCTTTTGTATGCAAGATTAGATTGATACAAAAGAGGTTTTGTAGGTTAATGGCAGGAAGCGAGTTGTACTGCAGAGCCCAGAGAGTGGGGAGCGCGCGTCAAGCTTAATGATTTATTCAAGCTATATACCATCCCGGCGTGTTCCCAGCGCTGATTGGCTGCAGGCATGCGTCCACTGTCAGATGCGCACGCCTTAGCCTCATACCGCACGAGCCCTGCCATTAAGATAACAGCAGTTTAAGGGTCGCTCCGTTACCTGATTATTAAAAAAAAGAGGGAGGGGGGACGTGGAGTAAAGGTTTTTGCAGAATGCAAAAAAGCTGGGATCGTAAACACACCGGTAGCTTGCAGAAGCCTTCTCCGATTATACTGTTGCTGCTGTTTTCCGAAGCGGGACAATCAACCTTGCAGAGAGCACCTACGCTAAGCTCTGCCCCCATAAATAAATAACTTGAAAGTGGTGGGAAGGTTCCTGCGGATTCTGCCTGGGCTTTTATAATTTATGTATTTTCTTTTCTGGAAGGGGTAGGGAGAAGGAAAGTTCAAGGGGAGACAAAAGAAACGCCACCTGCCAAATGCAAAAATCACATCGGGAACACCCTTACTTCACACTGTGGGCAGCGCTGGAGGGATGAACTGTATAATGCAGTGATTATTACTCAGTATATTCATGGATTAGCCTGCCTTGAAATGCAGTGGATGGTTTCTTGTTCCCTCTTTAAATGTGAAGATACCAGTTATTAGTTCTAACTCCCCAAGCATATCTAAGATCATACAGTTCCAGGAACTTCTTTCTGGAGCAATTAACAAGCCTGCTTTTACTGTTAGCCCGTACAAATCCTGCTACAAAAGGCAAATGGTAAGTAAGCAGAATAGCATGCCTTTTATTTTCAAAAGAGGTGGTTGTTTTTTCTTTGCCCCTAGACAGAGTATTTGCTGCTACTTTCCAGCATCCTATCAATAATCCCATGCAGGAGATTGCAAACAGAGGTTAGCCCATCTTTTCTATGCGCCCGAAGATTAATTTCTCTATATACAACTCAACGGGCATAGTTATCTCTCTAACAGGGAAAACAGTTTGGCTCCATTGTCCGGTTGCCAGCACCGTCTTTGAGAAAGGGAGCCTGGCTTGTCTTCTGACCAAACTCAAAGGTTAGTTAAAACACAAAAAACAGCTGAAAATCTTCATGAATAATGCTGCTCCCCTGAGCTCAGAAAAGTGCAAGCGCACATTTCAATGCCAGAGCATTTTGTTATGCTGCTCGCCTAAGTCAGAATTTCACAGAAAAGGGAGAGAAGAAAAGCGTCAACAATTAGGGGTCGCCTGTCAGAAAACATTAACGCCTTCCTCTCCCAGCTTGTCAAGCGTGCTGAAAATAAAAACTGCCATAACGAATCGCACCTCCACCCTGAGATGCATCGTGTGGGGGGCGGGGGGAAGGGGGCAGGGCTTTCTTTCCTTCTTTCTTTCTTTTTTTTTTTTTTTTTTTTCGTAAGACTAGATAGATGCACGATTCTACTCAGCTCTGGAGAGTAGTCCATCTCAGAAGAAAAATACAGGGATCTACATTGAGATACCCTCTCATTATGTTTCTTTCGCTCTCTTTGACACTCTCACACATTACAATTAAGGGCCACTCAGATAAGGTTACATTTTCCATAAACACCTGTATTTCCTACTTTCAAGTTTGTCCTTTCCTGAGTTACTCTTTCGAAGTTTAAGTGGCACCCTCAGAGAACTTGCAACCCAGAATAGTGCCAGATTTCAGAATACCATCTCCTACTTCTTAAAGCTACAACAGCATAACCCACTATCCCCCTCGCTTTTATTTGTAAATACATTCCTACTAGTCCGTTTTCCAGTCTATAGACTGACTATGATGATAAGGGCCATAGAAATAGCTGGATAGGGTCAGAGCCTCAGCTAGTGTAAATGGGTGCAACATTGAAGTCAACAGAGCTATTCCACTTCACAGCAGCCAAGGATCTGACCCTGTAGATTTTTAACCATCGAAATTTACTGTATAAAATGTACTCCCCACCACTGCAAATATATATGCTTTAGTTTGTCTAAATAGTGGCGTATCCCATTACAATGGCATTCCAGCTTTTAAAATTCAGCCAGACTCTTCAAAATAACAGAAATCTAGACATCGATTTTACTGGTCGAGATATTGATTTTTCCAAGCCTGTAAATCACAAGGGAGTCTGTATGATGCATGATTAAAACAATGCTTGGATACAATTCTTAAAGTGAACTTAGCTTCCCTTGTTAAAAAAAAAAATTAAAAAAACAAAAATAAATGCTAGTATTCTACATCAATGGTCCCAAACAGTACATCCTACAGTAGTTATACCCTGGGTTATTGGAGAATACTGTAGTATTTTCATAAGGGTTGGGAATATGAAATTATGGCAAAGCATCAATTAATGGAAGGAACTGCTATTTCCCCAAATTGTAATAAAATGTTCTAGCTGGCTCATACCAGGACACAGCTCAGACAACATTAAAGACAGACTAAATTAGACTGTGCCTTTAAGAGATGGGCTGAGGGCAGTATGGATTCACGCTGCCCCAGGAGGACCTTTGGAAAGTGTTGCATCTTCAGAGAGGCATAGTCCCTCCCTGAGCACCTTGTTGCACTCCAGGAGTATGCAGTAGAGAGAGGGCAGCAAAGTCACTGCTCCCTACCTCTTTGGGGCAATGTGTCCCGCAGTACTAGTAGGCAAAGGGAGCAGTTCCTTTGCTCCCCAGAGCACAGGGATTTTGATTGCCTCTGGACCTGGTACAGGGCCTGGGCTCGGGGAAGACTCTTTGTGCCTTTTTGATCCTTTTCCTATGTACCCATGGAAGGACTAGTCATTGTCCAGACTAGAGTTCATAGGATGGATGCTTCTCTGCACCTATGCTGACAGAAGAGAACAAAATCAGATGGCAATGTAATAGAGAGGTAGTCTTGTAGCCAAGACACTGGAGTAGGACCCAGGAGACCTGAATTCTATTCTATCCTCTTCCAACTCCCTGCTACAATCTCTGTGCGCTTTAGTTCCCCAGCTGTAAAATGGAGATGATAATACTTCCTCACCTCACAGAGATCTGGTGATAAGATGGTGCTGGAGAATATATATAAATGTTAGATAATGTGGGAGACAGAGGGTCTTTACAGCAAATAGTCTCTTTGCTCTTGCAAATTTCCTGGGCACCAAAAGGAAGTCCAAACTACAGTTCAGCATGCCCGATGCAGCGTTAAATCCCATTCTGCATTTCTCACCACCCTCCTCAAAGAGGGAATCATGCACACATTTTCAAAAGAGCTCAGCTTCCATGGAGGCACCAAATTTGGACATAATAAGTGGAAGCTGCTGGGAGCTGAGCCCTTTTGAAAATCTGGTCCTGATTGTGGGTGTCAAGCACTTGAAAACCTAGCCCAATGGGCCATATTCTTCAATCCCCGCTTAATCCCCTTTCAAGCAAAATAGCCAGGTGGTTGGTGTGATATGGTAGCTCCTGCTCTGTCAAATTAATGCCAAAAAGTTGTTTCACTTTTTGTTTATCTTATAAACTGCAAATGTCAAGTTTCCAATAGCTCCAGAGGAAGAGAGAGAAAGATAATTGAGGCTACTTATGTCTCCTTGACTAGCTTAGACCAATCTTTTGTGAAATGGAAAGAATAGAAAGTGGCCATGTATATAAAGTTGACTTCCCTTTAAAATTGTACCCCAAATTAATTTAGTTCCTAATGCACATAAACTTTTTAAAGACAGATCCTTACCAAGCCACCTTTGGGATGGACTTTTAATATATTTCTCCCCCCTCCCGTCCCCCCTCAAACCACACTTCTCTTTCTCTCTCTTCCTGCAGTTGATTGGAGCTGTGAGACATTTTAATTTGTACTGACTGCACAGGGAGATCTATATTACTCTAGAGCAGGAAAAGGAAAAGCCCCATATTGGTAAAGTGTGAAATGCTGTTTTGATTGAAAAGGGAAACCATTTCGATGGGATTATCCTGTGACAATGTAGATTAAAACCCTGCCATATGGCCTAGATAGGCTTGCTTTTACTTTCAGGTAACAATGCTTTGCTAATTAAGTAGTGATGACATTTCTAAATGAAAAAATAAAGCCACCTGTATGTGAAATAAAGGCCGCCAAGGAAGAGAAGACATTCAATGGTACTAACAACACTGGAAATCAACCCCTCTATCTTTGTGATTTGCTTTCAGTAGAAGATAACAAATTAAACAGATTCTATCAAGTAAACAATAATTCATGTGTGCTCTTTTAGAAATGAATTTAGTGCTCCAGAAAGGTGACAGTATGGGAAAGCCAAGTGCAGCAATTGAGCCTGATTCCCAGCCAGAAACCCAGACTAGGACTGAGGAGTAAGATTTTTTCAATGGAACTTTTGCATGTAAGTTCCCATCTTTACAACGCTGTACTACCATGCTAGCTTTCTGGTCTGGGTGACCAATGGCCAGAGCCATTTTACGCAGAAAGGCTTTTAGCTCACATCTGAGTCTCCAGCTCCCCACTTCCTTCCCTTTCATCCCACATTGTCTGTTTGCCTCCTACATGTTGTCCAAATGGTGGATGCTCTGGCTGGTCAATTAGCCTCTGTCTGATGATAAAGTCTGACTATCAATTGTTTTCACACCCACACCGTGGAGGGCATGTGCCCATCTACCTATTTTCCTTCTCCCCCTCTCCACCCGCATCTGCCCTGTCAGACAACACTCTACTTCTCCCAGCCTCTCAAACCTCATTCACCAGCTCAACCTGGCAGCTGGCAGCATCATGCAGCCAAAGCACACGTGTGCCAAGCACACCATCTAGATTCAAATCCTGGAAACATTCATTTGTGCAAAATTCAAGAGTTTATTGAGACAATGATTGCAGGAAAAGTTTAGTTAGTATTCTCACATTGTATGAGGTAGACATGGACATTGCAATGACCTTTAACACATGTTCCTACAGGAAAAGAGCTTTTCCTTAGGGATAGCAAAGGTCTTAATGGCTTCTCACAGGCTTACAAAGAGAAAGACATGGATGCTTCGGACAATCACTGCAAAGCCCTATCTATTTTTCTCTGTACTTTTTGCCAGGTCTGCAGAGGAGATAAAGCAGAATCTAAGACTGAGAAATAGCTCCCTTTCAATCCAAATATTACAGGGAATAGTGACAAGGTCCTTCCTTCTATGCAACTCCCTTCTATGGTCCTGTGGGGACCATCTTGGTGAACAAGTTCACAGCATCTCTCAATGGTCTGCCTTTTGCCTATTTGAATAAGTCCATTCTCTACCTCCTAGACACCTGCCTCAGTGTAATGTCATTGAGAGTCAGGACAGTCCAAAGGGGATGTAGAGATGATTACTATCCAGCTCACTCCCACGTGCCTCCTGCTAACACTTCTGACACCACAGAATCAAAAATGCAAACCTAAACTAGGGACATAATTCCTATGCCGCCAGCCTCCAAAGCACAACCGCAAACCCGAACAGCATGTACTGCACAGGCAAAAATCCCATAACAGCTCTTCTCTTGCACACACCACTTTCCATCTCTCAGGCTACCTGAGACTCAGAGGACTTGCAGGGAGGGAAAAGTCAGAAAAGCATATTAAGACATGCGATCTTAACTGCTTTCATATATGGACAATAACTGCTTGCGGTTTCTTTTCTTGCTCCCATAGCCACACGGCACCTGTATCATCCAAACCCCCAAGGAGAAGGCCCTTTCCAAAAGCTGAGCAGTTGGATAACCTGAGGAGAATAAAAATGGAAAACTTGTGACCTCATTGTAGGGTCCCAAAGAAAAACGAACAGTGGAAAGATGGAAGCAGTACTTGAGGATGGAGGAGGAAAAAAAGAAACGGAGCTCTCCAGAGAGATGGTCAGAGTGACCAAAGACAGCATCACAGCGAGTAGGAACAGCGTTGCCATGGCAAAAGACAGTATTGAAAAAGACAGGGAGATGCTGAGGCAACTCCTGGAGGCAATACAGAGCCTGAATGCTCTGCTGCAGCACGGGCTGTGGTTAAGATTGAGGGCAATGCGATGCTGTAAAGCAAGACCCAGCCGGGTTATGCAACCTCTGGATAATACTGGGTACTGAGAACACCAGCAGCTCCAACCCACCATAGTGCTCCCAGAGGCCATTCCCTTCACACACCCAAACTCTGGGCAGTGAAAATGGCTGCACCTGGAAGCCCAGCTCTTTTGTGACATCTAAAGCCCCATATAATTCAAGCCTTACCACTCAATGTCAGCAGGCCCAAGAATAAGAAGAGGAAGAGCAAAGCATACACTCACCCGTGTCTTGAGCTCCACCCCCACCCCCTTTGTTGTATTCTGTTCTCCACTACACTGTGCCACTTGAATTTGTGTCTCACTAGTTAGAGTTTATTTCTGTATTTCTTTGCTAAATAGTACAGGCTGGAGACTCTCTTTATTCCAGTATGTTACAGTAAATCAGAAGTCTAGGTTAATATTATGCACAAAACACTTTCTCAGAACAGTGGCCCAATCCAGCACCCTTTAATTAAAACAGAATTTACACCATTTCATACCATGCCATTTACACAATGGGGTAAAATGAAAGAGAATCCCATCAGTATCGTGAGCCGGGCATAGAACACCAGGCCAAGAGGCTGGAGCAGGAGTCAGGCACGACTGGCTGGAGTCAGAGTCAGAATCAGGAATCAAATCAAGAGTCAGAGTCAGAAGCAGTGGCTGGAACAGGACAGGAATAAGGCTGGGAACACAGCAGGTACAGGAGTGATCACAGCTGCAGTCATAAATGTTAAGCAGCCAGCAACCTGCTGAGCTTAAAAACACCCATCAGCTGTCTCCCTTCAGCCAATCAGGCAGGCTGGCCTATCAGGTGATCCTACTGCAACCCACCTGAGCTCATTAATCTGCATAGATTCTGGCCTGGCCAGTCTTCAATAGGTGAAGGAGCTCACTCTTGACAACCACAACCATACCTCTCAAATGTCCCTCAGGTTACTTCTGGTAATCCTCAAATTCTCTCTGTCCCACAGAAAGCCAGTCCCTCCTCACTTTTATGGTTGTGAGTCATTTAAAACAGAAACAAAGAGCCATGAAGCTGAGGCTGTAAAGAGAGTTCTGTAAATCCGACAGCATTTTACATTTCCTTCCTCGAGAATCTCCCCCACACCTTCATTTTGGATCTTGGTCACACAGTGCATCTCACATTAGGGCCTGGGCAGGTTGAGAGTTATGCTCAGAACCATGGTCTCATAGCAGTGGGTCCAAGCCAGCACCCTTCCAATAAAACAGGACTTACACCACTTCATACCATACCAACAGAGAAAAATGAAGGTGAACCCCTGCCATCGCTATCACGATAAAGCCATTGGCCGGCATGCTTAGTGGTTGGAGCAGAAGTCAGGCGCCAGGAACTGGAATCAAGGGTTGGAGCCAGGCCACGTATACAGCTGCATATCTATCTATCCAGTAACTTATACAGTTGTCATTGCCACAATATCTGAGCATCTGTCTGGGATGAGAGGGACTCAGGAAGGCAGTGAAAGAGGCCTATTGGTGGTGAGAGTGGCCAACTCTTTTCCTGCATTCAACAGATATCAAGCCAATAAACAAGATGGCTGTAAATGCTGACAGCTGCTCATCCCAGCCCTACATAAAGGGTCACCTATTAAGAAACGAGCATGGGGTGGATTTGCAGCAATGTGCCTCTATCATAGGCTGCAAGAGGAAATGTGGCTGAAAGGCAAAACACTCACAAAGAGAGAGGGGGAAAATTGCAGGCTGTCATACCACAATCTGTGGAGCAGACCTGCACCATGCAGGCACCTGCTGCTGAAGCACCAAATGGTCACTGACAGTGAAATGGGAGCATATGGAAAAAGCAGTGCCGGGCAGATACCTCTCCCCCATGACTGCATGAGCTAAAGGCCATGACAGATCACATGTGGAGCCATCAGCTCTGAAATGACCCTGTGCCCACATATATCAGAGTAACAGATCTCTCTGCAGGCTCCTTCTTCCTATGGACACACATACAACAGCCACCAAGCTCTCCAGTAAAGATGGGCAAAGAGTGGGAAAAATTATTCATGCACAATACAGTGAGTTAGAAACTCAATTTCAGTGTGCCATGTTCACATACCCTTTATTCATTTTGTGGACAGGTCTTTTGTACTTGTATTCGTGCACAAATCAAAACTCATTTTGTGACCAGTTAAAATTAATTGCAGGTCAAAGTAGTAGCTGAAGAACACCAGGCTTTGCCACTAGCGGAGGTGTCAGAGTGTGATGATACACATATATCTGCCTATGTTAAAATTGTCCCCTGGTGCCTGCATGAGGCCCAACCCCATGCCATTTTGGCAGACCACTTCCGCTTACCATGGCTACCTCTCATTCACTCTGTGTAGAACTGCTGGGGATCAGTAGAGGCGGGTATAAATAGAACAATGTTTAATTAACACAACAGTAGGACAGACTTGTTGAAATATTCTCCAGACTGCAGGTAAGTGCCCCAACAAGGAGGCTATTGTGGGAATCTTAATGAATCCTTCCGCAGCAGGCCTGCTCAGGTACGCCTACGCTGCAATTGCTAATTTTGTTTGTGAAAATTATGTTGGTGAACAGTGCTGAGTGACAACAAACTGGAGACCAGTAAATTGAATCAATGTGAAATGTTCCATACCGGACAGAACTCAGTACTTAACAATAGCAAGAGACCTGGAGGCTGAGTTCCTGTAATCCCAGGCCAGAGCCCTAGCACTAATGAAGTTTAAAGAAGAGAGAGAAGGAACCCTGCCCCAGAGGCAATTAAACCAAACAAGGATCTAGCTGTAACTGTAATTGCTGAGACATGTACACATGTACCCCATGCAATTACTTGTGTGAGTTCAACAACAGAACATTTAAAATCAGATACCTCAGTAATGGGAGGCATATGAGATTCTAGCTTATTATACAATAGCCTACTTTTTCTAATAGTGATCTCTCAGGCATGAAGTGAGTGGCACAGAAAGAAAAAGCTTTACAGTGTCCATACATTTCCTTAACATAGTAGTGTAACTCTTCCTAACTCCACAAACTACTCCCACCCTCTACCCAAGACATTACACTTGTCCGGTCAGGGGACAGAAACAACATAATATGATTAAACTGACCAACCACACAGTGCTGACCACCAATAATGAATAAGCGAGCTAGCAAAGTTTAGGAACTAGCCTTTACACATCCACAGCAGTTTATTTGAACAGGATCTTCCTCAAACAACAAATACATTCATAAAAGTCAGAGCTGGCAAAGACAAAATCAGCTAAAGTCACTGAATACACTGTTTGTTATGAATGATTCACGCACCTGTACTGGACAGCACTACACTGCACTAATAGCAGTGAATGAGGAACTGATTGTTTGCGTCTGCTGCTGTGGCTCACCACTACGAGGGCAGCCTCTCCCCAGACCCAACTGCTCTGTCTTCTCTGTCATTCTGGCTCTGAGGCTGGAAAAAACTTGTTCACCCAACTAGAGCAAGATAATGTATGGGTACAGGATGTGTGGCCAGGGAACTTGGCCCAACCACCTTTCCCTTTTGGACTATCCACTTCCTCTCCCATGCAGGCAAGGCACATTTCTCCTGTGTGTGAGCTGTGAATGCACAGCTGGCTAATTAACATGGTGCTAGTTTTAGTCCATGCAAAATGGCTTATTGGACCAGGAAGTGAGGTGAAGTAGTGCAACTATGGGCTTGCTAATTATGTACAGTCTCAAGTTCTGACCTCACAAGCCCTTACTCACGAGCATAGTCAACAGGACTGTTCCTGAAAGTAAAGGCTACTCACAGAGGGCAGAGGGATGGATCACTTAATGATTACCTGTTCTGTTCATAACGAATTCACTTGATTATTCTGTTCTGTTCACTTCCTCTGAAGCACCTGGCATCGGTCACCGTTGGAAGACAGGATACTGGGCTAGCTGGACCATTGGTCCGACTCAGTATGTCCATTCTTATGTTCTTATTTTGCCTCTACAATGAAAACATCTTGTGATATGGCTACATGGATTCATAGATGCATAGATTCTAGGGTCAGAAGGGATCAATGTGATCATCTAGTCCGACCCCCTGCACAAAGCAGGCCACAGAACCCTACCCATCCACTTCTATAACAACCCTCTAACCTATGTCTGAGTTATTGAAGTCTTCAAATTGTGGTTTGAAGACCTCAAGCTGCAAAGAATCCACCAGCAAGTGACCCATGCCCCACACTGCAGGGGAAGGCGAAAAACCTCCAGGGCCTCTGCCAATCTGCCCTGGAGGAAAATTCCCTCCCGACCCCAAATATGGTGATCAGCTAAACCCTGAGCATGTGGGCAAGACTCACCAGCCAGTACTTAGAAAAGAATTCTCTGCAGTAACTCAGATCCCATCCCATCCCACATCCCATCACCGACCACTGGGCATACTTCTCTGGCGATAATCAAAGATCAATTGCCAAAATTAGGCTCTCCCGTCATACCATCCCTTCCATAAACTTATCAAGCTTAATCTTAAAGCCAGATATGTCTTTTGCCCCCACTACTCCCCTTGGAAGGCTGTTGACTTCTTCATAACATTTAACCTGAGTCTTATTTTGCAGATTTAGATCCTACCCTACCCTCAATCCAACATATTTACAATGAATCCACCCTAAACCAGACAGTAACAATATATATTAGTAGCTTTTAGCAGAAATCATTATTAGCATCCCGATTAGATCCAGCTGTTACTGCAATACTAACGAGTAGTTCTCCACAGGTACATCTGAACACCATAGTAATGTAATGTAGGAGTTGTTTAGCACTTTACTGGGCTTGATTTACTGCCTGCTGCCAGCAGATCCCAGGCAGTAGGCCCCATGCAGTGGAAAGTCATCGGGACGGAGGCCTGCTGCGGGGCTTGGATCTGCTTAGTACAACCACAAAAGCAGGCAGGAACGTCAGGGGCATGGATGGAGACAGGCGAGTTTAGCATTGTGCTGATACAGCTCGTCTTCTAGGTAGGGTCCACATACAGACGCCTATAGAGACCCCATTGTAAATTACAGCTGCTCCCCCCCCTGCATAGTCCCCCAAGGGAGAGAGTCAGCCGTGCTTGGTGCCTGCCTTCCCCTGAGGGCGACTCTCCACTGAATCAAGCCAGCATTTTCACAGCGATTTGCAAAACAAAAATCAATTGTGCCTTCTAGGTAATGCTGGGGCTTGAATCTGTTACTGTCACTTCCCTTCTTGTAAAATGACTACCCCGCTCCTTAAAGGCCCACCGTGTTGCACTTAATTTGTAGCTATCATACTGAAATCATATTGTGTGAGCATACCGCTATATATTAAATGGCTAGTTAAGTATGGGATGCCTTTAAAGTACAAGACTGGCAAATGAGGTGATTGGAAGGGCTTGCTAATTATGTACAGTCTCAGGTTCTGACCTCTCAAGCCCTCGTTCATGAGCATAGTCAACAGGACTGTTCCTGAGAGGAAAGGCTACTCACAGAGAGTGGGCTTGTGACAGCCAAGTTCACACCGAACAGAAGTACAATTGTAGCACACAAACTGAAGTCAGTGGAACTATATGGGGAGTACGGCACCACCCAGTGTGAGTAAGGGTAGCAGAATCTGACCCATGAGAGTTTGAAAGACTGGGGCCTTAAATACCACTGGATTGTTTTACTGTCCATTGGCTTCCTGGTTTGTGTGTGTGTATGCTTGTTCACATGTGTGTATCTAAATGTGTGTGCACTTATCTGTGTGTAGTGTATGTTTGTGTGCATAGCCCCTCCACACACAACATGGACCACTTGATATAAGCAGCTCATGAATAGGGTTTAGAACTCTGGAGGTCCATAAAGGAGGAGCACTAATTTTATGCCTAGTATTTATACTACCAACTTTGCCAGTGCTAACAAAGCTCATTCACGCATTTTGTGAGACTGTTCTCTTTTTGATATGGGGACGACAGGTGGGAAAGGAAATCTTATGTTTAGATAGTATAGATTTATATTGGGCTTGGGGTACAACCTTGTCTATTTTCCCACCCTCCAATCACAATTTTCCTTTTCTTGAATCTTTAAAAGAGAATCCGTTCTATATTTTTCTTCTTTTTAAAAATACCAATGTAGCATGTGTGTGTGGGTTTTGGGTGGGCTGTGGAAATTGATTTACGAGTCAACCACTTTTCTCTTTTCTTGCCATCTCTCGCTTGAGTGGTTTGTAGGCCTTGGCCCTTTCTTTCACTCGAGGAGAATAAGGTTGTCTATGGAAGAGGTCAGCGTTTCAAATTGGCGGAGTTCAACTGCACAAATGACATAGAACTGACAAGAAAAGACAGGGGGTTTGGGGGTCATAGACTGTATAGGTCCTGGTTAGGGTCTTTGCTTTGTGATGGGACCTGGCACCAAAATGAATTAAATAACCGGCTTAAGGACTATTGAGGGAGGGCTGAATGCAAATCAAAGATAAGTAGAAGTTTTCTTTCCTAAAAGGGGAATGATTTTTTTTCTTACCTCCCCCTTTCCATATCTGCACAGGCAAGGTCTGCATGTTAAACATGATTTAGCAGGCATTATTCTGGGAGTCTTTTCATCAGGTTTCTGCAGTGATTGCCTATCTTGGCCTATGATTAATGATCTGCTGTGCAATTTGGAGGCTATAATGACTCAACAATCCACACACAAACTATATAGTCACATTCCTTTTGCAGATTTGCCAAGCTGTTACCAAGGGGCCCACAACTGAGCAGGATTGTTAGCGAGATAGCTAAGCATTTCTGCAAATGCCATTCTGCCCTTATCTTGCTGAGAAGTGCGTCGGGCAGCAGGCTCATTTACAAAATTCAAAGCCTAGATTTCAGTGGTTCCTTTTAAAAAAAATCTGGACTGAAATAATCATTAAAAAGGCTGGTAAGAAAAGAGCTGGGTATATGGCCTTGCAGTGATTATGCAGCCAAAATACTTTCTTTGTTTCCAAATTTTGAATCTGATTAATTGAGGCCTAATGCTATTAATACAATTTGAAAGAGAAAAGTTAAGCTTTAGAAAGCCTTGGCATAAACAAAATCTGAAAAAGTAAGCAGATTTTGAAACACAACCCTAATCTTAAATTTAGTTTTGATATATTAATAGGTTACTATGATTTCATTATACCTTTCAGTTGTATCTGCAGCCAGTGAAAAAACTATCTATAAAACAGCCCTGTGACAAGCAGTGTAATTCAAACAATGATCAAACAATGAGGATTATCTTTTAAAAATCCCTTTCATAACAGCAGATCTGTGGTTTGGATGTTGTTTTCTGGAGGAAAAAAAAATTAAAAAGGAAAAGAAGAAGTGGAGACAAAGTTGAAGATGAACACTATTTTTCAGGAGGACTTTCGTTACCTTACAGAAAATAATTACAAGTCCATTTACTTTTTATGTGTCACTGCTTCAATAAATAATTACTAGATGCAACCTAAATAACTTAGCAGAAATTTAAACAGTTCTTTTGATGGTCTGTTGCAATGACATTTACTTTAATGATTCATTCCATTTTAATTTTCTTTTTTGCCTGACTTGAGGGGAGGGGAATTGGAAGGTCATATAGCAGATCCATCTTGCTACATCATATTATCATGATTATTTATTATGAAAGTGCCTAGCAGTTCTAATCAGGGATGGGTCCCACTGTGCTAGGCATTGTACACAGAGAGAACAAAAAGAGAGGCCTTGCCCCAAAGAGCTGCCTCAGCCCCTGTTTCTGAAAAGCATCCCTAATCAGGATAGCACTTAAGCACCTGCTTAAATTCCATTGAAATCAACTAGACTTAAGCACATGCATAAGTGCCGAGGATGGATTTAATCACACACTTAAGTGCTTTTCTCAATCAAGACCTTAGTACGAACATTACACTATGAGGTAGATTGTTCATAAGTAAGAGTGGGACATTACAAAATGCTTAGACATTGGCCTAATTCTTCTCCGATTGAAGGCAATGATGAAACTCCCACTGATTTCAAAGCTTAGTGCTTTGGAAAATCCCAACCTTAAAGAAACTTTTTCTGTACAGTAGATTTATTTACTTAGAAGACATCAACAATTAAATTCAAATATGTCTGTAAATCATCCCAAGTGAAATGTTATCCAAAGAGCAAATGATTATTTTTACTTTGTCGGTAGAGCGTTAGCAAACACAAACTGCATCCGCATTGCCTGCCTCAACTAATTGTTTCAGCAAATGGGAACTTTAAATTATAAAACACGTATAAATTGTCTCCTCTTATTGCTCATTTTTGGAATCTTTTTTTTGTTTTTGGTTCCATCACAGTTTTAAATGGTGGGAAGAACTGCAGTGTCATACATTCATTCATCCAGATACCTCTGTGATCAGCACAAAATATAGACTGATTAGATGACTGTCTGTGTCCACCTATTTTCTCTTGTGTTATTCTTGGATTGTAAGCTCTTTGGGGCAGGGACCGTGTCTTTCTTCTGTGCTGATAAAGCACCTAGTACAATGGGGCCTTGGTCCTTGACCGGGGCTCCTCAGCACTATTGTAATACAAATAATACATAAATAATAATTGATTAGAAAGCTAACATTCCTCTTCCAACGTTCTCTTGCTTGCAGAGAGGAAGGAATTGGAAACCCTCCTGTGAAGGCATATACAAGCAAAATATAATTCACTTTGTTTTCCCACAGGGTTCCACAGTGTTCATTTTATAATGAAATTCACCCTTGTGCTGAGTGCCAACACAAGGCGTATCCACCTCTGAAGTCCGTACACACACACTTCAGCGAGTTCCGCCCACAGCTTCATATTTTTTAAAAAGATATTCGGAACAAAAAAGCTCTTCTGTGAGATTATTGTTAGCGGAACAGCAATGTTAGAGTAGCTGTGCATTTAAATTTAAATCTAATGGTGTATGAAAAATGCAAAAGTACATGCATTTCACATAAATGAAAGGGGAATATGGCAGCTCTGTAGAGAGGAAAATTTTAACTACATTGTTTATCAATGGTGCCAGATCAACATCCCTCCAGAATATAGTTCTTCTAACCCTAGAAATGATACAAACATGGGTAGCAACAGTGCAAAATTTCCAAACTGCCAGCATTCCTCAATTTTGACCAACCTCTAGAGTGGGAGGGTGATGTAATTCACCTTCCCCATCTATTGGCTTCTCTACTGAGAAAAATTAATGTTGAATGTGGCAGCGGGTTTTGTGATGTGGACAACTGTCTACTAGGCATTGGGCTGCGACCACTAATCTTATTTCACTTAGGACATCAAATGGTCATCACTGATCTGGGGCTAGATTTGAACTGGTGCTTTGAGATGAAAGTAACCAATATTTTCAAAAGTGATTTTGAATGCCTCCATTTGGGGTGCCCTTCCTGAAACACGATAAAGAGGTCTGATATTCAGAAGGCAGATGCTCAACACTTTCTGAAAATTGGGCCCCTTTAAAGTGTCTCACATTGGGCACTGAAAAATGGAGGCATCCCAGGTTGCTAGTCACTTTCAAAAATCTTGGTTGTAGAGTTCTGTATCTTATTAATGATCACCTGAACCACTCAGTCCCATACTTGGCTAAAATGTATGGGAACCACATGGATCTTCAAATTGAGATGGAAATTGTATAGGAAAAAGTTGTCATATGAGATTTATGAGACTTCCTTGGTTCCAGTCAAGCTGGATACTATAAGAACATGTTCTCTTGAAGCATTTTGACATTTTAATCTCTAGCTAAAAATGGAGACTACAAACAGAAATTACAGGGAGGCATAAGGGGGAAAAGTTATCCAGGTTTCTCCACACCTCAGAAGAGGTTCAGTTTGGGTTCAATACAAATGTTGTTAGAAATTATTTTATATGGACAGGCTGGCCCATCCTTATCAAAAACAATCATCCCAGAGTGTTGATTATAATACAAGACCACAAATACAACACCTTGCAGGAAAACTGGATTTAGTTATCTCTGACAAAAGAGGGTTTTTTTGTGCGTGCTGTGCAGTGTTCAAATATAGAGGGATGGCTAACGATTAAACCATTGTGAGGAAGGGCCAGGGGATTCCTGTCTGGGAAAATATTTTGAAAATAAAGATAATTTAACATTTTCTGATGCATTCTGAAAGCAAAATGATTCCTCTTTGAAACTTGGTGCCTTGACGCCAAGGTGTTGGACTCAGCAGAGACAGAAAGAAATTAGGTAGAAATACTATATCTTTATGAATGAGGGGTTGTTTGGTAATATTCCTCAGCTGGGATGGGAGTGAGAGTATGAGCTTCACCATAGGCTAGGAAATCTGCCCCACAACCACTACAGTCACTGGGGCTTATATAAAGTGGTTGCCATGAAAGGGTCACCATTTGCCAACCCTTAGCAGATATTAAATATCTGAGATACCTGATCATTCCTCTATACTGTACTTGGTATAGGAAGTAGCTGTACTGACTGTTGGCAAATGCTGACTTCTCAACCGCAAACACTGTTTCATTGAAATAGTTTACAAATAATGAGTATATAATTTGCAAAGGATAAACAGGACTGACTCACCATTTCTAAGAAATCCTGTCCAAAAAGCACTGTGTTTATAAGAATGACTCTCCATGGAATCTCCATTGTCTGTACTTTTCAGTTGTCATTTACCCACTTAATCAAAGACTTAGAAAAGGTATCTGGCCAAGATTTGAAAAAACAGGAGCTCAAAGTTAGGCTCCCGAATCCATACTTATGCACCTAAACACACAGAAGTTCTGGAGCGCTCATCCATTTTGGAAATTAAATCACTTATTTAGATGCCAAAGTATGGATTTACAACCCTAATTTTAGGTATCCATTTTTAAAACCTTGGCTATTCATTTAAAGTTATTTTTGAATTTTTAATCACAAAAAAGCACATTCGACCTTGCCAGAGGCTGAAGTAGAGTCAGCAAGAACCTGCAGGATATTTCTACAGTGGTTTGTATTTTTCCACACATTTTGTGGCCTTTCAGAGTGACTTCAGAAGAAATGCTGATTGTATTCTAGGATTTAGGATCTCACGCTTATATTGTATTTTACTCTTCATGGTACAATAATGTACTGTAGATGTAGACATGTATGGCAAGTACTCTATTCAAATGGCTTCAATGGTGATTGTGTGGCTACCTTCCTATGCTCCAAGTTGTGAATATTCCAGTGTGTTTGGTCACTGCTCCTCACCATATTCTGGCATGTTACTACTGCTATATCAATTCTTTAAACTTCCAAAAGCCTTTCTCTGCCATCCTTGCATACACTTATACAGTACTGTAAATCTGGGCTCATAGAAACATTAAATGCCTTACTGAAATCCATCAATCACCATAACCAAAAGGATAACAGAATGAACAGCCAGACTCAAATCATACTATTTCTTAGAGCTAACCACAGAAAAGTGTCTGGTATATGACACCTCAACTCAGTTCTTCTGTGGAACTCAAGATCTAGGTTTCCATTGATACCAAGTGAGGGATAATGGTCACACAAATTGGTAATAGCTGCTCTTCCAGATGTGAACTTCATTAAATTAATCTAACACATCTTGAGAGATAATAATACACATATTTTCATTTACCACAATTATTTAAACAGCCCTGATCTTGCACCTAATAAAACCAGTTACATTCTCTCTAATGTCAAGCTCTGCAGGATAGTATGTTAATGCCAGAAACATGACATGTTCTAATTACGGCACTCCTATAAAACAGAAGCAAAAATGACTTGGTAAAGGCTGAGCAGAGAGTGGAGCTTACTCTACAACAGGCAGTGATGCAGACGCACAGAGACAAAGCTGCGCACAGGCAGACAGTACACTTCCCTGCAGATACACACAAATGTATGATTGAACCCCCTCCCCCCCGACTTCTACGTATGGGCTATCACATAACATATCTTTTGGGAGGGTCACACCAGCATTGACCGAAAGTTAAATTGACATTGTTAGCCTCCTGAAGTATAGGTCATAGGAGAGAATTATCATGTCTCTGCTCTTACATGCATTAGCATCTTTGCAAGACTGAAGCAGCTGAACCACGAGAGAAAAGGGCTACAGTCCAAAACTGCATATGAAGGGAATGGCGGATGTGCAATGTGCCCAGTGTTTCTGTCAAAACAGGAGACACCTCTGACCTCTGTAATCTACTCTAACAAGAAAGAGAGCCGCATGCAGCAACATCAGTACTTCCTTGTCTAAGAGAAGCCGTAGTGCACTTGGCACAGACAGATTACAAAGCATTGGCAAGATTTTGCTTTCAGGTGCTTTACTGAATTTCTGAATTCCCCTATGGTGCTGGAGAGTCAGATGCTCAGGGGTTGCATGCTTGTCATTTGTCTTTCACTTTTATTTTGGTGGACAGTTCAACTCCGAGGTTCCTGTGTGGCCTCTTAGAAACAAAGGGAGTGATTTTCAAAACCACAAGTGGGGGTCAGGCCCCTAACACCCAGTGAAAGCCAATCTGCTCTTTGTGTCTTTGAATGTCTCCCCTCAAGTAAATACGTAAATAACAATATAAACACAAACATTTGTTGCCTAATAAATTATAAAATACATAAATCATGAGTTTTGCCATTGATTTGAATAGGATAAGGATTTGGCACTGTGTTAATAATAGCAGACTGAGTTGAGATGGGATGAGAAAGGTGCATCAGAATGGCATTCGCAAAAGCCAGCATGCTTGGGAGCAGCTTGCATAAACTAGCCAAGGGGAGGCGTCAAGCTAAGCCCCCCACCTTTGGTCAGAGGTAGATACCTAAATCTGGGCTGCAGGGAGGAGCCCTCCCCCACCCCCTGCTTGGGATACTCAGCTGCAAACTCTCTCTTGGCATTAGGTGCCTAGGCCATTTTAGCAATAAACTAGGGTAGTGGAAAAAGGAAGAATTTCCTCCTAACTTTTAGCCCAGTGGTTAGGGTACTCCTGACCCCCGGTTCAAGTCCCCCTTCCACTTGAAGTGAGAAAGGATTTGAACTGGGCATGGCTCTCTTTTGGGTGAGTGTGCTGACCACCAACTATAGAGCTCTTGCACTCTCCCTCCCTCCCTCCCTCCCTTCCCCCACCCCAGTGGATAATTAATAAAAGAATCTTTGGGCCAAAGAGAGAGCATGCAGAAATATGGACACCCGGGGAGCTTTTACTGCACAATTTAGGCACTGAGTGACTTTAGGCACCTACATGTGGTTGAGGGCAGCTGAGTGGGGGCTTTGTGAATCCCAGTGGGGCCTGATTATGGGATTTAGGCACCTGTGGCAGTTAGGTGCCTATGTCTTTTTGTGACTCTAACCCAGAGTTTTTAGTGGAGAAACATTTCCTCACCTTGCATCTGAGCAAAATAACAGCAAATGCCAGCAAAACAGAGCTCTTGGCTGCAGACAGCCCCCCAAATAAACAGGAAATATTTAGCTGATCTAATCTACTGTTGAGACGTTTTAGAGAGCTAGGGCCTTTCTGCCAGGTGCTGGGCACTGGGTTTGGGAGGCCATTCCATACACAGGGGCTACGTGAAAGAATACAAAAATGAGACAGGTGAGACAGGCAAATTAAAGGGATGTTGAGGCACCCAACACTGGCAAAGCAACGTCAGTGACGAGGGATGCAATCAGAAACATGATCTGAGATACAACTCTGTACCGGGCCTGGGAGATGAAGGAGAGAATTTTAAATTTGATATAATGGGCAAGGGAAAGCCAGCAGTAGGCCTCAAAATAGAGCGTATCGTGGTTTGAGTAACAGATGAGGAAGATAACTTTGGCTGTTGTATTATGGATAGATTGGAAGGGAGCCGCCTGGGTATGGGCAGAAGGGAACAGCACAGGTGTGGAGAGAGAGATTTGGAAGTCACCAGCATAGAGATGAAAGAGTGAGTAGGAGGACTCACCAAAGGAGAAAAGCAGACAGAAGTAGGAAGAGAACCACAAGAGGAGGATACCACAATATAATAAACTCTTAAAAGGTTCTGCTAGTTTGGGACAGCATCATGTTCCATTATATTAGTAGTCTTACAGTTCTGCACCCACTATTGATGATTAGGTACGTACTATAGTTTGGTGCTGGATCCTAAAAGGGTAAAGAGGGCAGTTGAGATTTACGCATAGTGACAAATATGTTACAGGCAGAGTGATAAGGGAGCACAGTCATAGAGAATATATCCAGTTCTTGAAGATCAGAATACTCTCTGAGTGACGTATTGGCCTAGAAGGGTAAAAGATCTGCATGGAAAATGGGTATCTACATGCAAATACAAAAGTTCAGATTAGCATCTCAAACACATGGCCTGAACCTACACCATTGAAATGAGTAGGAAATTCACCATTGGCTTCATTGGGATTGAGTTGGGCCTACAGCCAGAACTATTTAGGCTGGGAGATTAAAGGAGTTAGATGCTCAAGTCCCATGGAAATTAAATTATATTTAATGCCTAAATCCTGTAGGCTTCTTTGAAAATCCAAGCCTTAGGTATATTTTTCTATTATCTCTTGATCATCGACAATGATGTTATGTCCTAGTCATATCAATAAGTAAGTAATATTATGGTAGTTTCCAAAAGTCCCAGTCGGGATTTCTGCCCTATTGCGCTTGGTGCTGTGTAAACATAGAAAAGAGACAATTCCTGCCCTGATGGGTTTGCAGTCTGAAGACAATATTTATTTGCTTTTATGGTGCATTCCCATCTCCTAGCCATAGTAATGTGTGTTTCCCACTTTGAGCTAGTAATGCTTTAAATTCCACCATTTGACTCTAAATCACATCCCTCTGCAGCTGCATGCACCTGACGAATCACAACCACAGAAACATGTCCTTTGCAGAAAGAAAAAAAAAAAGAAAAATATATTCCCTCTCCCCCCCAATTTTGCATCTCCCTTTATTCTTCTTAATAGTCATTTGCCCTTGGTCAGCCTGCTGAGCATGGTAGTTCATACAACCGCTTGGCCAAACACACAAAAGTCAAAATCAGTCTTAAAATAATGAAGCAATCTCTCATATAAAAAGGGTGCACAATGTAAGGCATTTCCAAAGACTGCTTCACCCAATATTCCCCCCACCCCGCAGCGCAGCATTCAATATTAAGTTACAGAAGGGAATAGAGATGGAAAGAAAAGAAGTGTGTGTGGGGGTTGGGGGGAGTTGAGACTTTTTAATTGCAATTGTTTGGGTTGCTGCTCCAAGGTAAATGACAAGAAATGGAAAAACACCCCCAACACACATATTTCAACTAAAGCAAACGCTTGGGGTTATTTTTCCCCCTCTGTGTCTGTTTGAAGCATATTCTCCTTAGTTGACAAGCACGTGTTTTGGAGACCATTGAAAAGTTTCTGCCATAAATAGAGGAGGCAGCTTGGCTTAAGTGTTGCTAGGGAATACCTGGCAACAAGCAACAATAGCCCTTTTAGAGAGCCCAGGGCAAACAGTGAGCGTGGTAATGGGGTGGGCCTTGAGGGAGGCTCCTTGCCCAAAGCCCCTCCACTCACACTGAGCCCTCGGCACTGGGCTGTGTTCCGGAAATTCCCAGCACAAAGCCCCCTATTCAATAGGAGGCGGGCCAATGCATGTGCTTTTTTGAGGGAGAGGGAGGGCGCTGATGAGGAAGGGTGCTTTCTTGCCAAAAAAAAAAAAAATCCAAACTTTTTTTTTTTTTGCAAAGCCTCAGAGAGGCACAGAAATGCTAAGTTTGTAAAAGAAGCTGAAAAGGTTCAGAAAAGGAGCATAAAGGAGCCAGGGAATGCCCCGTGAATTTTGAACAGAGAGCAGAAAAGGGACCCTAAAAAGCAATTAGTGATGCTGCTTGTAGCTGAAGAGGGAGCTTGAAGGGGGGCGGGGGAGATGCAAGAGGAAGAGGGCAGCTCCAATCGTTTAGTAAAGAAAGAGAGAGAGAGGCAGAGACAGAGAGAGCGAGAGATTGACGCCTTCTGGAATTTTTATAGTGAAAGCGGACACACAAATAGCAATGCACAGTGACTAAGAACTGGAGGAATTGTTGAATCTTGAAGCTGGAGGCACATGCCAAGCTGGGGCTCGGCTTCATCAACCCCTTCCCCACCCCCCCAGCTCATTTCTGCAAAGCTTGGGAAACAACTAGACCAGACAAGGTTTCAACTGCTTTCCTTTTCAGCCCCTCTCTCTTCTACCTCCCTTCTAGATTGCAAACCCAGTGACTGGGCTTCGGTGAAGTGTGTGCGTGTGGAGGGACAGGGAGAGAAGGGGAATATAGAAAATGCCCTCCCAATAAAACCTTCATTTCAGTTTCCACTTCACCCGCTCCCAACACGTCACCCAATTTCACGAGTCATACATAAAACAGAATTTGGCCATACAGTCTTTGTGAAAAAATATAATACGGCCTACTCATTAGCTTGAGAGTTGTAAAAATATGGCTGTCGATTGAGACTGAATAGCTATAACTTTAATGGATTGTCAGAAATCTGCCGGCAGTGGAAGGAGGTCAGCCAATCCTCCTCTATCTTTTGTTCTAGGCATCATTTAAGATCAGCAGTAGTTCATTAGAACTGGACAGTAATATTCTTAGTCCTGCAGTGTGGAGGCCCTAGATACACATCTAGCCTGGGTCATCAGTGGTTTAGCTTTTGCTGCTTTGATCTCGATGGATGTACGTTTGTGAACAGTCTGATTTATGTTTCACAGAGTGACTAAAAATTTTTAATAAACAATTTTTTGTGCGAAAAATGTTGAATTGCTACACACAAAAGCAACCACTAAAGGGGGAGGGAAGCAGCTTGTATTTACAGAATGCATCATTGTGTTATTGCTGCATTAGAGAGAGAGAGGAAGGAAGCTGCAGTAGTTAAGGCATTAGCCTACGTCTTGGAGATCGGGGTGTAAGTCCCTGCTCTGTCACAGACTTCCTGTGTGAGCTTGAGCAAGGCACTTGACTCTCTGGACTCAGTTTCCCATCTGTCAAAGAAGCATAATAATCTGTTCCTATCTCACAGGGGTTTTGGAGGATAAATCCATTAAAGATTATGAGATGCTCAAACAGTACAGTAATGTGGACTGTATAAGGAAATAAAATGGATAGATTAACTTAATTATGGCCTCCTAAAAGATTACTTTTCAGAATGGTAGCCATGTTAATCTGTATCAGTAAAAAGAACAGGAGTACTTGTGGCACCTTAGAGACTAACAAATTTATTTGAGCATAAGCTTTCAAGGGCTAAAACCCAGTTCATCAGATGCATGCAGTGAAAAATACAGTAGGAAGATATATATACACAGAGAACATGAAAAAATGGGTGTTGCCATACCAGCTATAACAAGACTAATCAATTAAGGTGAGCTATTATCAGCAGGAGGAAAAAGCAACTTTTGTAATGATAATCAAGATGGCCCATTTGCAACAGTTGACAAAAAGGTGTGAGTAACAGTAGGGGAAAATTAGCATGGGAAAATAGCTTTTACTTTGTATAATGACCCATCCATTCCCAGTCTTTACTTGAACTTTGGTTTCTAACCTCAAAGAAATCTCATCTAAATTACAACCTTGAAATAGTCTTCTAAACCATACCATATTCCAGTGTTCTCTACTAGCTAGCACTCCAGACAAGGAGTCAAGAAAGCTGGGTTCTAGTTCAGGCTGTGCCATGTCAATACTCTGTGCCTCAGTTTCCCCATCTGTAAAATGGGGATAATGACAGTGCCAACCTTCATAAAGAATTTTGAGATCTACCGATGAAAAGTGCTCTACAACAGCTTGCAATTATTATTATAATATGGAGACATCATATTATATTTTCCTGGGGGCAGATTGTGGCTGTTTATGTAGCTGTACAGAATGGTAATGGGATTCAGACCCACTCCTTATCTCTGCACAGCCTTCCAGGACCTTAGGTCCAGTCATTTAAGACTAAATAAATGCTACATGATATCCCTAATATGAACAATCTAGCCCTCTCTAATATATCATCAATAATGGGTAAAGAAATGTAAAAGAATATTGTATTGAATTGATGATCTGAGAGCATAATTGATAATTTTATGGGCTTTCCCATAACTAAGTAGAACTGCACATACCTCACTGCTGATCACATAGTGACAAAAGTAAAATACTTTAACCTTCTGGAAGGTGGCACTAGTTTTTATGACTGAGATTTTTAAAGAGTTTGAGGGAGTTGTGCACTCAACTGCCTTAGGTTCCTTTGAAAATCCCATGCTAAATAATTAGCTAGCTACTTCTTTTTGCAAAAAAAATTGAACTAGACACTTTTCTTTCTGACGAAATAGACTGGAGCTCCTTTTTTTTAAAAAAAAATGTAATAAGAAGGTGGTAAATATACTAAGGTGAATGTAAAAACATTGAAGGATGACAACCAAAAGGCCAGAGATGAGATCAGAAAAATACATGACAGAATCTCAGCTAGTGTAAATCATTAGTGCTGCTTAGTTAATGAAGCCATAACTCAAAGAACTGCAGCTTGAAAATCATGGAGCCATAAAAGGTACAGCCTCATAGAATCATAGAAATGTAGGGCTGGAAGGGACCTTGAGAGGCCATCAAGTTGTGCACCCACCCTATAGTAATTTATTTGAGATAATAGTTCCCTAGTTTGCTTATGAGACTATCCTGTGGAACAATGTCAAAAGCCTTACTAAAATCAAGATATATCATGTGTACTGTTCCCCCCACATCCACTAGGCCACTAACCCTATCAGAGGAGGAAATAAGGTTGGTTTGGCATGCTTTGTTCTTGACAAATCCATTCTGGCCAATCTTTCTTGGTAGTCCATCGATCCGATGATGACAAATTTGTGCAGATCATCTATTGTTAGTCTCATGGTGTGCCCTCTGATGACTATACAAGCCAATTCTAGAGGTGCACATTTTGCTGCAGATGGTGCATGGGAAGTTTGCGGTCAGTGAGTTGTGCGCTGCTGGTGCTCTGTGACGTCGTTCACATGCCTCTTGTAGATGCCAGCAGCAATCTTCCTCAAAGTTGATGCAGGTACTTATGACTGTTGCACACCACTGTGTTCTGTCACTGGTGACGTCCTCAAGGTCCCTAGGTTTGATACTGCTGTACTGCAGATTGGCTTTGATGGTGTCCTTGTAACTTTTCCGTGGACGATCTATATGCCGGATACCCTGGAAGAGCTCACCATACAGAAGCTGGCAGGGGGATTCTGTTGGCATCCATGCGGCTGACATGACCAGTCCAACATAGCTGTGGCCAGTCTTTATAACCTTAATATCCTCTAGGTGCTTACAAATTCATTGTTTAATAGTGTGTTCCAGTATCTTTCCTAGTATTGAAGTTGGGCTGACAGGTCTATAATTCCCATGGTCCTCTTTGTTCCCCCTTTTAATGATAGGTACTGTACTATGTTTGCCCTTTTCCAGTCCTCTGGCACCTCTCGAAGATACTTGCTAACAGTTCCAAGGTTGCTTCTGCTCATTTCATAAGTACCCTGGAATCAGGCCCTGCCAACTTGAATACATCTAACTTATCCAAATATTCTTTAACATGTTCTTTCCATATTTGGGCTTGTGCCTCTTCCCCCTTGTTAATATTGTGTTGAGTACCTAGTTACCATTAACCTTTTTAGTGAAGACTGAAGCAAAATAGGCAAATTCCTGAGTCTTCTTGATGCCATTAGTTATTATGTCTCCCAGAGCCATCCCTAGACATTTTGGTGCCCTACGCAACCCCCCCCACACACACATGGGGGGCATCCCCAGGCCTCCGCAGGGCAGAGGGGGCTGCACCAAAGTCTGTGGGGGGGCAGGAGCAGACTTGAGGCTTGGGAGGGCAGGGAGGAAACCGCCCCCAGCATGAGCCAGCGGAGCAGGCTGGGGTCGGGTCGCTCCAATTCCTGCCGCCCAGTGAGTGCAGGGTGGGCCCGACCCCTACTGCAGTCCCCCGGGACATAGCTCAGGGGAAGGGGTGGAGTGGGGGCAGGGCTGAGGGGAAGCAGGGGCAGGGGCTTTGAGGAAGAGGTGGGGCAGAGAAGGGACGGGGACTATGGGGAAAGGGTGGAGTGGGTGCGGGGTGGGAGTGGGGGCAGCTTTCCTGGCTGGCTCAGCCGGCTGGGAGATTAGGCTGGCCACTGGAACAGCACGCAGCTGCATAGGGCACCAGGAAATTTGGGGCAATTTGGTACCCCAAATTTCCTGGTGCCCTATGCAGCTGCGTAGTTTGCGTATGGGTAAGGACGGCCCTGATATTTCCTTCCCCATTAAGTAGAGGACCTACATTTCCTTCATCTTTCTCTTGCTCCTAATGTATTTAAAGAATCTCTTCCTATTCCCCTTCAGTTACAGCCATGCAAACCCACCTGTAACAATAAGGGTGGGTGGGTGCAAGTGAGAAAAGCTTTGGCCTCCAGTGGATAAAACACAGAAATTCCCTGGAGTGAGTAAAAGAATTATAAAACCTTTCCATAAATTCAAGGTAATTGCCTTGACTTGTGCCTCTCATTCTATGGTGGCGGGGGCAGAAGGTCAAGTCAAGTATAACAGACAAACTGGTATCATTTCCCTTATGCTTGGCATAGAAAGTGAGACTTCGCTAATCAACTTTACTAGTTAATAAGGAGCATTGTTTGGATTAGTCAGATTCCTCACAGCTCAATCTTGTACATTGTTTGTTTGTCTGCTTCAAAATTGCATACAGCTATAGTACTCTGAAATGTTTAGTAGTGTATTTTCAGTGCTGAGTGCACTAAAGTTAATGTAGAATTCCAACCAACACAAACGGAAATAGGGTGTCCAATCTGAAAATAAGCCACATTCTCCTTTCAATTACTCCAGTACGACCCTCATTAACTAAGAGCAGAATCTGACCCACTGAGTTCAGTGAAATGGCACTGGTATGACTTAGATCAGACTTTGTCCTTTTTCATGTGAACAGAGAGAAATAAAATATGTTCAGTTTAAGATTTACTGTAAAAAAGAAGCTATCAAAGAAGAGAGGATTTAAAAAAAAATGTAATCAAAGAGGATTGTGCTGGGTCCTAATCCAACGTCCACTGAAGTCAATGGAAAGACTCGCTGGACTTTAATGAATTTTGAACCAGATCCTTAATTCAGAATAAAAGTGGTGGGGTAGAGTCTCTGCTCCTAGTCATTTTATGTGTGCCACCCAGGCAGTGCAAAGGGAGCCAACAGTTCCTGTGACTCCTCTACTAGGTACATCTTGGGTGTAGGGGAGTCCTCAGCAGGCAGAGTGCCCCCGTACCTGACTCCTCTGTCTCCTTCCCCACAGAGCCTGGTTCAGGGGGTCTATCCCTGGGTAGAATGGTGTGGGGTGAGGGAACAGCCAGGACGATGTGCTCCTGCTGTCCTCTGATGGCAAATGGTTCCTAAGGGACTATTAGCCAGCTGGTGAAATTAGAGCAGCCTGTCAGCTGCTCTAACTTGTGTTAGGACTGAGGCAGAGAATTGAGGGGCCTTTATGAACCCTCTGGCAGTCTCCCTGAGAGCAGCAGAGAATCTTCGTCTATGTCCATAAATCTAAGAAATCAAAAAGACTACTCTAAGCTGTCACACTGTAGTATGAAGAACAGATGTATGTTTTGGGTTGTGGAGAACACTGTAATTAAGACAGAGAAGGAAGCTTAGACCAGTTTGCTATTATTTGTTTACAGTTTGTACAGATCACTACTTCAACTTTTTGTGTATATATAGTCTTCTAAGTTCTTTTAATCTTAAAAAATGGTTACATAGGTCTCTTAAAAATCATACTTTCAGTACCATAGACAGCACACTGTACAGTGACTTTATTCCATTACCTTAGTTCCATAGGGGAAAAGTGAAAATATTATGGCAGAACAATAAGTCTATCCATTCTGGAGTAGTACCCATATGACTGGAGAATAACTAATGTTGTACCTATATTTAAGAAGGTGGAAAAAAAGATCCAGGCAATACAAGTACGCAAGGCTTCAGAACAAATTATGAAGGAAAGAATAATTAAATTCCTGGAAGCAAATGATAATGGGGATATCGTGCACTGTGGTCTTACCAAGGATAGATCATGCCAGACTAATCTGATTTCCTTCTTTGAGAAAATAACTGAGTTTTTAGTTGAGAGAAGTGCAGTAGGTCTAATACACCTGGACTTCAGTAAAACATTTGACATGGTGTCACATGGGAAATTATTAGTTAAATTATAGAAGATGGGGATCAGTTCAAGAATGATAGGGACCTGGCTAAAGGAGAGATGGCAACATGTTGTGCTGAATGAATTACCAGATTGGAAGGAGGTTACTAGTGGAGTCACAGAGTCTTAGAATTTAAGGCTAGAAGAGAGCACTAGATCATCTAGTCTGATCTCCTGCATATCACAGGCCACCAACACCATTCAGCACTCGCACACTACAGCAAGCAATGGAAATTATACCATAGTATCACTGCCCAGAGGAGACTAGACTATGATGTACCACAGGCAGAGAATAGGAGAGACCAAGGTCCACCAATGCCCCAGGCCTCTGAAATGGCAGGAAAATGATTAAGTGAGATATACCTGAATAATCCTGGCAAGTGACCCATATGCTACAGAGAAAGGCAAAAAACAAACAAACAAACAAAAAAACAAGAACTCCAAACCAAAACCCAGGTCACTGCCAATATGACCTGCAGGAAAATTTCTTCCCAGCCACATATATGGTGATCAGTTAGGCTCTGAGCATGTCACCAAGAACCAGCCAGCCAAGCACCTGAGTGGGAGAGAGAATCCGCTGTGCTATCTCAGATCACTGGCTCACCTAGCCCAGTGTCCCATTTCTAGCTGTGGCTATGCCTGATGTTACAGAAGAAGCAGATAAACAACCCTCCCAGAATACATTGGGGAGAAAATATCCTTTCCTGAACCCTGCTGGTGGCCAGCTGAAACCTTGAAGCATGAGCATAAGACATACACTGGAGCGAGCCCCAGGGCTGTTGAGTTTTCCCTCCACCATCAGAAGCAACACCATCAGACAATTGCACTCATATATTTAAACAGCTCTCTTAAAACTAATTCTAGTTGTTTGCCCTCTCAACTCCTACTGGGAGGCTGTTCCAGAACCTCACCCTGTGGCTGGTTAGAAACCTTCTAAGTTCCAGCCTGAATTTGTTCAAGGCCAGTTTATAACCATTTGTTCTTGAGCCAGCATTGTCCTTTAGCTTAAATAGCTCTTTGTCCCTTCCTGGTATTTACCCCCTTCTGTATTGATGATGCCTCCCAAGCTTCTATCATTGGCAAATGTAATTAGCACATTCCTACTTTTTATGCAAAGGTCATTAATAAAAATATTGAATAAGTTTGGTCCCAAGACTGATCCACGAGGAACTTCGCTAGTTACCTCTCTCCAGTCAGATAATTCCCCCTTACAGCACAGCCCCTTGTCTTCTCCCCTTTTGCCAATTCCTTATCCTCCTTACAGTGCTTGTGCTGATCCCCATCTTCCTCAACTGAACTAATAGTCTCCTGTGTGATACTGAATCAAATGCTTTACTGAAATCCAGGTGTATTAGATCTATTGCACTTCCCTTACAAAAAAATCAGTTATTTTCTCAAAAAGAGAAATCACATTACTAGACCTACCATGTTGCATTAAATCCCCTTCACCATTTACGATTATGAATTTAATTCTTCTTTCCTTCATATTTTGCCCTAAAACTTTGCCTACTGCTGAGGGCAGACTAACAGGTCTGCAGTTGACCAGATTACCCTTTTTCCCTTTCCTAAATACAGGAACAACATCAGCTATTCTCCAGTCAGATGGGTTCTTACTCCCTGTCCCAAATAGATAGATTTATTAAAAATCCTTGCTATTGGACTAGCAATCTCATGTTCCAGTTCTTTCAATATTCTGGGATGCCAGTTATCCGGTCCCCCTGATTTGAGTGCATTAAGTGCTTTAAGATTTTTTTCCATCTCCAGTGTGATAATTTCCTTTTCTAGACACTCATTTCCATCAGTCATACTGCCTTCATGCCCATTTTTCATATTATCATCAATATTGAAAACTAAAGTATTCATTTAATTTTTGTGCCAGACCTAGATTATCTTTAATCTCTTTCCCATCCTCACTGTATAGTGGCCCAACCTCTTCCTCCATTGGTCTCTTTTTATTTATATCACCAAAAAAACCTCTTATTTATTTTAATTTCCTTGGCAAGAGCTATTTCAATTTGCCTTTTAGTAATTCTCACTTTAGTCCTACATTTTCTAACCCCCATGATTTAGTGTTCTTTGCTGATCAATCCCTTTTCCCACTCCCTATACCAGGGTTTCTCAAACAGGGGTCGCCGCTTATGTAGGGAAAGCCCTTGGCGGGCCAAGCCAGTGTGTTTACCTGCCCTGTCTGCAGGTCCAGTCGATTGCGGCTCCCACTGGCTGCGGTTCGCTGCTCCTGGCCAATGGGAGCTGCTGGAAGTGGCGTGAGCCAAGTGACTTACTGGCCACCACTTCAGCAGCCCCCATTGGCCGGACTTGTGGACAGGGCAGGTAAACACACTGGCCTGGCCCACCAAGGGTTTTCCCTACACAAGCGACAACCCCTGTTTGAGAAACCCTGCCCTATACCCTCTCTGCTTACTCCTAGTAACTTTTTGGGGTGGTTATTCATTCAGCTGGGTCCCCACAAAATTTTTCTCCTCGTGTGAGATGCAAATATCAGTTTTTTTACAAATTCAAAGACTCCTCCCTATTTAAGTCCTCAAGCTCTTCAGTCCAGCTGACTTCTTTAACTAGTTCCCTTCATTTCCCAAAGGCTGCCCTTTGGAAATCAACAACAATGGTTGATGACCTGGTTTTGATTATTCTTCCATTTAAATTAAACCGAGTCAGCTCTCCCCAGGACAGCACTCTGTGCTGCTTCATCACAGCTGCAGCAGAGGCTAGTGCCAGGGTCAGGGTTACTACCCCATTTCCAGTAGTGACAGAGAAGTATTAATGCCATTGTACAGGGCACTGGTAAGAAAGACCTCATTTGCAATGCTGTGTACAATTACGGTCACCTATGTTCAACAAGATTTATTTAAACTGGAATGGGTGCAGAGAAGCGCTATGAGGATGATTTAAGGAATGCAGGGCCTATCTTATGAGAGGAGACTGGAGAATTTGATTTGTTTAATCTTGCAGAAAGAAGGGTGAGAGGGGATATGGTTGCTCTCTATAAATACATTAGGGGGTTAAATACCAGGGATGATGAAGGGCTATTTAAGCTAAAGGACAATGCTAGGACTAGAACAAATGGGTATAAACTGGGCATGAACAAATTCAGGCTGAAAAGTAGAAGGTTTCTAACCATCACAGAAATGAGGTTCTGGAACAGCTTCCCTGAGAAATTGACACTAATTCCATCAGAGTTAAGATGCAAGCCAATTGATTTTCAAGCCAATTTTCAGATCCATACCCACACACCCACCCTCTCTCTGAAATCAAACATACATCTGATTTTTTTTGTCACATGAATCCTTTCTGACTGCAGTTCTAGTAGTTCTGTTTAAAGCACACTGAAATGTTTGTTGAAACATGACACAAAATTGCTTGAGAAATGTTATAGAGTCAATAATTTCCATCTAAAAATACACCATGCATAGTCCCTGCTGCTCCCTTCTTGTCTTGCTTCAGATTAAGACACTTTATAATGCCCTGAAATAGATAGTTAGCAAACTCATTTAGAAAAATATTCTTATAACTAGGAACAGCGGGAGAGAAGAGGCTCATTTCTATAGTGTACGAAAGGTCAGAAAATAATGAACCTGCAACTCACCTCAAACACCGCACTGCACGGGAAAGAGACCTCAACATCTCTAAGTCAGAAGACAACTGGAAAAAAAAATAAACTCTGCTATTAATTCTAGGAAATGTTAGCAAAGACCTCATAATGTACTTCACAGCTAACTATGCAATATAAGACCATGGGCCAGACCCTTTGAGTGGCTCTGATGATGAACTGGGCCTGAAGGTCAGTGTAATGGGCTAGTTTGGGTTCCCCCTACTGTAAGTGAGCCAGATATACCAATTCTAATCCCCTTACCCCCACTTTGAAGGCCATGGTGAAAGGGGTGAGGTCAGGGAAGAAGACATGAATGGAGGGCTACTGCAATCTCCAGTTTGCATGCTATTACCCATATCTTGGGGGCCATTACCAGCTGGCACCAGTTAGAGCAGCCTGAAGGTTGCCCTAGCTAATGATCTATGATTCTATGATGATCAAACCAGCCCCAGGATTGCAGAAGGATAAAGGCAATGTAAAGCCATCCCCATTGTTGCCTGTGTTGAGTTCTGCTCAGCTAGACTTGAGTACTGGGGCCCTTCTGGCTAATGAGCAGAGCATGCTCTGGAACACGTATGTAAAATAGACAGAGATGACTGGGGTTGCTCTTGCAGGGAGTATGCACCAAGGTGGGGGATTTTAAGCCCTTGTGATAAAAGTGCGCAAGAGCCAAACTCATCCGTGGAGAAGTAGAAATAAGCTAACAGCATCTCAAATAAAAACATATCAGTGAATATGAGGCACGCTGTAGTTCAAATCTCCAGTTGGCTGAATAACACTAGTAATGGTACTGCAATCAACCGCAGAGCAAGGTGGCACTGGGAGGCATTTGGAAGTATGCAAGGGCCCTGTGAGTTTGAAAGCAAGTGCAGTAGGCAGTCTTGCCAACTTTAAAATAATAAAAAGCATGAGTTGGACACCCAAAACCACCAGGTTAGCTCAAAAATCATGAGTATTTTTTGGCCTATATTTTGTATTTTGAACTTCCCCTGCCCATCCCAAGTGTGTGTGTGTGTGTCTAACGATTAGTGCTGCCTGCCCTTCCACGTGTAATGGGAAAGGTGATTTCAGCTTCTGCTGCAGAAGTTTTTACTGCCACATCTGCCCATCCCCTGCCCAGCAATTAATTCTGCCCAACTCAATCCTGTCCCTGCAGTTCCCACATCAGTTCTGCCCGCATCCCATCCCCTCAGCCTCCATTCCCCTAAGTTCACCCCCCCATCAATTCAGTGCCCCTCTCCCACTTCACCTCAGCTTTTCCTGGTGTTCTTCACCTCCCTTCCCAGGCCTGGCAAGCTGCAGCAAGGTCCCCTCTCACCTTCCAGGCTGGGGGACAGCTCTAGGAGCTTTTCTTCCCGCTCTGCCCCCTCCCAGGCTGGGCACAAAGACACATAGGCAGCCTGTGGCAGAGCCTGTCCTAGAACTCATGCTTCCTGAATCTGTCAAGGGCCTTGCCCACAAGACCACCCTTCCTCTCCCCAGCTTCTGTTTTGTGTGCCCTCTTTGTTGTGCTGCTTTAAACGGAAATGAACGCGCACCATTTTTTTTTCAAGCATCTGTCTTGCGATTTGATATTTTCTCACAGAGTTTTAAAGCTTCTTTACATGTATCATAACATTGTAACTTAAAAGATGTAATATGAAAATATACAGTCACATGGCTTTTTGGCTGGATTTTAATTTCAAACCTTATGGATATTGTATGACACTTAGGGCCAGATCACGGAGTTCCTAGGAGCCCTAAGAGGATTACACAGCTCCAGGAGCACAACAAGGAATGAACTGTGAGACAGACAGTCACTGTCAGGTCCCTGACTCCTCTTTGCATTGGGAGGAAGTGAGATAAACCATGGAGCAGCCTCCTGCTCCCTCCACACTGGCTGGCACACTGGGGTGGAAGGTGGCATCCAGGTTCCATCCCTGCCTGCCCACATGCACAGGCAAAGTAATATCCCTGCACAGGGAGCTGTTACCCAGGGTGCTGAGGCCCAGGATGCAAGAATCCTGTGCAATGGAGAAATGAAGCATCTTATGACCCCTCAGTCACCTGTGCAGGCATGTACCAAGGGTCACCATTTGGTCCTTACTTAGTAAATATATTCCTGTTCTAATGAATTAGTGTTATAGTTCACATGTAGAGACTGAGATGAACTCCTGACTAGGCTACAGTGCACCTTTAGAGGTTAATCTACATAACCATACCTCCTTTTTTCAACCACTTCTTTGGTTGTCTCTCTCCCCCGGGCAGTTGGGTGGCTGCGATTTGTGGCTATCATTAACAGGCAGAAGTCAAGACTAGGGAGTGTGAAGCCCTAAGAGGGTGGGTCACAGTGTTGTCAGAGAAAAGCACTTTCCAGCCAAAGGCATTTGGCCTCAGAATCTGGCTACAAAGGAATACACATAAGAGAGCTTTTCCTGTGCACTACCAAAAGACACATGGAAGGTGAACCCTATTAGAATCAATACCCAATAAAGGAATAAGAGAAACATCTAGTGCCATAAAATGTACAAGAAGAAAAATATAACTGTAGATAAAGCCCTGTGAAAATAATACACAGATGGGCAGAGATGGGGGTGAAAACTAACAGTGGTAAAAGAAAAAGAAAAACTTTAGTGTATTGAACACCATACATTTAACAGCCTACCACGCTACTTCTTCCTTTTTTGGAGTAATTTAGATAATAAAAAAGGTCATCCTGGTGACCTATATATACCATGGTACAGTATTCAAAAACACAGTTTCAAACCCCACTCACAATTAAGGGTGAACTCTTCTTTGATTTTAGCACTCCATTTGGAAGAGAGGTCTGGTCATAATTAAGCGCTCACAGCCATTCACCAGTGTGCCTCAGTCGGAAAATAACTGTCTTTGTTCAATTATGAATCTGCATTTTCATGTGACTCTTCACTGAGTATTCTGAATGGCGAATGCTTTCTGATTAAGACAGCTAGCCCTCTCAAATGTCAAGAAAAAGGATGAATAGTAAATCCGAACCACTAATTCCCTGTGCAGGGCTTAACACATTCTGACAGAGTAAGATGGCTGTCTTATATACAAGTACTATGGGCTCATCATTTATTTAAGTGGGCAAAAATACCCCTTTTCTATCTAAGTACATTATTGAGATTCAAGCCCCACCTCTCTTTAAAAAAATTGCAGGAGATTATTCTGCAATTATAGTAGACAGTCTTATTCATCAGTCATCATTTTGCATGAGCTTACCAACTCACCTTCAGGAAAAGTCTCCTAGTGGTGGCCAGTTGTTATGGGGCACAGATTCCAGCTCTAATTCTTGAGGTACATAATAGAAAATAAAGGAGAATGAGAGGAGCCCACCATTACTGGAAATAGCAAAGTGTCAAAGACACAAGCAGGAAAGACCCTTATGCCCCAGCATGATGGTCACATTACATTTAGATTTGGCACAGTTTAATTTTTTATAACTTTGTCAAGGAATATGGCTGTTTATATTTAAGCTTTTTAAATATTTTTATCAATTTAAATTTTTACAGTTTTTGTGGGAAATTTGGGCAGGTCAGACAGTTATTTAATGACTGTAGATGCTGAGATGAAAAAGGCTAAAGCTTTATAAATCATTCAAACACAAATTGTCAGCATCATATGTCAAAATATACAAGGTAAATTTCAGTCAATCAGCAAATCATACCAGTTTTTACTATTCATTTGCTAGTTCATTTGTAACAAGCCCAGCTAAGAAGTCTAAATCATTGGATTTTGACTCTAAATTCTCAAGCAGCATTTTTCTAATTCTGCCAATCTGTAAATTTCAATTATTATCAATGAAAATGTAATTTCATTGGTTAGTATGTGTACAATGAAATAAATCTTTACCAACATTCCCCCTTCTCCCAACCAATCTAATCCTTCCAAACTTAATTATATTCAAAGTTAGTTAGTAAAGCTGGTCAATATTGTTCAAATGAAACATTTTTTTTACTGAAAAATTGCAGGTTTTTTAAAATGATTTTTTTTATGAAAAATTGATGACATTGCTCACACGATTGGGGCATTTTGTAAAAAATGTTAGGTTTTTTTCCAATATTTTGGCAACATTTTTATTGAAAATTTTCATTTGGCTAAGTCTGAGGTTTCAATAAACAAAACTTGTCCGTAATCATTCCAATAATATTTTGTGCAGCAAAAAACTATTGCAAAAAACACAAATAAGGTTCCATTTCAATCACTTCCAAATAAAAACACATTTGACATTTTTTGTGAACTTTTGGATTTTTCAACCAATGCTGATATTTAGATATGGATGTAACCAATTTTTTTTGGAAGCTCATAATGAAAACTGATTATCTCTAATGGACTTTGGATCAGGCCCTCAGAGCAGAGAGAGGAAGCGCACACATCAGGAGTCAGGGTGATGTGCAATAGCCCAGACCACTATCTCAGCTCTTTGACAGCCCCCATCAGCTTCTTCAACATTTAAATCAAGTATCTGATTCTGCTCTCTCTTGTTCAACAGTGGAATTTACAAGTCTGAGGAGTTCTGCCTGATTCACGCCAATCTTTAAGGAGAACCAAATCCTAGATTGTAATGTTGTCTATATTCCCCAGAGTCTGAATAATTTATTTTTAAAAGCGTGTCATTATATTTGGCCCTTAAATACACATGCTGTGTCAAAAATCTCCCCTCAGTGCATCCTGCTAAGCTTTAACAAAACTCTTCATTTTAGAAACACTAGACAAGTTATTGTAAATCACCGCCTTTGAAGACGTAAGATAATGCCTTTGCTAAGCACATTTGTAAAGCTACACACAGACATTTTCCAGAGCCTTGAACAATTTAGTCTCACGGCAAGAAGAAAAATGATTTGCTTAAACACCTGTATGGAAAGTGATATCTAATCTTTTGTAGTCACTATTGGAGAGCGGTCAGGTCAATCAACAGTCAATAGAAGGTGGTGGTAACTCTTATTTTATATTTTATTTTACAGTCAAGGCTGAGTATTTGTTTTTGAAAGATTGGAGGGGTTGGTTGGCAGTGCCAGGGAACCGGATTCTTTTTATCTACATGCTTGATATGATGAGGAGGCAGGTGCAAATCAAGCTTTCCAATACTGTCTGCAGCAATAATCCCCACCTTAGCCTAGACTAACCACCTGCTCTTCAGGCACAGAGATAATTCAGTCTCCAAGTTAGTTCAGTCCTAAGTATCTCCTGAGTAAAGACTGATAAATGAGCCAAATTACAAAGAGATTAGGGGTTGTGTCAATACATCAATATTTGATCACTAACAGTGGCCCCTGCTTGGTTCTTCCCAGGACATGAAGTTGAACTTTAAATAGCCTAAACAGATTAATATATCTGTAATTTATGAAGGCTCTGTTCCAAAGCTCATTGAAGTCAACAGATAACTTTCCAATGGCCTCTGGATCAGCCATCTTATTTAAAATATTACTAGAATTTGGACATTCTAAAGTTTGGTAGATTTTTGGGCATGTATTTTAGGCTACAGTTTGAAACCCAATAGCACTTAATCCAGATTTTGATACCTCAGACAATATGGAGCTGGTCATTTTCACTACAGGATTATTCGTTTTCACAGTAAAATAATTTCACTCTGTTTAAAAATACTTCCACTCTGAAGACTGTCAGCTCCATAGTGTTTAATGGGGCTGCTTAAAGATGTTGCAAGCAAAAAATGCAGAGGTGTGCAAAAATGAAAGTTCCCTTTCTTAGAATGGAACTGAACTGCCTTAAATAAAGGTTTACTAAAAGGATGGAACAAGATTTTGCTTCATTTCTTATTTTCTCTAAATTGCTTTACCTACCCCTAATTAATACAAATTGCCTACATGGGGCCACCATTCCTTTAGATGCTGGTCCACACTAGTGGTACTTTTGGGGGGAAACTGCAACTGCTTGGAGTGACATTGAGTCCTAATCCCAGATAGAGTTCTGGTTAAAGCTGGTGTCTGCAAGGCTCCAACATCCTTGAGAAATTCCTTTAACTCCCTTAAAAATACAATTTTGTTTATGGTTTTTATATGACTTTTGCTGATGAAAAGTCAGAGATGTACACCACTGGAAAGTGAAGTACTCTATTTATCCAGAGACTGGGTCCAGAGGTTCTCTCTAGTATTCATCTGATTTGAAGCGTAGTTTTTTATCAGCAGAACTTGGGGACCCTTCTCCATCATCCCATGTCTCCAGTCCAACATGTTGCCCCAACAGAGACAGGGAATTCCATCAAGTCACAGTGCCCCACAGTCAATTTATAAAAGTCCACGTTAAAAAAAAGCATCTGTCTCGATAACTCCCAGGCAAACATATGGCATTCCTAGTCATCATCCTTTATTATTTGTATTACAGTAGCACCCAGGGACTCTAAATGAGAGTGGAGAAACATTGTGTTAGCTGTGGTAAGGACATACACAGTAACAGACAATTGTGGCCCTGAAGAGTTTAAAATCTAAATAGACAAGACAGACATTGGAGGGAAGAAAGGAACTATTATCATCTCCAGCTGCTTTAATGGAGCTGGTAGTTTTCTCTGTCACCTGAGAGGAAAAAAGAAGGTGAATAAAAAGGAGAGGGGTAAGGAGAAAAGTGAATCAGCTTCAGGGCCTATTTGCTGATGGCTTATTTCAACTAAGAACTGATCCTGGCTCTGATCTTTCAATAAACTTGCGGTGGCTGAGGGGAAAACATTTCGATGAGCCAAGAGCACTAACATTCCTTGGCAGAGCCTGGCTTTGTCTTGCTTGACACTATCCCTCTCCATTTGATTGTAACATCAGGGCCTATTCTTCTGAGCAACTCCTATGCATATTTTGCAGAGGTTCCACTAAGGCCTGGTCCACACTACAGCGTTAAATCGATTTAAACAGCGTTAAATCGATTTCACGCTGTACCCGTCCACACTACAAGGCACTTAAAATCGATTTTAAGGGGTCTTAAAATCGATTTCTGTACTCCTGCTCAACGAGAGGAGTAACCCTAAAATCGATATTACTATATCGATTTAGGCTTGTGTGTGGATGGAAATCGAAGTTATTGGTCCCATTCTTTTACTGAGCTACCCAGAGTGCACCGCTCCAGAAATCGATGGTAGCCTGGGACCATGGATGCACACCACCAAAGTAATTTGCCCTAGTGTGGACGCGTAAAATCGATTTTATAAAACCTGTTTTATAAAATCAATTTTATTAATTTCGATTTTACTCTGTAGTGTGGACGTGGCCTAAGAATACTGAAGAGCCTCTTTGCTGCAAGGGCAACACTGATGACTGCAGAAAGACTGATTAGAAGAGGGTTTCTGTTTCTACCAGCCTTGTTAGCCTGCAGGGGGCCATGCCATTTGTCAATACACTGCATGAGCTTATGCCCAAATAGATTTGTTAGGGTATGGCTACACTTACATTTGTGCAGCGCTGGGAGTTACAGCTGTGTTTGTACAGCTGTGTAGGGCCAGCGCTGCAGTGTGACCACATTGACAGCTACCAGCGCTGCAGTGTGGTCACATTTGCAGCATTTGCAGCGCTGTTGGGAGTGGTGCATTGTGGGCAGCTATCCCACAGAGCACCTCGTCCCATTTTGGCGCTGTGGCTTGTGGGAAGGGGACGGAAGGGTGCGGGTCTTTCCGCTTCCTGTTCCAACGCCCCGTGGTGCTTTGCTAAACATTCCAAGCAGTTTGGCGCCATTGTGAGTCTGCAGCGTGATTTCTGTTACAAATGGAGCCCGAGCTGCTGAGGATCTTGCTGATGAATGTTGCCAGCACATCACGCATGGCAGTGAAGCTATTCCTTCAGCTCCAAAGTGACAGTGAGGAGTCAGACGATGATATTGATTCGCCTGATGCGCAAGACAATAAATTGCTTGTGGCAGTAAAGGACGTGCTCAGCACCGTGGAACGCTGCCTTTGGGCTCGGGAAACGAGCACTGAGTGGTGGGATCACATCGTCCTGCAAGCCTGGGATGACGAGCAGTGGCTGCAGAACTTTCGGATGAGAAAAGCCACTTTCATGGGACTGTGTGCTGAGCTCGCCCCTACCCTGCTGCGCAGGGACACGAGATTGAGAGCTGCCCTGCCAGTGGAGAAGCGGGTGGCTATTGCAACCTGGAAGCTGGCAACTCCAGACAGCTACCAATCGGTTGCGAACCAGTTTGGAGTGGGAAAGTCCACCGTTGGAATAGTGTTGATGCAAGTTTGCACGGCCATTAATCGCACCCTGCTAAGAAGAACCGTGACTCTGGGGAACGTGCAGGACATTGTGGAGGGCTTTGCACAAATGGGTTTCCCTAACTGTTGAGGGACAATAGATGGGATGCATATTCCTAATCTGGCACCACCCCACCTGGCATCAGAGTACATTAATCACAAGGGGTATTTCTCTGTGGTTCTCCAAGCGCTTGTGGATCACCGTGGGCGTTTCACTGACATTTACTCAGGATGGCCTGGAAAGGTGCATGATGCACGCATCTTTCGGAACAGTGCCCTGTTCAGGAAGCTGATGGCCGGGAGTTTTTTTCCAGACCGCAAGATCACAGTAGGGGACGTCGAAATGCCCATTGTGATCCTTGGAGACCCCGCTTACCCCTTAATGCCATGGCTCATGAAACCGTATACAGGGAAGCTTGACAGGAGCAAGGACCAGTTCAACTACAGGCTGAGCCGGTGCAGAATGACTGTGGAGTGTGCTTTTGGCCATTTAAAGGGTCGCTGGAGGTGTCTCTACGGGAAGCTAGATTTGGGGGAAAGCAGCAACTCCGCTCTAATATATCCACGTGCTGTACCCTCCATAATATTTGTGAAGGGAAGGGTGAAAGATTCAGTGAGGAATGGACTTCCGAGGTTCGACGCCTAGAGGCTGAATTTGCACAGCCAGAGAGCAGGGCTACTAGAGAGGCCCAGCAAAGGGCTTCAAGGATTAGGGATGCCTTAAGGGAGCAATTTGAGGCTGAAAGCCAACAGTAATGTTTGGTGCCTTTGCTGTGCCTGTTTTTCCCTTGGGGTACAGTATTTATCACTTTCTTCAATAATAAAAAATGTTTTATAAGCCAAGAAATCATTTATTCAAAATACAGTACATAAAAGGACAGGGTGGTGGACTGCACATTCAGAGGTTTGAATATGTCCTGCTTGGATTGCTGTTCAATGCCTGCTGCACTTCAGGATTAATATGCTGCATCGTGATGGGGGTTGAGTGCATAGGGTAAGGGTCGTAGTTCTCAGGGCTGGTAGGTGAATGTACAGGTGTTGGGGGCAGCTGGTGGTGGTAAGAACCAGGCTGCTGGAGAAAGGTGTTTTGTGCAAATACTGAGGAACAAGGGAGAGAGCTTTGGGAGGGGTGGGGCGTTACCACGGTACTGATCTGCCTGCATGGCTACGAGAGACTGCATACAGTCAGTTTGGCGAGCCAGGAGGCTTATCAGCTGCTTTGTGCTTTTCTTGGTAGCCAATTCCTTTCTCCTGCTCTGTATTTGTCTCCACTCATGCATTTTCTCTCTCCAGTCCTGCAGCCTTTTACTGTCTCTGGCGTACTGATTCATAACTGCTTTGATCAAATATTCTTTTGATTTTCTAGGATTTTTCCTCAAGTTCTGTAATCGTCTGGCAGGTGGTGATAGTGCTGGATTATTCAAGGTCACTTAAAAAAACATAAATAGAAACATTTAATACAGAGGCTACATTGTTTATTATCACAGTGAAGGAGTTTGTAGACTTTTTGTAGCATCATTCCCACATACCTAACATAGCACAGAGAGGCCACGGCAGTGAAGGCATAGGCATGTCTAGCAATGGGGTGAGTGTTTCTGCTGCGACTTCACCTGGGAAGGGAACTGCCAGAGGGCTGGGGTTTCTGTGCATTGGGGAAAGCAGAGGGTAGGCAGTTGGGGAGCAGCAGTGGGGAAAGCAGAGGGCAGACAGTTGGGGAGCAGCAGTGGGGAAAGCAGAGGGCAGACAGTTGGGGAGCAGCAGTGGGAAAAGCAGAGGGCAGACCATTGGGGAGCAGTAGTGGGGAAAGCAGACTGCAGATAGTTGGGGACCTGCACTGAATAACCATCACTACATTTTCAACAGGATTTTCTACTGCCAGTTATATCACTGCTGCGTGTTACCTGGCAAGAGAGGGAGGGTCTTCTACAGCAATGTGGATTCCGCCCTGGACCCTATGCAGCTTGCCTGTGTGCAGCAATGGTGCCCCCACCCCTCGCGGCATAGTGGCGTGGACGTGTTAGCCTGACTGGGACAAGGACCACGGTGGCTCTCCCTATAAACTTGCGCAAGCACATTGCCCACGCTCTGGCTGCAACTTTTGAAGAGATTACCGAGGCCGATTACAGAGACATGATAGACCAAATCAATGGGCTATTCCACATTTAGGCATGCAGGCAGCCAGCCATAACCCCCACCCTCCTCTCACAAAACATTGCCATCCTAAAAATAAAATCTGCTTACCGGGAACACGCTCCTCTGCTTCCTCTTCACCAACAAGTTCTAGCTGCTGCGACTGGCTAGCCTCCTCCTGGCTTGAGAAGAGCTCCTGGCTGCATGCCTCCTGGGATTCCGGGGTGTCTCCCTCCACCCCAGTAGCCTCACTCTCCACTTCCTCTACACCCTCCCCCACTTCTCCCTGCTCTGAACTCTCCATCGTGCTCCTCGGATTGGCAGTGAGGTCACACCCAAGTATGGCATCCAGCTCCTTGTAAAAACGGCAGGTCGTGGGGGCAGTTCCTGAGCGGCGGTTTCCCTCACGGGCTTTGCAATAGGCACTGCGCAGCTCCTTTACTTTTACCCTGCACTGCAACGCGTCCCGTTCATGACCCCTTAGCAGCATGGACTTTGATATCTGCCCATAGGTATCATAATTTCTCCGGCTGGAGCGCAGCTGTGACTGCACAGCTTCCTCACCCCAAACACTGATGAGGTCCTGCAGCTCGGAAGTGTTCCATGCTGGGGCTCGTCTGGGGCATGGAGGTATGGTCACTGATTGATTGATTGATTGATTGCACTCCACACCTGGCTGAGCAAACAGGAAGAGGATTTTTAAAATTCCCGGGGCATTTAAAGGGCGGGTCACCTGAGCCCAGGGCAGTGGAGTGTGCAGGATTACCAGAGTGGCTGAAAAGGTATGCTGGGATACCTCCTAATACCCTGGAGGCCAATAAAAGCGCTGTTGGTGTCCACACTTGATGACCAGCGCTGCATCATCAGCGCTGGAATCGCTACATCCCAGTCAGACCAGGTGTACAGCCAGCGCTGCAACCAGGGAGTTGCAGCGCTGGCCGTGCTTTGCAAATGTGGACACAGAGTGAGTTGCAGCGCTGTAACCCCATCACCAGCGCTGCAACTGTCCAGTGTAGCCATGGTCTTAGTCTAAGGTGCCACAAGGACTCCTCGTTTTTTTTACTGATATAGACGAACACGGCTACCACCCTGAAACCTGTATGTTTATCATCTCCCCTCTTACTACCTGCCAGGTCAAATCATTCAGCAAGCTGCATGCATATAATTATGGATAGGGTGCTCATCAGCATGGAACCTGGAGTAGATCTGAGGTCCACTCTACAGCTCTTCCACAAAATTGGTGAGCCGGTACTTTGAGGAAGATATCTCAAGCATTTCCGATTAAACACATTGCAATTATTAGCAGAAGTTAAGAAGCAAGGAAAATTATCTGAGGTCACTTTTGCAACAATTCCGGTACAAACTAAAATAAGACATTGCCAATTCTGCTGCATCTTTCAGGGAAGCAGCATACCCCACTGCAAATTACACACAAAGAACTAGAGTGCCACAAAACTACTCCAGCATCAACTCAGCAAGCACAGACTAGTTCCATAAAGTCTTTGGAACAGTCCAGCTAGGAACCACTGCCAAAGACTTCAGGAAGCAGGGACTGACCATGTAGGCTGCTATCTCCCTCCCCGGCCTAGAAGACACTGCTGGGAGATATCTTGCAGCCACAGGGAGCAGCAAGGAGTCTCTGCCAGAGGCTGCAGGGGTCAGAGACCGGCTAAGTGGGCTCCTGCCCTTTCCCCCAGGAGACTCTGCCAAAAGCCACTTTTCCATTAGCAGGAGGGTAGAAGGAGCAGCACAGAGTCAGTGCTAGAAACTGCAGGAGGCAGGGGGTGGTATGTTGGGCCCCTGCTGGGAGCCACACACCCCTCCAATGGAATGAAGGGACAGGCCGTAGACATATTTTGCCAGTTTGTACTTTTTTCTGTTTAGTGCCAGGCTGAAGCGGAAGGTATTTTGGATGGGCAGGAGGAGGAGATGGCACCAGAAGTGGGCTGAAGAATTTAGACAGAGGGGAAGAAAGAGGTTGTTATGTGAAAATTAAAAAATAGGGCAAGTGGGGGAGTGCAACTAGCAGGCCTGGCTGGAAAATGGTCTTATCTGAGAACAATTGTTTTCAGGAAAAATTGCCATCAGGGTTGATTTTTTTTGGCAAAAATATTCCTGGCTCTTTAATATATATATATTTTTTCATGAAAATATCATCAAAAATCATTACCAAATGTCATTTAACCCAACCATTTTTTCAGGAAGTGAAAAATGTTGATGACCATTTTGATGACATTGTTAACTTTTTAACTGGGAAAAAAAAATAATGTGCAGAAAATGTTGACAAAAACAACAACAACAAAGGGGGTGGGTCTCTTCTGAGCACTTCGAAATGCAAACAACTCTGAAATTTTTCATGTAGGTTTCTATGTTTTCTACCAGCTCTGGAAACTAGTAAGCTCTGTGCTTTTGACATGTTGCATATTTGTTGTTTAGCTGGGTACTTTTGCTCTCTCTGGGCTTGGCTACGCAGAGAGTTACCCTGCGGCAAACTGGTGTGTAAATCTATAGCACATTAGCCTGCTGCACACTGGCTGGATGTGGGGACCCTATTCCCACACACTAAAATTTTTGTTGTGTGTTTTGATCGTCTCCTGTTTGTAACAACAATAAATCAAAGTGCATGACAGATCTTTTTTTCAATGTGTGGCCAGTGAGTGCGCAGAAGGCTAGTGGGCTGGAGATTTAGACCCCAGCTTGCCACACAGCTTGCCATGCAGACAAACTCTCCGTTTCTATATGTCTTTCTTTTCTGTGTAGATTGTAAGTTCTTTGGGGGCAGGGGATGTCTTCTACTTTCTTTATACAACACTTAGGCCTCACTCCTGTCTGAGGCCTCTAGGCAATACTATAATATAAATAAGAATGATAATGTCCAAGTGCATGAATGGTTGGAAGACCATAGATGCCTAGGAGTTCACCACACAGAAGCTGTCACTCACATCCTTCTGTAGCCAGAACAGATAAATCAGGCTATAAATATTTCAGCATTTTCAAAGGGGAAAAAAAAACCACACAGAGAACTGAACAACTACAATGAAACAGGTACAGTTGTGTAGTGCTGGATTTATTTCCATACACTGTGACAAAGCTTCTCACAAAGTGCTCTGGACTGAATTCCCAGGTGAGTTAGTATCATATTTAAATACAGCATGCCTATGATTTAAATAAACAGCTGTTATATTCATTAGAAACAAATCTGCTCAACTGGAAGGTATTAACTGTTTCTAAATTGCAGAAATAATGTTTGTTCAGAATTTGATTCAGTTACATGCTTTTGAATGTTAGTCCACTATCCGTAATCTAATAAACTCTACCCACAGTTACAATGATGCAATATCGATTTAACTGTTTTCACATTGAATTGATCAACCGAACATATAATTAAGTCATCCTTTAACTTTCTCTTAGTGCAAGTGGATTATATTATTATTACTTAAACAGTCGAGATATGTATTTAAAGCCTAAATCAATGAGGACTGTGAATCCCAGGCATGTTTCAAGGCAATAATTATACCAAAGTACTGTAAGCATTTATTGGATTCTGATTAAGTCTTGGCAGACACTCACAAAAATATGTTTAGGCTCTAAATATATATTGCCAGGACCTCAGCTTAGGGTTGCTGGTTGCCAGGCATCCGATTTTTAAGCGGAACGCTCAGTTGAAAATGGACCCTGGTGGCTCTGGTTGGCACCACTGACTAGGCCGTTAATAGTCAATCAGTAGCGCAGTGGGGGTCTGGGGCTAAGGCAGGCTCCCTGCTTGCCCTGGATCCATTCGGCTCTTAGAAGCTTCTGCTAGGTCCTTGCGGCCCCTAGGCGCATAGGCAGCCATAGAGGCTCTGCGTGCTGCCCCCAACTCCTACTGCCAGCTCTACAGCTCCCATTGGCCAGGAACTGCAACCAATGGGAGCTGTCGGGACAGCGCCATTGGGTGCGAGGGCAGTGCATGGAGCCTCCCTGGCTGTCATGCGCCTAGGGGCTCCAGGGACCTGGTGGCCACTTCCTTGGAGCCGCAGTAAGCGCCATGGGGACCCCGCACCCTCTCCCACACTTCAATCCCCTGCCCCAGCCTGGAGTCCCCTCCCACACCCAAACTCCCTCCTGGAGTCTGCAACCCCCCCAATCTCCTGCCCCAGCCTGAAGCCTGCTCCAGCACCCCAAATCCCTCATCCTGGGCCCCACCCCAGAACTGCACCCCTAGCAGGAGTCCTCAGCTCCCCAACGCACCTCAACACCCTGCCCCAGACCACAGCCCCCTTCTGCACCCTGAACTCCTCATTTTGGCACCACTTGGAGCCCGCACCCCCAGCCTAGAGGCCATACCCCGCCACACTCCAACCCCTTGCCCCAGCCCAGACCCCACTCCCACATCCCAAACTCTTCATCCCTGGCTCTACCCCAGAGCCTGTGCCCCCAGCTAGAGCTCTCACCCCCCTCCCACATCCCACACCCCTGCTGCAGCCCGGTGAGAGTGAATGAGGGTCAGAGAGAGTGAGTGACGGAGGGAAGGGTGAGGGAGCAAGTAGGGATTGGCCTCGGAGAAGAGTCGGGGCAGGGTTCGAGCCTTGGGGAAGGGATGGGGAAGGGTTGTTCAGTTTTGTGCAATTAGAAAGTTGGCAACCCTACTTCAGATGGTCCAATACTTTGATTTCCACCAGCTGAGGATTTGGTCCAGAGTGCTTTGCATTAGGTATCTAAGGAAAATCCTTGTGAAGGACCTGTGACTGCTACAAAAACACAGTGAAAATCATTGGACACACCTAACATTAGTAAATCAAAACTTCCATTGAAGACAAAGCAAAGGTTCCATAGGAGTCCATTGTAAGGACTTACAGATTGCCACCTATGTACGTAGTTGTTCTTGCCGTATGTGACATCAAAATCCCCCATGACACAACATCCTGGCAAGCCTGCTGGGGTCAGCTTTTGTCTGATACATTTTCTTACTTTTGACTCTTTTAGGCAGATCCAGGTTCCTTCAGTGGCTGATTACTCTGAACCAGATGCGGTTTATCTCACTTTACCCAATGATAGTTTAACAATATAATTTCAAAATGTTTGTGACCAGATTGAAAAGGCAAAATCAATCCTTTGTGTTTTCAGTCTATTTCTCACTACATACTAGAAATAACCGGTTGATTCTCAATAGTTATAGGCTGGTCACAGCAACTAGACTTGAAAGTGCACTGGCTGAGATAAATGGAGAAAAAGGAATTCCTACACATTATATTAGTATTTTATAATCATTTTTAAAAAATATATTATAACAGCCGATAACGGGTCAGATTTTCAAAAGAGCTCTGGATCCAACTCTTCCCATTCAAGGCACCTACATGAAGTAGCCAGTTGGAGCACAACTGTGGTTGCTGAGACCTTCTGAAAATGTGGCCCCTCATGTATAAGGGGGCCACATCATCACAGAAACCCAGACACAGTTTAATTCTTGGGAACATTTCCAGGACTGTGGCTCGGCCACTGTCCCTGTGGGTGCCAAATGTACCCTCAAAATTTACATTTACAAATCTCAGTATTTGAGCCTCTATCTGATTTACTCCTGCAAGGCCTGAGTAGGTGACTGAGGGCTACAGATTAGAAATTGCTGTATTTACACATACTAGTGTATTGATTGAAATTGCAATTTTTGTTTCTGATCTGTTGTTCCTTAGCACCACCACAATCTGTGGTGTCTGCTGGAAAACGGTAAATGAGAAGCCTTCAAAAGACTTCAGCTTCCCTTCTGCTAGAGTTAAGGTAGTTGGTCAGATTGTTCTCGAATCATCTAGTGGATTGGCAATGACAGAGTTGTGGGTAAGGACAAAGAGTGGCAGGTAAGTCAAGAAATCAAGGAGATCTAGTTTCTGGATGTGTCGCAGTTCTCTCTGCACGGCTTTCTCATGCTCTTCGCTTATCCCTCCAGCTTTCAGCTCTATCAAAAGTTGGTCCACTGTGATGCTGCTGGAGTGAGAGTCAATATTCCACAGAAATAATTGCTGGAAAACAATAAGGAGGTGGTTGTTCTTATTACCAGTTTCCCTTCATTTCCAGTTTATATTCCTCACTAACAAAGTCAGCTACCTGTCAAGAGTCTGGATGCAATCTTTGGCTTTTGTTCAGTGTAGCTGAGGATGCTGAGAAAGGCAAAGGTGGCTCTAAACCACTTTTTCCCCTCCCTTAATTCTGCAGGCAGCCAATGGCCAAGCTGTCCCCCAGCACAAACAAGAGCAACCATAGGGCTGTTTTAATTTATGCTGGCTAGAATGATCCTCTAGGGACCATGTTCTGCCAGCTAGAGATCAGCAGAGCACATTTTTCTTCTGCCCCACTCCCTTCAGCCTACATCACACCCCTTTCCACTATGGAACATCCCTACCCTGCTCACAGTAGGACCTGACATGTCATCTGCGTCAGGTGAGGCTGGTGCAAAGTTGGATCTACAAGCTGTATGCCAACCCAAGAGTCTCCCTCACCACTGGAATCTTCACCAGCCTTGTTAGATTAGATAAGATTTCATCCTTAGTCATATTGACTGATAAATACTTAGAAGCACTTTAGAGATGCATAGAGAATCATAACAGTATCTGGGCAATAAGCCACAAATACCTTGGCAGGTCACATCATCTCTCTGTGCCTCAGTTTGCCCATCTGTAAAATGGTGATAAATGATACCGGCCCTCTTTGTAAAGCACTTTTAGCTCTTCTGATTAAATGTGATGTCTGAGAGCTAAGTAATAATAATAATAATAATAATAATACAGTGCTAAAGGAACACTAGAGGTCAGAGTTGCAAAGAGTATGTCTCCATGGCAGCAGGCAGTGAGCCTCCCAAGCTGGGTAGACGGACTCATGCTAGCCTGGATTGAGCTAGGACATTAAAAATGTCAGTGTGGACACTGACGCTTGGGCAGCAGCTCAGGATCCCAAACCTATCCAACCTCCAACGTCTGAGATTGGCTGGTAAGCCTAAGCCTCCACCAATGCCACAACATCCACACTGCTATTTTCAATGTGTTAGCTTCAGTTAAGCTAGCACAAGTCTGTCAATCTGGACTGGGAGGCACACACCCAGCTGCTGTGGAGATGTACCCAAAGGAGGGGCTTCAATCCTGCCACTTGGTTTGTGACTGAATATTTTCCTGTGCAATTTTTTTGTGGATGTACACCTCTAAGTTTGCATTTGCTTGTACAAATCAAGTGATTAGGTATCCTAGCTACACAATTTATGTGTTCGAAGTTCTGTGTGAAAACTTGGAGGATGTATCCAAGGTCAGGCTTAAAAGTCCACAGTTGTAATATGATACTGCCAAGCCCCACAGGCCCCAAAACTGGCGCAGCCTAAAACTTGGGGATTTTTTTAATGTGTTGCCCCTATCTAGAAAATATCTGCCCTCCAGAATGAGAGATGCAACTATCTAAACATCCCAGCTGCTGAGCTGAGTGACTCATAATAAACCAAGCCAGGACACGGAGTTTGTTCTGAGCAAGTGGAGTTAATGCATGGATACACATTGCACCACCTCTCTGCTCCTCTACCAGCTCTAGTCTTGTGTCCCAGCAGGGGACTGAAATTGATGAGACTGTTGTACTCAAAAAGAGCACAGGATCTCATAGCTAAGCAGGGACAGGCTTAGTCAATACTTGGTCTGACCTTTCACCCATATAGAGTTTGGTCCCTGCAGATTAAGGCTGAGGTCAGCAATGAGGCTGTATAAGGAAGTTAACACTGCAGGTGCAGAACTGTATTTGAGATGGATTAAAAATACACAAAAGCATTTCATTTTCCATTTCTGCTGTAGGATCACCCATGCTGGAAGAGTACAGACAGAAACACGCATCCAAGAAAAATATTAAAGCAAACTATGTTTGAGTGAGGTGGGGGGTTGTTTTTGTTCTTTTTACATTTAAGGCAATCTGAAACTGGCTTTGAGCAGAGTTATACCTCTTGCAGTCTGCTCTGGACATATATACTGAGACAATCTGAGATACTTAATGCATGTTCCATAACTCCTGATCACTCCTTCCAAACCATAATGCACTCCTTGAGAGCCAAATACAAGAACATACATATTTATACCATTTTAAAAGTACAGATAGGGACAAATTCATCCCTGATGTTACTCCCTGAAATCACTAGTCTCCTTCTTCTGCACTTCTGTCAGCGCTTTGTACTTTCACAGTCTCCACCTGCATCCTGGAGTGGAGCATAAGCCCTCTGTGTTGTTCATTATTTGTATTATGGTATGATTTTGGCCCCAGCTAAGATCAGGGCTGCCCTGCCCTAAGCAAGCACATAGTGCAAACACATAGCGAGAGACAGTCCCTGTCCCAAAGAAAAACTAAACAGAGAGGATAAAGAGCTGGAGAAAGGAGGCAATATTATCCCCAATTTACAGATAGGGAACTGAGGCACAAAGAGATTAAACAATTTGCCTAAGATCTCCCAGAGAGCCTGTGGCAGAGGCAAGAATTGAACCAACATGTTCCGAGAGCCAGTGACCCAAGACCATCCTTCCTCTTAAACAAAGCTATTCATGTGAACTGTAATGACTGCCCCCTCCATAGGTCATCCCCAGGGTTCCATGGGAGCATTTTCAGTACTGCAGCCCTGACTACCACTACCATATGTGCTAAATAATAACTACAGGCATTAAGTTTCGGTTCCATTACTTTTCAAATAAACAGTAACAAACAACTCCTTACGAAATCCTTTGGAGAGAAATCCCCAAAAGCTTTCAAGAGGCCCAAGAAATGCTTTCACGTGCAGAACAGCTTGCCGAGAACCCTCCCGCACACCACAGTGCAGTTAAAACCTCACCATGCCCAGGTCTTACAAAACAGAGTGCTTGTAGGCTTGCAGTGGTATTCGTGCTACCTGGTGAACAAAGAGTGAGCTGTGGTTCAGAGCAGACCACAGAAATGATAATAACAGCCTTCTGTTTGTCAACTGTACTGGCAGAGTACATCAGCAAGCACTCACATGTGTCCTGGCACATCACAGCTGCATGACTTAGCATTGCCTCTTTCTTCTCTAGTGAATGCAGTGCACACTGCAAGGGCAGTTCAACATAATGATACCTCCATCTCAGTTTCCAAGCAGCTGTGCCTCCATACGCTTTGTGTCATACTGGACAACTCAACAACAACTACTGTTGTTCTCCTGTTTACTCCCTTAGACCTCAGAAATCAACAACTGTTTCTTTTTTTCATGAATTTCCAAGAATTTTATTAGGTACCTATATTTTCCAGTGTTCCCAGAAACCTCCTGCACATAGTTCCCCCTAACAAAAGTGACACGTACAGCATTAAGTCCTACTCCATGTATTCAGTCCTGCCCAACAAGCCCATCTGATATTTACTTTGTTGCAAAAGCAACAGTCAGGATTTACTCTGCCCATCTAAAATAGGGAAAAAAATACTTAAAGAGACACTCTCAACCCAAGGCTGTCAGAGCAACCCTTATAGCATTTATTTAGGCAGAAGTTTTCAGTGGTCCAAATGGACCACTGAGTGTTTAATTCCTGCTGAGAGTCAACAGGAGAGAGACACCTAACTGCCATTTGTGACTCTGAAAATCTCCCCCTAGATTTTTTCCCCCACTTGCATTTATCACATTCTATTAACCAAAATTAAAAACATGCTGTGTGGGTCAAATTATGAGCAAGCGCAAATCAGTGGTGCTCAAAGGGCCCCTGGTTTACGTTGGCTGAGAATCTGGCCAATCAGCATCGTTCAAAAGATTTTAAGAATATATTAAGAGTAAAACACCTAACAACCCATTCCACCCACAACAAACTTCACCCCAATCAAATCATCACAGAAAAACCCAAGGGAAACAAGTGAATTTTGCCACATGATCCAAAGTCATCTACCCCTTCACATTTTAACCAAGACTCATTTATCTTGGGCAGCTCAGTTGATCACATCTGCTGCAGTGTGGCACAGGGAAAGAAGCAAACTGTCAAAGAAGAGGAACCCAAACCATATAAAAGGCTTTATCAGACTGTAAGCGGTCTTTCTAGTCTGTGTTAATACAGAGAACAATGAGGCTAGAGCTGACCTCAGTTTTTCTGCCTGAATGTTCTTCTGGCAAAAAATGCTGATTTTTTGAATAAAAATGATCAGAATGACTTGTTTCAATAGAGTCAAAATGTTTCATTTCAATAAAAATTTTGTTCTAATTTGGAACAACAAAACAATTCAAAATTTTGGAATTTCCCACAGGATGGGAATTCCAGGTTCTGACCAGCTCTAAAAGAGGTCCTGATCCTGGCTGGGATCCTGATTGGAAATACCACTTGAATACAAATGAAATAACAACAACAATAAATTTATTATTATTATTATTAGGTCAGAGCCACCACTTTAGTCTTCACTGGGAAATCAAAATTAGCTTCACCTTAAAACCTACCATCCATTATTGTATGTTTCCCTGATGCAGAAGATAAAAGTATCAGCCCTCCTAAACTAAGGCTGGAAGAGTCTAAGCATAAAGTAGGATCAAAACAACAATCAGAATGGTACTGGGTTTTGCTGGGGTTGCAGACAGAGCATGCATGTGTACTCTGCTATCCTTAGGCTCCCCTGTTGGCTCCATTCGTGAGAGCGAGCAGGGGACTGAAATTGTTGAGAGTCTTGACCTGTGCAATTTCAATGCCTTTGCTGATACACAAGAATGGATCTGGCAGGGGAGCATAGGGATGGGGCATTATAGGGCTGTTGTCATCTGTATACCCATGATGCCACTAACTCAGTGTGTTTTGTTTAGGTCACACAGCTTACCAGCTGGGATTTTAAGACTTTACACTAAGAATCACTTCATCTGTCAGGAACTCTCTTTTCAAGCACTGTTATCCTCTAATTAACAGAGCACAGCCATGCTACAGCACTGAGATGGCCACCGCCTTGTTGGAAATCCCGCTAATGTGCATACTGATTACTCCTGATAGCCAGTAGCACTACTAGGAGTTGTATGCAAGATTAAGATTTGGGGGCCCAACAGCTGAATGATGTTTTACTGACTCATTAGGAATTCTGGCCTGAGAAGTGCCATCACAGAAGCTCCCCTGACTTCCTTGTCTCTGAGCCAGCAGCGGTTTCATCATCATTTATACAATGGATTCATATTCTGCACTGCAGAAACTAGGAATCTGCTCTTCCATGCCACCACCCCTTGATAGCCCTGACTTCCCCAGTGGCCATACATAGAAAAGCCAAATCCGATGATATTAATAGAGATAATTAATGTCCAGAGGAGATTCTACATCCCTGATAAAGAGCAGACCAGCTGCACACTAACTGCAAAGAAAACAAGAGTTAAGTTCCCATTTCTCATGTAGCTAAGCAGTGAGGACTCTTCGTTTACGCTCAGGTTTCCTGGTGTGACTTGCCAGTTTTGAAAGCTGCTGTATTCTATGCTGAGCCCACAGGACTGTTCCTCTGCATTGCCCCTTTCAGTACATTAGAGGTACATAGCCTTATTCTGGAACTGCTGTCTGAATGGAACTCCCCCTGAAGTCAATGGGAATTGCACATGCACAGTGACGATCAAGCTGGCTACTTATTTGTAATAAAGATAATGGAACAATGTTAAAGAAAACTGTACAACTAAATCTGAATTAGGGACATGTATTAAGCAATAGGATACGACACAGGAAGTCAGTTCAGGTAAGTGACCCTATGAGTTTTTGTTAAAGCTCGAGCTGGGACAGAGCCACAAAATTCAGATTCAAATTTAGAGTCGGGGTCTAGCTTTATCCAGTATAAAGACTTGCCTTAATAGTGAAATTAGGAGCCTAATTCAAGGAAGATTTTGAACCCGCTCCACCACAGTCGCCCTCTGGCTTCCAGCTGAAACTAATTATGAAATAGCCTTTTCCTTGGCTAAGGGTTTGATTCCTATCTTAGATATAGCACTGAGTGCTTTGTAATATCATTTTCATTCACACAAATGCAAGTGCAGTAGCTGATTTTACAAGATATGTAGAGATCCCTGTGTGCTCAGCCAGGTCCTTCTATCTTACACTGTGCCATGAATCACAGGTGACTCATTGGTTGCTCTGCACACAAGACACCCAGGATCATCAGTCCTCACTGATTTAAAAAAAAACCAAATACACATGAGAGAATGAGAACGATTCTGACAGAGAAACAGAGAGAACCAGCAAAGCCTTGAAGACCAAGGCAAGAGACTTTGCAAGGGATGGGACAGAGGAGAGGGCTGTGGCACTGAGGGATGGTGCATCTTGGGGTTTTCATTCCTGCATCTGTCACTGGCTGCAGCAGAACATCTAACCATGCCCAGGCCCAGAGGTGATATGTGTTGAGGCAAGTGAAGGAAAGGAAGAGGAGGGTGAAGCAGGCCTTGGCTCAGAGATTTCTTTACCCTTCAAACAGAGTATATGAGCCAAGACTAATGTAGGTTTTTCTTGACATCACAAAGGCATAAGCAGCCCAGAATTACTGCATACTCCAAAGGCCAGCATGAACCTATGTGATCAGCTGAGAGGAGATCTGGGAAGCATTATGCAACAGGTCACCATTGCCCTAGGTTTACTAACCCACGTGACTTTTCACAGGATTGTAGGGGATACCATTGCCCTCAGCCAATCTGCAGCCTGCCCTTGCCTGGAAGGCTCCCTCCATGCCATGGGGAGGAGGATAACCCAGGACCGGCACTAGAGTTTTTTGCGCCCTAGGCGCATGGCCATTTCGCCGCCCCGCTCCCACGGCTCCGGTGGACCTGCCACAGCCATTTCTGCGGAAGGTCCGTTGGTCCATGGCTCCGGTGGAGCTGCCGCAGCCATGCCTGCGGGAGGTCCACCGGAGCCACGCGGGACCAGCGGATCGTCCGCAGGCACGACTGCAGCAGGTCCACCGGAGCCGCCTGCCGCCCCCCCCAGCAAAATGTTGCCCCCCGAAAATCCTGGCACCCTAGGCGATTGCCTAGTTCGCCTCAATGGAAGCGCCAGCCCTGGGATAACCAACTACACAGTGCCCTCCCCATAGACAGAAGCCAAGAGCTGGAATGAATGTAGACTACCCACTTTCAATTTTGTGGAAGTCCTGCCACACCCAACCTCCGCTTGGAAAGTTTCCCTCAAATCCAGAGCATTCTTTCATACACAGCCACACTGCTCCCTTTGGAAATTTCCCTAAATGCTCACACCTGAGACTGAAATGGAACCCCTAACACTTACTCCTGGGACATAATGCTTATAATACTATAATGTATATTGTCTTGAAATACACACTGTAAACCCAATGAGGACAGGAAGGGGCTTCCCAAGGTTTAACGCAAACATATGTACTTGTGCTTGAGGTGTGATTAGAGAAAAATGTCCTGATGGTTGCAAAGTATATAAAAACACCAAATCAACAAAAAGACTACTATGAAAATACCAACCGCCAACAAATATTTTATGACAGCAACATCATGTTTTGTTTTGTTTTTTATTTTAAGGCCTTTTTCAGTTAATTTAGAAGTCTTCTCTCTCTCTCTCTCTGGGTCTGTGCCCGGAGGTCACTCAAAGAGAATTCTGAGTTAGCAGGATACAGTTTGTAAAGGGAACCATTGGCTAACTGATTTCAGACAGCACTATTATTCTTAGGAGTCACTTTGGCTGCTGCAAAATTATTCCAGTGAAAAGGTTTTTTGAGGTAATGCACAATTAAGAGTAACCCCCTTTGCTTAAATTAAAATAAGAGTGTAATGAAGAATCTGACTCCTTCCTCTAATTTTACAAGTTCAATGGTAATCTAACCATGCCATTCATTTAGAGAAACCATTAATTTTGCTATGTGGCTGAAACTAGAAGGCCTCAGCTTTCTTTCTCTCACTTTTCCCCCCTCTTTTTGCTCTTTGTCTGTGCACCTGTTTGCACCACTTTAGCATCCCATTTAAAAAACTTTGGGTAATCCTCTGGCACTAACCCTGGTGTGATAATACTGCTGTTATTCAGCAGCGTAATTACAAAGGGCAACACAGATAAAACACGTCTTTCACTTCTGCTTTGAATATGCCCATTTTGCCAATCTTCAAGGTGAATGGTTTCCAAAACCTTCCGTATTTAATGTTAATCTAAATTCTTCACACAAATGAAACTTCCAACACCTCAGACAATGACAAATGGTTAATTCTGATTCATTTGAATGAACAGTAATGATCAAAAGTTTTACAACAATACTTTACCCTTCTGTAGCCTCTTCTGTGCTAAGGTATCAAAATGCTTTATAAACCTCAATGAATGGATCCAATAAGAACCCTGTGAGACAGTTAATGATTATCCCCATTTTACAGATAGGGAAACTAAGGCAGAGGGAGACTAAGCGAATTACTCAGGTCATGCAGCAAGTGGCAAAGGCCAGAGAAAAACCTAGGTGTCCTGGAGCTTAGTTATTTGCTTTACCCAGTATGCCATGCTCCCTTTGACTTGGAAAATACAGTTAAAATTTACAATATATATAATTATTTATTAATGGAGTTTTATTCAAAACATTAACTAATGCCTATCCAGGGCTCTCGGCATCTATTATATTTTAAAAATACATTATTCACAAAATAAAACTAAATGCTACATGTTTCCCATAACCAAGGATCCAGAAAATCTCTCTCTCCACCCTCAAAATCCAGACCTCGGCTCCCCACTCCCTCTCCAAAAATCTTAGGGCAATGAGACAGTGAATTCTAAAGGCAAGGCTTTGTATGAAGAATTCCCAATAGCAGCTCATTCTCTTTCAGACCCAGGCAGTTCCAGCGCCAGTGCCTCAGCTGATTGCAGCTGTGGAAGTTATGGCACAATCAGCTGGGTAGTCCCAAGCCATTTAGGGCTTTTTAAGGGAAAACTAACTTCACCTGGAAATCAGCAGAGAGCCAGTGTAGTCCTGGAGCACATAGATTTGTCATGTGCTCGTGGGGTGAGACTGTACCTAAAAAGTGAGCTATTGCATTCGGCACTAGCTTCTGTTTCCAAGCTGATTTAAGATGTAGCCCTATGTAGAATGCCATTATAGTAGTGTAATCTCAAGGTGAAAAAGGCACAGCTCATCTCTGGATAATCACAAATTCAACTACTATCTCTATGGGATGATTCATAAATCTACCTCTCTACTCTAAACCTGTCTCCTTCTACCCAAACTAAAATCTCAGCCTCGCTGATATCTCCTCAGCAATGTCCAGCTGTCAACTCAAGCTCAAAATGACTAAAACAGAGGTCTTAAATCTCCCTTCCCCTTTCATGCCCTCCTCCACTACTTCCTTTCGCAGTCACTGTGGACAACATCACCTCCCTGCCTGTCACTCAGGCCCATAACCTGGGCATCGTCTTCAACTCAAATCTCTCTCTAAGTCCTCACATCCAGGTTCTGTCTAAATCTTGTCAATTCTTTCTGCATGACATCTCTAAGATTCAAACTTTTCTATCCATTCACACAGCTAAAACTCTCCTCCAGACTCTGATCACCTTGTGTCCCCATTACTATTATCCTTTTCTCTGGCTTTGACAAATGCAATTTTGCCCATCTCATATCCATTCAGAATGCTGCCTCAACAATTATTCTCCTAGCCCATCGCTTTGACCATGTCATTCCCCTCATTGCATCCCTCCACTGGCTCCCCCTTCTCTATTGCATCAAACATAAGCTACTTATCTTCACTTTCAAGGCCCTTCATAGCCTATCCCCACCCTACCTAGCATTTCTCAGTCTCTACTGAAATGTTGACTCAAGCCTCTGATCAGTCCAAGATGCCAGCTTCCCTCACCTATTTGTTAAACTTTCAACCAAGCACCTTTGTGCTTTCTCACATGCAGTCTCTCACCTTTGAGAAGAGCTTCCTGTAAACATTCACAAAACTAACTCATTATCCTCATTCAAACTCTCATTTTCCATGATGCCTACAAAAAAATTGACAATACTTAGTCTCCTTATGTGCTGATACCACTGCCTACCATGTGGACTAGTACTGTTTCCTTGTACTCCTCCATCTAGCAGACTGTTTCTATCTGTTGTCTCTTGTCTTATTTGGGGTCCAAGTGCTTTGGAGCAGGGACCATCTTTTTTGGTCAGCGTTTTCACTGAGTGTAGCATAATGAGGTCCTGGGTCCATGACTGGGGATCCTAGGTGCTATGGTAATGCAAATAAATAAATAATGGCAGCCAATTCTGTACCCAAAATAAATGGTCACATCTCTCCTGGATTGATGTAGATGAAAAAAAATCAGTTAGCCTTGTCTCTACTGCTTTAGGATCAACTAGCAGCAACTGAGGATCTAATAGTACTTCTCAAACTACAAACTTGAATCACAAATGGTGGGTAAACCCTCAGTTAAGAGGGTAGATATAATTACCATATTTTCTGGGTGCTTCCTTCATCCTACCAACATCGCTTCTGTCTTCTCTGCATTGAGCTTCAGCCAGCTAGTTGCCATCCATTCCCCAGGCTCTGTCAAACCCAACACCTAGCAAACATCGAGTAGGGAATTCAACAGCCCAGGCTGGAGCAAATGAAACAGAAATATAGAGCTGGGTGCCATCATCATAGTGAAAAAAGTGCAGCTCCTTACTAGCCTTCCTAACAACCCTGTGGACACAAAAAAGGAGGCATGATGGAGTCCTGCAGACCACATGTCAAGGAACGCACAGGGCAGGAGGGTAATTGTCCGGTGCAGACTCCTGTGACCTCTCAGAAATAAGAATAAAGCTACTGAGAAATGGCCTGGCCTACTTACCCTCAGGTTCACAGGCAACTCAGCATCATCTTATGATGATCAAAGGCAGCTGATAGATCTAACAGTATCAGAATGGACACCTTTATCCATTTCCAGGAGGAGATCATCTATCAAAACAATTAGCGCAGTCTCCATACAAAAAGATTCAGGTTTCATTAGCCCCCAAAGACAAACCATTAACCTGGAAGATTTGAGAAAAGGTATGCCCCAACTTTGAATCACAATCTATCCATGTCATAGGTAAAATGTATATTTGTCCCACATCCAATCTCACCCTGACTGCTTGATTAACAGTGAGGCCAGCTGTATGAGTTGAGCCAGACACCATCTAAGATTGTTCTACAGTTGTTGTGAAATTCTGAGGTACGTCAGAGGAATTGTCAACACTGAATCCCTGAGCACTAACAGCCTGGGTGTCTCCTATGTCATCTCAGCAAAGAACTTTCCACAGCTCATGCAAAAATAACATCTTCTGAATAAAGAGACCAAGAGAAACTTCACAAGATCTTCCCACAGAGTCTATTTTTCCTCTCTTTAATGTCCAGGATGAAAGCAGGGCTCATAGCATATAGGTGTCATTTCCAGATTAGATACCCTCAAATGAATGGTGTGGAGGCATGGTAGTGGTTCCAAAACCAAATGACAAGGTTTGGATCTGAGTAGACCTCACCAAGCTCAATGAGAATGGCTGTAGAGTGACATGTACTCTCCTGTGTTGAACACACCCTTGGACAATTCAGTAAAGGAAAAGTCTTCCCAAAATTAATGTCCAACCTGTTTTTTGGCAGATACCCTTGCTGCAGAATCTGCATTACTCATGAACTTCATTGCACCATTTGGAAGGTTTTGTTTCATTAGACTAACGTTTGGTATATTGTCTGCTACAGAATACTTCCAGAGCAAAATATCACAACTCCTGGAGGGTCTGGAAGGGGTTCTCTGCCAAATGGATGATATCCTTATATACAGATCAACTCAAACCCAATGTCTCTTTGAAGTCCTGGAAGAACTAGAGAAAAAAGACTTAATGCTAAGTGACAAGTGGGAATTCTCAGAAGACAGAGTCAACTTTCTAGACCAGGTCATTGATGGAGCAGGGGGTCAGACCAGATCCAGAGAAAGTGCAAATGATTAACCAGATGAAAGAGCCGCAGAGTGTTGGTGAAATATGCTGATTCATGGGCCTGGTGATATACCTGGGAAATGGAGACATCAAAGCCATTGCAAGATCTGCTGAGTCCACAAAATTCTTGCTATTGGGGAACTAAACAGAGCCAGACATTCAGAGTACTAAAGCAAGAGCTGAGAACTCCTCTAGTTTTGGTCCTACATAAGCCAAACAAATCCACCACAGTTCCAGATGATGCTTCATCTTCTGGGATATAGATAGTCTTCTTGTAGGAATAATAGCCTTCATTGTGGTGCCTAGTAGTGTATGCCTCATGAACAGCCACCAATACAGAGCAGCACTATACACAAATAGAAAAAGAAGCCCCAGCCATTACATGGGTTTCTGAAAGTTTCAGAGACTTTCTAGTGGGCACAAAATTTCATGTGGAAACTGACCACACACTGTTAGTTGCTCTTCTAGGTTCAGAAAACCTAGATGAGTTACCACCTATGTAGCCTATAGGACTAACCTGCTTGCTTGTGTATATATATATATATATATAGTTTAAATATTTGATTTATTGTAATAGGCTTATAGATTTATATTAAAGTAAGTTTGGCTGCAATGCAAGAGACCTACAGGCCAAAACCTGTATGCTAAGCTAAGACAAAGTTAGCATATCTATATTAAGACCTTTTACCCAGAAAAGTAAAGTTGACTTATATCTTGTTACCTAAGTAGATAAGTACCCATGCATATGTCTAAGATTTTTTATCTAGGGCAATAGACAATGGAAGAATGGCATAGGGATTTTTTCAATTTGTACCCACAGACTTAACAGGTACAGTACAAGGAAATTTATGTGCGTATGCACGTCATCAATACGCACATACATACTAGCCTATGGAGTCAGCGTATCCTAACATTTTGTGGGTGAGGAATGAAATTTGGGCATAGGAGGAAGAATTTCCAGCACTTGTTCCCTATAAAGGAGATAACCCACCTCACTAGAGTATTCTATTTCTACACTCTCTCTCTCTCTCTCTCTCTATTCTATCTGTCTACGATGACTACTACTATTAGTAGGCTATACTTGTTCTTCTTAAACTTTAAGTTTCAAGGGAACTAGGTGAAGCTTGGTTTCCCTACGTTTTTATTCTTAGTTTATTAGGTTTTGATTTTAAGTTTAAGTTAGTCAAGTAAACCCTACGTTAGCTTTGATAGCTTTCAGCATTAGTTTTCTCTAAGTACTGCATCTCTCACTCAAGAACTGAGAAACCTGAACCGCAAGGCTGGTCCTGTGTCTCTTACCACCAGGTTATCAAGGAAGAGTATGAGTATATTAACCAAAGCTTTGTTGCATATAATACTATATTATCATGTGTATCTTTTGACTAGCAGTAATGCAATTGTAACTTCATAACTCTGATTATTTTAGCATTTTATTTACTATTTCATTGATTTTAATAAAAAGTCTTTGAGGTGATATCTGTCTCAGTGTGAACTTCCTGTCATACCCCTGAGGGTCCTTTATAAATTCTATGGAGCCTGATTCAGGACAAAAATTTTTATCTTCTGATCAAACATATTGGCCAGCCTAAAACCCATAATAATTAATACTAATAATAAATTATTATTAATTAGAATAAAATAAAATAAACTCGATAAATTAAATTAATATCATTAGTACACCCTAAATTAGGCTACACCTAAGAAACAACATTTTTGAATGAGACTCATAAGGTTTCAACAATCAATTGCTCATAGACCTGGGCCACAGCTGATGTACCTTCCGAGGCCTTGAAATCAAATGCACCACAGCAAGTCTAAACAGGAGGGGTTTCTCTTAGAAGCTTTTGTAGATGCAACACATACCACTTTACCAAGCACAGAAAACCCCCAGAAATAATTGTAAAAGAGGCAAAAGGCAAATTAATTCCTGAGCAAGTCATGAGTCATTACAAAGAAGGCTGGATATAAAAGACACATTCAGAGACCTCTATGAAATCGTCCCGGGCAGTTTTTCTGGATCTTATTATAAACCAATGTCTGTGGCTGAAGGGGTCCAGACTGGTTATCCCCATATAAATGCAATCGAAAATCCTCGACACATTACATGAGGGACAGCAAAGCATTACAAAATGCAGGGAGAGAGTTAAACAGCCCAGTGGCCTGGACTGAGCAAAGAACTACAACAGAGAGTTGAGAAATATTATATTTGTGGTTGCATGAAAGCCAACCCACCGGAACTATAATACCATCTGCTCTACCAGACTGACCAGGACAGAAATGAGAATGGATCTTTTTCTATCTGAAAAATAAAACCTATCTTTTGATGACTGGTTATTTCTCAAGATTCATTCAAGTTGCCAGGTTGCTCAAGACCATCTGAAGTGCAGTTGTGGAGAGGAAAAAGCCCGTATCTCTGCCTGTTTCAGAATTCCTGGGCAAGTCATCTCTGACAATGGTCCTTAGTTCTGCTCAGAGACCTTTAAGAGGTTTTGCAGATACACATGATTTATTTCATTTCACATCCAGTCCACAGTTCCCTCCGAGTAATGGTGAAGCAGATTGTTCAGTGAAGACAATAAAACAACTTCATTCTAAATCCTCAGATCCTCTCCTCCCTCTGTTGGAATACCAGTAAACACCTTTTGGAAATGGATACAGCCCTGCAGAGCCACTGATGGGAAGAAAATTGAGGTCCAATACACCCTGATTACTACCCTGAGAATGAACCTGTGAACAACACCCCACCTGCCCACATAGAACTGACAGTATGTCCTCCAGATCCTCTCCCTGCAAGGAGATATCCAGCAAGAGAAAGACGGCCTCCTGCATTCCTGGAGGCTTACATAAGATCTTGAGAAATCAAAGAAGTCAGAGGACTAACAGTCAAATATATCTTAAATGGGGTCAATAAACCCCTTACCCAAGGCTGAAAGTTCAAGCAGTCTCCCCTATCCTTCATAGGCTATTTGTTCTTGTTTTGTGTTGATATTTCATTCCTATGATATGCTGTTGTTTAATGTAAAGTTTGAATAAAGGTTGTATCACCCCCCCTTCCTTTTTCAGAAAGGGGGATATGATCTTATTGCAAGTGTTTAGAGCTGCCACAAGCAGGGCCAGCCCACAGCATTTTGGCACCTGAGGCGGTGAGCTCAAAGGATGCCCCCATGCCCTCTCGCTTGGGCCAAAACTTTGGAAGGTCTCAATTCTGCCTTCTTCCTATTCTGCTCCTCTCATGGTACTGCTCTGCTACCTACCCCAATAAAGGAGAACAAACAACTTAAAATGCCTTGTTCAAAAATTTTAAGTAACACATAACTTTCTACGCCTGAACAGCAAATGTAACTTTTCTTGTCTGTTTGAATAATCAAAGTGGTGCTTTCTGTGCCCTCTTGGTTGCAAAGATTTGAACTGCTTCCTGAAGATCCACAGTCTGGGCCAGCTCATGCTCTACTGAGATGGTTGCAAGGCCGACCAGCCTCTCCTGTGTCATTGTGGAGCGTAGATGTGTTTTTATTAACTTCAGCTTGGAGAAACTGCGTTCTCCACTGGCAACTGTTACAGGAAGTATTAGAAGTATGCACAGAGCAACAAAAGCATTTGGAAAGAGGGTGGTCATTTTATTTGTGCACATATATTCCAGAACAGCCTTTGGAGTTGATCCTGCTGAAATGTATCTTGAAAGGGCTTTCAGTTCATCATCTAAATCACTTGCATCAATATTGCACATGTCATCACGTGTCAACATGGTCTCTAGTGCCCTGCATTGCTGGTGCAGGTCTTCTTCAGGTATAGTGAGGAGTTTTGGAATATCATACAACATCCCAAATATACTGCTGGGTTCCTTGAGCTGCATGAACCATTCTTCAACTGACTGTATTGCACAATCTAGCACCTGGTTAAACAATTTAACTTTGAATTGTTGTTTTGGGGTCTCTTATGGGATTATCCCATGCCTTGTAATCAAAATGTCTTCTTCTCCAGTGACTCTTGTATTCTTGAATAGGTGGGAAAATAGCTTCAGTGTGAAGTTCGTCTGCCAACTTCTGTGCACTCTTCAGAACATTTTGAAATCCCTCATCTGACCAGTAAGACTTTGCTTTGTCCAGTTGTTCCATTGCTCCAGATATATCCAGGTCAACAGCTTGGAGTCTCTTGCTTATAACATTTATTTCAAACAGTATCTCATGCCACAACACTAAGCCACACAGAAATTTGAAGTTATTTATGTTTCTGGTGATTCCATTTCCCTCTGCCACTGTTCTCCCATGAACAGTTCCTGTCATAGCATTATCCTCCATAATGGCAACTATGACATCATCTATCTTCCCAATTTGGTATTTGATAGGCTTTATCACCTCCACTCGACTTTCCCATCATATGGCACTCAGTGGTTTCAGTGTCAGAGAGGAAGTTCCCAGATGTTGCTTCAAAATTCGCCATCGATGAGTTGATGCAGAGAAAAATACATAGATGCTTTGAATTACATTAAAAAATTCAGCAGCCTCACTAGAAGCTGATGCTGCATCACTGACCTGGGACAAAAAAGCTTGAGGGTTTAACTCTCAGATCTGTGTCTGCACTCCTCTGTTCTTTCCTCTCATGTTGGCACCATTATCATTGCCTTGACCTCTCATGTCAGCTATCACAATTCCCGTATCTTCCAGCTTTTTAAGAAGCACATTTGTCATACCAGCTCCTCTAGTATCATCAATGTCAATAAATTCAAGAAAATGCTCTGACAGTCACCATTGCAGGGACATTTTCATGAGATTCTGTTGTTGTTACAAAACACACCATTAAAGTCATTTGTTCCATATGGCTGATGTCAGGTGTGCAGTCCAGAATAACAGAGTAATATCTTGCTGACTTCAGATCTGCCACAATCTTCTGTTTGACTTTTGTTGCCAGTAACTGTATGATCTCATTTTGAATTGTTTTTCCAAGGTAGTGGTGTGTGTACATTTCTTGGGTGGTGACTCTTCTTAGATGCTCCTGGAATACAGCATCAAACTCAGCCATCAGCTCCACAATTTTAAGGAAGTTTCCATTGTTTGGCACATACAGCTGACCGGACGTGCCACACAGTACTAGGTTTTGGGTAGCAATCATTCTCACAATGGCAATGAGCTTTTTCAGAACATTTTGCCAGTAAAGAGACTCAGATGCAATCTTCTCTTGATGCTGATCATCTATGGTGGCCTTTAACCTTAGTCTCATCTCAAGCTCTTTCCACCTATGGAATGCTCTCTGGTGATTTGCTGCCTTCCCATGGCATGCCAGATTTCTAGCCAGAATTTTTCCAGTCTTTTGTTCCTGTAGAACCCAATGTGTCTGGAACATTAGACTGGAAGAGTTTACAACAAAAACAGTATGCAGCTTTCTGGGTTTTTGAGTACACAAGCCATGGCCTCTCCACTTTGTCACCATTGGGGATTTCACACCAGTAATGTCCTCGATGGAAACTTCTATTTTCATTGTCTTTGGGGAACATGAAGTTTTTCACTTGCTGTGGCCAATGCAGTACAAAGCCCTCAGGCTACTGCTCAAGTGGGTCCACAGTCCTGGATCATCTAGAGCAGTGGTTCCCAAACTGGGGTTCATGAACCCCTGGGGTTTCACGAAATGTTACAGGGGGTTCTCAGGAAAAAAATCCCTAATGGCAGACAGAGCTGTTCCTGGGGACTCCGGGCAGCAAGGGATCAGCAGCCCAGAGCCCATGGACTTCCAAGAGCTAAGCAAATCAAAGCAAGCATATCTATCATACTTCAAGACTCCTTATAAGAAATGGAAAGGGAGGTGGGCTTTTGCTGTTTTTAAAATTAAATAGGCAGCTAGTCTTGTTTTTTAAATTATTATGAAGAACAAGTTTAAGCTTTGTTGTAACGTGCATTGTTTGCCTGGACTGCTCAAGATCTGAATGCTTGTGTAAGAGGAACTCTCTGAGTTGGCTTCTTAAATACCTTTATGCTCTCTCACATCTGATACTCCTTGATGAAACGTAGGAGTCTTGTCTTGCAACAGGCTTATTCAAAGTGATACAAGCTACGAAAGTGAAATCTTGGAAGAGTGTTGTCGTTTTCATAATGTAATAAAAATACTGTAATGATTAATAATAAATAGTGTATAATAAGCAAGTCATAAAAACAAATTTTATATTTCCAAGATCACTGCTTTTATAATTTATGCTCAGGTAAAGGAGAAAATCCCTAGAAAGATTTATTTTTAGGAGGGGATTCGCGAGATTTGACATTTTAGTGAAAGGGGTTCACAGGTTGTTAAAGTTTGGGAACCACTGATCTAGACTTAAGGAACTAAACTCAGCAGCAGCTGTTTCTTGTGCCTCCACCACACTCTTCTCTGATCTACACTTTTCTTCAGGAATGCTCATGGTTACATCCATTTGAGATGGAGATATGGATGCTGCAGTAGCTGCCAGGTCCCCTGCACTCTGACTAACTGGAAGATCAGGCATCCCCTCACCACTCACATCCTCATTGGGGCCAGAAGGCTCACTGTGAACATTTGTGTCTATGTATCTCAGGAGAGCTCCTTCCTGCTTAGATAGAAAAGCTTCCTTTGTTTTCTTTCTTTTTCTGAATGCTGCCCCAGAGGGGCATTTTCTTCTTTCACTCATAATTGCTGTTCTGTGCCAGCTATAGTGGCTCTCGACACTCAATTGAAGGGGACAAATAAGCAGGCTGGTAGCAGGGCCTGAGTGAGGGAAGATATCAGTGTCTTAAGGGCCTAGCTGGCTCCTACTACTTCAGTTGACTGTCTGTTCTCCTCAAGTGGGTTCAGGGAAGCAGCAGGAAACTCCCTGAGAAGCTGATGTTAATCAGTGCAGTCTCCTAGGGGTACTAGAGAGGTACATAAGGGCAGGGGACTGGACTCGATGACCTCTCGAGGTCCCTTCCAGTCCTAGAATCTATGAATCTATAAGAGGTTCCTCCTCCTCTCTCTCCCTGCAGCTCCGGCTCTGTTATTCCCTCTCACCTTTTCTTCTGCCTGCCTGTTATGTCTCTTGTGCCCTCTTTCCTCCAGCACAGCACTTCACCATCTCTGTTCATCTAGAGCAGAGAGAATACATATGCACCAGCAGCAGACACAGTTTTCTACACTCTGGGTCCTAGTGCCCCCCTCTCCCGCACACACAATCTGGCACCTGAGACAGCCGCCTCAGTTTGCCACATGGTAAGGCCAGCCCTTGCCACAAGGGTGCCTAGAGAAAGGAGGTAAGAGTCTATGTGAACAGCAGGGGCGGCTCCAGGCTCCAGCACGCCAAGCGCGTGCTTGGGGCGGCATGCCGCGGGGGGCGCTCTGCCAGTCGCCGGGAGGGTGGCAGGCGGTTCTAGTGGACCTCCCGCAGGTATGCCTGCAAAAGGTCCACCAAAGCCACGGGACCAGAGGACTGCAGGACCAGTGGACCCTCCGCAGGCACGCCTGCAGGCGGTCCACCGGAACCGCCTGCCATCCTCCCGGCGACCGGCAGAGTGTCCCCCATGGCATGCCGTCCTGTTTGGGACAGCGAAATGTCTAGAGCCATCTCTGGTGAACAGGAAATAAAGAGTCTTGCATTTATCCCAACTACGATGTGCTGGGTCTCTTTAATCTCTAGAAAAACCTCACTAGAACAGGATTTCTTGAGACATGTCTCTCACTTCTTTGTCCTGGTCAGATAGCTGGGTTGAAATACTGTGAATAGCCTCTTCAATGATATTTCAATGGTTCCACTTCTGGATGCAGCTGAAACCAGAAAGTGCAAAGGCGCCATAAATTCTAATGAAAAACAAAACAAAACAAAAACCCAAAGACAGAAAGCTAAACCAGAGTTCCAAATGTCCAAAAAAAGTTTCATTTCAGTTTGGGACAAAGGTCTGGGCTGGTTTTCCTGAAGCAGTTCATCCAATCCAGTTATTTCCTGTTCCTATAATGTATAAAGTGCATTTGTTTATCTTTTTATTTGTTTATCATGAAGATACCATGCAATATATGGCCGAAAAGACTTGTAGGATTGAGGACATGGCAAGAGTCCTTGACTGGTTTGGCTGAGGATTGCTGGGTGGCAAATGCTGGTTCGGGATGCAGGAAGGTTGTGAAGGGATCTTCTCCCCTCCCTTCCACTCCCCTCCCACATAGCACTATATTACAATATATACAAATGATATATACATTTGGGACTCAGTTGCTCTAGGCTTCATCCAGAAAAATGTTTAAGGACTGTCTTAATATCCTTTTAATTCAATGAGATACTCAATGCTTATGGTTAAGTACTGTCACGAATAGGGATGGACTTAAGTTTATTAGCTTTGCTGAAATGGGGTGATAGGGTGTGATCCTGTAAGGTGCTGAGCAACCCCGAGAAGTATGGAGTGCCTTCAACTCCCAACCTCAAACTTCATTTTGATCAAAACTTGCACTGTGTGAAGTTGTCACTTAATGCTGATTTTCAACAAGTGTTGGAACACTGGAGGAAGTTCCAGAAGACTGGGAGAAAGCTAATGTTGTGTCAATTTTTAAAAGCTCAAATGGGATGATCCATGTAATTACAGGCCTGTCAACCTGACATCAATCCCAGGGAAGATAATAGAGCAGCTGATACGGGCATCATAAGAATGGTAATGGAATTAATGAAAATCAGCAGGGGTTTCAAGAAAACAGATCCTGTCAAACTAACTCGATACCTTTTTATGAGATTACACATTTGGTGGATAAAGGTCATACTGTTAATGTTATATATTTAGATGTATGTAAGGTGTTTGACTTGGCACCGCATGACATTTTGATTAAAAATATAGAATAATATAAAATTAACATGGAACACATTCAAAGAATTAAAAACTGGCTAACTGATAGGTCTCATAATGCAACTGTAAACTGGACATCATTATCAATTAGCTTTGTTCCCAGTGGAGTCCCGCAGAGGTTGGTTTTTGGCCCTCCAACGTTTTTATTAATGGCCTAGAAGAAAACATAAAATCATCCCTTTGCAGGTGACACAAAAATTGGGAAGTGGTGAATACTGAAGATGACAGGTCACTAATTCAGAGCAATTGGGATTGCTTGGCAAACGTGGCACAATCAAACAATATGTGCTTAATAGGCTAAATGTAAATGCATACATACATAGGAACAAAGAACGTAGGGCATACTTACAGGATAGGGGGCTCTATCCTGAGAAGCAGTGACTCTGAAAAAGATTTAGGGGTCATGGTGGACAGTCAATTGAACATGAGCTCTCAATATGACACGGTGGCCAAAAGAGATAATGCGGTCCTGGGATGTATGAACAGGGGAATCTTAAGTAGAAGTAGAGGGGTTGTTTTATCTCTATAGTTGGCACTGGTGCAACTGCTGTTGGAATATTGTGTCCTGTTCTGGTGCCCACAATTCAAGAAGCATGTTGATGAATTGGAGAGGGTTCAGAGAAGAGCCAGGAGAATGATTAAAGGATTAGAAAATTTGCCTTGTAGTGCTAGACTTGATGAGTCTATTTATCTTAACAAAGAGAAAGTTAAGGGGGTGACTTGATCACAGTCTGTAAGTCCACTTGAGGAACAAATATTTAATAATGGGCTCTTTAATCTAGCAGAGAAATGTACGGCTGGAAGTTGAAGCAAGACAAATTCAGAGTGTAATTAATAAGTAAGTTTTTAATGGTAAAAGTAATTAACCACTGGAAAAATTTACCAAGGCAAGGGTCACTGTGCATTCTCCATCACTTTACGTTTTAAAATCAAGACTGGATGTTTTTATAAAAGATCTGCTCTAGGAATTACTTTGGGGAAGTTCTATGGCCTATATAGGAGGTCAGACTAGATGATCACAATGGTTCCTTCTGGCCTTGGAATCTGTGAATCATCTGAATGGAATAAATCTATTGAACTTAATGTTTGGGCATTAAAAGCTCCTATAAAAATACAGTTCTGCATCATTTCATAGCTTTTTGATATGTTTTGATCATACGCCTTGACTGTACCTTATCTTTTCAATAGCTTGCTAGATACATTTTGTCTTTGCATAGTTAGTAGGTTGCAGATGCCAGATATACTGTGAACAATTGCTAAATTAGCACAGAATGGAGAGAGACACACATCTGGAATATGTCAAAAACAACAAAAAACAAACAGAAAACCCATTAGAAAACACTTACTAGTTTTTCAAAAACTATCCTCACAACATATATACTTTCTTATGAGACAAAAAAGAGAGAGTTCTATGTTTTTAGAAACAGCAATGGCATTATTCATGCTACAAGCCAAACCACTTAAGAAGCAGAACCTTTGCAGTGCCACGAGGATAATACAAAAAAAAACCAACCACACTTGCTTCTTTTTTTATTTATGAGTATTGACATTCTTGCGCAGTATTAGGAGAGCTCATTTAGCTTCCAGTTCTAAGAATTTTTGAATCTATAGCCAGTAATTATTGGCATTCAGGGGTACAAAAGAGAAAAACAAAGCACACAAATTCTAGCACATTCATGTGGGATTGGGAGTTGAATTAAGATCTTCACACCCCATTGAATTATCAGCCCCCCTATTAGAGCCTTATTAAAATGGTAATGATTATATGCCAACTATAGGCAGGCTGCCGCACCTGTCAAAAATACCCCGATTATCCTGTTCATTCAACTGTCTGGCTCTTGAATCTGTGTCTCAGGTTTACTATTCTGTGAAGTTGGTAGGGTATTTTTAAGAAAAGATACAAGAACAAACACTTCCATAAGGGTGATAGAAAATCCTCTCTGATTTCCTATGCCTAATGCCATTTGGTATTGTGGTATTTTGGACGGCAATAGGAGGAAACAGATACTATTTCACTGGATTTGAGGAAGAAAATAGAGAGGCAAACTACAAGCTCTTTATAAAAAAGAAAGCACTCCTGTTTTAAGATCAAAAAAGAACAAAACAAAACCCTCACATCATTATTCATCTAGCAACCAGAATTGTGTTATACACAGCAAGAAAGACGGCCCTGAAGTACAAAATAATACTCTAATATTTTTAAAGGAACATTCCTCTTAATTCCAACATTTGACCATGTCCACAGCTTTTCCTACTGAAGTGCCGTATTCTCCTGGCTTCTCTTTTAAAATTAATGAAAGCATTTTTCATACTGATCTTCAGTAACAAAAGCCTAATCCTGCAAATCCTTACTCACATAAGCAAAGGTTTGAAGGACTTGGAAGGATCCTCTATACCTTACATTTTAAATTAGAAGTTTTCACTTTAAAACGATAGATAGCTAGATAGATAGCTAGATAGATAGCTAGATAGATAGATAGAATTTTGTCCTGTTGCCTAATAAAACAGAACAATGTGCAATTGCTTCTGCTAATATTAACAGACAATCCTGAAGGAAGAAGATAAAGTATTTTTTCACTGTTTCAAACATGTCTTTACATTACAACTTTCTATTAGTTTGTCAAATACCAGAACATAAAATAATGTTGTTATAAGGGCATTTAGGCATTGAATGCCTCCACAGAACCTGAGATAGATGCTATGTCAGTAACTGCCCTTGGCAGTTTGGGAGGTGGAACAATCAACAAAGCAGAATTTGGTTTGTTTTGGTTTGCTCCCAAATAGCATTTTTTATTCGAAGCATTTCTTGTGATGAAGCATCAGAAAGGCTAGTAAACATTTTTTTAATTTAAATTTTCAATTAAAGAAATTTCTAAGAGCTTCGTTTAATGGGTCTCAGCCACCAGATATATGATTTCATGAACAACAGGCCTGATTCCCCTCCCTCTGATGTCAACAGCAAAACTCTCTTTGCCTTGGGAACACAGATACAAATGTGATGGCTGCCATTATAAGAAGACGGCTACTGTATACAGAGAGGTAGAACACAGAGGGATCAGGCCCCAAAGTGCCATAATTATTAATCTATGAATTGTGGCTGTAACTTTATTTTCTGTGACTGTATATTCCAATGGAGATGGGGTGGTGGTTCCTCAGTTTAACAGAACTCAGTTTTTAAGTATGTTTTAGTGGGAGTGGCCATACAAAAATAGATGGCAACATCATTACAAATGTATGAATAAATAACAAAAAAATGGAACTAATGATATGTGCTCAAGAGCATCACCCAGACTAATTTGTTTGTATGTTTTATCCTGCTTCCCACCCCTTTATCTCTGCCTACAGTGGCCTAGCACAAATGTGGCCCTAAGTCTGCTTGGAGGCTTTGAGATCTACCATAAAATGGGGTGGGATTTTCAAAAGCATTCCGAGTTACTTCAGTGGGGGTAGGGTTACGCCAATGCTGAGCACATTTAGAAATCCTACTCATAAATAATCATAATCCTTTTGGTCAAACTTTTCAAGTGTCCACTAATATCAAGTGTGTCACTGCCTGGGTACACAAATCAGACACTTGAGTCCTCACTTTGAGCAATAACAAACAGGAGGCTTTGCACCCATATTTCTATCCCCAGTCCTCATCCTGATCAGAGGCTGAATCAACTTGTGGATCATGTTAGTGCAGCTTCTGGGCTGCTCTAACTTTTGCCGTTGGAGAACAGCCCTCAAGGAGCCACTCCACTAACCGGGATCATCAAGGACATTAAGTTCTGACCTTGCCCTCACACATCTTCTCTCTTAGCCCACCCTAAGTCAGCTCAGGATTCCCCACTTATAGGGGAATGCTCATCTGCTGCCTTAAGGCAGATATTAGTTCCTTTGTGCAGGACTTCGGAGAGCCTGTATAAATCAACTGATAGACAAAAGCAAAGGTGTAGGTGTAGAGAAGCCACTGGGGAAAAGAGGGTGCCTAGTAGTGATGGTGAGTCAGAGTAGAGAAGTAGGCAGGTGGAATTGAGTAAGAGAAGTGTCATCTGACTGGATTACTGTGCAGCGGCACTCTGGCGAGAAGTTGTGGGGATCAGCTTGGGGAGTGGGAGTATGTAGTATGCACAGCAGGAGAGGGGAGAAAATACCAGGAGCTGAGCTGAGAGGAGGTCCTTCTACCTCCCTTCTTTTATCAAAGGGCTGCTGCACAATTCTTCAAATTAAGGTTTTAAAGAATTTTAAAACGAGTGTTTAAAATTCTAAAATGTTGAAAAATGATGGAGAAAAATACATCTACACAGACTAAGATGACTGTGAACTAAACATTGTTAATTCACCCAGACTGAGTTTGAAAGTAATCAGAATTTGAATATTTGGGGAAAAAAAACAAATTACATGTTAATTTTTCTGCCCACATTTCAAACAACACAGACATTATTTTGTGTCTTTTTAATCCAAATGAATGAGTTTTGCCATATTGGTTGAAAATAATGTTTGTAACTAGAGAAAAAAAAGCTGGTTTTTTTCATGATTTTTAAACCACTGATGGGTCATTTACCCATTATTAGTGAGTTAAAAACCTATGAAGAGATTCAAGCTAATATAGGTCAGTGTTCACGTGCTACTAGTTTGAACAAGGGGATAGATGGATAAAAGACAAGGTAATGATTTGTGACAGGGGCCCAAAATTTAATTTAAACAATTAAATTACCCTTCTAAGAGATCCCCAAGGAAATCTATTAAAATACCATCTCTCCCCATTCCCAAAGCATACAAAAGCTGCCTAGTAACTGCCCAGCATAACTTCCTTTGTAAGATGTTGGATGATCCCAAGACAAAAAACATATGCTGTTAGTTTAATGGTAGAGTGATCAACAAGGGTGGGCTATTCTTTAGGTTTACTTGCCCTAAAAATGAGACAATTAATGCCAGGCAACAAAATGTCCCAGCAGAAGCGTAGGGTCTGATTTCTCCTCTAATTTCTGCTGGCTTTTCACTGAGACGATTCCATCAATGTAGTTGGAGTTAGTCCTGAGTTACACTTACATGAATGAAAACAGAATCAGATCCTTAGAAGACGAGGCAGGCAAAATGAGCTCCATATTTGTGGGCCACAATAGCTTCGCAGCCATAGACACTTCCCCCTGTTTTGAGGAGTATACTCAGGATTTGAACCGAGCTGGCTCATATGTGGCGAGCAAATGAGTCCTTTTTTCAGCCAGCCATCCTTTTGTTTGAGGGCTCATACAGTCTGGCTGCCACTCAGGCTATGTCTACACTACTGCGGTAAGTCAACCTAAATTACACAGCTCCAGCTATGTGAATAACGTAGCCGGAATTGATGTAGCTTAGGTTGACTTACTGCAGTATCTACCGTGCTGCATCAACGGGAGCATGTCTCCCTTTGATTTACCTTACTCTTCTCATTCGGGATGGAGTACCAGGGTTGACCAGAGAGCGATCTGCAGTCGATTTGGCAGGTCTTCATTAGACTCGCTAAATCAAACTCCGGTGCATCAATCACCAGAGCGTCAATCTAGCAGTAGTGTAGACACAGCCTCAGAAAGCATCTTGCGTTGTTGGTGCCTCTGGCCAATCAGGGTATGCAGCTGGGAGTGAGCCTCCTGGCCTGGGCTGACAGACTTGTGCTATTAGTCTTTGAGCTAGTGCAATAAAAATAGCAGTGTGGACAGTGCAGCTTGGGCTGTCAAGCCTAGGGGTTTGGGGACCTCAATTCTAGCATTTCTTAATGTTTCAGTGCTTGACTTTGCATCCTTAACATCTTTTTAATGTAGTTTTTTGTATATAAGATACATTAAAATTATAGGATTTAGGACTTACAGTGGTTAGGGCCCTAGTGGTTAGGGCACTAGCCTGGGACTCAGGAGACATGAATTCAATTCCCTGCTACCTGTGTGACCTTGGACAAATCATTTAGTCTGTTTCTGTGCCTCAGTTCCCCATCTGTAAAATGGGGATAATAGCACTGAGGTGTTGAAAGAAGTATGTTAACGACTGTGAGATGTTCAGCTACTACAACAATGAGGGCTTATAAGACTAAGAAATAGATAAGATTCACTTGGCTGTTTAACACATCATCCTGCAGGAGTCTTCCCTAGAGGATATCTTCCAATGCTTTTTTTCTAGCCTTGTTTTAAACTATCGAAGTGATGGGCTTCCATTATTTTCCATATTTGGCAAATACTCTATAGCTAGATGTGCTTTAAAGCTACGAAACACAAGTAAGCTTTCAAAATAACAAGCTAGGAACACACACATTCTGCTGAGTTATTATACCCACTGAGTTACGTCTGATTTACCTTCAATTAGTCCCTGATCTACAAAGCCATATGCATGTGTGTAACTTTGGGCTCAATCCCACAAAATAATAAGTATCCTGGTCTCAATTCAGTAAACTCATGCTTAACTTCAACCAAATGAGCAGCCCCATGGAATTCAAGAAGACTACTCGTGGGGGTAAGGTTATGCACATGTTTAAATCTTCACAAGATTGGGCTTCAGCGTGGATCTCAAATACCGTTACAAAGATCTATAGCAAATCCAGGGTGGCCACCTAACAATGAAAGTAGGATTTCCTCACTCTAGAAGCCTGGGTATTTTTAAAGTACAATAGAAAGGTTCACTTACCCTAGCATCATACATTTTCAGTTCCAAGGCTTTAAAATCCATGCGGCCAATCAACGCTCTCATAAAATTGCTGCAAAATATCAACAACAGAAATAAAAAAAGACGCACTTTTACATAACATTATACTTTTTCTTGATGGTCTCTAAACTATTCAGTGCTCCTTAGAAAAACAGAAATAAACTACAGATGTCACATTCCATTTTATTCTCTATTATTTTCTAATTGATTTCTTCACATATCACTACAGATGATCCTGAAGTAAAACTTCTGGATTTGAACAACTGTCCCAGTCGAAGTGGGCATTAAAGTTAGGATTAAAGTTCAGCATGTACCACTCGTATTCTGCCCCTGGATCCTCTGGATATGTTTTCACTACTTCCATTGAAGTAAATGGGAGCTGGATAGATATCTGTGGACAGAATGTGACCCATAAGGTCAAATTTTATTCTGATTTACTTAAGTCAGGGCAGGATTTTGCCCATATACTAAGGCCCAGATCCTCAAAGGTATTTTGGATAACTTCTATTGATATCAATGGTAGTTAGGACCCAAAATACATTTGAGGATCTGGGCCCAAGCTCCTAATTCAACAAAGGATTTAAGTATGTGCTTTGCCGAATTGGGGTATATAGTAACTGAGACTTTTGTATTTATTCTGCCATACATCAAAAAAGATTGCCAACAAAATTCTTGCATATGTCAAAGAAGATTTCGCTGCCAACAATGACTCATCTAACCCTTTTACATAGTAATGACTAAACAAACCAGAAGCTAAGCTCACACAGGGGTCCTGTCTCCCTTCCCTCTTACAATGATTTAAATCAGAGTAGATCCACTGATGTCAGTAGCATTCTTTCAGATTTCCCTGTTGTTTCAGAGAAAAATCTGCCTCATGAATTTACAGGGTGACTACAAACTGCTGTGAAGCAAAACATGGACATCATGCTTTCTGAAGTATTCCTAATTGACAACACTGTAGGAGGAGAAACTTGCCTGGGTGTAACATCGGTTTCGTGTAACTCCACTGAAATCAGAGTAGATACATCAGCTTTAAAACTGGTGTAACAGCAGAGAGAATCAGGCCCATTACCTTCCAATTCCAGGTTGCAACGATATGAAAGACAGCAACTCTTTGTACAGCACACCATCCACCTCTTGTAACTGAGAGCCAGGTCTTGATGCAACCAATCCAATAAGTGATGAATTGGTGTGCTGTGATTTTTTTTTCTTAATTTGCAATTATTACATAAATCTAGCTCTGCAAATATAGTCTAATAAAGTTCTTACCAGCACAGGGGGAAAAAAGAAAACTTAGAACTGGTCTACACTTAAAACTTTTGCTGGTATAGTAATGCCGGTCCGGGATGCAATACTTTTGTGTGTGACATTTTTAATATCAGCAAAAGTCCTAGTTTGCATCCGTTAAACTGGCAAAAAGTGCTTTTGCTGATTTTGTTCAGGGAACTGATGTAAGCTGCGTCTACACTAAGAAGGTGTGCCGATATAACTATACCAGCAAACCTTTTCTATGTAGACTATGTATATGACATACTGGATCTCTCGGTGCCAAGCAAATTCACCTTTGCCTTTATTCTGAACAAGTTGGGTCCATTCTTGATTTCTTGTTTTGAGAGAGCAAAATACAGAGATGGTGACATATCTGAAGAAACTTCCCCATGTGCCTAAATAATCAAAGTCTCATTTCCCTCTTGTTGGGCCATATCCTGAACTCCTTAGTCAGACAAAATTCCCATAAATCAAAGAGGATTTCTGACTAAGTAAGTCTTCTGGGATTCAATCCAACTACTTTACACCTAGGGGACGAAGGAGGGTCTTGCAGTAAAGACATTGCATTAGGACACAAGAGATCTGATGTCAATTCTTGGCTCTGCCATGAGGGTATCCTTTATTTCAATGATTTGTCCCTTAGGGCGACCACCCATCTCTTATTTTAAAATATATTGAAATGTATTAAAACTGCTAAACATTTTAAACCTTAAATTAAGCTTATGATAATTGCATTGTATATCTGAGAGCAGGAGAAATGTACACTTGAGAGAAAAACACACGATATGCTAATGGAAATGATGTTTCCCTAAAATGTCCCTTAAAATAAAGCATTGTCATAGAGTTTTCCCTTATTTCCACCCAACAAAGGTCGTTACCCTATTTGCCACAGACTATGTGACCTTGGACAAATCACTTAATCTCTGTGCCTCAATTTCCCATGTTGAAAATGGGATTACTAATACTCCCCTTCTCCCACCATGTGCCTTTCTTGTCTATTTCGGCACCTTTGGGCAGGGGCTGTCCTAATACATATTTGTACAGTGTCTACTGCAATGGGGCCCCTACGTCCTATCATAATATAAACAATTAAAAAAATGCTAGATTTCTGAATATGCCTTTTACCAGCCAAGTTTCCAATAAACGCAAATGAAATGTTAACTATTACCAGGACTGGAAATAAGGGAAAGTGTCTGAGGAGCCAGTGAAGGGACACTGTACTCCAGGAGTCCTGCTATGTGGGAGCTAGCTGTGCTTCCTCATGCAGCAGGAGAGTCATAAGAGAATTCGCAGCCAAAAGCACGATGAGACCTTCTCCCACTGACACTTGACCCTGTGTCATTTTTTTCTGATGGATTGACTCCTCATTTCACCGCACATTCCAGTTGCTCTATCCTTGTGTCATATCCTGCTTCTACAGAATTTTATTTTCCTTTTAGCCAGAGCTATGTCAGGGTTCCCTCTCCTGCCCCCCGCCCCATCCATGCATTTGAAACAAAAGTGTAAACTACAGAAACTATTTGCATTTCACGGGTATTCACACATTGTGCCAACACGATGGCCCAAAAGTTTGGCGGGTAACCTTGCCCAGAGAATTCATGAGCTGATGATGAATGGCTGTGAATCCTTTGTGATTGCTCAGGCTCTATTGTTGGTCAAACAATGGAGGAGGACACAAGTCTGGCTCAGGAGAGCAACGGATAAAATTGCTGGGCAGAATGGCGGGCTCCTTCTGACATGACCACTTGTTGACATTGAAAGGATTCAACAACAAGTGAGCAGAAACAGAAACGATTCTGTTCGGCAAGGCTATTAGTTGCAACGTGTGGCACTGGAGCGGTCACTCCTGATGTGTTTCCTCACTAATGAGCTCTGAATGCCCTATTAAACTGGGAGGCTATAGGCCCAGAGCCACTAGGACAATGGTATGCATGAATGACTCCCCCAGTTCCTATTGGCTGGTCAGCTGAAGGAAGCAACTGGCAACACTCAGATTTAAACAGGGCTGACAGTACAGTTAAATGATCATTAATTAGAGTTGGTGAACAGATAGCGACTCAAAGCAATTCTTAATGACAAGATAACAGTCTAACATTACTCAGCTTTGAGCAAGTTCAAGCTTGCACCATGTCTCGTTCTTTGTATTATACAGACTGGCACTGCACTGATTTTAGGCTCTTTCATATATTCGCAAACAAAAACACTTTGTTAAAAGTGTGTCAAGGTTCAGAACGTGAATCCATTTTAAAAATAAATAAATAAATACACTCTTTTTATTAAAAAAAATCTACATTCAAAAAAACAAACTGCTAACTAATTAAAGCCTCAAATGGACAGATGAGGAATCCAGCCAGTTCATCTTCTGCCATATAATCCTTCATCACCCACTGTCACTCTCCCTGACATAACATTGCTCATCCAACCTTAGCTTTGCCCTTCAGTTTGCTTTGTCTTTGGACATTTCAATGGATAATCAGAACATTCAGCATTACAGTAGTAAGGATTCAAAAGCAAGAGTTTGGAAGGGAGATAAATCATCATGCTCCAGGGCATAAGCCAACCTCTGTCTGATGGGGTTAGGAAGAATTTTTTTCCTAGGAGCAAGTTATTTCATAACTGCCGACTGCTGGATTTCTTGAATTTCTCCCTGAAGCATAAGGTATTGGGCATTACTGGAGACAGGGCACCGGGTCAGCAGGACCATAGGTTCGGTATGGCAGGTCCTATGTCATGGAAATATGCTATTGGATACTTACACTGTTAATTTTATATATTGCTTAGTAAATGCATTGGAAAGTTTTCTAAAGAAATATAGTACTGGGTAAATGAAATTATGTCAGAGCACTGCAAGTTCTCTCACTGAGTGATGTGTTGGTAAAGCAGAAGAACATAGTTATGATTAGCATTGGAAAGACTGATGTGTTTGGTATTTTGAAATGTATTGATTATATGGCTTTGGAGTTTTCTGGGAGTGTATGCAGATCTTACAATTTTGTATTTTAACTATATTAATTATATTCTGTATCAACTAATTTATGTAGTTTTTCCACAGGAGGTAATGATGTAGTATATGTTAATGATACTGCATACTGGAAATGGATTCCTTGAATAAGAGATTATACAATCTCCTGGTAACTGGGTTGTTCTGAAATGCACACATATTTTTGCAAATTGTAAGGGGCAAAGTTAAAGCTGGGTGGGTGATGTTAGTTGGGTGTGGCGAGAGTGATCGATGAAAGGTTGTATGATGAAGAACCGGCTGCATCTACTATTTAGACTGTAAACTCCCTAAAACAGGGATCATCTTTTTGCTCTAGGTTTGTACCATGCTGAGCACAATGGGGTCCTGGCCCATGACTGGGGCTTCCAGGGACTACCACAAAATAAATAATGAATTAACTCTTTGTTCTCAGCCTCTTTTTGGGGGGCAGGAGGAAGGAGATTTGAAGGAGCAGATTTCTTTTGGAAAGAAACTAATTTTTGGTGGGTGTTAGCTTGCTCTGTAGAAACACTTTCAGCTTTAACTTCTTTTCAATGAATAATTTGTATTGTGAATTTCCCGTTTGATGTTTTTTGTTTGGTTTGTTTTTTTAAGAGCTTTGAAAGTTTAAACTGGGAACCCTTCCTCTGAATGATCCTATTATTCTGACCAAAGTGGTCCTCCAAACTGGTGGTTTACAGCAGCTCCATAGGTAGCATGTGGCTGTTTGTGAGACTTCTACACAGAAGGAAAAGGAGAGGGAACCAGATGGAAAATGTTAATCATGCAAAGATTTGCACCTAGAACATTATAATCATTTTAGGTTTCTAATGTGCATAAAAGACTCCACTTTCCCCTGTGGCCATACACCTCTCTCCAGCCCAGTTGCAACGGCACTGGTATCTTCTGGGGGGAAGTTTATGGGGGCTGGGAATTGGGCTTTTAATGGGAGCCTGTGTCAAACTTAACAATGGGGTAGCTAGCTCCCATTGTGCCATAATCAATTCTTACATGAAAAAATAATTTCTAAATTTCCATGTAGACTAGTAGGCCCCAAATTTCACTCTGTTCCCTAGATGCAGAGAAACAGTGTGGTTCTGCTGCACAGGGGTGGGCTGGAATTGATAATCCTACAGAGCCAAGATACTGTGAGGCATCCTCACATTGCCCTATATAATGTGGCCTTAGAGGCAGAAAGGGTGGAGCAGAAAGGAATTGGGGTTGATGAAACCTATATTTATTCCCTAAAACCCCACAACATGGGAGTTTATCTAACTCTTGGAGAACCCTCTTCACCAAGTCCACCTGCTGAGGCACGTCAGAAGAGGTTGGTGGGGTTAGTGGATTTGGTTCATAACACATTGGTCCATTATGTGATGGACACATTGTATTAACACAGTTAAATTTGGGTTTAATTTTACACTTAAACAGGAGCTCAACCTCTTTGTCTTGTATGAAAAACAGTGTATCTGCTCTGAATATTCAGCACATAATCTCTTAGCAAAGCTTGAATTTTCTCAGTTTCAAGAAAATCTGTTAGTTAGTGTCTGAGTTCCAATAAGTTAAAAAGTTCTCATGTTCTGGATCTCATGATTTTTCAGGCCCCTCTAGTTTATAAAAAAAAAAACAACAAACCCTACATATTGTAGAAAGTCAAGCATTTGTACCCAGTGAGAGTTGCAGAATTAATTTACTTGACAAAAAGGAAAAAAACAAGCTGTAAGCATGATTCATTATAATGGAATCCTATTACATTTCTAGAGAACCCAACTGTTTTCATTCATGAAAAATTCTATAGTTTTCCTATGGGAGGAATATAAAAATGCAAGAGAAGTACAGTTGTGATGCTCAGAAGCACAGTGATGTAGCAGTCCTGGATTTAATTTCTGTAAGGTGGGTTTGTTGCTTGTCCACACATTTGGGGTCTGAATGCATTGTTTTGTATCATTATTATTTTAAATCAATAAAGACATTGAAATATTAACAAACCCTTGTACCCATACATTTTTAAAGATTGGTTTGTTATTTTAACTGTTGTATAAATATACCAGCTTTGATTTTCCAATAATTACTTTCATTATGAACTGATTAATATTAGTTAACATTTTTGTTTCAGTAGTGCCTAGCCTAGGGTGCCCCATTAAGATAGGAGCCCGACAATGCTGGACACTGTATGAACATATAGTAAACAATGAGTTATGTTAAAGCCTCTCTAATAATTACCTGTTCCTCCTAGTAAAAGGATAATTGAGGAGAAGTATTGTATATTCACTATGTATTGATGCCTAGGCTGAACTCTCTTCAACTAATTGGAGTTTTGAATGTGCACTGAGTGGAGAATATACCTGTGTGCACCACATAGGAAAAGAATGTTTGGTGTGATTAAATAGGGAAGTCCGGGCACTTCTTAAGCTATGCTGTCTGGCAGTGGCCCCCAAGGAATTGTTCACCAGCTTAGAATGGCCAGAATGGAGCAAACTCTGGCCATTTCCCCTCAATGCAACAGAGGGCATAGGAGCTGGCCACACTGCCTTGGGACTCCCCTATACCAGGGGAATCTTCAGTTGGAGCAATCCACAGGCTTTCTAGCCTCCTTTGTGCCACCCCAGCAGTTCAAATGGTCGGGGGGAAGGGGAAGAACATTAAGCCCACAGTTCTGTGTCCTCCAGATGATACATTTCCTTCATTTTGTAGCACATAACGACGGTATTCAGATTAGATGGATCACATATAATGTATATAAGGTTACTAGCAGGCTAACACTTTTAAAATCCTCAATGTGATGATATCTGTTTTCTTTCCCAAGACATGCATTAATATAAAATGATATTTCATGCCATTTAAAGACAGGCAGGTACTATACAGCCAGCTTCTTTATGGTCCATAATTCACTGTTAGATACCCTGTTGATGTAAACTTCGTTTAAAATGCAAAAAAAAAACCTCTTTCAAAAAAGCATTCAAAGGAATGTCATCTCTGTGAAGTTTCAATAAAACCAAAGAACATTCAGATGCATCAAACTGTAAAGTCTCCCATCTCAGATAGTTCTGTACCATATGGCCAGAGGGAAGCAGATGGACTAGGTCACAGCACAAGGAAGAGAGAGAAAGTCTGCATTGTTATCTGACCCACTGGGCCAACACTAACAGACTGTCCCTGGTGATCAGGCTATTATTATCGGAAAGATCTGATAAAAACCTGATACTTGCATTTATTTCCCCTCAAGTAGTTCTCAGATGTGGCATCTGAGCAAAATGACCTTTATTTTGCAGATCTGTTTATTCTGAAGTGGGAATATTTGAATCATAGAGGAGCAAATGACTAGAATGCACTTTTCTTTTATTGATTTTAGAAAATCAGGTTATTCCTACCTGATCACTTGCCTAAGGTTCAGAAAACAGCTTGCCTAAACATGATAAACTCAACAACAAATAAAGAAAAACAGGATTTTTTTTATTGCTGCTTGCACTTCACTGACAAACATTAGCCGGCCAACTAAAGCAGTACAGTATAGTGCCTGCCAGAAAATGTCTATGATTTTCGTCAGGATGTTAACCGAAGATTGCTATGTTGCTGTATTAACATTAAATTAATTACCTTGCATTAACAGCTAATAAAGTAACTCAACATATTAGATCATACGGTGCTGGCTTCTAATAGCTTTAAAGTCAAATGGAAATCATTTCTATGGATATTATTTGCGGGGGACATTTCATGAAATTATCACTTATGAAAAATGCCAGAATAACACTCCTAGAGGCAGAAGAGTATTTTTTCGTTAGGAGTGGATGTTAAGCACCTCACAGAAAGCACAGACCCAATATAGCAGGAGCAGTTACAGTGCAAGGATTATTTACTGATAGGGTTTTTTTTAATGGCACTTATTACTGTAGTTTCTGAACACCTCACAACTATGAATGGATTTATCCCACAACCCCCTGATAAATATCATTATTCCCAGTTTTACAGATGGGGAACTGAGGCAGAGAGAGCTCACATGGCTTGCCCAAGATCCCACAAGAAATCTGTGGTAGATCCAGGAATAGAACCCAGATGGCCTGAGTCCCAGGATCTTTAATCACAAAACTCTCTTTTCTCACAACACCTAACCAATGTGCCTCACCATGACACTGAGGGAATGACTGTTACTCAGCTTTGGGTCCCCATTATCCTTTCAGTTCTTGGTTTCTGAGGGCTCTATCAATCAGAGTGCCAACTGTGCTGGTGGATTTTATGAAATGGGCTGTCCTCCAGGACTGGCCTGAGACCAACTCATTTTATATAGCCCATCCACTAGCTGTCAGAAAACCCTGGCTTTTGATCAATAGTGACTGTGTCAGATTCAAACTGGTGTCATGGAAGTGAAAGGAACTCTGTTCCATTACCGGTCCTCTGAGATACTGTTGAATACTCGGCTGTAAACAAGAAACACATGGAGCTAAAATGTGGCTCCACAGCCAGGCCTATGGGTGAAGGGGCAGAGATGCATTGCCCCAGCAGGAACTCACAGGGTATGTACACTGCAGTTAAACACCCATGGCTGGCCTGGGCTTGAGTTGGAAACATTGCCCCTCACGGGGACCCAGAAACCAGGCTCCAACCAGAGCCTAAAAGTCTATACTGAAGTTTTAGAGCCCCGCAGCCCGAGCCCCACGAGCCCTAACTCAAGCACAATGCCACGTGGAGCACCACAGAAGGGGAGACCAAAACTAGCCCCTGTGAAAGAGTGTCACGTGTACTCCCTAGCCCTACAAGCTCTGCTGGCCAGTACTAATGCCAGGTGCTCATAGTATTTGTGTTCGCCCGACCTCATTTGGGGATGCCAGTGTCGCCGTCAGCTATAGTCTGGAGCAGTCCTCCTGTTCAGGCTGTGTATGGGCTGTGGTTGTGAGCACAGGCTAGCAGAGTCACTGTGCAGGTAAAGAAGGTGGAGAAAGGATTTTGGTATCCTCTGTCCCCACCCCCACACTGTGCAGTGAACAGGGCAAGGCACCAATCTAGCCTAGAAATGAAACTTGACTTTCTAATGATTAAAAAATCTTGTCTAAGGTCTTTTCTGTACAAAATAAAATTAACAAAATAATGACGTCACCATTTGTCTGCCCAACCAAGTGGAACCCCTGCCCTGGCTCCCCCAGCTTTTGCCCCAGACTTAATATTCAAGTTTCTTTTCAGGAGTTATTTCATAGCCCTGATACTTGGGCATACAACAGACAGAGATGGAGACGCCAATTTTACAATGAACAATGGTGCTGAGTTCTCCTCTCAAATGCAAGCTATTTTGTAAAGGCAGATTCTACTGACCAGACAGTGCTGTTTGACCTTAAGCACAAGCACAAAAAGCAGGGAAATTCTGAGCTTAGAATTTCCAACACTTATCAAAGTGATCATTTCAACCTTGTCACTCAAATGAAAACACAATTTAATGTTACTAAGAGACATTATTAGCATACTCTGAACCTAAGCAATTCTTTACTGATTCTGCAATCATTGGTTAGTGTCCTTGAGTTGCATTCCCCTCTTGATACACTGTACATTTAACTCATTTAACGCTTGCAAGGAGAGGAGGAGATTGTGGGGGGATTCTGGGCACCACAAGTGCTATAGAGGTGCCCTGGGAGTTCTCTGCCCCTCAACATGGAGGATGATTTTGGAGATGGGCTGGAGGAAGGACAATGCATGCATGTGTCTGTCTGCGCGTGAATTGGGGTTGGTGAGCATGGGAACTAGAGAATCCTTCAGGGGAGAATTTTGACCCCATAGCATTACAAAGTACACACTGGCCACTACACCGCCTGTTTTCTAGGCCTGTAAGTTGGGTCTGAGGTATGACCCAGTGCAGATTATGTGTGTACATAGAACTGCCCTCTGTTAACTGACTCATACTTTAACAGCAGCAGCAGCAGAGATCCCTGAAAAAAGACATTTCACACAAGAACCTACATGGAAAAAGAAAGTGCCTGTGTGTGTTTCTTTCTTTCTTTTTTTTCCCAAGAGGATAAAGTTCTGCTGCCATATAAACATTCAGAGGTCTGAAAAAGTGGCCCAGAATACAAAAATGTCAAGCACTCAGCAACTCCCAGAGCAGTCAGAGGGACCTGCTAGGAACTTTTCAGCACTTATGAAAAATGAGCCACTCATCTGGACATCTTCATACACTTTGAGGGCTAGCAGTGGGATCTGCAAAATTGCCTGAGTAATTTAGAAGAACAAGTCCCTTTGACTTTCAGTGGGACTTCTGCTTTTAAGTCAATTAGGTGCTTTTGAAAAGCTTGTTCCAGTAACTAGAAATGGACTATAAATGAAAGTCAAAACTGAACTCTGTCACAATATTCACATTGCTCTCCCGTGTATTGTCTTGGCTTGATGTCGCAGTATACTTCTTATTAAAAGCCACACAAATAGCACCATTCTGATGCTTGCTGGAATGTATCAATTTCTGGATTAAGCTGTCCCATTGTTTTGATGCGAAGTTATAGTTTAGAGATCAAATGGGACACGGCCTAGCCTAATCTAATATCAATAGCCTGTAATAGTGAAGGGATACTCTGCACTAGAGAGCAATCTAAGTCTTTAATTACTTCAGCGACTGATAGATCGGCTCTCACTCCCTCAAATTCCTTTGTCAGCGAGGAGTTAAAATTCATGAGCATCTATGCCTCTGAATACTTACTCCAGTGCTGCTATTTTCTGTGCCAAGCTAGCCATCACTGCGAAGAGTCGGAGGTCTGTCAGGCCATCTGTTACATAATAGTCAACAATCTCTAAGATCTGGGGAAACAGAGATGGAGAGAGCAAAGACGATGAAGGGTTTAGAAAGAACAGATTGCTGCCTTGCTTACCAATAAATAAATAAATAAATAATACGCTCTGATCGAAGCAGAGACAAGATTTATTAACATAGCCAGCAAAACAAACAAAGCAGTTTCAGCAAGAAACCTGACAACAATCCTGATAAACACTACATTGCATTGTAGGTCTGTAGGATCCCCTCAAAACATTATGGACCTGATTCACATAGAGTCACCTGCACATACGTACACCAGAGAGGTATGTGTTTTAAGAGAATTCACTGTAAGACAGTGTATAGAAGACCAAACAAAAACCTTTTACCTAATGCACAAACACTCTCTGCCACACAACTGGAAAGTCAGTGTGACTTCCTCTCCCTAACAACAAACTAAAACCAAAAAGTTATGTACAGTGTATTCGTCAAGTAAGATTTTAGAATATTTTTCAGGTATGCCTATGATACCACGTTTGCAACCTGCCCACATTTTAAACAGCAGTAACTGCATCCTTAGCTAAATACTCTCAAAGCAAGTTATTATTGTGTTAACCGTCTCTTAGGGCACTGCTGTAACACAAGCATAATAATAGGGAGAACCATTCATGATTTATTTATATTATATTGAAATGAGCTTTCTTTGTCCTCTCTCTTCTCTGTTCCTGTTGTCTTCTATTTGCTCCAAAACCCTACTGTTGCAGAACTCCCCATAAATATAAACACAAGCTAGCTACCTCAACTGTACTGACATCATGGAAGTAGCTGCTTTGAAACGCTGCAACATAACAAAATTTGTTACCAGACTGTACAGAATTCCCCTCCGAAATCTATATAAAGAGCCAGCTTTTGCCTCTAAAGCCTTTTAGCATGGAGGGGAAAGGACAGTGGAAGTTAATTCCATTCCTGTGTTTGCTCACATCCTGATCAAAATTAAGTTTTAAAGAATAAACAAACCACACCTATTTCTCTGTCCCTCTTTGGATAGCATATCTTTCACTAAGAACAACAGTGTTATAACGAGTGCCTAACGAGAACCCACAGGTAATCTTTTGTACAAAGCACCTTAAAGCAATAAGAACTATTATGCTCTTTCTAATTACAAGGCTCCTTTGACTATTCTGCACTCTGAATGCATAATTTCTGTCTAGAAACTTGTGGTTGTGATCTAAATATCTATCACATGAAACTAGGGGAGGAGGGTTGTTGGTGTGTGTATGTGTGTGTTTTCCAGTTGTTTTTGTATTTCAGGCACTGAATGTTATTGAAAGACTTATTCCTGGATCCTCCCTTTTTAGCCTTTCACAACAAAAACCACGAACAATAAAGTATCCCTTTAATGTTTCCATTGTGCAAAGCTGGTCTTCTACAAAATGTTGGCACAGTACATATAGTCCTGCTCAGGTACCTTGCTCTTATCTTCTGTCTTAGCTTTGCAAATGATGTTTAATGTTAACAGGGAACAAAATGCATGAACACTAGGGGAGGAAAAAGGAGATGTTTACTGAAGGCACATGCACAAACAACAAAAATTGCTGGGCTAACTTTGCGGTTTAACTTTTCATAAAATAGAAACCACTGACAAAGCAAACATGGTATAATGGAAGTAATTAAAGTCTGTACTCACTTTTATTATTGCTATAAAAGAAGGCCACTCATTAAATAAGGTCTGAGTGTATAGTGTAATGCAGCCTTTTTAGATTTATTTGTGGATCACGCACAATAATGCTGACAGATGGAAAAGATGAGCTTTCTAGATTCAATAAAAGTAAACAATAAATGTAGGCATCACCGAACTGGATTGTCATCATGCAATATGAGTTGTATAATGATGTTAGCATTGGCGTCTGCCATGGGGCCATTGCTTTGGAATACTAAAATTAAGCCATTTGATATGTGTTTGATGTCTGAAAAATTCACATCATTTGCCACCATGAACAAATTGCAACTGGACCTGGTTGGGGAGTTCAAAGTTTTAGCTAAAAATGTGTTCAGATCAATCCAAGGCCACTGTAATTTATCTAAATGGCTTTCCTCTTTTTATCATATGAAGTCTTATCTAACATTTCGTGCTGAGAATGTAAAGCAGGGAACCAAATACAGTAGTACAAATAACACTTTATTTACAGTTTCATGGCTTTCAGATTTCCTGTCTCCATAATCACTTCCTACTAATTTCCCTCTGTTTTTGTTTGAAGTGGTAGTCTTTTCAAAGAAAGTGTCCAAAGACACAAAGCCTTTGTAAGGTTCAGATTAAATCATAGAGGATTTTATGCTTTTCTTTATTGCTGTGTTTCCTGGTACTGGTTTTCTGTTAACCAAGTTTATGCTCTTTGTCAAATGAGTTTGTATGTTTCAATCAAGATCATGATAGAAAGACTGCAAAAAGGCAAACAACGGAGGGCCTGATTCTCAACTGGGGTAAGCTGGCATAGCTAAGGACTGGATCACTGAGTTTGCTTTTTGAAGGAAAGCAAAACTGAATGTTTATATGTTGGACATCAACAGACTTTCATACAGTACCATAATTCTTACATAGCATGCTATAAAAATGAACATTTAAGCAAAGTTAAAGTAATAAGTTATTTAATATCTGTGCCTTTCAAAAAATACAAAGCAACCAATGGTTGTGTTTGGAGACTAATGTGTATGTTTTAGTCCAAAGTTCAGATAAAGGCCTCCATTTTCAGCAGTGACTAGTGATTTTGGGTGCCCAGCTAGAAATACCTTAGCTTAGCTCTTTATGAAAACCAGTCTCCTTTATCTAAGTCTCAAGTTAGACACCCAAAAATGTTGTCTCAAATTAGCCACCCCAATCATTAGTCACTGTTGAAAATGTAAGCCACCAATTTAAAAAAAAACAACATCTATGCAAGGGCAAAACTTAGCCTCTGAGCAGTTTTCATGCTTCCTCTTGGCTCTGTTCACACCTGCATGGCCAAAGTTATGTGAATCAATTTGAAAATGATTACTGCTACCTTTTTAAAAAAAAAAAATCAAACCTTTATGGGTGGCTTCCTGCCCTCCATTTCTTAACTAGGTCTGGATCCCACTTCCATCTACCTCTAATGTTTTCTGGCTTACTTGGGCTTTGCAGGTCTTTCATCCCTACTACTACTGTAGTACAAAACAAGACAGAAAGGACTATCCTATCATCACTCCTAACATGCTCATTCATTCTTGTGGTATCCTGTTGGCCATTAGCGTCCCAGGAAGGAGTTGACTGATTTGTAGTCAGAAAGTAGGGGGGTAGGCTTCAATGATGATAACGTAAGTTTAAACCAAGGATAGCACAAGATAACCACGGAACTTTCGAAAACCAAACATTTTGTGGTAGGAGTGGCCTTGTGAGAGCCCATTAGGCCATCGAGTGGGTTAGAGAGGCTCCTAGAATTAAAGGGCATTTTTTGGCCTTCACATCTCTGTGCAGCTTCCCCATCAGTAAAGTGAGCATTATCTAGATTATCTACCTCACACGGATGTTATGAGGCAGAGCTTGTTTTGAGATCCTTGGATGGGATGTGTTATAGATGCATAAAGTTTGCATGAAGACTAGAGGTGATACATATCTGACACATTTGCTCCCTACTCCCATATGATTCAAAGCATAAACAGAGAGATTGTTTTGGATCTGATTACCCTATATACATAAAGTTCTTCGGCATCAGTTAGTGCATCTGAAGGGACAGTTTCTTTCAGAGCCATCAAAACTTGCAGGCAGTTCAAGTATCCATCTCCATCAGTGTCCACCTAGAAAAATGTCCACAGTGTTAATGATCAGCATGCTAACCATCCTTTGGGTGGGATTTAAATTTTCTAGAGTTTATTTGCATTTCCCCTCTGAGGGCAGGTCCCTGAAGACTCCTAGCTCCCTTTTTCTCTAGCTTTAAAACTTCTCAGCTATAAGGTTCTGTGTCATGACCATGGTCCTCCTGGTTTAGGAATAGGAGGGACACTTTTCAGATCCCTCCCAAGCTTCCTTGCCTCCCCACCAACGACCTCTCGTTCAGTCACTTTTCAATAGGTAATATGACTTTTAGCATGACAGCAACTTCAAAAGTGCCAAAATCATATGAATATAAGTAGCCCCTGAACACAAATAAAGTGGCCATTGTATTCTAGGACTTGAAGAATGACCATACTCGCCGATTTTCTGCATTTTTCAGTGGATAGAACTGCGCGTTTAAGTTTCTTAAGGAGACAATGTGTCGTGCACATGAACCTCAGAAATCTAGGCTGATCCACTCTGGTTTAGTACTAGCCCTAGAACTTCCAGTGAATGGGAGGATTACAGGCTCCTGGGGGCAGTGGAGGAAGAAAGAGAGAAGAACAGACAGACAAAGAGATAAATAAACTAGTTTGGTTAAGCACCTTTCTACCCCAAACAAACCTTTTTTAAAACTCCAGGAATATTCGTATAACGGGCTCTGCCTTCTGATCCTCTCATTCAACAGTTCCATCTCTTACAACCCTCATAGGCTCCATTCCAACCTGCAACCTCAAACAGGACCCTTGTGCTGTCTTCCAGGGCTTCCTCTCCTTGACTCTCTCTTTCTCTCCCCACATTCAGAACAGGCTCCCCTGGCCCTCATCAGGTGCACCCCTCTCTCTTTCTTCATAGGATCTTTGAAAATCCTTGCTATATCTGAAAGGTCTAACAGTGGGACTACTGAACTGTCAGAACACTGTTGCAGTGAAATGCAGGGCACACTGGGGATTCTCCAAAGTGAACTGTGCATAACTTAGGAAGCCCCAAAGTGCCCTTCAGACCTCATTGCAAATCTTCAGTGCTTACTAACCTAATAATATGAACTTCAAATTTTTGAGTACTTAGAGACATTGCGTTGCTCTTCAATGAGCATGCAAGTTAGCCGAAGTCCCACTGAAAGTCAATTGAAGTTAATAGAATATACTCATATGCTTAAAATTAAGTAAGTCTATCTATCTGGGGTTTTTATACTGCCTATCTCTGTAGTATCTGAATGGCTTCCACCTAATATCAAGAGCAATAGTGATGGTCTTAGGACCTTTCTGAAGTCTGGCACTTCTTAGGGTCAAAACTCTGCATGGGGTAGGTTTCTGTTATTCTGTTTTTTAAGAGTTTATTAATTTCCTTTGGCAGAGGGGACTGGAAGGGTAGAAGGGAGGGCCAAGTGTTGTGAATGTCATTCTTATGACAAACGACTTCATGCTTAAGTATTTGCAGGATCTAGGTCTTAATGGCAGGAGAGGTTGCTGGCCTTTTCTGTCACAGAACTAGTGTCTAGAGGTCTTTGACATCATTTGATTAGGAAGTCTGGCAAAAAAAATGCATTTTTGTTTTTTGTAGGGAAAAAAGTGAAAACCTTAAGGGTGAAATACCAAGATATTTCTTGTTTTATGTAATCCTTGATTTCTCTCCCAAGAAATTTACCAGCTGGGCAAATTTTTATCCATAGTTCAATTAGTGCCATAATGTAGCAAGAACAGTAAAGAGAAAATGAAATAATAGCAACCTAAAATGAAAAGAAGGGCCATCCTGAAATTTGAATATGCTACTTCAATCAACTTCATAGCCTAAGTCACTGATTTGTAAGGGTAACAGCTTAGTAAACCCCTTAGAATATGCCTTTGGTCTAAACAGATGCTTAAGAATGGAGGACTCCTCAAAAATATGGGACTTAGGAGGTCCACGAATGAAGAAAAATGTGCTCCACAATTCTATAATGAACAAGAACACTGGCAAGCTATGGATGCATTCAAGCTGAGAAGAGATGCAAACATTTAGTTTGTTTCCTACGATTTGGCATCTTAGCCCATGATGCAAAACAAAAACAAAAAGTCTCAAATGTCTAATTTGACATGGTCTAACATGACAAGGACTGAAAGAAAACCTTACTCCCTGATCGAGCTGTCACTGCCTGCACAGAAAGTGACTGTTCAGTTGAAAACACTTTGCAACCAAATGCAAACTGAACTATCTTGAAAAATGGAATTTTCTTTTGTGCTTCAATTCCAAGCAGAGTGAAAGGAGGCAAGAAGAGAGGCAGAAGGGAGGGAGCTGACCATTTTGCACTATCAGCACTCCCTATGTCTGCTCCACAGATCATCCTTGGCAGACAGCCCCAAAGGCAGCAGATTGTTGGCCTTCCCAGCTGGGTGAACAGTATTGTGATTGCAATGACACATATGCACAGGGGAAACATATTTGGAGGGAGCTGGAGGACAGCGATGGAGTCTCGAAAATGGAATTTTCCTAAGCCATGGGTCAGAATCTTTAGTTAAAGTTTATCTTAAAGAGTTTGTAAAAGCATCAAAGAGTCCTGTGGCACCTTATAGACTAACAGACGTATTGGAGCATGAGCTTTCGTGGATGAATACCCACTTCGTAGGATGCATGAGAGATAAAGAGTTTGGTAACTTAGAAACTACTATTTATGTGTCTGTGTATACACACACACAGAGAGAGAATAACTAGCATCAACATATCACTGTACAATTGTTGAATGCACTGGATATAAACTGTGTTCAGTACTGCCCTGTGATTTTATGCATTCCATGGACTAGAGCTGTACAAGACTATCCATCTCAATTAACATACTTTGCTAATTCTTAACTAGAGAATTGAAAATGTCATGAAGTTTCAAGGAATTTTCAAATTCAGCTCAGGGTGAAATTTCTCCTATACAGTTTTACTTGCAACAATGAAAACAATTTGTACATAAACATAGAGAACGTTTTCATGAAGTTTCCCCAATGTGAAATATTTCAGTTTTTGAGTGGAAAACGTGTAATGGGGAAAATCAACTTCAAACACCTATCTTTCTTTCTGTGGAGAACAACTTATAACTTGAGATGTTAGAAAACATTCAAGCTTTATATGAAAGTAATAAATCTACGATTTGACACAGTAACAATTGGTGATTTGACACATTTTTAACTTTTAGAGCATAGCTGAACTATTGGCCTTTACATCCTCTTCAGCCTGTAGTTTATACTTTAGCTTCAATACTGGAAATGTATAAGCAGTGGAGCTATCACGTTACATTCACCTGGTTCATTGCTTTCGGCACCTGCCTGCATGGTCGCTACCTTTTTTCTGTAAAAAAATTACTTTAATGATTGCCTACCAATGTACTGCATAAACTGTTAACAAAAATAAGTATAGTGTCATAGTGAAGAGTATTCCATTAATACCTCAAAAATACTGCATGTTCAGAGCTTTACAGCACTGAACAAGTACACATTAACTACTACTGGTAATGAACTCGCCTTTTAGTAAGCAGTACATATGCCATTATAAAGGACACATGTGGCACAATAAAACATAGCAAGGGCTTATGTGGTGCATGGATCTTGTGCTGGCCCCTCTGCTTAGAGGTGAGTTTTGTCCTAAATGAGGCAGGCCTTTAAAAGTCCCTGCTTTGTTCATTGTGCAGTACAGTGGCGCAGCAAATGAAGCAGAAAAGCCCTACCTCCCTGAATGCAATCTGGTAAGGTGCACCGTGAATGAGGCAGGATTCACTTAGGACCCTACTTACGTACTGTGCTGCAAAGTGCTCACTTAAAGAGGTAGGGCTCCGCCAGGAAAAGGGGACAATCTGGTCATAATGAGGGGAAAACATTTGAAAACTATACACATGGGCTGAAAGCTGCCCCCAAATAAGTTTTTAACTTGTGTATACAATCTCCGTGCAGCAGGCTGACATGGGTCTCACTGAGTCTGACAATGCTACAGGGGTCAGAATTTCCCCTACACTATTTCAGGATGTACTGGAAAAAGTTTTGGCAATGGATTAGAAACAAAGGCTTTTGTCAGACTCAAACATTGTGATATCATTGATAGGCAGTGCATTTGAGTGAGCTTAACTGTAAGTGTGAGAGCCAGTATGACAGTGAGCTGGGAGAACATCACCCCTTGTTACCTTTGGGTCAATTCCAAGTACTTGCATTTTGCAACCTACTAGAGAAAGCTGCCTCCTATGGAAAAAATCTCATGGAAAAAAATGTATTGCAAGGGAATGTAAGAAAAGGCCAAGCTTGGACTGCCAACCCTAAAAATTCAAAAATCATGAATCAGGCTCCAAAATCAGGAAATTGGCCAAAAAAATATGGTTTAGTTTTGAAAAAAGATTAAATCCAGGTTTTGGTCCGTTTTCTGATTTCTGAACTCCTCCTGTCTCTGAGTGAGAGAAAGAGAGAGAGAGATTACAGAGTAGCCAGCTCACATATTTATCATGAGTAATGCAATTTTGGATTCTGCTGCAGGAGCACTCACTAGACCAGAGGTTCTCACCTAAGGGTACATGTACCCCTAGGGGTACGCAGTGGTCTGCCAGGGAGTACATCACCTCATCTAGATATTTGCCTAGTTTTACAGCAGACTACATAAAAAGCACCAGCGAAGTCTGTACAAACTAAAATTTCATACAATGACTTGTTCACACTGCTCTCTATACTATACACCAAAATGTAAGTACAATATTTATATTCCAATTGATTTATTTTATAGTTATATGGTAAAAATGAGAAAATAGGCAAATTTCTGGAAAGATAAGTTTATTAAGTCTAATTCTGAGGTTTTTGAAGCAGGATCTTCCAATCTCTGCATACAGGCAAAAAATTTTTCACATTGCTCTCAGTCTCTCAAGCATGTGACAACAAAGAGTCCCACCCTTTTCTTAAAGGGAGAATTCTCATTAACCAAAAAACAAACCCTAAAAATACAAAACAAATATTAACAAAGCATTCAAATTCATAGCTAACTACGAAGTTTTGCAACAAAAAATCATTCTGACAAATACAATTATTCCAGAGATCTTACTCTAATTTTATACATGCATATTTTCACCCCAGAAGGGTAAATAAAAGGGAGAGTGTAGTGAGGCGCCCTGGTTCCCAGGCACCCCGGAGGGCGAAGAGCCCAGCTGGAAGCCAGACTGGGTGGAGCTACAGGGCTCTGGGCCCGCCCCGCAAAGGGTCAAACGCCAACCCAGAAGTACAAAGGCGGGCCCTCCGAGCTCAATAAGGCGCCAGCCATCAGCCAGGCAGGACTTCCACGACCGAGCTCCTGCTGGGGAGGCCGCAGAACGCAGCGGCCGACCCAGCCTCCCCCTCGCTCGCTGCCCGGAGGATGACTGGCCGAGCCTACCCTGCTCCCGCTGCCCAGAGGAGGAGCCGAGCCGGATGGTGGCCGTCTCCCCGGAGGACCTGCTGAGCCCACCCATGGACCCTTACCCTGAGGAGCCGATGGTGGTTGACCCCTCTGCCGACACTTCGACGACTCAGGTACTCGAGGAGGGGGAAAGGGGAAGTAGCCCGGGGGCAGCTGACCCCAGTCTGGCTGCAGCACAGCCAGAACCAATGTCAGTGTGTTGCAGCCAGGATCCCCACTGACCCAGCAGCAGACTGCCTGCCGCTGTTAGGGTCCCGGGCTGGGATGCAGTGGAGTGGGAGGGCCTGCGTCCCCCCGCCACCCTTCCAGGGGTGGCAGACTCCCTCTCTCCCTGGCCTGAGGAGGCCTTTAAACATACTTGAACTGCTGCTCAGCCCTGCCTGAGGGTCTGAGCCCTGTACCTGCATTTGTGCCCCGCCCTGAGCTAGGGCTTGGGCTTGGGCTTGGTAGGACTTATAGACTGAACTGCAGGGTGTGTAGTGAGGCGACCTGGTTCCCAGGCACCCCGGAGGGCGAAGAGCGACCCCTCGCCCGACAGGGGAACCCTTACAGAGAGAAAGAGGGAAAAGGGGGGAGAATAGGAAAGGGAAGGAGAAAAGAAGAGGAAGAGGGAGCCCTAGTCCCACACCTCCTTACAGATTGGCAGCAATGGATGCAGCTGGCAGGCAACAGGCACACATCTGTGTTCAGTAGCAGCAAGGGCATGTCCATGCATGCACACCATTCGGGGGAAACCTGACTGGACTTCTTTTTAAATGATACCTGTTTAGTTCATATACCCTCTTGTAACTTGCCCTTTAATCATACTGTTTATTTCTTGTCTTCCTGCTTCCTTAGGGGCATGGATGCCTTTCTGACTCTATCATGGTAGCCTTCATGCTGAGTCTAAGGATTTACATTTCTCCATTTGCCTTTTTTGATAAGCTTCCTCCTCATTTTAAATCTCCTTTTCTAATGTTTAGTGCCACTGTGCTAGCATTTGGTATGATCCCCCTACCCTCCTCTGAGAATGCTGAACATAATTACATTTGGACACTACTCTTCAGTGGCTCATTTATACTTAATATATATCTTATGCTGTTCCCTTACATGGTGAGCTAGAGAATCTCTGTGTCCATATTTAAAATCCTCCTTCCACTGCACCTTCAGCCAAACTCTTCAACAGCTTGAGCACAACCTTGTATTTTGAAGACGTGTAAAATTGCTCATCTTTTGTTTTTTGCATTTGACTATGGATTATTTCTGCTAAGGTTTCTCTTATGGTGGGCTGGAATGGTACAGAGAAGGACCTGTTTTTGCTATCCACAGTGGGGGATTTAATTGAAGGTGGTGTGTGGCTTGCTGAAAATATATATTATATACCCAGAATCAAAGGTGCTGGGTGCATAAAACAGTAAAATAAATACAGGACTTTGGCTCATTTATTCCGCCAACTGATTTCACAGACCGGGAACACTCAGGATTCACTGCTTGCCCTTATTGTGTGTCACTGATTTGGCTAGGATCTAAACACAGAGCTTCACAGTTACTGAACCTCTGGCCCAGACTCAGCCAAGGATTGGAACACAAAGCAGGACTGAACAAACCCGTAGGCAGACTACAAAGGAAAAGCAATTGTTCTGCTTAGCAGCAGCACTGTTTCGGCTATGCTTAGCATCAGAACAAGTTAATTTGGGAGCACAATCTTCTTAAAGGAAATGTTGCTCAGCACAGCATCCTAAGAGTTCATGTGGTGAGAAGCCCTTTTCACTAAGTACAAATTGGGAATTCTACTTGAAATTTATTTTTATGCTATTAAAATCTGTATTTCCCAAATCTCTTGCTGGCATCTTGCTGAAAACTGACATGTCTGACTGTTATAATTGGTTCAATCACATCCTGGGTTAATATTAGCTTAATAAGCAGAGGAAGAATTGGACTGTTTAAAGATGAAATTTCCCATGAAATATCAAACTCTTTTCCTTCCAGTGCCCTTGGTAAAAGATGCAGCTCTCAACTGCCCTTCACACAGGTAATAATATATAATTGTTAATAAAAGTATTGCTTAAAAACAAAGGGCCGGATCCTCAGCTGGTGTAGGATCGCAAAGCTCTGTTGAAGTCAATACAGCTACACAGATATACAGTGGTTGAAGATCTGGCCAAACATTTATAAATGGCATATTGAAATATGATAATAACTAAGAAGGAAGACTTTCAGAACTCATAGGGCTGCAGCTTTGTTGAGGCCACTTTGAATCACAGCAGCAGTGCAAAGCAGCCCTAAAGTTGGATTAACTGGCCATGGGAGGATCACTTCAATGTAGGAGGGGTCTCTTCCCATGGCACAGAGCCAACATAATGGTTCATATGTCCCAACTCTCCCTGCAGCCAATGTAGGGGACAAGAGTATGAGAAAACAGGTATGGCCAGGGCCTTCCTGTGTCTCAACAATCCTCAGTTGCCTTAACAGCATTTTGGGATAATTGGTAGTCCAAATAAACTAGATCAACCTTTAGGCTACTCTAACTTATGCCAGGGGACTAGCCTGGTGCATAGCTGGTCTAGGATAAAGGTTCTGCAAGCATGGCTTAAAGCCACCTTTATATGCAATGCTGACTTCCATTGTGCACTTCTCAGCTGCATGGGCCTTAGCTTCTCTCTCACCTGCACACAGAGCAGCAGTCTGGGTGAACTTCTCAAGAGAACACGTGTCGGGGGGGCTTGATGCCTCTCTACTCCCCTGTGTAGCTGCAGAGGTCTAATTACACTCTTGCCCTCAGTCCTTATTCACTAACACAGTGGGCTGAGTAAAAGTTGAATAAAGACTCAGACTTTGGCCCTAGAACATTTGAGGGGAGAGAGGGTATTGTGCAGTATAGTGAAGGTGACCCTTCAGCATTCTCAGTTCCAAAGGGGACTGAAATGCTTATGGATTTGAACGGGACAGTATTACAACAGGGACAGTAATGCTGAGCACCTTCTGTTAAATACTGAATGCAAGAACAAACTCAGAGTCAGATTCTACCATACTGACTCACATTGTACAGTTCCTTAACTCCACTCATCTTCTTCCATGGGGATACTCGCAGAAAAAGGGACAACTCCGCATGCAAATAGGTGTCAATATCAGGGCCTAAATGAATGACTGTCTAGCATAGTGGTCTCTTCACCCCCATCTACCTAGATCTATTTAAAATATTAAGACAAAACCCTGCGGCAAAGATCAAACAATCTTTGCCCTTAGTGAGGAAAGTAAAAGCAATATCGCAGACTCTAACACTTGGATTCTGCTTCTATTACACACTCTTATTTCGTATAAAGGTAGCTACCCGACCTGGACCTCAGACTGACACTGAAATCTGTAAGGGAAGATAGCTAAAGAACTAAAGCAGACATAGTCATTAAGCTCAGGCAATAAAACAAATGTGATATTTTGAAGAATGTATTTCATTGCTCTGTTTATATAGATACTTTGAATTTACAACCGTTCACTGGACATTCAGCATATGCCAAACAGAGAGTGAAGCGAGTGAGTGAGAGGATAGAAAGAAATATGAGGTCTCAGATAATATTAATGTCATTAATGACGATGTTAAAGGTGCATATGTCTACATTCAAATGATGTATCATCAGACAATGGTGAAAAGCACAATAAAGTTATACAATTTTAAAATAAAAATATCAACCAGGAGACAAAACACAAACATTTTATTTTATTCCTAGGTCTCTGAGTAGAGCAGTAAAAGGGTTATCGTGCACTGTCATATCAAACACAGTGGAATAACCATAAGAGTCATCATTCTCCAATCACAAATGAATTCAAATGGGGAGCTCCATGCAAAAAAAAAAAAAAAAAGTTGTTAAAGCATAAAACTATTGTATGTCTCCTGATAGCTGGACTCAAGAAGCCTGGTTAAATACTGACTTTCTTTCACAGTCAATCAGATAATAAGACCCCTTTAGAAGCACAGAATAGTTAAATTCATCACCATAATTTAATTGTAGAAGGTTATTAAAGAGCACTTCGACTCCCCTCCTGCTTCGGCGCTGCTTTTGTGTATTAAACTCAGACTAATCAAATTGCAGATTCCAAGAGTACTGTATTAGTCATCCCCATCTCTTTTAATTTGTTTAATGGCCTCCCTTCTTTGTGTGTGTGTGCGTGTGTGTATGTATGTGTGTTCGTTCTGACTGGCTGTGCAGCACTAAGGCTCACGACATGTAAATAAAGAATGGACAGGGGAACAGTTCACCAAAGAGAATAAAGCGTGTCTCCATTCTAAAGTTACATTTGATGTCAGAGTAATTCATGGGACGTGTCCTGCAAGCAATGGTGCTTATTATTTCTTCTTAACTGTCTACTGACACAGGAGGAGAGGGGAGAGGGGTATTAAAAAAAAAAAAAGGAAGAAAGAAAAGAAAAGAAGTCTGAATTTACACTTACTGCTTCAAAAGCCCTTTTGTACTTAGCCAACTTCTCCTGGCTGAAGATGCAGTATTTTGCCAAAAAGTCGACTGAAAAAGAGGACCAAAAAAAAAGATAAAATACGACCATCAAAGAACTCTTTCCCCCTCTTTTTTACTTTTAGCTTAAAAAAAAGTAACATAACCAACACTATTTTTAAAGGTACAGTAATGCTGACCTCCTATAAAACCACAGAACCATCTTCCTGGTAGAAATTTCAATTTCAGATGTACTTTTTTATTTTTTTGGAAAAAGCCTTTTCACCTGGCCCAGGGCACAAAGTCAGAGTTAGCTCTGAATAGGCGATATTTAACATGTATAACACATAGGCGCTCCATCCTGCAGTCTGGGAGCGTGTCGAGGTTTTGTTGTTGTTTGTTTTTAACTGGCCCAGAAAGACTATTTTCAGACTTCAGGTCTATAAAATAGGGTCCACTTTTCTTAAAATATAACAAATACCAACATGCCATTTTGTTTCATTTTATTGTCCAGGAAAGAAATAGAAATAGGACAAAGATATCAACACTCTCTCTTTTATGTCTGAGGCAGAAATGGATATAGCTCATGCTATTGCCCATCTGGCTGAAATCAGGAAGGAAATATTACACTATGACTAAATCGATCCTCACTTGGAATTTTTCCTCAGCTCGACTTTGTTGTTGCCTGTGTCCTGACCTATCATTTCTGGAAGGCAAGAAGGGGGAGATATTGGGTTGTATGAAGGTGGTCTCATTTTCTCACACTAAACAGAAGGAGACACTGCTCAAAGTAGGATGAGAAAATTTGGAGGGAAATCTTCTGTTACGCTAAAATTGCAGATCTGAGGTCTGACGTGGTGGAACCAATATGTCCCATATAGAGTAAAGTGTAAGTAACTACTGCATTCAGACTCCTCAAATCAGTTATTCTTTCTTTGCTTCTTTCCTCAAGTCTCTAGATCAGTGGTTCTCAACCTGTTAATCATTGTGAGCCACATATGCGGGCCACAATGTGTTACCTGAGTTGCAGATTGAGAACCACAGCCTGCTATACCCAGTGTCCCCCAGCCCAGGGACCCCCTTCCCATACCCTGTTGCGTGGGGCCGAGTGGCAGCTCCAACCCAACCCCGCTGCTAACCCCGACCCCTGCTCTGTAGGGACAGGTGGCAGAGCCAACCCCAGAACCTGCTGTGTGGGGACCAAGTGGCAGCCAGACCCCGAAGCTGGACCCTGTTGTGCGGGGCCAGATGGCAGCCCTGACCCAACTTCACTGCTAATCCTGACCCCTGGTGTACAGGGCTGGTCTGCATCCCCGACACTGACCCTGGACCCTGCTGCAGGGAGACAGGTGGCAGCCCAACCCCGGATCCTGAGCACCAGACCCAACCCCAGACCCACCACGTGGCAGCCCCAGCCCTGAATCCTGCCGCCCTTTAGCACACAGTTGGGCCACAGCTATGTGCTAATTGGGCCGCATGCAGTCTGCGGGTTGAGAACCACTGCTCTAGATCATTGTTTCCATAACTGTATAATATTTTTGTTCTTCGATGAATCAGTTAGATACTATTTTTAGTTCAAGAAAAGTGCTGGCAACTGAGGCCCTGCAGGGAAAAAGAGCTAGATCTCAGCTCCTGTGATTACTTTTTCATTTAGAGTCACAACAGGCAAGCAGGACTATTTAGCTTGTGAAAGGGGCCAGGGAACCCAAGAAGAACTTTTGAAACATGAACAATTTTTTCA